>NC_089253.1:25857188-26488553 GCF_963930625.1 Muntiacus reevesi | reverse complement strand
AAAATCTAGGTTTCACTCTAGGTATGTGGATGATGGTATAGATTTCTATGTTATCCTCTCCAGGATAAAAGCTGAAACTCTGAAAGAGTATGCTGCAGAATTAATACCAACCAATGCCATAGTTCTTCTTCCCTTGGTTTATAGACATCAAGCATTCCTGAAAAGCAAAAAGAAGATAAGCTGATCTGGCTAAATCTTCATGGTAGATGGTATATCCTTATGATTCTAACCAACATCATGAGGACAGTTAAGTGTAGTGTTTCTTGCACAATTCAGAAAAGGAAAGTTTCATAAACATTTAAGTAAAAAAATTTATTAATTATTATAATACCTATCTTCCCTAAATGTCTCTCATTTTGTCATTGTAAAAACTCATTTATAATAATAAATGTCTAATTTCATTAACAAAAGAGGCTGCAGGGGCAAACACTGTTATTTGCCATTATAAGTCATCTTCTTTCCACATTTCATAACCTATAACATCTCAAATGTTATACACATTTCCAACAATTCCTGAGATACCATTGGTCCATAACAACTTGTCTTAGTGTGCTGATGTAAGAGTGTAGCATCTATTATAAATCATGTTATTTTCACATACCAATTAGGCAGTAATCAAGTTATTTTCAAGAGTCTATAGAGCTGTCTTCTAGATCTATACAGAGTATATCTTGTATAGATCTTCATTATATTCTATGCGTTTTGAAGATCACAGGTTATATTATGTAATAAAGTTTTTAAGGATATGTATGACTGACCTAACAAACCCTTCTCAGAATATGAGAAAGCTGAAGGAAGAAGATTTCTGCTCATTTCAGTCCAAATGTATCAGAATATTAACTTTCTCTGTTTCTGATTAAATTTCTGAAGCCACTTTCCAGTGGTTTTGAATCCCCTTGAATTATTGGGTAACAAAGAAAGTACAGAAATGAGTGTGTCTGGTTCTCACATTCTATCAGGCTTGATTGAATCCGTGATGATTTGTGAATTATGAGTATGAGCATTGAAATACCCTAAGTCCAGCAACAGGAAATAAATTTTCACAAATAATTTGTACTAATTAACTTCCTCCATGTATTAAAATGACCTTCAAAATCCACTTGTAATTCAGTTCTCTCTCATCAGCATAAATAACTGCTTGTGAAAAGCAATTGAAGCTATTATTAAGTCAAATAGAATGATAGATTTGATGCTCCTCTTTTGGGGGCCACAGAAGACCTGGGTTGGATCCTAGATTTGGAAGGTCCCTGGAGTAAGAAATGGCACTCCACTCCAGTATTCTTGCCTGAAAAATTCCGTGGGCACAGGAGCTTGGTAGGCTACAGTCCATGGGGCCTCAAGGAGTTGGACATGACTGTGCAACTGAGTGCGCGCGCACACACACACACACACACACACACACACACACACACACACACACACATCCAGTGATAGCATCTTCAACTTGTAACCCTGAGTTGCCTGGATTCCAATCCATTGACTTGGTAATGGTAAGCCTGACATGACCAAAATATAAAATAAGTATTCACATATTATTTCTTTTATAAATGTGTGGGTGGGTGGTGGAAATTGGTCAAGAAAATCAAAGAGGAAAAAGTTAAGCATGGTTCTTTGATACCTCAAAGATGTTGAATTGAATGTGACTCAGAAGGGAAGAATACTTTTTCATATGATTCATAAATATGAATGGTTATACATATGTAAGAAATATCCTAGTTTGGAAAGGAAGATCCAGGGTTCAGTCTAGGTATTGTGACTGATGTGGCTTCTGGTATAGTGCCAGAATTATGCAATAGATTCACACTTGTTTTCTAGAGTCCAGTCACACATCTAAAACAAGTCAAACTCTAGGATTCTTTAAGTATCAACTAACAATAACAAAAAAAATATTGTAAAAAGACTTAAAGGAATCCATGATGCGCTAAACAGGATAATGCATTATAGCAGGTCAGACAGCTTTCATTTATTATAAAAAAGTGCAACTTAAAACAAAATATGAAACTTAGAAATCACTGTTTATCTATCTACATATATATATGTAAAAATATATGTAGGCACTTACCTAAAACCATGTTTTATTCACTTAACACTGTCTTTGAAAAGCAAAATATTTTAATTTTGATGAAATTCACACTATCAATTATTATGAATTATGCTTTTGGAGTCATATCTAGAAATTTTTTCCAAGTCCAGTGTTGGTTCTCAACACAACTTAATGACTTAAGAAGTCAGATATTCACAAGTTATGATTTGGGAAAGATACATTTCCAGATCAGATGTGCAAAAGTTAGAGATTACAGTCATTATACTGATATCAGTTTTGTTGTTTTTTATTGGATAGAAGAAAGAACATTAGTGATAACTGCTAGAAGATATTTCATTGACTGAAGGTTTTTATCAATTGTAGAGAAGAACAGAGGGAGAGATGGTGTTGGTGACTTTAGTGGGTCCATGGATCCAGATCATCCTTAGTATTTCTTTTAATCTGTGTCTCAGTGATGTTTATGAGAGAAAAAACTCAGAGACAAACGGCATCACAGGCCAAATGAATATGAAACAATGTTAATATAATGCCACTAAATGTATGTATATATGTTGATAAATATGTATTGGCATGTGGATTAAAATTAAATATCAATGTACACAATAAAATAGCCAGTTATATAGACTAAAAAATCATTCTCATATTATTTCTGATCAAAAGAATATTCTTATCTCTAGAATTTTCTTTAGGGCAACATTGACATCCCTGTTCTGTAGACTATAAATCAGGGGGTTCAGCATGGGTACAACAATAGTGTAAAACACAGAGGACACTTTCCCTTCGTCCATGGAGCTGACTGATGATAGCTGCAGATACATGAATGCTGCAGACCCATAGAAAACAGCAACAGCTAAGATATGGGAGCTGCATATGCTGAAGATTTTGGACCTGCCCTCCATGGAAGGAATGTGGAAGATGCTGGAAATAATGAAGATGTAGGAGCTGAGGATGATCAGGCTGGGCGTAAAGATGTGAAGTGCACTAAAACAGAACCAGTAGTTCGTTGACATAGGAGCTAAGCAGGAGAGCTTTAGAAGGGACAGAAGCTCACAGAAATAATGGTTGATACCATCTAATTTTCAGAAATGAACCCTAAGCTTGCAGCCTGTGTGAGAGAATGCACATATCAGTCCCATCATATATACTCCCCAAATGAGGGAGAAACAGACCTGATGGGACATGATAATATTATACAGCAAGCTGCTACAGATGGCAACATAGCGTTCATAAGCCATTGCAGCCAACATGTAACACTCAGAGACAGCAAAAAGGAGGAATAAGTAAAGCTGTGTCATGCATTCAGGGTAGGAGATGATGTTCTTCTCTGTCATGAAGTTCACCAGCATTCTGGGGGTAATGACAGTGGACTGACTGACAGAGGTTAATGAAGGACAAACTGCGTAGGAAAGAGTACATGGGGGTGTGCAGGCAAGAACCGAGCCCAATCAGTATGATCATGCCCAGGTTCCCCACCACCCTGCCCACATAAATTCCCAGGAAGAGGAGGAAAAGGGGAAGCTGGAGTTGTGGCTGTTCTGTGAGCCCAGTGAAGATGAACTCAGTCACTAAGGAGTGATTTTCTGCTGCCATTTCCCTCTGCATTGTTTCTGGAGAGGAAAGAGAAAAACACGGTCATCGGAGGGAATTCATTATTTTTCTTTTCATTGGGAATAGGATGTTTCATATAAATGATTCATGGTTTAGGCATCCTTTTGACCTATATGATCACTCAACTCTGGGTCCACTCATGTAAGCAAAGCATATCTCAATCCAATATTTATAAAGCCTAATTTTCAAATATAATAAATATATTTTCTATTAAAAACTTAGCCATGTGTATAATCACTAATGGAGAAGGAAATGGCAACCCATTCCAGTATTCTTGCCTAGAGAAACCCATGGAGAGGAGTCTGGTGGGCTGCTGTCTATGGGGTCACACAGAGTCGGACATGACTGAAGCGACTTAGCAGCAGCAGCATAATCATTAAAGGTGCATGGCAGCTCTATGCATAACAATCCAATTTGGAAATAATTTGAATTTATGTTCATCAACTGATAAATGGATGAGTCTCAGTATACACACATAAATAAATAAACAAATGCATATCCATATATACACATATGTGATATGTACATACATATATGCATATGTGTGCATATATATATAGATCAATATACTTATGTAGAGACATATACAGATGGCATCTATAGGTGAGATTTAATGTGTGACATTCAGAATATTTTAACTGGTCACCATCAGGCACAAACTGCCTCATCCACCTACCCCATGATGCCATATCAGTATTACCATTTTCTATGCTGCCAACATCCACTGGATCATCGAAAAAGCAAGGGAGTTCCAAAAAAAAAAAAAAAAAAAAAAAAAAACCAACACCATCTATTTCTGCTTTATTGACTATGCCAAAGCCTTTGACTGTGTGGATCACAATAAACTGTGGAAAATTCCGAAAGAGATGGGAATACCAGATCACCTGACCTGCCTCTTGAGAAACCTGTATGCAGGTCAGGAAGCAACAGTTAGAATGGACATGGACCAACAGACTGGTTCCAAATAGGAAAAGGAGTCCGTCAAGGCTGTATATTGTCACCCTGCTTGTTTAACTTCTATGCAGAGTACATCATGAGAAACGCTGGGCTGGAAGAAGCCCAAGGTGGAATCAAGATTGCTGGGAGAAATATCAATAACTTCAGATATGCAGATGACACCACCGTTACGGCAGAAAGTGAAGAGGAACTAAAAAGCCTCTTGATGAAAGTGAAAGAGGAGAGTGAAAACGTTGTCTTAAAGCTCAACATTCAGAAAGCTAAGATCATGGAATCTGACCCCATCACGTCATGGGAAATAGATGGGGAAACAGTGTCAGACTTTATTTTGGGGGCTCCAAAATCACTGCAGATGGTGACTGCAGCCATGAAATTAAAAGACGCTTACTCCTTGGAAGGAAAGTTATGACAGTTCAGTACAGTTCTGTCGCTCAGTCGTGTCCGACTCTTTGCAACCCATGAGTTTCAACACACCAGGCCTCCCTGTCCATCACAAACTCCCAGAGTTTACTCAAATTCATGTCCATCGAGTCGGTGATGCCATCCAGCCATCTCATCCTCTGTCATCCCCTTCTCTTCCTGCTCCCAATCCCTCCCAGCATCAGGTCTTTTCCAATGAGTCAAGTCTTCAGTGACCAACCTAGATAGCATATTAAAAAGCAGAGACATTACATTGCCAACAAAGATCCATCTAATCAAGGCTATGGTTTTTCCAGTGGTCATGAATGGATGTGAGAGTTGGATTGTGAAGAAAGCTGAGCGGTGAAAAATTGATGCTTTTGAACTGTGGTGTTGGAAAAGATTCTTGGGAGTCTCTTGGACTGCAAGGAGATCCAACCAGTCTATCCTGAAGGAGATCAGTCCTGGGTGTTCATTGGAGGGACTGATGATGAAGCTGAAACTCCAATACTTTGGCCACCTCATGTGAAGAGTTGACTCATTGGAAAAGACCCTGATGCTCGGAAGGACTGGGGGCAGGAGGAGAAGGGAATGACAGAGGATGAGATGACTGGATGACATCACCGACTCGATGGACATGAGTGTGAGTAAACTCCGGGAGTTGGTGATGGACAGAGAGGCCTGGTGTGCTGCGATTCATGGGTTCACAAAGAGTCGGACATGACTGAGCAACTGAACTGGACTGATGTGTGCCATCAAAATTAACCCTGAATACTTATTGGATGGAATTGTTGCCAAAGCTGAAGCGCCAATACTTTGGCCACCTTTCTCACTGGAAAAGACCCTGATGTTGGGAAAGACTGTGAAAGGTTGTTGTTGAACCACGAAAGATGCCGGGATATTTGGCCTCCGGAGAATTTAATCCAGGGCCAGAAACAAGACTTGATCACTGAGAGCTTTTGTGTAAAAAAGATTCATTAAAGTATAAAAGAGATAGGGAAAGTTTCTGACATAGACAGAAGAGGGCAGAAAGAGTGCCCCCTTGCTAGTGTTAGCTATGGAGTTATATACTTTTTAATCAATTATTAAAATAAATCAAAAGAATGTCTAGAGGTTGTAAAGATCTTACTAGAGCCGCTCCCACAATTTACATTTTTAAGATAATATGATTAGCCAGAAGGTTTTCAGGAAGGAGAAACTGTCCTCAAGCAGAATACGTTGTTGTTATATAATCCTTAGTACCGAGTTTAAACTGAGTTGTTTGCTGTGTAATCATCAGGTCAAGGCTTAAAAAAAAGTTTTATGTGACTAAGAATAAGGAATGAAGAGGGGGGAAAAAATGCTTGTCGTTTCCTCTTCCTTGAGACTTCCAGATCCCTATCTCCTTGGGGATCCTGGGACTTCTTATCAACCTGCCTAGGAATTGACTCTTTCAATTGAAGGCTAAAGGAGAAACAGGCAATACAAGATGAGATGGTTGGAGAGCATCACTGACTAAGTTGACATGATTTTGAGCAAATTCAGGGAGACAGTGGAGGACAAAGGAGCCTGGTTTGCTGTAGTCCATGAGGTTGCAAAGAATTCAACATGAATTAGTGACTGATGAACAATAAGAACATGTGTGCCAAGAGATTTGGAAGCACTGTACTGGACTTATATCTAGTGTTCTGTATTTAGTTATAGATTCCTTTTTGAAAGAGATATAAGTGAGAAGACATACAAACACCTATCAAAAGCTTGGAAAATATTTGAAGGTAATGGGATAATTTGCAGGCATCTTCATATATCCTAAGAGAAGCAAAAAGAGAGAAGTTTTTTTTTGTGAATGGTATATGAAAGAATTAAAACACTATCTTTAATCAAAGTAAGAAAAATATTTTAACATTTGAATGCCTAGAACTGGAATGAACTATTAATTCTCATCACAAAATGCACTCAACCCTAAACCAGATGACGATCCACATTCAGGGACACTGGAGAAAAGATTTCCTTTAATGATTTTAGAATAAAGTAAAAAACACCACATTCTTTTGCCCCTCTCCATCCTTAGTTTTTGTAATCAAATTCCTCTAGTACCCAGCTTTCAATTTGGGGACCATGTCTTGTTTTCTCAGCTGTCTATCTTTTTATTTGTTTTTCTGAAACAATGAATTAAATAATAATTAAATAATTAATAATAATTATTAATAATTTTTATTATATATAATTGAATATAGTTGATTATATTTAATTATAAATATATAAACATGTATAATATAAATAATTATCATTTAATATTAAATAATTGAATAAATAAATAAATTAAATAATGAAATAAAAATGAAATAATCCTACCAACTCTCTTTGTCTCTGCCGTGTTGTAAATATGTTCTATTTTCATTTTTAATCTTCTTTAAATTAGAAGTCATCATGAAAACATTCTCCAACACCTTGAAATTGATTTAACCTTCTTACTTCAAATTCAGAAAACTGTCATTTCTAAACAGCACATATTTAGACCTGAGATATACTGTAAGTCATATGAGGCACTGAATCAGACTTATTCTCCTCTGCATAACAAGTAAGTTGCACAGTGTTTAGGACATAGGAAGCTATAAATGGGATTTTATAAGTAATTCCATACATGAATATATGATGAATATTTACCTGAATTTTCACGGTATTATTTCCAGTCTTAATAGCCTCAAGTCACAAATGTGAGATGGATACACTCACCTTTCTCCTTGCTGGAAATCTCAACACCAAATTTTATTTTCATCAGGCTTCCTTTGACTCAGAAGATAGCTCTGTTTTGGTGTCAGGAATGATAGGTACCCAGCATTCTGCTGTCTTTAGTGTCGAGAGAGCTGGCACAGCCCAGGTCTCAGAATGCCTTTTTGAAGGTGGTATCCATCACAGGTTAGCATCTCTAATTCTAAATCTTCAGTGTGTGTTTGTTCAGCTTTAAGGTAGCAAACATCTGCACCTTTCTCAGTTCTCCCCTGAGTGGTTGTGATCATTGTGCTATGAAGGTGTGTTCTGGATTTCATATATGCCAGGCAATAATTAACATGGATTCAAATACTCCCCAAGGATTTCCATTTCTCAGGAGACAAGCTGTTGAGAAATGAAGCAGTTGCAGTTGACATGTGCCCAGGTGTCTAACTTTTTCCTTCAAGAGGGGTTCTCTGTCAATCCTGAACTCATCAATTAGTGATCAAGATTTCTTCACAGGATTACCTGGAGATTTTTTCAAAATCAGATCCTCACCAGCAGTTCTGAGGAGCATTTGAGATTCTGAATCTTTTTTTTTTTTTTTTTGTAAATTAATTTATTTTAATTGAAGGGTAATTACTTCAAGAAGTTGTAGTGGTTTTTGCCATATATTCACATGAATCAGTCATGGGTGTACATATGTTCCTCATCTGAACCACCCTCCCATCTCCCTCCCCATCCCAACCCTCAGGGTCATCCCAGTAACACCAGCCCTGAGCACCCTGTCTCATGCATCAAGTCTGGATTGGCAATCTATTTCACATACGGTAATATACATGTTTCAATGCTATTCTCTCAAATCATCCCACCCTCACCTTCTCCCACAGAGTCCAAAAGTCTGTTCTTTACATCTGTGTCTCTTTTGCTGTCTTGCATATGGGGTCATTTTTACCATCTTTCTAAATTTCATAAACATGCGTTTTATTGTATTGGTGTTTTTCTTTTTGACTTACTTAACACTGTATAATACGCTCCAGTTTCATCCACCTCATTAGAACTGATTCAACTGTATTCTTTTTAATATCTGAGTAATATTCATTATGTATATGTACGACAGCTTTATTATCCATTCATCTGCCAGTGGACATCTAGGTTGCTTCCACATCCTAGCTTATTGTAAACAGTGCTGTGATGAATATTAGGGTACATGTGTCTCTTTCAATTCTGGTTTCTTTGGTGTGTATGCCCAGCAGTGGGATTGCTGTGTCACATGGCAGTTCTATTTTCAGTTTTTTTTTTTTTTTTTAATGAATCTCCACACTATTCTCCATAGTGGCTGTACTATTTGCATTCCCACCAACAGTGTAAGAGGGTTCCCTTTACTCCACACCCTCTCCAGCATTTATTGTTTGTAGATTTTTTGATAGCAGCCATTCTGACTGGCTTGAGATGGTACCATATTGTGGTTTTGATTTGCATTTCTCTGATAATGATTGATGTTGAGCATCTTTTCATGTGTTTGTTAACCATTTGTATGTCTTCTTTGTAGAAATGTCTGTTTAGTTCTTTGGCCCATTTTTTGATTTGGTCGTTTATTTTTCTGGAATTGAACTGCATGAGCTGCTTGTATATTTTTGAGGTTAATTCTTTGTCAGTTGCTTCATTTGCTATTATTTTCTCCCATTCTGAAGGCTGTCTTTTCACCTTGCTTATAGTTTCATTCATTGTGCAAAAGCTTTTAAGTTTAATTAGGTCCCATTTGTTTATTTTTGCTTTTGTTTCCATTACTCTGGGAAGTGGGTCATAGAAGATCCTGCTGTGATTTATGGCCAGAGAGTGTTTAACCTAGAAGAGCTAACACCTATGCTACTCAAACTGTTCCAGAAAATTGCAGAGGAAAGTAAACTGCCAAAATCATTCTCTGAGGCCACCATTACCCTAATACCAAAACCAGGCAAAGATGCTACCAAAAAAAAAAAAAAAAAAAAAATCACTGGCTAATATCACTGATGAACATAGATGCAAAAATCCTCAACAAAATTCTAGCAAACAGAATCCAACAACATATTAAAAACATCATACATCATGACCAAATGGGCTTTATCCAAGTGATGCAAGGATTCTTCAGTATTCACAAATCAATCAATGTGATACACTACATTAACAAATTGAAAGATAAAAACTATATGACTATCTCAATAGATGCAGAGAAAACCCTTGACAAAATTCAACATCCATTTATGATAAAAATCCTCCAGAAAGCAGGCATAGAAGGAATATACCTCAACATAATAAAAGCCATATATGATAAACCCCAGCAGATATTTTCCTCAATGGTGAAAAATTGAAAACATTTCCCCCTAGAGTCAGGAACAAGACAAGGGTGATTCAACATAGTTTTGGAAGTTCTAGCCACAGCAATCAGAGAAGAAAAAGAAATAAAAGGAATCCAGTTTGGAAAAGAAGAAGTAAAACTCTCACTGTTTGCAGATGACATGATCCTCTAAATAAAAAATCCTAAAGACTCCACCAGAAAATTACTAGAGCTAATCAATGAATACAGTAAAGTTGCAGGATATAAAATTAACACACAGAAATCCCTTGCATTCCTATACACTAACAATGAGAAAACAGAGAGAGGAATTAAGGAAACAATTCCATTCACCATTGCAACAACAACAAAAAATACATCGGGATATATCTACCTAAAGAAACGACCTATATATAGAAAACTATAAAATACTGATGAAAGAAATCAAAGAGGACACAAATAGATCGAGAAATATACCATGTTCATGGATTGAAAGAACCAATACAGTGAAAATGAGGATACTACCCAAAGCAATCTATAGATTCAATGCAATCCCTATCAAACTGCCAACAGTACTTTTCACAGAACTAGAACAAATAATTTCACAATTTGTATAGAAATACAAAAAACTTGAATAGCCAAGGCAATCTTGAGAAAGAAGAATGGAACTGGAGGAATCAACCTGCCTGACTTCAGGCTATACTGCAAAGCTACAGTCCTCAAGACAGTATTGCACCGGCACCAAAACAGAAATGTAGATCAATGGAACAAAATAGAAAGCCCAGAAATAAATCCATACACCTATGGACACCTTATCTTTGACAAAGGAGGCAAGAATATACAACGGAGAAAAGACAGTCTCTTTAACAAGTGGTGCTGCGAAAACTGGTCAACCACTTATAAAATAATGAAACTCAAACACTTTCTAATACCATACACAAAAATAAACTCCAAATGGATTAAAGATCTAAATGTAAGACCAGAAAATGTAAAACTCCTAGAGATTCTGCATCTTTACAGGCTCCTAGCCAGAGCTACCAATTCCCAGTTCACTCCGTGAATAAAAGGTTTTAGAGGATCAAGCAACATTCTGACAAGTTATCTTAATGTTGATATGGCAACAAATTTTAAAATGATGAACAAATCACCTATCCTTGTACAAAAATGTATTTAATCCATTTTATGTGTAAATATGTAATATACATATTAATTCAAAGTGAAATCTATATGTTATTGGATTTAAAGCTGTAGTGTAGAAATTCAGAATATTGGCTTAATTTTTTATATTTTAGGTGCTTACTGTTAATGATTCTAGCTTCAAAGTTGCATATATAAACTATTTTAATAGGCACTTATGTTTCATGCTTCTTCTATTCTTATATATCAGATTTTCAATTTTTATTCTAAAATAGGAAGTTTGGAAGTATATATAAAATGATTGAGTCAAGGTAAATTGCACACTCAAGTTGAGAGATCTTATAGTTAAATGTAAGAAGATTCAGTTATTTTTAGAGTTTATATTTGTGTTACATTGAAAGTGAAAGTAACTCAGTTGTGTCTGACACTTTGTGACCCCATGGACTCTAGAGTCCATGGAATTCTCCAGGCCAGAATACTGGAGTGGGTAACCTTTCCCTTCTCCCTGGGATCTTTCCAACCCAGACGTCGATCCAAGGTCTCCCACATGACAGGTGTGTTCTTTACCAGCTGAACCAAAAGGGAAGCTAGTCCTTCTCAGTTTTAGATACTCATTTAAACTCATTTAAACAATTATCAAGGGAGTGTTTTAATTTTACTTAATTTCAATACCGAAGGCGAACACTATACCAATTAAGTCAAAATTTTAGCTTGTAAGGTCAGATATCAATATTTTTCAAAAGCTTCTCAACTTTTAATGTGCATGGGAGTTACCTAAAGATATTGATCAAAAGCAGATTCTGATAGTAAGTCTCGTGTATAGCTTGAGATTATACATTTTAAATAAAATCTCTCAGATTTTTCCACTATTTCTCATCTGTAGACAACTTCGAGAAACAAGGTGCTAGAGTATCTCTTGTTTTGGATACCTTCCACTGGAGTTCTTTCAGATTCAAGGAATATCTACCATACCCATGCATTGAAAATCTTTAACTAAGGGTTTGCTGTGTCTTCAGGATTCTGACATGTTTGGAGAAGAATACTGTGTGTTTGAACTGCCACCTTATAAGTGAACAGATGATGATTGAAGTTGCTTCAGTGTGCCAAATTAAACAAGTGAGAAAGAGAGCTGGAGTTTGGTAAAGGTCAGATGTAGAAAGAATGTAAACAAGGAGTAAACAGATCATTTCTATAATTATTCAGAAATTAAAAATTTGAAGAGACCCATAGAAGCCATTCTTATGGTACAGACAGGGTATATGTTTTGATTTAGCTGATTTATATATATTCTGGACTATATAAATCAGACTACAAATCATGCTTATTTGTAATTGTACTCATTTTACCTTCTTTTTATAGTACTTATGAAAATTAAGTCAAATAATATGAACATATAAGACAAATAACATGAAATTTAAGTAAAATAATATGAAATAATTGAAAATAAATACTTGACATTGATGAAAGAATGGATAAAAAAATACATGGGTGGTAACTAAAATTATTTTTTATTTATTTGTAGTATATTTGGACACTGCAGGTGAATAAGGAAGCACACTACCCAAAGAATGTTGATGTGTCAATAATGAGTAAGAGGGTTTGAACTGAGAAGAGGAAGAAGACAACTGGATATTTACAGTTTCATGTGAATTTACATTTACCAGATGTTAATGCCCAGAAGCTAAAAAAGACCAATATGAGGGGAGAGAAAAGATGTTTCTAACATAAAAGTAACAAGAAATAGCAATTGTTTATAACTTCCATGGCAAAAGTGCATGAACCTCATGAAAGTGATACAACTTACATAATATTGGTTTATTATGAGCAGTTGTTAACATAAATTTACTGTTGTACTTTAGTGGTAAGGTTGTGTTGGATGGACACTCTGTGACCCTGTGGACTCTAGCCGGCAAGACTCGTCTCTCCATGGGATTTCCCAGGCAAGAATATTGGAGTGGGTTGTCATTTCCCTCTCCAGGTTATCTTCCTCACCCAAGGACTGAACCCACATCCCCTGTATTGGCAACTGTATTCTTTACCACTGAACCACCAGGGAAGCCCTGTTACATAAACAGTATAGCACTAATGGTTTAAAGATAAAAATATATTGGGCAATTTTAATAAAAATGGTTGGTATTGAACATGATAATTTGAATCTCTTTGATAAGTCTTATCTTAACATTCTGTATTAACTCTGCATTTGGTCTTTTTGCTTGATCAACACAAGTTTGAAATATTTTGATTATTTTCATTAAATCAAATGAAATAAAAGTGAACATCGCATTGAAGAGATCTAGCAGAAAGAAATACAATCTCACAGGAAAAGTAGAAGCTTAATGTGTAGAAGGAAATTATTGGAAGACCTTACATTTACCCACAATTGTGTGGGGGCAATAGATTATTTTAAGTAAAATCACAGTTCTTGAAGCCTGGTTCCATTCTAGCCTCTGTATTTTTTAAATTTGGGACTATGGGCATTTACTCAAAGTAAACAAGTTTCAATTTATTCATCTTTCAAATGGAAACAATACGAGGGCTTGCTTTGAGAGATATCACAAATATTAAAGAAAGTTGTCTAATGTAAAGTGCTTACTATTTTATACTATCTCAATAATAATATGTTATTACATTATGATGATCATCATATTCTTGTTATTTTATTTTTTATATTGCACTGGAGTTTCTGTAATTCTCAAGAATCTCTGACATTATTCTTGATATTTCTCCATACATTTTCAATATAACACAAATTCAAAGGAACTAGCCTGGAAGGAATTTGGGAAATGTATTGTATGGGGAAATGATCCTGAATTTCCAAAAATTTAAACAATAAAACTAAAACACTGTATATCTCAGCAAAACAAAGGTTTATTTCTGATATGATACCAACATTGAGTTTATTCATCTATATTTTCCAAGGTCCAGTATTTTATTTAGGGCCCATTTGACGTCCTTACTCCACAAGCTGTAGATCAAAGGATTCAGCATGGGAACAATGCAGGTATAAAGCACAGAGGACACTTTCCCTTGGTCCATGGGGCTCACAGATGATGGCTGCAGGTACATGAATGCTGCAGATCCATAGAAAACAGCAACAGCCAAGATATGGGAACTGCAAGTGCTGAAGGCTTTGGACCTGCCCTCCGTGGAGTGGATGTGGAAGATTTTGTAGAGGATGTAGATATAGGAGATAAGAACAGTCAAGGTAGGAATCAGGGCATTGAAAGAACTGCAGACTAGAGCCAATAACTCATTGAAATAGATACTAGAACAGGATAGCTCCATGAGTGGAAAAACATCACAGAAATAATAGTTAATAATATTGGCCTTGCAGAAATAGAATCTCAACATTAGGCAAGTATGGAATGTCGATTGAATAATGCACAAGATATAAACTGCTGCTGTGAGCTGGAAGCACCTATAATAAGACATGATGGCATTATAAAGCAAGGGGTTACAGATGGCAACATAGCGGTCATATGCCATTTCAGCCAATATATAGCTCTCTGCAATAATAAAAAGAAGAAAGTAATAGAGCTGAGTCATACATTCAGGATAGGAGATGATATTTTTCTCTGTCACAAAGTTCACCAGCATTTTGGGGGTAATGACAGTAGACTGACAGAGATCAATAAGGGACAAGTTGCTGAGGAAATAATACATGGGGGTTTTCAGGTGAGAATTGAGCCCAGTCAGTGTGATCATGCCCAGATTCCCTACCACCGTGACCACATAGATTCCTAGGAAGAGGAGGAAAAGTGGCAGCTGGAGTTGTGGCTGTTCTGTGAGCCCAGCGAGGATGAACTCAGTCACTGAGGTGTGATTTCTAGGGTCCATTATCTTTTCAACAGGTTCTAAGTTTAAAAAATGAAACAAAAAAAAAAAATCAGAAAATGAGTATATATTTGTGTGTGTTTGTGAGAGAGAGAGGTTTATGCCTGTGTGTATGTTTGTGTGTGTGAGAGAGAGGCAGAGAGTAGTTTTATGGAGCTCTTTCTTTATCTTTCAGCAGAGGACACACATAATGCAGGGATCTCTCCAGTATCTCTTGCTACTCTAGGACAAGCAGTGAATCTGGTTGAACTAGAAAAGAAATTGTAAACATCAAGTTATTTACAAATAAGAAATTTCATAAAGTTTAAAAGAAACAACAATTTATGGATTTTTAGAGTTAGTCTACATGAACATTTCTAGTATTATTTCTGAGTACTGTTCCTTCCTCCAAGTTTCTATGTTTATATATCAATTTCATGTTTGTTGAATGGCATAGTACTTTCCTTTCATTTATAATAAGTAATAGTTGTACAGGCTTTCTATAATTAATACAGAGAGGATTCATAAGTCTGTGGAAAGTAGTTATATTATTTGGGGCTGTCTTCTTTAGTAACATCTCAACTGAAAAATATCTGAAATGTGATGACCGGTGTTATTCACCTGAGATCTGATGATTTAATGTTCGTTTCTTCTCCCTGGACTTTTACCCCAGAGGACAGAAAGGTAACTGCTTGGCAGACATCATACTTATACCTCCATAGGTCTTTCCACTCCAGGAACCATTCTTCTTATTCTAATTTGGGTAATCTTAGGGGTGAGAGTATAAAGTCCTAAGTACAAGTCACATATTCCATCACTGTGACTATGGCATCAGTGTACCAAGATTGATCTGTGCAATTTGGACTTCATGATTTAAATGGTGGAGGTGAGAAAATGATTCTATTCTCCAAATCATAAAATGCATTTGAACACAAACACTAGGTGTTTGATATGCCGACCTTTTAAAAATATAGTGAAGCATTTTGCATATGCTCTCAATAGAATTCAAAGATGGGAGAGATGTGGATGAGTAAAGTACATGCAAAATAAAATAAGTAACTTTAACATCAATTCAATACTAGTCAACAGTGTGATGTGGTTTTTAAAGACCAATGTATCTTTAGTTAAGATTTGCAAAGGAAATGAGTAGGTTCTAGAACATAGAAATTCATATTAACACTCAAGTAGTATTTGGCTATTGTGTTCAGTTTGAAATAAAATGCCTGTGTGATACAGGTAAAGCTGCACAGTTTCATAAATGTCATCAAGAAATCAATTATTTTAAGATGGCTAAAACAACCAAGGATATTATTTTCTAGCAAGGCAAAAATTCATGTGGCAAAGGAAGTTATCTCAAAGTTCATCACATGGCAGTGAGAGGTACTGAACTTATTGTGTACATTCAAGAGATTGGGTAAAATTAACTGCTTCAAACTATGGGAAGAAATATTTGGTTTCACAGCAAAGACAAACAGCCCTATCCCCAGACACACCCGAGCCGACTGTCATAACAGTTGGAGCACAGACTGAATAACCATGTGCATTCGGATATTCTTTAAGGACACACCGAATGGGTAGTTGGATTAGATGTACTTCTATTATCTTCGTTCTATTGGATCTTGATTGTGGTAGACAGTAGAGGACTGAAGCCTCAGATCGACCCCATTCTTGCTGTGTGATCTTGAGATAATATGTCTACTCTCCAACTTTCTGAAAAACAGAAACACTAAATTCTACCTTCTGTGTAAATTCATAATACTGATTCCTATGAAATGTTCAGCACAGTCCCATACCCTTGGAAAGACCCTATTACTGTCATTGTTATTTGAATTTTGATCTATTGAGTTGCTTCCCATTTTATCTTTTGTTTCAGCGGCATTTTCATCCCTGCTATGATGGCTGGGATTTTTGTTTTTTTTCTTTCCTTAAGACACTTTCTTGTTCCTCTTTTCTACCTAAATATATACAATGATACTGAAATTTGAAATTTTTACTCAATGTTAACTCATAAATATCAACATTTTCAAAGGTCTCCAAATAAAGTTTGAATAAATTTCTGTCATTCAATGATTTTATTTCACCCAACAACAAAATATTTTATTTTTATGTCCCACCAGGTATCACATGATTTAACTATTACACAAAACAGCATTTGGTAGACTCTCTGGTTTTTTTTTTTTTTTTTTTTTTTGACTCATCATATTTCTTTATCTTCTCTCACACATTCCCAGTGTATCTGATGAAACCTATTAAATAGCTAGGACCCTTAAGTTAAGGACTTTAATAATGGAAACCCCAGTTAATAAGACCATTTTCTATGTGCTAAGGATACCTTTCTCATGTTTACATTTAGTACATGCTTCATTCTGCATCAATTATTATGAGTTACTTATTGGCTTTTCTTCTGTACGATACTGTAAACTCAATACAGTGCTTGGCACAATGTCTTATATACAAGTATCAATAAATATGATTTTTTAATAAAATTATTGAAAGGATTGCAGTAATAAGTTAACATAGACTCCAACACAAGTGAACAAAGCTCTCACACTGCTTGAGTGGAGGTGAGTAAACAAAGAAATACTGGCCATAACTTTCTCCAGTGGGGACAGATAGATGATAAGTGAACCTTAGCTCCTCAGGGAGTGTAAATATTAGAGTGAGGAGAGATAGAGACAGAAAAATAGCTACTCACATCTATTAGTGCACTGTGAGGGAGCTAGAACAGAAGATCTAACTTTTTAAAGTCCAGGACTGGGATTCAAATACATCCCTCTTGCTCCCCAGTACACCAGTGCTGTGTATTCTTCTCCTTTATTTCTCTGAACGGAATAATGGTCTGGAGATGCAGGTGGATAGTTCTGAGTACTAACCTTGTAGGACTTCTTCTTGTAGTCTCATAACCTAGAAGATACTGTTGTAAAAATTTTGAGTCACTGGTCCTGACTTCTGTTGAAGTCAATGGCCCTCTGCAAAGGTTGGTTGGTATAAATGGTGCTTTATACTCTAAGTATAGATGCTAAGTTAGATGAAGAACAGATAATGCTAATGATCTCCCATTAGGATCATATCCCACAAGTATCAACTCTTGGGATAAGTTGCAATTAGCAGTTCCCTTTTCTTCCTTTGAGTCTCAGTTGTTTAATAGTGTCATATCATTGTAATTTATCATTTTTTGTTAGATTATAGGTTGAAAGCAAAGCTATGATAGATCTTATTAGAACTCTGGTGAATTTCCTGTCAAGCTATATAAAAATTCAAAATTTTAGGAAATATTTAAGACCTGTATTAAAGAAACATTCTAAAGTGATTTTACACAAGAGATAAATAAAAAATCGAAAAAAATCTTTGTGTGCAATAGTTGAAAGATTTTTTCTCACTGACCTATATTTAACTATATTTAGATACCAAGAAACATTTATAAAATAGTAGTGCTTGAGATATTTTAACATGTTAGGCTGCAGGAAGGTTTCAACTGGTTGCTGCCATTACCCCATGAAAAGTTCCTAACAAGTAGAAAAAGTTAATGAATTTATCTAACTCTATAAATAAGAGAAATTTTGAGGAATAATATAGAGATGTGTCACTTGATGTGAAAAAATTTGCTTAACATATAGAGTAATAAAAATCATGTCCTGGTTCAACGTGGCAATCTAGGAAGATCTACAACTCTGACTGCAGCAGTATATATAACTCATATTATTTTTTAATCTTTAAATTTATTGAACTATAATTTACATGGATAAAATTCTACATACGAAGAATTTTCTCAATGTCAATATAGGTGAAGTTTTTTTCCAGTATAGGTATGGGAAACCATGGTACTTTAGATTGGAGTATTCGAGTTCTAGGTACCACTGTATCTCCAGATTTGCTGTGTTGACCCATCAGATAACGAATATGCATATTATTTTTAAAGGCATGTATGTTGTATGCTTGATAACCAAGAGTTTTGCTTCAAGGATTTTGGGTTTCGGACTTTACTCAATGACTTAAGAAATCAGATGTTCACAAGTTATTTTACCTGCACCCGGGTTCGATACAGAAGGTACTCAAGTTCATGCTTCTAAATTTTTGTATAGAAATAATTTAGGATGTCATCAGTTTTACTGCAGATTTTGAAGAACTCTTCAAACATAAATTTAATTAATTTTAACTTTTAAAAGTCATATGTAGCTAATTGGAGAAAGTAATGCAAAAAGACAGTATGAAATATATATGGCTTCCCTTAAATATTTTTTAAAAGAAAATAAGAAAATTATCAAGGTGTTTCTAGTGGCAGGAACTATCTTATGTCATGCAGATATGGCAATGAAATACATGCATGGGGATAACCTTAATGAACACTACAGTACAGTATATTCTGGACAATAAGCAGGCAAGTACACACCCAAAACAATAACTGGTATAGTAGGAGGCATACTGGTTTGAGCAATGTTAGAAAGCATGAAGGAGATCTTAACTAAGATTGTAAGTTCTGGTAAAGATTTTGAAGTAAGAGAACCATATATCCATACGATAAAATAGCAAAGACTAGATCTAAAATATCATGTTGATGTTATGTGTCTGATCACAAAAATATTCTTCTGTCAAGTATTTTCATCAGGAAAACATTAACATCTTTATTCCTGAGGCTGTTAATCAGGGGATTCAGCATGGGCAAAACAATAGTATAAAACACAGAGGACATTTTCCCTTGGTCCATGGATCTCACAGGTGATGGCTTCAGGCATATGAATGCTGCAGATTCATAGAAAACAGCATCTGAGATGCAGGAGTGACATGTGCTCAAGTCTTTGGACCTGCCCTCTGTGGAACAAATGTGGATGCTGCTGGAAATGATGATGTAGGAGCTGAAGATGATCAGGATGGAGACAAAGATGTTAAGTGCACCAAAACATAGAACCATAATTCACTGAGATAGGTGCTAGAGCAGGAGAGCTTGAGGAGGGGCAGAAGATCATAGCAACAATGGTTCAGTGCAGTTCAATTCCGTTCAGTTGTTCAGTCATGCCCAACTCTTTGTGACCCCATGGGTGGCATCATGCCAGTTTTCCCTGTCCAAAACCAACTCCAGCAGCTTACTCAAATTCATGTCCATCAACTCGGTGATGCCATTCAAAAATCTCATACTCTGCCATCCCCTTCTCCTTCTGATCTCAATCTTTACCAGCATCGGGGTTTTTCCAATGAGTCACTTCTTCATATCAGGTGGCCAACGTTTGGAGTTTCAGCTTCAGCATCTCCTTCCAATGAATATTCAATACTGATTTCTTTCAGAATGGACTGGTTGGGTCTCCTTGCAGTCCAAGGGACCCTCAAGAGTCTTCTCCAACACCACAGTTCAAAAGCATCAATTCTTTGGTCATCAGCTTTCCTGATTGTCCAACTCTCACATCCATACATGATGATGGAAAAACCATAGCTTTGACTAAACAGACATTTGTTGGCAAAGTAATGTCTCTGCTTTTTAATACGCCATCTAGGTTAGTCACAGCTTTTCTTCCATAGAGCAAGAGACTGTTAATTTCATGGCTGCAGTCACCATCTGCAGTGACTTTTGAGCCCCCCCCCAAATAAAGTCTGTCACTGTTTCCCCATCTATTTGCCATGAAGGATGGGACCAGAGGCCATGATCTAAGTTTTCTGAATGTTGAGCTTTAAGGCCACTTTTTCACTCCCCTCTTTCCCTTTCATCAAGAGGCTCTTTAGTTCTTCTTCGCTTTCGGCCATAAGGATGGTGTCTTCTGCATATCTGAGGTTATTGATATTTCCCCTGGCAAACTTGATTCCAACTTGGGCTTCATTCATCCCAGCATTTCTCATGATGTACTCTGCATATAAGTTAAATAAGCAGGCTGACAATATACAGCCTTGACATACTCCTTTTCCTATTTGGAACCAGTCTCTTGTTCCATGTCCAGTTCTAACTTTTGCTTCCTGACCTGCATACAGGTTTCTCAAGAGGCAGGTCACGTGGTCTGGTATTCCCATCTTTTTAAGAATTTTCCAGTTTGCAGTGATCTGTACATTAAAAGGCTTTGACATAATCAATAAAGGAGAAATAGATGTTTTTCTGGAACTCCCTTGCTTTTTCAATAATTCAACAGATGTTTATCAATTTGATCTCTGGTTTCTCTGACTTTTCTAAATCCAGCTTGAACATCTGGAAGTTCACAGTTGATATACTGTTGAAGCCTGGCTTGGAAAATTTTGAGCATTACTTTACTAGCATGTTAGACAAGTCCAATTGTGTGGTAGTTTGAGCATTCTTTGGCATGTGTGATATTATTAACATTCAAAACTGTGTCACTTCCTTATTAAAAAAAATTTAGCATCTCCCTTCACAAAAAAAAAAAAAAAAAAAAAAAAAAATTGACATCTTACGGTGATCCACACGTGATTCATGAACTGTCTGCTATCTACTTTTCTAGTCCGATAGAATGATCAATCATATGTGAAGTATGACCTGTTTTTTTCTGGATCTAGATATGCTTTTCTTGTCTAGTAAGACCATTTCCTGTCCCTTACCTATGTTTTATTTAGGTGCCTAAGCCCCGGTAGTTCAAGGATTTTCCACCAGAATTCTTAGTATTTGTTCTCTGTTAATCCATTTGTGCTTGTTGGGAAAAGCACTGGACTAGGAATCTTGCCTATGACAGGAGTTGTGATTGTGACCATCTCCCCTCCTTTATACCACTGGCTTCCCAGGTGGCTCTAGGGGTAAAGCATCCCACTGCCAATGCAGGAGATGGACATATGGGTTTGGGAATAACCTCTGAAGTAGGAAATGGCACCACACCACAGTATTCTCGCCTGGAAAATTCCATCATCAGAGGAGCCTGGTGGGCTACATTCCATGGGACTGCAAAGAATTGGACATGACTGAGCAAATAGGACTGATGAAAATTAAGTCAAATGATAAATATGAGTGTTCTTTGAAAATGATTATCTGATATTCAGTTAATGTTTAATGAAATACAAGGGGGTGAATTTATATTATGGGGTTCCCTGGTGGCTCAGCAGTAAAGAATCCACTTGCAAATGCAGGAGTCATGCATCTTGCACTGCATTGGGACAATCCTTTGAGAAGATCCTTGAAGGAAATAGAAACCCACTCCAGAATTCCTACCTGGGAAACCCTGTAGACAGAAAAGCATGGCAGGCTAAAATCCATGGGGTTGCAAAGAGTTGGATAGAATTTAGTGAGTAAAAAGCAACAAAGTTGTATTATATATCTGTCTAATATTTGGATACTATAAGTAAACACTGCAACTTGTTATATGAGGTGAATAGACAGCACACTATTTAAAGGATATTGATATGACAATAATGAATAGGATGGTTTGAATTAGGAAAAGAGAATACAACTGAGCATTTAGAATGACATGAGAACTTATAATTGTAAGATGTCTAAGACTCACAATCATAAAAGCTATAGTATGAGGGAAAAGAAGAGATGTTTTAAAGAAAACATAACATGGAATGGCAACTATATGAACTATGGGACAAAAGAGCATTAACATATGTCAAGGCTGTATATCGTCACCCTGCTTATTTAACTTATGTGCAGAGTGCATCATGCAAAATGTTAGGCTGGATGAAGCACAAGCTGGAATCAAGATTGCCAGCAAAAATGTCAATAATCCAAGAAACACAGATGACACCACCTTTATGGCAGAAAGCGAAGAGGAACTAAAGTCTCTTGATGAAAGTAAATCTGGCTTAAAACTCAACATTCAAAACAGTAAGACCATGGCATCCGGTCCCATCACTTCATGGCAAATAGATAGGGAAACAATGGAAACAAACAGACTTTCTTTTCTTGGGCTCCAAAATCACTGCAGATGGTGACTATCACCATGAAATTAAAAGATGCTTGCTCCTTGGAAGAAAAGCTATGACCAACCTAGAAAGCATGTTAAAAAGTAGAGATATTACTTTGTCACCATTGTCAAAGATATATTTTTTCAGTTAGTCATGTATGGATGTGAGAGTTGAAGAACAAAAAAGCTGAGCACCAAAGAATTGATGCTTTTGAACTGTGATGTTGGAGAAGACTCTTGAGAATCCCTTGGACTGCAAGGGGATCAAACCAGTTAACCCAAAAGGAAATCAATGTTGGCTATTCATTGGAAGGAATGATGCTGAAACTGAAGCACCAATACTTTGGACACATGATGCAAAAAACTGACTCATTGGAATAGACTCTGATGCTGGGTAAGATTGAAGGCAGGAGGAGAAGGAACCGATAGAGGATGAGATGGTTGGATAGCATCACCGACTCAATGGACATGAGTTTGAGTATGCTGCAGGAGTTGGTGAGGGACAGGGAAGCCTGGTGTGCTGCAGTCCATGGGGTTGCAAAGAGTTGGACACAACCTGAGAGACTGAACTGAACATGAAATGACAACTCAATAAAGTATGGAACAGAAGAGCATTAACAATATAGAAGTGATATAACTCAGCAGGGTTTCTTTCTTTTATGAACATCTGCTTCAAAAATAGTTATAGCGCTATTGGTATAAAGATAAGACAACGTTGTTTAGGCTGCTTTTATAAATATTTACATTTCAATTATAATTTGAATCTCTTTAAAGACTGTCTACTGTGAAACTCTGCAATAAATCTCCATCTTTGCAATGTTTGCTTTGACCAACACAGTTTGAAAGATTTTGATTATTTTCATTTTATCGAAGGAAATAAAAGTGAAAATAGCATAGAAGATATCTAGAGAAAAGAAACACGATCTTATAGGAAAGTGATGATGCTTGACATATAGAAGGAAAGTATCACTTCTTATGTTTTCTCTATCATTTATTATGTTTGGGACCATGGCAAATATACAAATGAAGTAACATTCCATTTCTTCTTTACAAAGGAAAATAATACTAGAATTTGTCCTGAAGGAATATAGTAAATAAAGCTATCCATTTAAAGTACTGGGCATAGTACTTTATATTTCCTAAATCTTGGTAATATGCATTACTGTGATTTTCACCATAATCATCATAAGCATCGTTGTTCTTCCTAGATATATTATTATTAAAAATAAAAGTAAGCTCCTTTATTATTCAAGATTTTTAAAAAATTCTATTATTGTATTTTTCCTTATATAATCATTGTAATGTATGTTCAAAGAAGTAGCCAGGAAGAGAATTTTGGAGATGAGTTATATAGAGAAGTATCAATAAATTTCCAAAAATTTGGACAATATATCTAACACACTGCATAGTTGAGCAAACCAAATGACTTCGATTACATCATGCTATTGATTCTATTCATATACATTTTCCTCTTTCCAGAATTTTCTTCAGGACAAATCTGACATCCTTATTCTGCAGACTGTAAATTAGAGGATTTAGCATGGGAATGATGCAGGTATAAAACAGAGAGAACACTTTCTGTTGATCCATGGAGCTCACAGATGATGGTTTCAGGTATATGAATGCTGCAGATCCAAAGAAAACAACAACAGCTAAGATGTGAGAGCTGCAGGTGGTGAAGGTTTTGGACCTGCCCTCAGGGGAGTGGATTTGTATTCCTGGAGGGGATGAAGATGTAGGATGTAAGGATGGTTGAGTCAAGAGTCAGGATGTTAAATGCACTCAAGACTAGAACCAATAATTCATTGATGAAGATGCTGGAACAGGATAGTTCCAAGAGTGGGAAGAGATCACAGAAATAATGGTTAATCACCTTGTTCTTGCAGAAAAGGAGTCTCAACATAAATCCTGTATGGATTGTGGACCCAATGATGGCCAAAATATAAACTCCCACTGTGAGGCGGAGGCAGATGTGGTAAGACATGGTAACATTTTAAAGCAAGGGATTGTGGACGGCAACTTAGAAATCATATGCCATTGCAGCCAACGTGTGACACTCTACAATAGCAAGAGTGCTGAAGAAGTAGAACTGGGTCATGCATTCAGAGAAATAAATGATGTTCTTCTTTGTCATAAAGTTTACCAGCATTTTGGGAGTAATGACAGTGGGCTGACTGAAGTCAATAAAGACAAGTTGCTGAGGAAATAGTATATGGGAGTGTGCAGGTGAAAACTGAGCCCTATAATGTAATCATGTCCAGGTTCCCTACCACCATGACCACATAGATTCCTCGGAAGAGGAGGAAAAGTGACATCTGGAGTTGTGGCTGTTCTGTGACCTCAGAGAGGATGAACTCAGTCATCGAAGAGTGACTTCCAGGGTCCATTATCCTGTCTGAGTTTCTAAGTATAAAAAGAGTAGATGAGTGTTCTTTTGTGTTCCCTTCTGTGTGTATGTACATCTTTATGTGTGAGGAAGAGTAATTCCGGGGATATCATTAATTTATCCCTCATCAGAAGAAGTTCAAATGTGGGGATCTCTTGAAAAACAATGATTCTTGTTGTACCAGAATAGAAATTATAGACTTCAAGAAAGTTATAATTAAGATATCAAATAACATTTTGATGCATGAGACATGTGCTCAGGCCTGGTGCACTGGAAAGACCCAGAGGAATCGGGTGGGAGAGAGGTGGGAGGGGAGATCGGGATGGGGATTACATGTAACTCCATCGCTGATTCATGTCAATGTATGACAGAACCCACTGCAATGTTGTGAAAAATTAGCCTCCTACTAATAAAGATAAATGAAAAAAAAAAAAGATATCCAATAACATTTTAAAAGAAGATACCGATTCTGGATTTTTAAAGTCATTCACAGCAAATGTTACTACTCTTATATCTGAGGACTCTTTGTTTTCCTTTCATACCCTATGAGCCTATATTAATATAATGCATGTCAAATGGCCAGTATTTTCATTTCACTCAGAATAAATGAAAGTAGGGTATGCTTTCTGTAAGTTGTAAACAAAGGTTACATAAGGCTGTGAAAAGTAGTTGTATTAGTCTGAGATATTTCTTACAGAATATCCACTCAGAATTTCAGAAAAGTGAAAGTAAAAGTCGCTCAGTCACATCCAACTCGCTGTGACCCCATGGACGATACAGTCCATGGAGCTCTTCAGGCCAGAATACTGGAGTGGGTGGTCTGTCCCTTCTCCAGGAGATCTTCCCAACCCAGGGATCAAACCCAGATCTCCTGCATCGCAGGCAGATTCTTCACCAACTGAGGTATCAGGGAAGCCCTAGAATTTCCGAAGGACTGGTCAACTATCAGCTTCATTCCAGCTGAGATCTACTGCTTTAGAGCTCACCTTCTTCCAACACAGACCATGACCCAGGAGTTTAGAAACACAACTGTTTAGCATGCATCATATTTATATTTCAACAGATTTTCCAAGTCCCAGAAAAACCCTGCTCCTATTTCTAATTTGAATGCTCTAAGGGAACATAATGAAATGGCATATATTTAAGTCATATATTCCACCATTCTGATCCTGGGAACAGTGCACTAAGAATGGTTTAGGCAATTTGAGCTTCATGGTTGAAGTACTGGCAGTCAAATAATTGTTCATATTTCCAAAATATAATAATGGTTTTTGAAGGCAAACATTTTTTTGCTGTGCTTTTGTGTGTCATTTATGCTGTGCTTTTTAAAATAATCATGCATTTTGCATATGTTCTCCATAGAATTCAAATACAGTGAGGATATGAATTAGTAGACCACATGCAAAATACAAGTAGAGATTTTAATTAATATTAGTCAACAGTTACATTAACTAGTTAATATAATTTTTTAAAAGACCAATATGTTTTTAGTTTAAATTTACAAAGGTTTGTAGATTGCACAAAGTGGAAAACCATGTTCCTACTTAATGCGCAAGCAAATAGTTGGGTTAGCATGCTCACTTTCAGGTACAATACTTTATGCGATAGGGAAATACTGGACAACTTCAGAAACATGAACTAGAAATTGGTCATTTTAGAATGGCTGAAAGAACTGAAGATATTTTTTACCAGAGCAAAACTTCATGTGGCACATGACAGTCATTGCACTGTTAAACATATGTACTTATATTAGAGGTATATCTTTGTATGTCTGAAGAGATTAAAGTAAAACTATTGCTTGAAACTGTAGGGAGAAATATTTGGTTTCACAACAGAGGTTTGATATTCCAATCACCAGACACACTATGATCTTATAGTCAAAATGTTGTGGTCGGCTTGAATGGTCAATTGCTTAGCAAAAATTGTTTAAAGATACAATCACCTGGTTGGATTCAATTACCTTTAACATTTATTCCAGTTCCCAAATTTCATGATTTCATAATTCTTTTCTTTTTATTTCATAATTCTTTTTTTTTTTTTTTAATATTATTTTATTAGTTGGAGGCCAATCACTTTACAACATTTCAGTGGGTTTTGTCATACATTGGCATGAATCAGCCATATAGTTACACGTATTCCCCATCCCGATCCCCCCTCCCACCTCCCTCCCCACCCGACTCCTCAGGGTCCTCCCAGTGCACCAGGCCCGAGCACCTGACTCATGTATCCCACCTGGGCTGGTGGTCCGTTTCACCATAGATAGTATACATGCTGTTCTTTCAAAACATCCCACCCTCACGTTCTCCCCCAGAGTTCAAAAGTCTGTTCTGTACTTCTGTGTCTCTTTTTCTGTTTTGCATATAGGGTTATCGCCACCATCTATCTAAATTCCGTATATATGTGTTAGTATACTGTAATGTTCTTTATCTTTCTGGCTTACTTCACTCTGTATAATGGGCTCCAGTTTCATCCATCTCATTAGAACTGATTCAAATGAATTCTTTTTAACGGCTGAGTAATATTCCATGGTGTATATGTACCACAGCTTCCTTATCCATTCATCTGTTGATGGGCATCTGGGTTGCTTCCATGTCCTGGCTATTATAAACAGTGCTGCGATGAACATTGGGGTGCACGTGTCTCTTTCAGATCTGGATTCCTCAGTGTGTATGCCTAGAAGTGGTATTGCTGGGTCATATGGCAGTTCTATTTCCAGTTTTTTAAGAAATCTCCACACTGTTTTCCATAGTGGCTGTACTAGTTTGCATTCCCACCAACAGTGTAAGAGGGTTCCCTTTTCTCCACACCCTCTCCAGCATTTATTGCTTGTAGACTTTTGGATAGCAGCCATCCTGACTGGCGTGTAATGGTACCTCATTGTGGTTTTGATTTGCATTTCTCTGATGATGAGTGATGTTGAGCATCTTTTCATGTGTTTGTTAGCCATCTGTATGTCTTCTTTGGAGAAATGTCTGTTTAGTTCTTTGGCCCATTTTTTGATTGGGTCGTTTATTTTTCTGGAATTGAGCTTCAGGAGTTGCTTGTATATTTTTGAGATTAATCCTTTGTCTGTTTCCTCATTTGTTATTATTTTCTCCCAATCTGAGGGCTGTCTTTTCATCTTACTTATAGTTTCCTTTGTTGTGCAAAAGCTTTTAATTTTCATTAGGTCCCATTTGTTTATTTTTGCTTTTATTTCCAATATTCTGGGAGGTGGGTCATAGAAGATCTTGCTGTGATTTATGTCGGAGAGTGTTTTGCCTATGTTCTCCTCTAGGAGTTTTATAGTTTCTGGTCTTACATTTAGATCTTTAATCCATTTTGAGTTTATTTTTGTGTATGGTGTTAGGAAGTGTTCTAGTTTCATTCTTTTACAAGTGGTTAACCAGTTTTCCCAGCACCACTTGTTAAAGAGATTGTCTTTTTTCCATTGTATATCCTTGCCTCCTTTGTCAAAGATGAGGTGTCCATAGGTTCGTGGATTTATCTCTGGGCTTTCTATTCTGTTCCATTGATCTATATTTCTGTCTTTGTGCCAGTACCATACTGTCTTGATGACTGTGGCTTTGTAGTAGAGTCTGAAGTCAGGCAGGTTGATTCCTCCAGTTCCATTCTTCTTTCTCAAGATTACTTTGGCTATTCGAGGTTTTTTGTATTTCCATACAAATTGTGAAATTATTTGTTCTAGTTCTGTGAAAAATACCGTTGGTAGCTTGATAGGGATTGCATTGAATCTATAGATTGCTTTGGGTAGAATAGCCATTTTGACAATATTGATTCTTCCAATCCATGAACACGGTATGTTTCTCCATCTGTTTGTGTCCTCTTTGATTTCTTTCATCAGTGTTTTATAGTTTTCTATGTATAGGTCTTTTGTTTCTTTAGGTAGATATACTCCTAAGTATTTTATTCTTTTTGTTGCAATGGTGAATGGTATTGTTTCCTTAATTTCTCTTTCTGTTTTTTCATTGTTAGTGTATAGGAATGCAAGGGATTTCTGTGTGTTAATTTTATATCCTGCAACTTTACTATATTCATTGATTAGCTCTAGTAATTTTCTGGAAGAGTCTTTAGGGTTTTCTATGTAGAGGATCATGTCATCTGCAAACAGCGAGAATTTCACTTAGCAGAAGGAAAGAAATCTTAAAAATTAGGGCAGAAATAAATGCGAAAGAAACTAAAGAGACCATAGCAAAAATCAACAAAGCTAAAAGCTGGTTTTTTGAAAAAATAAACAAAATTGACAAACCATTAGCAAGACTCATTAAGAAACAAAGAGAGAAGAACCAAATTAACAAAATAAGAAATGAAAAGGGTGAGATCACAACAGACAACACTGAAATACAAAGGATCATAAGAGACTACTACCAGCAGCTCTATGCCAATAAAATGGACAACTTGGATGAAATGGACAAATTCTTAGAAAAGTATAACTTTCCAAAACTGAACCAGGAAGAAATAGAAGATCTTAACAGAGTCATCACAAGCAAGGAAATCGAAACTGTAATCAGAAATCTTCCAGCAAACAAAAGCCCAGGGCCAGATGGCTTCACAGCTGAATTCTACCAAAAATTTAGAGAAGACCTAACACCTATCTTACTCAAACTCTTCCAGAAAATTGCAGAAGAAGGTAAACTTCCAAACTCATTCTATGAGGCCACCATCACCCTAATTCCAAAATCAGACAAAGATGCCACAAAAAAAGAAAACTACAGGCCAATATCACTGATGAACATAGATGCAAAAATCCTTAACAAAATTCTAGCAAACAGAATCCAACAACATATTAAAAAAATCATACACCATGACCAAGTGGGCTTTATCCCAGGAATGCAAGGATTCTTTAATATCCGCAAATCAATCAACGTAATATACCACATTAACAAATTGAAAGATAAAAACCATATGATTATCTCAATAGATGCAGAGAAAGCCTTTGACAAAATTCAACACTCATTTATGATTAAAACTCTCCAGAAAGCAGGAATAGAAGGAACATACCTCAACATAATAAAAGCTATATATGACAAACCCACCGCAAGCATCACCCTCAATGGTGATAAATTGAAAGCATTTCCTCTGAAATCAGGAACAAGACAAGGATGCCCACTCTCACCACTACTATTCAACATAGTGTTGGAAGTTTTGGCCACAGCAATCAGAGCAGAAAAAGACATAAAAGGAATCCAGATAGGAAAAGAAGAAGTGAAACTCTCGCTGTTTGCAGATGACATGATCCTCTACATATTTCATAATTCTTAATGGTTATGATACTAAGTTAGACAGTAGTGAATTGAAATTTTAATTCAACCTCTTGCTTGCTGTGTGACCTGGGGATAATCCCTTCTACTCTCCAGATCTCTGAAAAATAAAAACTAAAATATCTGCTTTGTTTGAAAACCAAATTAAACGCTGCCTACTTGTTTCTTAGCATAGTTCCTAGTTCTTGGTAAGAGGGAGAACAAGATGGCAGAGGAGTAGGTGGGTGTGGAGTGCATCTCTCTCCACGGATACATCAGGAATATGACTTCAGAGTGCATGCAGAACATCAGATAAGAGTAGACAGGAGTACCTGACCAGTGGTAAAGAATATATGGAATCATGCAAAACTTGGTAGGATGAAGGAACTAGGAGGAAAAACAGGAATGTTAGTAGGACTGCACCTGCCCTCTGTTAAGGTGGGGGAACTGAAGCAGGTGTCTGTTCCCCACATCGGGGAAGTTGTCTGAGTCAGAGGAGAAACATTTAAGGCTGAAAGTGAAGCAGCTGATCTGTGGGAGCCTAAATGGGATGAGAATCAGACAGTTCTTGCTGCAGTCATACATACCCCAGATGGGGACGCAGGTCCCTTAGGAGGTGAAGAAGCTGGGAGCTGGAGTTTAGGTACTTGGGAGCAATCCCAGGGCAAAGGCTGCTGTTGACTATGGAGAAATGGATCGAGGGGATGTGACAGAGGATATTGTGCTGGGAAATGACTGTGGAGGAAAGCCAAGCAGCCATGGAAGCAAGGTGTTACTGCTGAGTCATGCGTAGGGGGTGAAGCCATCACCATAGCCTCTCTATCCCCACAGACTAGCATCCACAGCTGAAAAATAGAGAGGCTGGCTCATCAAACCCCTCAGGCACTGAACTACAAGAGTAGGACCCTACCCAGCGTGCTCCTTTAAGTGCCTGACAGACTGAACAACAGAGAAGGACCTAGGCAAGGGAGACCTCTAAGTGCCTGAGTGGGCAGAACTACAGAGAAAGAGGCCTTCTGATTGCCAGCTACCAGAGGCTTTAAAAAAGACTCTGATAGGGCCATAACTCCTGTGGCGGAGGCAGTCCATGTCCCTGCACACTTGGCGCCACCACGGTCCCTGCAAGCCAAGCAGCAGTGCCACCTTCATGCCCAAGCCTCACTGGGGCAGAGCTGCCACAGGCAAAAAAAGCCTTTCGTCTAAGCATGCAGGTCACATTGGTCATGTCTAACTCTCCACGGCTCTGAGGACTGTGGTCTGCCAGGCTTCTCTGTTGGGGGGTGAGGGAGGTTCTCCAGGTAAGAATACTGCAGCGTGTTGGCCAATAGTGGCTGCCACGCCCTTCTAGATCACTATATTTCCTGCTGCCCTAGACACCAACTCCGCTGAGTACCTGGTGCTGCCAGAACCCCTACAGCCCAAGCAGCTGCACCACCTCCACACCTGCCCTCACTGGGGCAGACCCAAGTCCTCCAGGGCAGCCTCAGGAGCAACCCCCAGTGGACGGCCCATGTGCAGAGGTGGAAATAAAGCCACAATCGAAACCCAGGGGGCAGTGTGGCTAAGGAAGATGGCCCAGATCCTTCCTGCCAGTTGTACAAGCTGCAGATTAAATCCACATGCTCAACAAGGCAGACTCTGTGTCTGTGGACTATATAAAAGGACATTGAGGGCTCCCACAAAAGAAAACACGTTCGTTCTGATAGCTGTGGACATTGGAGGCAACAATACACAGGAGTAAGACCAAATTAGAATCTGAGTTGCTGCCACAGCAGGTCCAGAAACCAGCATAGTGTTGAAGGGTAACCTAGAAAGTTGCGGTGGACTGTGACTCCCAGCAAGAGAAAGGACTCTGACAGAAGTGACTCAAGGAAAACATTTACTATTCTTACGTTTTTCACATATTCTTTAGATTCTTTTCTATTTTTTTTCCTTCCCACCCCCTCCCCATTGTAATTGTCAATTTTACTGGCACTATGAAATATAATTAAGTTTTTGAGATTTTTTTTTCCCTCACCCACAAATTTTATTGTTATTATATTCCTCTGCCTCTACATTGGACTTTTGCAATTCTTTGGAGTTATCCTTTTTTTTTTTTTTTTTTTCTTAATTTTTAATTTAATTTTTACTTTTTAAAGTGTACTAGTAGTTTTTCTACATTTATTCTTTTGCTTTTCCTACTGCTCTTCTCCCCTTGCAGTTAATCTTTAATATATATAAATCTTCCTTATCTACTTCTATTTAACTTTGCATATATATTCTTTCTTTCGTTTTTTTCTTTCCTTTCGTCTCAGCATATTTGTTAGTTTTGCTTTCGTTGCTTTATTCCCAACTTGGCACCTTGCTTTAGTTTTGTTTCCTAGTTTGTGCTTTAGTTAGATTGTCTCTTAACTGGTAGATATAATTTTTTATTTCCTTTGTTCACCATGTCAATCTACTGTACTGTACTTTAGTTGGACTGTTTTGATATTGCTTATGGGTATATATGTATATGTATATATTCCATTAATTTAATTATTATTTGCCTAATTTTGTAACTGCCATTTGTCTGGGATTGGTCTTTGGTTTCTCACTTGTGGGTATTTGTTTTAATCTCACATAATGCCATAACAAAGCACTTGTGGAATCTTCATTCCTGACCAGAGATAAAGCCCTGAGCCTTTGGAGTGGGAGCACCGACTTTAAGACCCTAGACTACCAAAGAACTAACCCTAGGAACTGTCAACTTCTGAGAACTCATACTAAGGAAACCTCTTGAATACATGACCCAGCATCACCAAACCACCAGTAGCACCCCGTGCAGGACTCCTCATCTAAACAAAAAATAAAACAAAAATACAAACCCAACCATCAGCAGACAGGATTACCACTTCACTCAGCCTTGGCCATCAGAGGAAAAACAGACAAACAAAACAAAAGCTCAGTACAAATCTCACCCTATACAAAGCTTACATAAACCACTGGATGAATTTAGGAGAGCAGAAACCAAAGGGAGAAAGAACTCAAACTTGAAGCCTGGGGAAAGGAGACCTAAAATGCAATAAGTTAAAAAAATTTTAATAAAAAGGCAGAGAAATACTACACAAATGAAGGTACAAACTAGACACAGAAGTCCAAATAAATGAAGAGCAAATAGGAAAACTACCTGACAAAATAATTCAGAATCATGATAAAAAGATGATCAAAAACCTTGAAAACAGAATGGAGAAAATACAAGAGTCAATCAACAAAGATATACAAGAAACAAAGAATAAATGTACGGAGACAAACAACACAAATACTGGTTAAACATACTCTCGAAGGAATCAATAGCAGAATATCTGAAGCAGAAGAACGAACCAGTAAGCTGGAAGATAATATGGTGGCAATAACTTCTGAAGAGCAGAATAAAGTAAAAAAATGAAAAGAAATTAGGATCATCTCAGAGACCTCTGGGACAATATCAAACACAGCAATATTGGAATTATAGGGGTCCAAAAAGAAGAAGAAAAAAAGAAAGGGTATGAGAAAACTTCTGAAGAGATTATAGCTGAAAATTTTCCCAGGATGGAAAACGAAATAGTCAATCAGTTCAAGAGGCACAAAGAATCCCATACAGGATAAACCCAGGAGAAACACACCAAGATACATGCTAATCAAACTACCAAAGAATAAACACAAAGAAAGAATATTAAAAGTTGCAAGGGAAAAGGAACAAGTAACATACAAAGGAAACCCCATATGTTTAACAGCTAATATTTCCACAGAAACTCTGCAGGCCAGAAGGGAATGTCAGGATATATTTAAAGTACTGAAAGGGAAAAAGCTACAACCAAGATTACTCTACCTGGCAAAGATCTCATTCAAAATTGATGGAGAAATCAAAAGCTTTTCAGACAAACAAAAGTTAAGAGAATTTAGTAACAGCAAACCAGCTTTAAAACAAATGTTAAAGGGACTTAAATAGTCAAGAAATACAAGAGAAGAAAAAGAGCCTCAAAATCAACCCCAAATAATTAAGAAAATAGCAATAGGAACATATATATCAACAACTATTTTAAATATAAATGAATTAAATGCTCCAAACAAAAGACACAGACTGGTTGAATGGATACAAAATGAAGACCAGTACATATGCTGTCCACAAGAAACCCACCACAGACCAAAAGACACTTATTGACTGAAGTGAGAGGATGGAAAAATATATTCCATGTAAATGGAAATCAAAAGAAAGTTGGAGTGGCAATTTTCATATCAGACAAAATAGACTTTAAATTAAGGTTACAAGATATAAGGAAGGACATCACAAAATAATAAAGTGACCAACCCAAGAGGAAGACATAGCAACTGTAAATATCAATGCACCCACAGGACTGGAAAAGGTCAGTTTTCATCCCAATCCCAAAGAAAGGCAACCCCAAAGAATGCTCAAACTACGGCACAATTGCACTCATCTCACAAGCTAGTAAAGTAATACTCAAAATTCTCCAAGCCAGGCTTCAAAAATACGTGAACTGAGAACTTCCAGATGTTCAAGCTGGTTTTAGAAAAGGCAGAGGAACCAGAGATCAAATTGCCAACATCCGCTGGATCATTGAAAAAGCAAGAGAGTTCCAGAAGAACATCTATTTCTACTTTATTGACTCAGTCGTAAACCTTTGACGGTGTGGATCACAATAAACTGTGGAAAATTCTGAAAGAGATGGGAATACCAGACCACATGACCTGCCTCTTGAGAAACCTATATGCAGGTCAGAAAGTAACAGAACTGGACACGGAACAACAGGCTGGTTCCAAATAGGAAAAGGAGTCTGTCAAGGCTGTATATTGTCACCCTGCTTATTTAACTTATATGCAGAGCACATCATGAGAAACCCTGGGCTGGAGGAAGCACAAGCTGGAATCAAGATTGCCAGGAGAAATATCAATAACCTCAGATATGCAGATGACACCACTCTTATGGCAGAAAGTGAAGAGGAACTAAAAAACCTCTTGATGAAAGTGAAAGAGGAGAGTGAAAAAGTGGGCTTAAAGCTCAACATTCAGAAAGCTAAGATCACGGCATCTGGTCCAATCACTTCATGGCAAATAGACGGGTAAACAGTGGAAGCAGTGTCAGACTTTATTTTTGGGGGGCTCCAAAATCACTGCAGATAGTGATTGCAGCCATGAAATTAAAAGACACTTACTCCAGAAGGAAAGTTATCACCAACCTAGACAGCATATTAAAAAAGCAGAGCCATTACTTTGTCAACAAAGGTCTGTCTATTCAAGGCTGTGGGTTTTCCAGTGGTCATATATGGATGTGAGAGTTGGACTGTGAAGAAAGCTGAGCACCGATAAATTGATGCTTTTGAACTGTGGTGTTGGAGAAGCCTCTTGAGAGTCCCTTGGACTGCAAGGAAATCTAACCAGTCCATCCTTAAGGAGATCAGTCCTGAGTGTACATTGGAAGGACTGATGCTGAAGCTGAAACTCTAATACTTTGGCCACCTCCTTCAAAGAACTGACTCATAGGAAAAAACCCTGATGCTGGGAGGGATTGGAGGCAGGAGGAGAAGGGGATGACAGAGGATGAGATGGCTGGATGGCATCACCGACTTGATGGACATGAGTCTGAGCAAACTCTGAGAGTTGGTGATGGACAGGGAGGCCTGGAGTGCTGTGATACATGGGGTCGCAAAGAGTCAGACAGGACTGAGTGACTGAACTGAACTGAACTGATGCACCCAACATAGAAGCACCTCAATACATAAGACAAACACTAACAGAGATAAAAGGAGTAATTGATAGTAACACAAAAACGGTAGGAGACTTTAACAGCCCACTCTTATCAATGGACAGATCATCAAAACAGAAAATTCATTAGGAAACACGTCTTAAACGGTACATTAGATGAGAAGGATCTCATTGATATCTTAGGACACTCTGTCCAAATGCTGAAGAATATACTTTCTCAAGTGTACATGCAACATTCTCCAATGTAGATCACATCTTGGGCCACAAATCAAGCCTCAATAAATATAAGAAAATTGAGATCATGTCAAGCATCTTATCCAATCACAGTGCTATGAGACTAGATATCAATAACAAAGAAAAAAAACTGTAAAAAACACAAACAAATGGAGATTAAACAATATGTTTCTAAATAATCAATAGGTTACTGAAGTATTCAAAAGGGAAATCAAAAAGTTCCTAGAAACAAATGACAATAAAAACACATCTCAAAACGTATGCAGCAAAAACAGTTCTAAGAGTGAAGTTTATAGCAATACAATCCTACCTCAAGAAACAAGAAAAACCTTGAATAGACAACATAATTCTCCAGCTAAAACAACTAGAAAAAGAACAAAAGCAGCAACAACAACAAAATCAAAATTAGTAGAAGGAAAATAATCATAAAGATCAGAGCAGAAATAAATGAAAAAAAATGAAAGAAACAATACTAAAGATTACTAAAACTATAAGCTGTTTCTTTGAGAAGATAAACAAAACTGACAAGTCTTTAGCCAGTCTCATCAAGACAAAAGGAGAGAAGAATCAATTCAATAGAATTAGAAATGGAAAAGGGGAGATTACAACAGACAATGAAGAAATAAAAATGATTATAAGAGACTATTATGAACAACTATAGGGCAATAAAATGGATAACCTGGAAGAAATGGACAGATTCTTAGAAAAGTTCAATCTTCCAAGACTGAACCAGGAATAAATAGAAATTATGAGCAACCCAATTACAAGCACTGAAATTGAAGTTATGATCAAAAATCTCCCAAAAAACAAAAGCCCAGGACCAGGTGGTTTCACGGGAGGATTCTACCAAACATTTAGGGAAGAGTTACTGCCTATCCTACTAAAACTCCTTCAAAAAATTGCCAAGGAAGGAACACTTCCAAACTCATTCTTCACGACCACCATCACCCTGATACCAAAGCCAGATAACCCCCACCCAATATAAAAAAGAACACTACAGGCCAGTATCACTGATGAACATAGATGCAAAATCCTCAACAAAATTTTAGCAAACAAAATTCAGCAAGACATCAAAAATTTCATACACCATGATGAAGTTGGGTTTATTCAAGGGATACAAGGATTCTTCAATATACATAAATCAATCTATATGATAGCCCATATTAACAAATTAAAAAATTGAAAACCATATAATAATCTCAATAGATGCAGCAAAAGCCTTTGACAAAATTCAGCACCCATTTATGATGAAAACTCTTCACAAAATGGTCAGAGAAGGAGCTTATCTCAAAATAGTAAATAAGCTGAAATTACTGAAATAAGCCTTTCAGCAAATATTATTCTCTGCTGAAAAACTGAAAGCATTCCACCTAAGATCAGGAACAAGTCAAGGGTGTCCACGTTCCTACTATTATTCAAAATAGTGTTGGAAGTTGTAGCTGCAGCAATCAGGGAGTAAAGATTAGTAAAACGAATCCAGATCAGAAAAGAAAAAGTAAAGCTCTCACTGTTTGCACATATCATGATACTGAACATTGAAATCCCTAAATGTAGTATCAGAAAATTGCTAGAGCTAATCAGTGAATTTAGCAAATGTGCAGGATACAAAATACACAGAAATCACTTGCATTTCTATATATATATTTACTAACAATGTAAAATCAGAAAGACAAATTAAGGAAACAATCATTCACCATTGCAACAAAAAGAATTAAATATCTAGGAATAAACTTGCCTAATGTGATAAAAGAACTATACACTCTAAATTATAAGACACTGATGAAAGAAATCCAAGATGTGATAAAGACATGAAGAGATATTCCATGTTCCTCTGTAGGAAGAATCAATATTGTGAAAATAGCTACTACCAAATGCAATCTATGGATGCAATGTGACATCTATCAAATTACCGAAGACATTTTTCACAGAACTAGAACAAAAATTTCACAATTCATATGGAAACACAAAAGAACCTGAATAGCAAGAGCAGTCTTGAGAAAGAAGAATGGAGCTGGAGGAATCAACCTTCCTGACTTCAGATTATACTACAAAGCCCTAGTCATCAAGACATTATGGTGCTGGCACAAAATCTGAAATATAGACCAATGGAATAAGGCAGAAAGCCAAGAAATAAACGCATGCACATACAGGTAACTTATTTTTGGCAAAGGAGGCAAGAATATACAATAGGGCAATGACAGCCTCTTCAATAAATGGTGCTGGGAAACCTGGATAGCTAAATGTAAAAGAATGAAATTTAGAACACTTCCTAACACCACACATGAAGATTAAAGTTAAAATGGATTAAAGACCTAAAGGTCAGATCAGAAGCTATAAAACTCTTAGAGAAAAACATAGGCAGAACACTTGATGACATAAATCAAAGCAAGATCCTCCATGACCCACCTCCTAAAGTAATGGAAGTAAAAACAAAAGTAAACAAGCAGGTCATGATTAAACTTAAAACATTTTGCATAACAAAGGAAACTACAGGCAAGGTGAAAAGGCAACCTTCAGAATGGGAGAAAATAACAGCAAATGACAAAGGATTAATTTCTAAAATATGCAAACAGCTCATACAACTCAATAGCAGAAGAGAAAAAAAAAAAAAGTGGGGAAAAGACCTAATCAGACATTTCTCCAAAGAAGCCATACAGATGGCTACAAAACTCATGAAAAGAAGCTTAGCATTGCTCATTATTTGCAAAATACAAATCAAAAGTACAATGAAATATCACCTCACACCAGTCAAAATGACTATTATCAAAAAGTATACAAACAATAAATGCTGAAGAGGGTGTGGACAAAAGGGAATGCTCTTGCACTGTTGGTGGGAATGTAATGTGATACAGCCACTATGGAAGATGGTATGGAGATTCCTTAAAAAAAAAACTAGGAATAAAACCACCATATGACCCAGCAATCCCACTCCTAGGCATATTCCCTGAAGAAACCAAAATTGAAAGAGACACAAGTATCCCATTGTTCATTGCAGCAGTGTTTACAACAGCTAGAACATGGAAGCAACCTAGATGTCCATTGAAAGATGAATGGATAAAGAAATTGTGGTATATATACACTTTGGAATATTACTCAGCCATTAAATGAAATGCATTTGAGTCAGTTCTAATGAGTTGGATGAACTTAGAGCCTGTTATACAGAGTGAAGTAAGTCAGAAAGAGAAAGATAAATGTCATATTCTAACACATGTATACAGAATCTAGAAAAATGGTATAGAAAAATGTGTTTACAGGGAAGCAGTGGAGAAACAGACATAGAGAATAGATTTATGGACATGGGCAGAAGGGAAGAGAGGGTGAGATGTATGGAAAGAGTAACATGGAAGCTTACATTACCTTATGTGAAATAGATAGCCAACAGGAACTTGATGTATGACTCAGGAAACTCAAACAGGGTCTCTGTATCAATCTAGAAGGTTGGGATGGAAAGGGAGATTCAAAAGAGAGGAGATATACATACACCTTTGGCTGATTCATGTTGAGTTTGACAGGAAACAACAAAATTCTATAAAGCAATTATCTTTCAATTAAAAATAAATAAAAGGAAAAAAAAGAAGTAATTGGATATTCAGATATTCCTACCTCTCCATGTAGTAAGTTAACTGCCACCATTATCACCCAGTAAAATCTAGAGATTTATTCCTTAAAAAGACTCAAACACTCTCTAATTTAGGCAATTACCTGCACATTTGAGGGAGGCTTTACCAAACTGAAAACCGGGCATGAAAGTAGAAATTTAAGGAATGTTAACATCATTAACCTTCTTCCTGCTCTTAGAAACTATTGAACATACAGAGAAGAATTTACAAAAGCTGGAGAAGAAGTCAGAGGAAAATCTGGGCAAGTCTGTGGAATAAAAAGAAAAACAAGAAAGAATATGGAAATAAAAGCAATCATTAGCAAGATGGATTCACTATGATTAGAGCTTAAATGGTATTAATAATGTACCACAAGAATATTGATCTCATGTAATTTATGTTGAAAATCATATAGGTATGAATTAGGGATGGAGAACAGGAAGAGAAAGATGGATATTTGTGTGTGTGTGTGTGTGTGTGTGTTTCAATCAGCATTTGTATAGTGATGATGAGTAGGTGACAGTGGTACCTATTGTCAAATTCCATAGGGATCCACATTAGAAAACTCTTAGAGTAGTTGAAATTTGAGATGCAGAGACACTGCAGAAGCTGTGTAAGTGAGAAGAAAGGCCAAAAATTTCAAGGAGATAGATTCTCTGATTCTTCAAGACTAGATGAAACTGATGAGTGAGAACTACTTATGCTTAATTCATGGATTCATTGTTTGGAGATTGGTGAAAAGAGCTTTGAAAAGTATAACCCAGAAGACCGGCAGTGGAAACTAAGAAAAGGATGAATTCAATTTGGAGTACATTGAGCTGGAGGGGCATATGTAGAAGTAAGAGAATTGTCTCAAAGGCCATTATGTTAGAAGACCAGGTATAAATAAACATCGGTCAACAATTCTTAAATACAGGTTTTTGCTATTGAGGGAACATATGACAGTGTCTGGAGAACATTTACATTTTCACAACTGGTGATTGGGAGACACAAATGGGTTGCAGAAAGGGATGCTTTGCATCCTGAAATACACAGAATCATCCCCCCACCCCCAAATTATCCAGACCAAAATGTCAGTAGTGCCAGATTTCATTTGAGCCAAATTGAGAAATCCTGATATTATGAATACAGTTGGGGAGAAGTACCAACATTTCTCAATCTCTTATTACATGTTAGCTATGTTCCTAATACTCTGGGTGACATAACTCATTTACCCTTCAAAATGGTCCTATGAGATACCTCACTTGCAAGTTTCATTTTATAGATATACATCTATCTATCTGTCTATCTATCTACCTTTCTCTCTCTCTCTCCCCCCCCCCTCTCTCTCTAAATATATATATATATATACATATATATATATATATATGTATATATATATATATATGCAAGGATCAGACAGATTATATCATTGTCTATAGTCTCACAATTAAGAAGTTGAGGTTCAAGGATTAAACTTTAGGGGCACACCAATAGTCTCATAACCATTTCACTACACCTCTTTACAGAGATGAAATCCATAAGCACAGAAGATGCTAAAACTATGATATACTGTCTCACTAATGCAGTCCCAGAGACTCTAGGAAAGTGCTAATAATGGCAAGTAATCATTCCCTAGATGTTCCTTTTGAGAACTGGGCATAAGTTCCAGGAGATGATGAAGAACTGAATATCAGCTCACGCACTCATCTTCTTGGGGGACTAAGAATTATTGTGAAACTGTAAATTGAGTAGAACGTTGTGTCCCAAAAGATCAATGACACAGGGTGGAAACACAGACTCATTAATTTCCACCCTCAGTGGGCTCCTTTAACACGAAAGGAAATCTCAAGGGAGAGAACAATTTTCTGCTTTTCTGCTCAACTTTCCCAGAATGACAAGGAGTGGAATAGATTCTTATTTGCATCACCTGATTGTTTTGGAGATCCTATAAGGTTGCTTTTCTCTTTGCAAATGAAGAAGACCTTCTGGAAAAATTCTGAAATATATGGCCTGTTCTGTAGCATGTCAAAGACTGAGGACCACCGTGATGAATACTGCCTCATTCATTGTCAGAAACTTTGAACCTCACAGAACTGCAGGGCAGAAGGAGCCTTAAGGTTCAGTGCCATTGAGCCATCTCGGAAAAAGCAGGTGAGTGTTGAATTGCCTTTGTCTCAATTCCCCTCAAACCTCAAACTATATAAATGAAGAGTTTGGGGGAACACTGCCTGTTTATTGCTCTTTTCAGCCTTGATCCTGAGCAGAGCCTGGAGAGAGGCAGGAATGTTATGCAGACACTGGAAGTTTATCTGCATTTGTTCAGCTCAGAGACACACAAAAGGAGTAAAGGCAGAAAGAAGGAAATGAGAAATCTGCAGTAATAATCATCAGAAGTCTTGTATTTTGAATGCTTTGCTGAGTGTTTAGACAACCCTGGGGTTATAAACCAAGAGATCCAGCTCTCACTCCAGAGACAAAGAGGGCAGGTCCATTAAGTTCCACTGTTAATCTCCGTTTCTGCCCGTGTTCCAGACCATGACTGTGGAGTAAATGACTATGGAAAATGCCTCCTCTGTGACTGAGTTTATCCTTATGGGATTGACAGACCAACCTAAACTCCAGCTGCCTCTGTTTTTCCTGTTTCTGCTGAACTACCTGTTCACTGTGGTGGGCAATTTATACTTGATGATTCTAATTTGTCTAAATTCACACCTGCACACACCCATGTACTTTTATCTCTTCAATCTGTCCTTCATTGATATCTGTTACTCATCTGTCTTTACCCCCAAAATGCTAATAAACTTTATTGCCGACACGAATGTCATCTCCTATAGAGGATGTATGTCCCAGCTCTTTTTCTTCTGCTTTTTTGTCAACTCTGAATGCTACGTGTTGACAGCCATGGGCTATGATCGCTATGTGGCCATCTGTAAGCCCTTGCTCTACACAACGGCCATGTCCCGTCAGGTGTGTTCTCTGCTGATGTCTGCTTCATATGTGATGGGGTTTGCTGGAGCCATGGTCCACACATGGTGTATGATGAGGCTGATATTCTGTGATTCCAATATCATCAACGATTACCTGTGTGACATCTTCCCACTGCTCCAGCTCTCCTGCAGCAGCACTTATGCCAATGAGATTGTGGTTTCTGCTGTTGTGGGAACAGTTGTCATATTATCCAGCCTCATTATCTTTATTTCTTATGCTTTGATTCTTTTCAATATCTGTCATATGCCATCATCTAAAGGTTGGTCCAAAGCCTTGAGCACCTGTGGTTCCCACATCACAACAGTTAGTCTATTCTATGGATTTGCGCTGCTCACTCATGTCAGGCTACCATCTTCTGGGTTTGTGGAGCAGGGAAAGTTTTACACAGTGTTTTCCACCAATGGGGTACCCATGCTGAACCCTCTCATTTATAGCCTCAGGAACAAGGATGTCAAAATTGCTGTGAAGAAAATCCTGAAGAGAATTACAAACTGAACCAAACCATTTATATCTCCTTTTCTTGGCCTTTTTTCTTTTCTTGGCTCCACTTTATCCTCTTCCTTCCATTCTTTTTTCATGCCACTTGCCTTTCTGATGTCTTCTTGACAGGACTTCATCTCTAATGTCTGATGTCTTTTCTTCTCTTGTCACATAATGTAACTCTGTGAACCTATGCTTTGCCTGAAGACTCATCCTCAGCCCTAAGTGATCCCATACCGGTTGCAGACAAGGGACCAGTAACCTTTCCCATCTAATGATAACACTCTTATTTTCCTTGTGGGTCTTTCTCACCCAAGGTAAGCTATGGATGTCTGTTCAGTCTAACCAATCCTTTTCTTTCTTGCTTTCATTACATTGAGCCCTTTCCTATTTCAGTAGTATCTTTACTTACCATTGCATTCAAACAGAAATGTAATGACAAAAATGTGGACATGGTGAGTTGTAAAAATTTCCCCAGAATTTCAAGATTCTTTTAGTAATGTCTCCTATTCTATATTTTAAGTGCAACATAGGTAAAGAAATTGAACAGTTTGTTGAATCATCTGTAGTTCTTTCTTTTATTCTTGAAGATACTTGAAAATGAATAAATTACAGTATTCTACTCAGCTTTCTCAATCCAGACCAATAACATAAGCCTCTTTTTATTATATTGGTCAATTGATATGTTGTCATAAATATAATTGAAATTGTCATCAACTTGTCCATATATCTGTGGATTGTAATTGTGCTTAAATTTACACAGTGATATTTTTGGCTACAGAATATGTTATCAAATGTTTGGTCAGAATTTGTTGTCTCACTGTGCAAGGGGACCTCCCCTTTGCAAAAGAAGATGCTTTTCCTGCTTTCCAAGGCAAAACAAAAATATTTGGCAGAAACCTTGTCCTTAATTTGTAAATTCCATTCATTCCTTTTGTGTATTAGGATGATGAAAAATTAAATCTGTAGTTAATGTGTGTCAGAGTCTTACAAATGGTCTTAAAATGCAAGTCTAAGTTTTTTCTTTTTTGGGGGGTGGGGGGAGTGGTGAGTAAATAGTTGTCTTACTTGCTCAGAATCGCATAGCTAAAATGGTAGAGACCAATTTTTAACCCACTGTTCACCTTATGAAAAATGGAAGGAAAAAAAAGCTGTGAAGGGACAGAGAGAAGATCTGGAGATTTGTTTCTGAATTGAGCTTCAAAATGGGAATTTTTCAATAAGGATGTATCTCAAGAAACTAAAAATAGAAATACAATATATCCCAGCAGTTCCACTCCTGGGTATATATCTGAAAAATATGTAAATGCTATTTCAAAAAGATGTCTGTACTCCAATGCTCATAGCAGCATTGTCTATCATTGCCAAGTTATGGGAGCAACTGAAACATGTTCATCAACAGATAAATAGATAAGATGTGGTAAATATATACAATGGAGTGTTACTCATCCAGCAAAAGATGACAATTTCCCATTTACAGCAACGTGGATGAACTTGGAGGTTATTATGCAAAGTGGAGTAAGTCAGGAAAAAGAGACAAAGATGATATCACTTATATGTGAAATCAGAAAATTGTAAAAAATTAGTGAATATAGCAAAAGAGATACAGACTCACTGATGTAGAGAACAAATTTATGCTTACCTGTGGGGAAAAAGAAGTGGGAAGAGGATAAAGGGATAAGTGATTAAGAAGTATAAACTTTTATGTATAAAATAAGCTTTAAGGATATATTGTACAACACAGGAGATATAACCAGGATTTTTATAATAACTATAAATGGAAAATAGCCTCTAAGATTGTGAATAACTATATTGTACACCTTTAACTCATATAATATTTTACATCAAGTATACTTCAATAAAATAAATAAAAAGAGAGTTTTTGATTGGTAATTGATATTTCATTCATACAACCGACAGAAAAATTACATTCCACAAACAAGCACAAATTGACATTAGGATTTTGATTATTTTATTTGTGAATGTTATCTAGTAGATAAAATCATCACAATTCAGCTTTAAATATAAGAATATTTTCAGTGTTTAGATAATTCATGTTAATATGAAAAGGTTGAAAATACCTATTTTTCTTACTTTATCATCAAACGTAACAGGCATGGTAGAGTGCTCACTGAACGTTCATTTATGATTTAATAAGTAATTTAAAATTGAATTTAGTATCTACAAAGGTCATGAAATATTTCCAACATAGTTCATTTGGTAGTTATAGCTATATTTTCCCCCATGTATTTGTACTTAAAAATCTAACTAAATGATATGAGATAGATAAGTTTTAAAAGAGCTTATTTAGCCAAATCAGTGAGTGAATTTGGTGTTGTCATTGATTTTGCTGACTGTCTTTTTACTTGGAGAAATATTTGTTTATATAGACATATTTATAATTTAAAACTACAATAGCTTATATTATAGCTTTGTGAGTTCTTGCTAGTTTCTGTAAATAAATACTTGGTAGATATACTTTAAGACTACACAGAGTCATGTAAATATTGTATACAAAATATTTTGGATTTAGATGTTTAGATAGCTATATAGGTCTTTCATTCTAAATTTCTCATGCCAGGTGGATTTACCTCCCTTGATTTCTGTACCTGAAATCTTACATCAGGCCATTCAGAATATAGTATTAACTCCTTTTGGTTTGTCTAAGACATTTTTACTATAATTTTCTAACTTTTCATGTTGGAATTAATTTTTAAAATTTAGTTTATTGAAATATAGTTGAGTTAAAACATTATTTTCAGGTACACAGCATTGTGTTTCAATATTTTTACAGTTCATACTCCATTCAAAGTTATTGTAAGATAATGGTATGATTCTCTGTGCTATAAAGAATCTCCTTATTGCTTATCTGCTTTATACATAGTAATTTGCACTTCTTAATCCTATACCCCTATCTTGCCCTTCTCCGTGCTGGTCACCTCTATTATTTTTTCCCTTTGTTTGTGAGCCTCTTTCTGTTTTGATATATACATTTCCTTGTTTTATATTTTAGATTCCCATATAAGTCTTATACTATGTTTCTATATGAGACATTTCACTAATCATAAAGTTTTCTAGATCCATCCATGTACTTGATGCTTTCTTTTTTTTTTCAAACGTTTTCTTTTGTATTGGGGTATAGCTGGTTAACAGTGCTGTGGTCGTTTCAGGTGAAGAGTGAAGGGACTCAGCCATGCATGAACACGTGCCCATTCTCCCTCATTCCAAATTCTCCTTATCACCAAATTCAGACTTAAATCGAAGAAAGTAGGGAAAACCACTAGACCACTCAGGTATGGCCTAAATTAAATCCTTTATGATTATACAGTAGAAGAGACAAACAGATTCAAGGGATTAGATCTGATAGAGTGCCTGAAGAACTATGGATAGAGGTTCGTGACATTGTACACGAGGCAGGGATCAAGATCATCCCCAAGAAAAAGATATTCAAAAAGGTGAAATGGTTGTCTGAGGAGGCCTTACAAATAGCTGTAAACAGAAGAGAAGTGAAAGACAAAGGAGAAATGGAAAGGTATACCCATTTGAATGCAGAGGCCAAAAAATAGCAAGGAGCGATAAGAAAGGCTTCCTTAGTGATCACTGCAAAGATATAGAGGGAAACAACAGAATAGGAAAGACTACAGATCTCTTCAAGAATATTAGAGATACCAAGGGAACATTTCATGCAAAGATAGCCACAATAAAAGACAGAAATGGTAGGGACGTAACAGAAGCAGAAGATAATAAGACAGGTGGCAAGAATACACAAGAGAACTATACAAAAAATATCTTCATGACCCAGATAATCACAATGGTTTGATCACTCACCTAGAGCCAGACATCCTGAAATGTGAAGTCAAGTGGGCCTTAGGAAGCATCACTATGAACAAAACTAGTGGAGATGATGTAATTCCAACTGAGCTGTTTCAAATCCTAAAAGATGATGTTGTGAAAGTATTGCATTCAATATGCCAGCAAATTTGGAAAACTCAGCAGAGGCCACAGGACTGGAAAAGGTCAGTTTTCATTCCAATCCCAAAGAAAGGCAATGCCAAAGAATGCTCAAAGTACCACACAATTGTACTCATCCCACACACAGGTAAAGTAAAGCTCAAAATTCTCCAAGCCAGGCTTCAATGGTATGTGAACAGTGAACTGCTAGAAGTTCAAGCTTCATTTAGAAAAGGCAGACAAACCTGAGATCAATTTGCCAACATCCACTGGATCACTGAAAAAGCAAGAGAGTTCCAGAAAAACATCTATTTCTGCCTTACTGACTATGCCAAAGCCTTTACTGTGTGGACCACAACAAACTCTGGAAAATTCTTAAGAGATGGGAATACCAGACCACCTGATCTGCCTCTTGAGAAATCTGTATGCAGGTCAGGAAGCAACAGTTAGAAATGGACATGGAACAACAAACTGGTTCCAAATCAGGAAAGGAGTATATAAAGGCTGTATATTGTCACCCTGCTTATTTAACTTATATGCACAGCACATCATGAGAAACGCTGGGCTGGAGGAAGTACAAGCTGGAATCAAGATTGCTGGGAGAGATATCAATAACCTTACATATGCTGATGACACCACCCTTATGGCAGAAAATGAAGAACTAAAGAGCCTCTTGATGAAAGTGAAAGAGGGGAGTGAAAAACTTAGTTTAAAACTCAACATTCAGAAAATTAAGATCATGGCAAATAGATCGGTGCCAGAGTCCAGCCCCAGCAGGATCCAGGGGAACCCTCAGGATGAACGGCGTCGGTGAGAGAAGACACGTGAGACCAGCCTTGATAGGGCCAAGTCTTCGAGGGAGAGAGAGAGAAAGAGAGAGAGAGAGAGAGACCCGACCAGGATATGCGGTAGAGTCTGGCAGTTGCTTTATTTTTCACCATCGCCTTTATACCCTAAGTTGGTGCATTGCTAAGGGACAGATAAACATACAGACTTAGTTGAACCTTATATCAGCTTGTCCTTCACGAAACCAGGTGTACTCTGTATATTTTTGTTTATGAGAGTCTTTTCCCATAGATTTTTTGTACATTATCTTCTGGCCTTGAGCTTCGCAGAAAACAGAAATGTGGCAGTCTCATGATACAGCAGGTTGCAACATAATAGAAATACAATCCTGTTAACATAAAAGTCAGTCTTTTTGCAGAAGTTTTCAGCTAAATTTATCTAAAAAGTTTAGCACACAGAGACTCTGCAGCTCAGGTGAGCCAGCCCCTGTTTAACACTCCTGTGAAAATTAACAATTATCTTATTGTTTTTACACTAGGGCTAAACTCTTATTTTTTTATATCTTTAACTATATCAACAATAGTTTCCACTGCACAACCTCAGCACATTAACAGCAATCAAACGTTGATCCAATAACCACTTTTAAAATAATATTTTTTGTATTCTCTAATAGGGCTGCTTCACCCCCCAAAGGGCTCTGTGCCTATTAGGGCCTTTTTTAAGGTTAATCTCTGTGTATAATATCTTTTGGTTATCAGGCCTGTTGACAATTTATGGCTTGCACATGGTGCAATTTTAAGCAACTTCAGTAGCCGACCCTGTCTTTTTTGTGGTTAATCTATTTTCTTTCTATTAGGCGTCATCTCCATGGGAACTAGATAGGATTACATTTTTACAGAACAGAAATGCAAAGGATTGCAAAAACAGCAGATATGGCTCAAAATAGGCTCTTAGTCTAAAAGTTAATTACCTGCAAGATGTCGCCAGCTAATCTCTATCTAAAGTATTTTCTATTAGGCACATTTGTGGCTATAATATTTGTGGGGCTTTTCTCACCCCGCAGAGGGATCTATGCTTAATAGTTTCTTTTGTTAGTGTACTGTGCTTAGGATGTTTAGAACAATCGCAAACATTTTTTGCAATGAGAGCACATATTTATCAAACAAGCCAGAATGCCAGCAAAAGGGTTTAAACTGAAGCATTTCCTTCATCCCTGGCCCTTTCATAGGGTACCAGCATCTAGGACATTTATTAATTAGGGTTTTAAGTTGGTTCTCATTCAGTGAAAGAGGAGCAGGAGAGCTATCGGCAGGCAACACAAGAATCCGCAGCAAGGCAAACAAGAACAGCAGCAGAAAAAGGGGGGAGGATACAGGGTGGGGTAGAGGCCGAGGCCAACCTGGAGGGTCCCTTATCCTAGAAGGCCTTGCCTGTCAGGTTTTCTCCTCGTGACCTCGTCATGGATGTGGTCCCGGACGGCCTTGCCTGCCTGGTACATTCTTCATGACCTCGTCACGGGTGGGACCTCCCATAATGGCTCCCGGCAGATGCGGAAATGGTGGTAACAGTGGCTAACGTTTTTTTGGGCTCCAAAAATCACTGCAGATAGTGATTACAGCCATGAAATTAAAAGGTGTTTACTCCTGGAAGGAAAGTTATGACCAACCTAGACAGCATATTAAAAAGCAGAGACGTTACTTTGCCAGCAAAGGTCCATCTAGTCAAGGCTATGGTTTTTCCAGTAGTCATGCATGGATTTGAGAGTTGGACTATAAAGAGAGCTGAGCAGTGAAGAATTGATGCTTTTGAACTGTGGAGTTGGAGAAGACGAACCTGGGTCCCCTGTATTTTGGGTAGATTCTTTAAGTTCTGAGCCATGAGGGAAACCCTTGGAAAAAGGTACAGAGGTTCATCACAAAACTAAAAATAAAACTGCCTTATGATCCAACAATCAGTATATATCTGAAGAAAATGAAAATAGTAATATGAAAAAATACATGCAACCAGTGTTCCTAGCAGCATTATTTTCAATAGCAAAGATGTGGAGGCCACCTTTATGTACATCAACAGATGAATTATATGGATATATATATATATATACACACACACACACATTTATCATACACACATACATTTAATGGCTCAATAATATATATATATTATACTCGTCATGCAAAAGAATGAAATTTTGCCATTTGCAGTCATGTAGCTGGTCCCTAGAGAATAGTATTTTCAGTGAGCTAACACAAAGATCAATATGGTATGTTATCAGTTATATATGTAATATAAAAAAATAAAAGAAAAAAAATGAATATAGCAGAACAGAGACATTCTCACAGACAGACACCAAATTGGTGGTTATCAATAAGGAGAGGGAAGGGGTAAAAGAAAATATAGAAGGAGGGGATTAGGAGATACATACCAGTATGTATAAAATATATAAACACCAAGCATATACAGTGATGCATATAGCCAATATTTTTACATAGCTTTAAGTGAAGTATAATCTATAAAAATACTGAATCACTATATTGTATGCCTAAAATTACATAGCATTTTAAACCAAATATACTTCAATAAAAAAAAACTTTCTTTGACTTCTGATAACTTAATTGTAATGTCCCTTGTGGTGGATTTCTTTGGGATTGTCTTATTTGAAATATTTTTGTTTCCTGGTTTGGGATGTCCAGTTCCTTGCAGAGCTTTGCGGATTTTTTCAGCTAGTTTTTCTTTGGGGACTCTTTTAGATTATTACTCACATTTTTCTCTTTTGGTGATCCCTATAATTCCTGTGTGTCATGTGATATAATACATTCCATAAATCTTAGACTTTTGACATTATTTTTCATTCTTTTATCTATTCACTGCATTTACTGAATTGTTTCAATTGTCCTTTTCCCCAAATTCTATAATCCTTTGCTTTTTGTGTTTACTCTGTGATTTTGACCTTCTAGTGAACTTTTCAGTTCAATTATAGTGTTTTTTACTTCATGATTTCTGTTTGGTACTCTTTAAAGTTAAAAGTCACAGTTTGTTCATCTATTGTTCTGTGACTACACTGAGCATCTTTATGACAGTTAAAGGAATTCTCTGTCATGTAAGTAATATATCTCCATTCCATTAGGTCCACTCCATATGCTCACTTTCTTGGAATGCTTCTTTTTTCAATGTCATTGAACTTTTCTTTATTGTTCCTTGACTTTCTGCACTCATGTCTGCACACAGGCAAAAATAGCAAACTATTTTAATCCTCATGAACTGGCCTTGTACTGGAGCTGGTCCTATTAATAAGCTTGGTGAGAAAAGGCAGACCTCTCAATCTTGTGATACTACAATCCACTTTCCTAGTTTTTAGTAGGTCCCAGGAGTCAGGAGAATGTCAGGATCCCATTAGATCCTTAACATGGGAGAGTAAAGTCAATTTCCTCTGGTAGGCCCTAGGTAGGTTGTGTTAGTGGCTGCACAGTGCAACTTTTCCTTTATAAGGAGAAGCTGTAGGAAAAGTATTTTCTACTTCTAGCTGTGTTAAACCAAAGTGAGGGGGGTGGCTACAGAGAGTTTTAGCATAAACCGCTGTCTCTCTTCTCTCACCTCAGGCAGCTAGATTATGCCATTTCCTGTGCCTGTCCAGCATTCTGGCACAGGCTAAACAGAAACCAGTCTCCTGGATGGCCCCTAGAAAAGTTGGAGTTTTGGATATATTATGCATCTCTTTCTCTTCCCAGGGAGAACCTGGGAATTGGCAATTTTGTCCCAGCCATGTGGTTCTGGACCTCCATAGGTATATGGAAGACATATCTTGACTTGGTATCATGATTGAACTCTTCAAGATCCTTTTAAGTAAGTTTTGGATTTTTTACAGAGGGAGTCTGACATAAATTGTTTTTGAGTCAGTGTGTTCATGCCAGGAAAGAGATGCACAATCCCCACAGTGAAGGAAAAACTTGTGTAAAATATTGAAGCTATAAGGGACTAAAGACAGATTGTAAAGACAGTCCCTTTAGTTCCCTATTACATGTAGAAACTGTTCCCTAGGGAAGAGACTGGACAAGCTGCTTCCATGTCTGTAACTGAATGCATTGTATCATTACACTCACATTAAAATCCTCTGTGATTTACTATGTGCCAAATATGATATTAGAGTCCATTTATTGTTTTCTGCTACTGGATAGGATGAAAATCATAACAAAATTATGATCTATAATTCTGAAAGATTTCTAAGGTATATCAGAAATTAATTACAGGTGACATTTTCTTAGAAAAAATGAAACCAAAGTCTCAGAATCTGAAATTGTGTTTCCAGGACCATCAGGTAAAATCACTAAGAAGAAAGCCGTGGGATATTCTGGTTTAAGAGAGTGAGTTTCCAAACTCCATTTATATTCATGTTTTCCTTGTCCAAGATGGAGACTGAGATATGACAAGATGGAGACTCAGATATGACAGTTCATTTCCTATTTGTGAAGTCCTGAGATTCAATTGAATCTTGCAGAGAAATTTGTCTGAAAGGAGAGAAGAGATTGTTCAGAATTATTAAGGGATACATGTGATGCAGTTTCTTAGTAAGTTCCCTCTCCATAGATGGAATGCTCTTTCTTCTACTTTTATAGCTTTTAGTCTGTGATACATGGAGTGACTTATACTTTTCTAGACTTTGGTTGCTCTTGTGTTTCTTTTTCTTTCTCCCCCCGCCCATTTTTTTTTTTTTTTTTTCAAATTAGAAGCAAAAATTTTTGGTTCCTACCCTGTAAATTCTTATCTGCACTAGAGACAAAATCAGGCTTTGGGGGTTTGCTGCCAAAAGAAGAGGAGATCAAGTGAATGAAATAATGGTGAGATGAGAGAATGAAGATTCTGTCCTGGTTCAAACTTCTTTTCCATTTTACTTTTGGGGAAAAGGCTAAATTTTGATGCTTTTTGCTACTTAGTTTATAAAGCATTTATCAAGAAAATTTATGTCATCCATTTCCATGGTAATGGTAAGTAAATTCTATGGGTTCAGTTTGGGCTACCCATAGTCATTCCCAGCACATATATCACTTTATGTGAGGAAGTGTGAGAAATACTCTTTTTCTTCTATGAAACCATTCTCCCCTGTTTTCTAGAGAAGAATGGCTCTGGGGAATGATTCTTTCATAACTCAGTTAATTTTAGTGGGATTAACAGACCAATACAGCTCTTCAACTCCCCCTGTTTCTCCTGTTTCTAGTAATGTATATGGTCACCGTGATGGGAAATTTGAGCTTGATCATCCTAATCGGGCTGAGTTCACACCTGCACACACCTATGTACTTTTTCCTCTTTAATTTGTCCTTCATAGATCTCTGCTATTCTTCTGTTTTTACACCTAAAATGCTGATCAACATCATATCAGAGAAGAATATTATCTCCTGCATGGGGTGCATGACTCAGCTTTACTTTTTGTGCTTTTTTGGCATTTCTGAAAGTTATGTGCTGACATCAATGGCCTATGATCGCTATGTGGCCATCTGTAACCCACTACTATATAACACTGCCATGTCCCCTGAAGTGTGTTTCAACCTCATGTTTGGTTCCTACCTGATGGCATTTTTTAAAGCAATGACCCTCATTGGATGCATGCTGAGACTGACCTTCTGTGATGAAAACACCATCAACCATTGTTTGTGTGACATCTACCCTCTCCTCCAGCTCTCCTACACAGGTACCTACATCCTTGAGCTGGAAGTTGTCATCATGTCAGGCATCAATATCACTGTGCCCAGTCTCACCATCTTTATCTCTTGTGGCCTCATCCTTGCCAACATCCTCCACATCAAGTCCACAGAGGGCAGGTCCAAAGCCTTCAGCACCTGCAGTTCCCACATCATTGCTGTTTCTCTGTTCTTTGGATCAAGTGCATTTGTGTATCTCAAACCATCTTCTGTGTCTGCAGATGATGGGAAAATATCCTCTGTCTTTTACACAAATGTGATTCCCATGATGAATCCCTTAATTTACAGCTTGAGGAACAAAAATGTTAAACTTGCTTTGAGAAAAACCCTATGTGTGGCAGAGTTTTGATCGGAGACATTATCTGTCTGTGCATATAGTATAGGACAAGGAGATTCTGTGTGTTCAATTAAATATTTTTAGTCATGGCCTTATTTTTCTCTTTTTTAAAATAACATGCCTAAGAAAATTTAAGCCTTCTCTCAGTAATATGTTTCCAGGTTTTCTGTCTGGGACTTCTTTTATTTCCCAAATGATTTGCACAATATCTCCTCCAGTTTTCCTTTTATTTAATAAAATTAAATTGTAAATGTAACATCTCTGCTATTTTCTAGCTTCATTTCGAAGTTTTAATTTTTACTGAAAAAAAAAAGTCTCCAAGTGATCAAATTTGAGATACCTTTGATATAATGAAAGAGCAATGATGAAAATCAGCTAGATACCACTAGAGCAACATCATTTTTATTGGAGTTGTGTGTATCCTCCACGTGCTTTAGAAGCATGTATCAGATACTATTCTGATTTTACTCCCATTTTTCTATTCTCTGACTAGGAAGACTGTGTCTCCTTTAAATGTCAGAGATTGAAGCCTTCATTAAGATATTGATTATAATTTATTTTGCATCTCTAAATATTTTATATCAAGCTTCTTTGGGCAAGTGTTTTCTTTTTACTTTTGTTCAATGAAACCAGCAAATGACAGATCATATCAATATATTTGTTTTATAGATGGTGAAATGAAGCTCAGAATGGTTAATGATTTAATGTCACAGCTTCATAAAGAAAAAATCTGGACTAAACAGCCTTCTAATTTTAAGTCTGCTACTTTTGTAGTTTGTTTACATCCACTTCATTCTATTCTATTTCCTTCAGTACAATCATTAATGAGAAGACATTTTAAATTTGAAGCTTAACTTTTGTTTATTCAGGGAAATACGTGAATTTCTCTCATGCTGTTTGTTGCTTTTCTGTTGTTTGCTTGTTTAGGCAAAGAGTTTCATGGGTTTATTTGGGTGGGTAAAGAAGACCTTTCAGGCTAGTGTATTGGTGAGATAATTGACTCAAATAGGGAGCTACTGATTTTTGTTTTTTTTTTTTAAATTAAGAAAATTGAATTTGAGATTTTTTTTATTAAGGGAATATGTCACATCATTATGCCAGACCACAACAAGACACATTGTCAACAAATAAGAGGTTTTGTGTGGAAAGTATTCATGAGCATTAGGAGACAAATGTTCTGAATCTGTATGCTTTCTGTACAGGACTGTAAATGTATTTCACTTTCTATAAATCTTTGATAAAGCTATGATGTACATGACTGTAAATAGTAGTGTTTTGGAAAATGAAGGTGAAAAAGTTGCAGTCGCATTTGGAACCAGGAAAGAAGAAGGCAGCAGGTACAAGTAATAAAATTGTTAAGAGCATGTGAAACTCAGTTAGGAAATAGGAATTTAGAGAAGAAAAATGATGGATAAAGTCCTCACCTATGACTCCCCTCTCCTTCCTGGAAGGGCCTAGATATATATATCATGGAGCTTAGAGGGTTTCTTTGGATAGGATGAAAGCTCAAGTTATTAGACTTTTTGAAACAGTTAAATCAACTGAACTGGAGAACCTGAGAACAATTAAATCCACAGAAACAGGACTTCCAAGTGCTATTTCCATATGCATTTCATGGTACTAATCCTCAAAGTCCTGCTGGTTAGTAATGATAGCTTGAAACAAATTTTGGTGAATACACCAAAGTTTGGCACTGACTTTACTGAAAAGCATGTTGGATTTTTTTTTAAAGGAAAAATACTACCTTAAAAATCTTCAATATGATGTGTGAATATATAATGAAAATAATTTCCAAGATACTTTAACAATATTATTATATATCATTTTCCTAATCTCCACTCAATATTTGGGTGTTGTGAAATTTAGCATAGCTGATTTGTTGGATATTTTAAAATTTTCAAAAAATTTTTTAGTTGTTTGGCATGGCTAAATCTCTGTCTTATGGTTAAAATGACCACTCATCTCCCATCTCCTGACCTCTAATATCAACATACTTCTTTTTCACTGAAATAGTTATATTTATTTAAAATAGTTGATCTTGGTAGGAGTTTCCTTTTTTTATTTTTTATGTTCTGTTTCCAGCTTGTTTCCCCTATAATAACAAAGGTGTGTCTAAGCAAGTTCGTATGTCAAGTCATTTGGAAACGTTTCAGATCTCCATCCGCTCACTCTGTTATGTATTTTATAAATATTTGAGCTTTCCCAAGGGTAGGACTTCCCTGGTGGCTCAATATAAAGAAACCACCTGACAATGCAAGGGACTAGAGCTCAATCCCTGGGTTGAGAAGATTCCCTTGAAGGAGGAAATAGCAACCCATGCCAGTATTCTTGCCTGAAGAATGTCATGGACAGAGAAGCCTGGCGGGTTACAGTCTGTGTGGTTGCAAAACAGTTGGCACAACTTAGCAACTGAGCAACAACAACAGCAAATGGTGGGTTAGTGTGGTCACTAATGTTTAATCTCATGAGCTTAAAAATTCAGATAAATGTGTTCATTTTCAGAGAAGGTAAACTATCTTGACAATTAATTTTATATATTACCTATTTGAAAAAAATAATAATTATATTTAAAAATACAGTTTGTAATAATTAAGTGTGGCAATTTAAATTTAAGAGAGACAAGTTTACTGATAGTTAATCAGTTTAAGTACTTTTTATTTTACAATAAGCCTGTCTATCATTTGGATTTTCTTCAAAAGGAGAGAAATCAAGTCAGAGTATTTTCCATGCACAGGTTAGTATTTCTTAGTCATTTTTGCTTTTTTGAGCTATGTGAATGACACTGACACCTTTTGAGGGAAGGAATTGAAAAGTTGCTGCTGAGCCATGAAAGATACCTGGATTCTTTGCCTCTAGAAGAGAAGAATTCAATCTGGGGCTAGAGATGAGGCTATATGGCTAAGGGCTTTAGTTGAATAAAGTTTTATTAAAATATAAAAGATATAGAGAAAGGTTTTGACATAGACAGTGGAAGGGGGCAGAAAGAGTCCCCTCCCCCCGCCCCCACTAGTCTTTAGCTGGATGTTATACAGCTACTAGCAGTCTACTAATTGGAGAAAGGAAATATCTCAAAACTCAGAGACTAGCACCAGGCCCTTCATCCACAACATGCATTTTGAGATACCATTGGCACAACGTGAGTTGTCCTGGTCCATAAAATGATTGACAAGAATCTTGAAGAAAGGCAGGTTTCCAAGCAAATACAGTCTCACTAACATAGCTTAAGAGAACATTTGCCTGAGTAAAACATACTGGTTTGTCAAGTAGGTTTTGAGTCTTAGGTGAACCAATTTGAAGACAGAGTATAGGGTAAATACATAGTTCATTAACATAGATTAAAATAAACATTTCCATAAGAAAAACACATTGGTTAACTCAAGGTCTGAGAAAAGTTAAGTTCAGGTGGAACAAGGTGCTGTCATGGCAACACAGAATTTTTAAAGATATCTCTTTTAAAATGTGTATAGAGAAGGGGAAAAAATCTAACACTTGTAGTTTGTTTCCTCCTGCCTCTTAAGAGAAGGATAATAAATGTCTGACACTTGCAGCCTATTTCCTCTACTTGGAGAGACTGTTATCCTCTCAGAATGGTTCTATTGAAGTTACCACAGCTGATAATCAATTGGGTGAGCCGTGGGATTCCCCTGTGCCACTGTAAAAAGACAGACCTTTTTACATGTGAAAACTTCATGTTTGTAAGCTTAACAGAAAATGGTTCTTCAAGTTAAAGAGCAGAATGCAAGTTCCCTGGTTACATCTCAAATTTGTTTAATGTAAATGTTCTCTGAGAGAGTTGATATCATTACTTAGGATCAGGTTTGGAATGAGCAAGATGAGGGTCACTGTGATTAAGGGTTGATGAAAATGAGAAGTAAAAGGAATTTTGAGTTCTTTATCCATTTAATTCCTGAAACTGCACTATATTGAATTTCATCCTCTACTTTCATTTACAGGGATTACACACACACGCACACACACATACACACACACACACAGTGTCTTCAAGTCTTCTATTTGATGAGACCACTGTCTATTACTGCATAGTGTGGAACTCACTTTTAATCTTTTCAAACATATTCAGATAGATGTTTCTTGCTCCAGCTCCTGGACTCAGTCAGAAGTATTTGCTGAATCTAACCAGAAGGAATTGTTATTGCTTCAGACATTAATTTGTTTGGGTAAAAACCCAACAACAACAATTTTTTTTTTTTTTTTTTTTTACCTACTGAGTCCCTGGTAACATATTGCAATATGCTGTATTTGACAGACATTAAGATGACCATGTAGGAGACTGATCAAAGACAATTTTTTGATAATGCACCAAAATAGAATAACATCTCACACAGGAATGAATTCTAAAATTCATCTTATATAATCAGCATTACTCCTGACATTTGATTATGTGTTTTATGGCCAAAGCCCTTGGACAGCAAGATCAAACTTGTCAATCCTAAAGGAAATCAACCCTGAATATTCCTTGGAAGGACTGATCCTGAACCTGAAGTTCCAATACTTTGGCCATCTGAAGTGAAGAGCCAACTCATTGGGAAAAACCCTGATGCTGGGAAAGATTGAGGGAAGGCAGAGAGGGGGCAAAGAGGATGAGATTGTTGGATAGTATCATCCACTCAATGAACATGAGTTTGAGCAAGCTCCAGGATATAGTGAAGGGCAGGGAAGCCTGATATGCTGCAGTCCATGGGGATGCAAAGAGTTGGATATGACTGAGCAACTGAACAACAAAAATGACCATATATGTTCCTCTAATTTCAAAAGAAAAATATGTCATTAATTTAAAAAGAAATTACTACAGGAATTATTAATTAAATAATTAATTATTATTAAAGATTGCTACAAAAATTTGTCTTTAATTTAAAAAGGAATTATTAAAGGCCATTTAAAGAATTATTTGACTAAAATATTTTCACTCACTTCAGAATATTTTAGAGCCAGTCAAATTAGCCTTGCAATTTAACCCCTAACCCCTGCTTAGGTGACATGCAAGAAGGAAAACTTATCCAAATATACCACAATCCTTATGTCACAAAATGTGTTAAAGATCAGTGATACAAAGATAAAGTGAAGTTGCTCAGTCATGTCCAACTCTTTGCGACCCCATGGACTGTAGCCTACCAGGCTCCTCCATCCATGGAATTTTCCAGGCAATAGATACAAAGATAAATTAGACATAAATCCTGTTTCACTGAGAAAGTGATGTTTAAAGTTGATATTTGCAAAAATAATTTCAGTGGGATTAATGGCCAGTGAGAACCCCCTAAGGTGATGCTTCTAACGTGTTTGAGAAATAACAAGGGCTACTGTACTGAATGATGGAATAAAAGAGAGAGTTAAAGGAGATGAGGACAGGGATGTAACAAGAGGAAGATCACCTTGAATCTTACGGGTTATTGTGAAAATTAGACTTTTTCTTTGAGTGAAATGGAGTCCAGAAAATTAAAAATAAGCTGATTTAAAATTTTTAAGCATGATTCCAGTTGCTTTGGGAGGAATAAACTGCAGAAGGCAATAAATAAATGAGAGGTCTACTTAGGAGATGTTTGTAGTAGCACTAGTAATGGTAACAGATTATGGTTCTCAAATCAAGGAGGTGGTGTCATAGATGTGATATACAAGTTGTTGTTGTGTAAATGTTGTGATCAAGGAGGTGGTGTCATAGATGTGAAATACAAGTTGTTGTTGTGTAAATGTTGTGTTAGTCATTCATTCGTGTCTGACTCCATGAACTGTAGCCTGCCAGGCTCCTCAGTCCAAGGAATTCTCCAAGGAAGAATACTGGAGTGAGTAGCCATTTCTTTCTCTAGGGGATCTTCCTGACCCAGGGATCAAACCTGGGTCTCCCACACCGCAGGCATCTGCAGATTCTTTACCATCCGACCCAGGGATCGAACCTGGGTCTCCCACATTGCAGGCATCTCAAATTCTTTATCATCTGAGCCTAATTTTATGTATATATATATATATATATATATATATATATATATATATAAAGTAAATATAAATGTAGTCACATTTTATTGAGTTAAATATAATGTTGTTTTGTCAAAATATACCCTAAGTAAATCAATGGAGTATAGTAGATTAAGAAAAAATTGAGTTTAACAGCAAGTAACAGGTATAAGGTTAATATCCACTGTATTTTGTAACTGAACAACAAATGAGAATTGACCTCATGGAAAATGGTGGGAGGACATAAGTGTAAGTCACAGAGAGGCAAATCCAAACAATTTAGACATTAATGAAAAGATTCTCAAGCTGAATAATAGAGGAATGTAATTTAGAAATGTTGGAGAAGACATAAAGGTTTCATTTATTCTCTGTGAGAATGGGAATTGTTTTAACCTTTGAGAAAAGTGGCAGAGAGTTCTGACAAAACGTGGTCCATGGCAGAAGGGAAAGGCAAACAACTTCAGTATTCTTGCCTTGAGAACCCCATGAACAGTATGAAAATGCAAAAAGATATGACTCTTGAAGATAAACTCCCCAGGTTGGTAGGTGCTCGATATTCTACTGAAGAGTGGAGAAATAACTCCAGAAAGAATGAAGAGACGGAGCCAAAGCCAAAGCCAAAGCCAAAGCAACACCCAGTTGTGGATGTAACTGTAGATGAAAGTAAAGTCCAATGCTGAAAGAACATTACTGCATAGGAACCTGGAATGTTAGGTCCATGAATCAAGGTAAATTGGCAGTAGTCAAACAGGAGATGGCAAGAATGAACATCAACATTTTAGGAATCAGTGAACTAAAATGGACTGGAATGGGCACATTTAACTGAGATGACTATTATATCTACTACTGTGGACAAGACTCCCTTAGAAGAAATGGAATAGCCCTCATAGTCATAAAGAGTCTGAAATGCAGTACTTGGTACAATCTCAAAAATGATGCAATGATCTCTGTTCATTTCCAGGGCAAACCATTCAATATCACAGTATTCCAAGTCTATGCCCCAATCAGGAATGCTGAAGAAGCTGAAGTTGAATGTCCTATGAAGATCCACAAGACTTTCTAGAACTAACACCCAAAAAAGATGTCCTTTTCATTATAGGGGACTAGAATGCAAAAGTAGGAAGTCAAGAGATACCTGGATTAACAGGAAAATTTTGCCTTGGAGCCAAGACTAACAGAGATTTGCCAAAAGAACGCACTGGTCACAACAAACACCTTCTTCCAACAACACAAGAGAAGACTCTACACATGGACATCACCAGATGGTCAATACCAAAATCACACTGATTGTATTCTTTGCCACCAATGATGGCTAAACTCTATACAGTCAGCAAAAGCAAGACCAGGAGGTGACTGTGGCTCAGATCATGAATTCCTTATTGTCAAATTCAGACTTAAATTGAAGAAAGTAGGGAAAACCATCAGACCATTCAAGATGACCTGAATCAAATCCCTTACGATTATACAGTGAAAGTGACAGATTGTTTCAAGGGATTAGATCTGATACACAGAGTGCCTGAAGAATGTTGGACAGAGGTTCATGACATTGAAAAAGAGACAGTGATCAAGAACATCTCTAAGAAAAAGAAATATAAAATGACAAAATGGTTGTCTGAGGAGCCTTTCATATACCTGAGAAAAGAAGAGAAGCTAAAGGCAAAGGAGAAAAGGAAAGATATAACCATCTGAATGCATAGTTCCAAAGAGTATCAAGGAGAGATAAAGTTTTCTTCATGACCAGTGCAAAGAAACAGAGGAAAACAATAGAATGGGAAAGACCAGCGATCTCTTCAAGATAATTCGAGATACCAAGGGAACATTTTGTGCAAAGATGGGCACAATAAGGGACAGAAACAGTATGGACCTAACAGAAACAGAAGATAATAAGAAGAGGTGGCAAGAATACACAGAAGACCTATACAAAAAAGATCTTCATGACCCAGATATCCATGATGATTTGATCATTCACCTAGAGCCTGACATCCTGGAATGGGAAGTCCAGCGGGCCTTAGGAAGCATCATGGCAAACAAAGCTAGTGGAGGTGATGTAATTCCAGTTGAGCTGTTTCAAATCCTAAAAATTGATGCTGTGCAAGTGCTGCATTCAATATGCCAGCAAATTTGGAAAACTCAGCAGTGGCCACAGGACTGGAAAAGGTCAGTTTTCATTACAATCCCAAAGAAAGGCAATGCCAAACAATGTGCAAACTACCGTGCAATTGCATTTATCTCACAGGTTAGCAAAGTAATGCTCAAAATTCTCCAAGTCAAGCTTTAACAGTACGTGAACTATGAACTTCTAGATGTTCAAACTGGATTTAGAAAAGGCAGAGGAACCAGAGATCAAATTGCCAACAACTGTAGGATCATCGAAAAGGCAAGAGAGTTCCAGAAAAATATCTACTTCTGTTTCATTGACTATACTAAATCCCTTGCTGTATGGATAATGACAAACTGTGGAAAATTCTTCAAGAAATGGGAATACCAGACCACCTGACCTGCCTCCTGAGAAATCTGTATGCAGGTCAAGAAGCAGCAGTTAGAACTGAACATGGAATAACAGACTGGTTCCAAATCAGGAAAAGAGGATGTTAACATTGTATATTGTCATTCTGTTTATTTGATTTCTATGCAGAGTACATCATGCGAAATACTGGGCTGGATGAAGCACAGCTGGAATCAAGACTGCTGGGAGAAATATCAATAGTCTCAGATACACAGATGACACCACCGTTAAGGCAGAAAGTAAAGACGAACTAAAGTGTCTGTTGATGAAAGTGAAAAAGGAGAGTTTAAAAGCTGACTTAAAACTCAATATTTAGTGCTCGCTTGGCAGCACATATACTAAAATTGAAATCTTACAGAGAAGATAGTATGGGCACCATGCAAGGATGACATGCAAAGTCTTGAAGTGTTCCATATATTTTTTTAAATTATTATTTGCCTGAGTTTGTAACTCCTACTTGTCTGGGATTAATTGTTGGTTTCTCATTTTTGGTTATTTGTTCTAATCTCATTTAATGCCATAGCAAACCACTAGTGGAATCTTCATTCCTGACCAGAGATCAAGCCCTGAGCCTCTGAAGTGGGAGCAATGACTCCACGACCCTAGAGTATCAGAGAAATAACCCTAGGGAACATCAAGTAGTGAGAACTCACACAAAGGAAACCACTTGAATATAAGACCCACTATCACCCAACCACCAGTATCACCCTATGCAGGACGTCTCATTTAAACACTAAACAAAACAATAATACAAACACATTCATCAGCAGACAGGATTAACCCCTCACTCAGTTTTGCCCATCAGAGGGGAAAAAAAAACCAGCTCAGCAGAAGTCTCACCCTATATAAAGCTTACATGAACCACTGCACCAACCTTAGGAGGGCAGAAACCAAAAGAAAGAAAGAATTCAACCTTGAAGCCTGATAAAAAGAGACATCAAACACAATAAGGTAAAAAAAAAAAAGAAAGAAAGAAAGAAAGAAAGAAAAGGCTGAGAAATACTACACAAATAAAGGAACAAACCAGAAACACAGCAATCCAAATAAATGAAAGGAACTGGCAAACTACCTGAAAAATAATTCAAAACAATGATAGTAAAGATGATCAAAAACCTCAAAAACAAAATGGAGAGAATGCAATAATCAATTAACAAAGGCCTAGAACAATTAAAGAATAAACATACATAGACAAACAACACGATTACTGGAAATAAAAATACTCTAGAAGGAATCAACAGCAGAGTATCTGAAGCAGAAGAATGAATCAGTGAGCCAGAAGACAAAACTTTGGAAATAATTTCTGAAGAGTAGAATAAAGTAAAAAGAATGAAAAGAACTGAGGGTAGTCTCAGAGATTTCTGTGACAATATCAAATGCACCAACAGTCAAATTATAGGGGTCCCAGAAGAAGAAGAGACAAAGAAAGGGTATGAGAAAATTTTTGAAGAGACTATATTTGAAAATTTCCCCAACATGGAAAAGAAAATAGTCAGTCAAGTCCAAGAGGCACAAAAAGTCCCATACATGATAAACCCAAGGAGAAACATGCCAAGACACATACTATTCAAACTAAAAAGACTAAACAGGAAGAAAGAATATTATAAAGAGTAAGGGAAAGGAAGCAATTAACATAAAAGGTAAACCCCATAGGTTTAACAGCTGATCTTTCAGCAGAAACTCTGCAGGCCAGAAAGGAATGGCAGGATATATTTAAAGTACTGAGGGAAAAATCTACAACCAAGATTACTGCACCTGGAAAGGATCTCATTCAAAATTGATGGAGAAATAAAAAGCTTTTCAGACAAAAGTTAAAAGAATTCATTATCACCAAACCAACTTCACAAAAAATGCTAAAGGGACTTATAATAGTCAATAAATACAAGAAAAGAAAAAGATCTACAAAATCAACCCCAAACTGTTAAGGAAATGGCAATAGGATCATATATATCAATAATTACTTTAAATTTAATTGGCTTAAATGCGCCAACCAAGAGACACAAACTGGCTGAATGGATACAAAATAAGACCCATATATATGGGGTCTACAAGAAACCAACTTCAGACCTAAAGACAAATGTAGACTAAAAGTGAGAAGATATAAAAATTTATTCCATGCAAATAGAAAGCTGGAGTAGCAATAATCATATCAAGCAAAACAGACCTTAAAATACAGAATATTCCAAGAGGTAAGGAAGGACAATTCATAATGATCAAGGGATCAAACCAAGAGGAAGACATAAGAATTGTAAATATCTATGCACCCAACAGGAGCACCTCAATACATAAGACAAACACTAACAGACATAAAAGGAGAAATTAACAGTAACACAATAATAGTAGGAGACTTTAACACCCCGCTCACACCAATGGACAGATCATCAAAACAGAAAATTAATAAGGAAACACAAGTCTTAAGTTATACATTAGATGAGAAGGATCTCATTGATATTTTCAGGACATCCATTCAAATGCAGAAGAATATACCTTCTTCTCACGTGCACATGGAACATTCTCCAGGATAGACCACATCATGGGTTACAAATCAAACCTTGTTATATTTAAGAAAATTGAAATTGTATCAACCATCTTCTCTGAGCACAATGCTATGAGATTAGATATTAATTACAAGAAAAAAATTGTAAAAAACATAAACACATGGAGATTAAATAATACATTTCTAAATAACCAACAGGTTACTGAAGAAATCAAAAGGGAAATAAAAAAGTTTATAGAAATAAATGACAATGAAACATGAAAACGCAAAACCTATGGGATGCAGCAAAAGCAGATCTAAGAAGGAAGTTTTTAACAATGCAATCATACCTCAAAAAACAAGAAAAACATCGAATAGACAACCTAACTTTATACCTAAAATAACTGGAAAAAGAAGAAAAAAAAAAACCTCCAATATTAGTAGATGGAAAGTAATCATAAAGATCAGATCAGGAAAAAAATTGAAAAAGAAATAAAAGAAGCAATAGTACAGATTAATAATACTAAAGCTGGTTCTTTTAGAAGATAAAATTGACAAACCCTTAGCCAGACTCATAAAGAAGAGAGAAGAATCAAATCAACAAAATTAGAAATGAAAAAGGAGAGGCTACAACAGACAATGCAGAAATAGAAAGAATTATAAGAGGCTATTATGAACAACTATATGGCAAAAAAAATGGATAGCCTAGAAGAAATGGACAGATTCTTAGAGAAGTTTAGTCTTTCAAGACTGACACAGGAAGAACTATAAATTATGAAGAACCCAATTACAAGCACTGAAATTGAAGCTGTGATCAAAATCTCCCAGAAAACAAAGCCCAGGACCAGATGGCTTCACAGAAGAAATCTATCAAACATTTAGAGAATAGCTAATGACTATCCTTTGGAAACTATTTCAGAAAACTACAGAGGGAGGAACACTTCCAAATTCATTTTACAAAGCCACCATCACCCTGATACCAAAATCAGAAAAAGACAACTCCAAAAAAGAAAACTACAGGCCAATATCACTGACGAACATAGATGCAAAAATCCTCAACAAAATTTTATCAAACAGAATTCAGCAGCACATCAAAAAGCTCATACCTCATGATCAAGTTGGATTTATTCCAGGAATGCAAACATTCTTCAATATACAAAAATCAATCAACGTGATATACCATATTCACAAATTTAAAGATAAAAACCATATGATAATCTCAATATATGAATAAAAAGTCTTTGACAAAATTCAGCACCCATTTATAATTAAAACTCTTCAAAAATGGTATAAAAAGAACCTAGTAAACATAGTAAAGGCCATATATCATAAGCCTGCAGTAAACATTATTCTCAATGGTGAAAAACTGAAAGCATTCCACCTAAGATCAAGAAGAAGACAAGTGTGCCCACTTCCACCACTATTATTCAACATAGTTTTGGAAGTCTTAGCTACAACAATCAGAGAAAAATAAATAAATAAAAGGAATGAAGATCAGAAGAGAAGTAAAGCTGTCACTGTGTGCAGATGACATGATATTGTGCATAGAAAACCCTAAAGATAGTATCAGGAAATTACTAGAGCTAATCAGTGAATTTAACAAAGTTGCAGGGTACAAAACAAACACACAGAAATCACCTGCATTTCTATATACTAATAATGAGAAATCAGAAAGAGAAATTAAGGAATCAATCCCATACACCATTGCAACAAAAAGAGTAAAATATCTAGGAATAAACTTACCTAAGGGAACAAAAGAACTGTACACAGAAAATTATAAGACACTGATGAAAGAAATCAAAGATGACATAAATGAATGAAGAAATATTCCATGATCCTGGGTAGGAAGAATCAATATTGTGAAAATGACTCTACTACCAAAGGCAATCTACAGATTCAGTGCAATTCTTATCAAATTACCAATGGCATTTTCACAGAACTAGAACAAAAAAAATTCACAATTCATATGGAAGCACAAAAACCTCAAATAGCCAAAGCAGTCTTGAGAAAGAAGAATGGAGCTGGAGGAATAAGCCTTCCTGACTTCAGATTATACGAGAAAGCCACAGTCATCAAGACAGTCTGGTACTGGTATAAAAAATAGAAATATAGACCAATGGAGCAAGATAGAAAGCCCAGAAATAAACCCACACATCTATGGGTATCTTATTTTTGACACAGGAGGCAAGAATATAAAATGGGGCAAAGATAGCCTCTTCAATAAATAGTGCTGGCAAAACTGGACAGCTACATGTAAAAGAATGAAATTGGAAAAATTCCAAACACCATACACAAAGATAAACTCAAAATGGATTACAGACAGAAATGTATGACCAGAAAGGATAAAACTCTTAGAGGAAAACAGGCAGAACACTTGATGACATAAATCAAATGAAAATCCTCTATGACCCACCTCCTAGAGTAACATAAATAAAAACAATGTATGGCAAAAACCACTACAATATTGTAAAGTAATTAGCCTCCAACTAATATAAATAAATTAAAAAAAAATAAAGAATACAATTAAAGATATGGACCTCGAGGAGAAACAAACAAACAAAAAAAAGTAAACAAGTGGGACTTTATTAAACTTAAAAGCTTTTGCATAGCAAAGGAAAGTACAAGCAAGGTGAAAAGACAACCTTCAAAGTGGGAGAAAATAATAGCAAATGAAACAACTGACAAAGGATTAATTTTCCCAAATATATAAGCAGCTCATACAACTCAATACCAGAAAAATAAACAACCCAATCAAAAAGTGGGATAAAGACCTAAACAGACATTTCTCCATATAAGACATACAGATGACTAAAAAACACATGAAAAGATTCTCAACATTGCTCATTATTAGTGAAATGCAAATCAAAACTACAATGAGATATCAGCTCACACCAGTCTGAATGGCCATCATCAAAATGTCTACAAACAATAAGTACTGGAGAGAGTGTGGAGAAAAGGGAGCACTCTTGCACTGTTGGTGGGAATGTAAATTGATACAGCCAATATGGAAGATGGTATGGAGATTCTTTTAAAAACTAGAAATAAAACCACCATATGACCCAGCAATCCCACTCCTTGGCATATATCCCAAAGAAACCAAAATTGAAAAAGACTCATGTATCCTATTGTTCATTGCAGCTCTATTTACAATAGCTAGAATGTGGAAGTAACCTAGATGGCCATAGACCGATGAATGGGAAAAGAAGTATGGTACATACATACACTGGAATATTACTTAGTCATAAAACGTAACACATTTGAGTCAGCTCTAATAATGTGGATGAATCTAGAGCCTATTATACAGGATGAAGTAAATCAGAAAGAGAAATGTAAATATTGTATTCTAACACATATATATGGATTCTAGAAAAATGATACTGAAGAATTTATTTACAGGGCAGCAATGGGAAAAACAGACAAAGAGAATAGAATTTTGGACATGGCGGGGAGGGAGAGGGTGAGATATATGGAAAGAGTAACATGGAAACTTACATTACTATGTAAAATAGATAGCCAATGGTAATTTGCTGTATGGCTCAGGTATCTCAAACGGGGTCTCTGAATCAACCTAGAGGGCTGGGATGAGTAGGGAGATGGGAGGGAGTTTCAAAAGGGAGTGGATCTATGTATACCTATAACTGATTCATGTTAAGGTTTGACAGAAAACAACAAAATTCTGCAAAGTAAGTATCCTTCAATTGAAAACAACAACAACAACAAACTCCTACATTCAGAAAACTAAGATCATGACATCAAGTCCTATCAAATATTGGAGAAACACTGGAAACAGTGAGATACTTTATTTTTTTGGGCTCCACATTCACTGCAGATGGTAACCACAGCCATGAAATTAAAAGACGCTACTCATTGGAAGAAAAGTTTTGTGCAACCTAGACTGCATATTAAAAAGCAGAGACATTACTTTGCTGACAAAGGTCTGTCGAGTCAAAGCTATGATTTTTCCAGTAGTCATGTATGGATGTAAGAGTTGAACTATAAATAAAACTGAGTGCTGAAGAACTGATGCTTTTGAACTGTGGTGTTGGAGAAGACTTTCGAGGGTCCCTTGGATGGCAAGAAGATCCAACCAGTCAATCCTAAAGGCAATAAGTCCTGAATATTCATTGAAAGGACTGATGTTGAAGTTGAAACTCCAATATTTTGGCCACCTGATGTGAAGAGCTGACTCATCAGAAAAGACACTGATGCTGGGAGGGATTGAAGGCAGGAGGAGAAAGGGACGACAGAGGATGAGATGGTTGGATAGAATCACCGACTCTATGGACATGAGTTTGAGCAAACTCTGGGAGTTGGTGATGGACAGGGAAGCATGGAGTGCTGCCATCCATGGGGTCACTGGCATAAGTACTGGCATAAAATGATGTATGTATACTGGTGCTTATTTTGTCATTGCTTTTGATGATAAAAACTGGAAGTATAGAAAAACTCTGTCTATGTGAGATGGTTGGATAAATTATGTTTACAGAATAGAACACTGAAGAGGTTTTGATGATGTAGTTTTAAATGGTCAGAAATGCTCTTCAAAAACAAGAGGTCAGCTACTCTTTTAAATGAGGACATAGTCCCTCTAAATGTATTTGAGTATATCTAACAAGTAAGAGGAGAAGGCAATGGCACCCCACTCCAGTACTCTTGCCTGGAAAATCCCATGGACAGAGGAGCCTGGTAGGCTGCAGTACACGGGGTCGCTAAGAGTCGGACACGACTGAGCGACTTCACTTTGACTTTTCACTTTTATGCACTGGAGAAGGAAATGACAAACCACTCCACTCTTCTTGCCTGAAGAATCCCAGGGACAGGGGAGCCTGGAGCCTGGTGGACTGCCATCTATGGGGTCGCACAGAGTCGGACACGACTGAAGCGACTTAGTAGCAGTAGCAGCAGCAAGTAAGAAAATATGAGAGGGTATGCTAGGTTTAAACATGTATAACTGGGTTGATGAGTTGGAGGGTAGCTGTGAAAGGAAATGGATTGCTACATAAAAGGGGAAGGAGGAGGATCCTGGGAAGATGGCAAAATAGGAAGCACCACAAATATTTCCCCACTTAAAAACAATTGCACTGGCATAATCTATCTTATATAACTATTTTGGAAGTGTGTAATCTATAGAAGCCTCACAACTTCCAGGACACTTATATAGTTAGTTGTGGTTGATTTCAGTGATTTTTCACTGTTTAATGGAGCTACCCATGCCCCAGCAGAACCCTATAGCTAACACACTTGCATAAGTTCCAGGTGAACCTTGCAAGAATTCTTATGGGAGCCAGTTGGCAAATAGGACATTTTCCTCCAAATATCCAATATCTGTTCTCTGATTATTGCTTATTGCTTCTGAATCAGAGGTGCAGAGAGGAGAGCAGCCATAATTGGTGCACCTCCCCACCATGGCTTTGCCCCTCCCCAAACCCCCACCCCACACCAGTTCAGCTGAAGCAAGTTTCAGGGAATTTAATGACCAGTATCTTGTATCCCTCCTATATTCATTTTTCTTTTTTTTTCTATCTTTTGGGAGCCTGACATTAAAGACCAGGACTTTTAAGAAGCATACACACAAATATTAGAAAGTCTTCATGCTTGTATAGTGAGAGGTGCAAGCTCAGAAAGACCAGAGAACTTAAGTTTTGCCTGAGCCTGACCCTCAGCACAGAGATTGCCTATAACAAGTGAAACTACAAATATAAAAAGGGAGATCAAGATAGCACAGTAGGAAGACAGTGGGTTCACCTTCCCTGAAGAACATATCAGACTACAAACCACATACAGAGCAACTCTTGCTGAAATCAACCTGGGGAGTAGCAGAACAGCTGTTCACATCCAAGGCTGTAAAGAGAGATCCACATGGAGTCTGGTTGGAACGTAAACTGATACAGCCATTATGTGAAACATTATGGAGGTTCCTCAGAAAAGTAAAAATAGAATCACTGTATGATTCAGCAATTCGTACCCTGGGTATATATCTGAAGAAAATGAAAGCACTGATTCTAACTCCATTGTTCATAGCAGCATTATTTATAATTGCGAAGGTGTGGAAGCAACCTGTGTCCATTGGTAAATGAATGGGATGAAACGAATTTGGAATATATATGCACTAGGTACTACTCAGTAAAAAAAAAAAAAGAAAGTTTGCTATTGGACCTGGAAGAGTATTACGCTTAGTGAAATAAGTCATATAGAGAAAGATAAATTCTGTACTTTTCACTTATAAATGGAATACAAAAATTAAAATAAATGAATGAATAACTATGCTGTTAATACAACTAATATGATACTAATAAAACAATGTAAATCAACTATGCTTTCATTAAAAATTAATTAATTAATTAAAAAACATTTCTAGGATTAATGTTAAGGAGGTTACCGCCTGTGTTTTCTTCTAGAAATTTTATGGTTTCAGGTCTTTCACTTAATTAATTCTCTAATCCATTTTGAATTAATCTTTGTTTTTGGTGTAAGATAATGGGCTAATTTTACTCTTTTACTTGCCACAGATCTTCATTAGATTCATTTTTGGTAGGTTGTGTGTTTCTAGGAAAATCTCTTCAATATTTTTGGTATATTTCTTAGAGCAATTTTTTTTAAGTTAGTTCCAATATTATTTAAGACAAAAGTCCCCATCAGTGGGAGCTGTTTACTTAGATTATTGCTGAAATGATTTCCAATTGAGACTAGTTCCCTTCACTGATAGGGATTTTCATACTTCGTAACTCTATTCCTTAATACACAGGACAATTAACAAATTATTTTTTTTCACACGAGGTTGTAGTTCTGATACAGAAGGAAAGCTTATTTTAGGATACTTGAAATTTTAAGAAATCTGTCCCCTAAAACCTAGTGTTCTTTCTTTCCTTTGCCAAGAGTTATGTTTTAGACTATGTAGACAATTTATCAACAGGAATTAGTAAATCTAAGAAAAAACCTTTTTCCTATAAGTCATTGATAGGACAGTTAATATGCTTAGTAGGGTAAACCCCAGATAACTGCACTTCTCTTCTAATGATACATGTATTGTAACGCTGTGGGATTTGCTATGACACATTTCTAAGTTCTGTTGTCCAGAAATGCAATTATTCATTGCCTTTGACCCAGGGTTTCTATTCTTTTTGTCTGTTTAAAAGTTCAATATATGACAATATTTGAGTATAAGAACATCCCTCAATCATGGCTACTTGCTTTGAAATGGGGAGCTTTGCTTGTTAAAATGATTCTTGTGAAGAGAGTCTGATGTCTCTTTTTAATATCACAAACTTTTCTGGAGTTTCCTAGAAGGATATCTAATCATAATTCACATAATTAATAATTTTCTCCTTATTTGGATTCTTTTCCAAAATGCTACATCATGAATTTCCCCATTCTACCTAATTGGGTGAGGATAGCTTTTTCAAACTCCAGTGTGATATACTGGAATGATCCTAAACATAGATCTTAGGTTGTAGATACAGAGAATGAAGGAAAAAATTCAAAGTGAAACCGAAAATTAAAGTGTCAAAATGTGTAATCTTTGAGTGAAGATTACTGCAGACTGAATGTTTGTGTCTTCCTGAAATTCATATGCTGAAACCTAATCCTCAATGTGATGGCCTTAGGAGCTGAGAACTGTGGTAGCTGATTACATCATAAGGATAGAGATTTCATGGGTGGGATCAGTGCTTTTATAAAAGAGACAGCAGAGAGGTTTCCTTTCATCCTGAGAGGATATAGCAAGAAATGGCAGGCTCTGAACCAAGAAGAGGAACCTCACCAGGCACTGAATCTTCCAATGCCTTGATCTTGGACTTCCTTGGATCCAGAACTTTGAGAAATAAACTTACTTTTTTATAAAGCCCCCCAATCTGTAGATTTTACTCTGTGTGTGTGTGTGTGTGTGTGTGTGTGTGTGTGTGTGCGTGCATGTGTGTGTTAGTTCTCAGTCACGTCTGACTCTTTGCCATCCTATGGGCTGTAACACATCAGGCTTCTCTGTCCTGAATTCCCATGGAATTTTCCAGGCAAGAATGCTGGAGTGGGTTGCCATTCCTTTCTCCAGGGGATCTTTCTCCAGGGTATCTTCTCCTGCACTGTAGGCAGATACTTTAACATCTGAACCACCAGGGAAGCCCCAGATTTTATTGTAGCAGCCAAAATGGAATCATACAATGTCTTTTAATCTTTTCAATATTTTTCCCTTTAGAGTTGCCTTGCAAAAAATATCCCATATTTGCGGTAGCACAGGTCATTGGTCTGGGTTTTGAATTGTGACCACTGCTTATTCTGTGCAGTTTGACAAATCTCAGAGTCTGGTACTTTCTTTTACTACTATGGGGACCCTGCTATATAGGTAAAAATGATACTGTTTTTTCCTACTAAATGTTGTTTATTCACTAGTTTGTGTCTGACTCTTCTGTGGCCCCATGGACTCTAGACCAGTAGACTCCTCTGTCCATGGGATTTCCCAGGAAAGAGTATTGGAGTGGGTTGGCAATTTATTCTCCAGTGTATCTTCCTGATCCAGGGATTGAACCCACATCTCCTTTGCAAGTAGATTCTTTACCACTGAGTCACTAAGGAAGTCCCATTTGATCTGTATGCATGTGTGTAAATAAATACATACTTATGTATTCTTTAGGCTTCTCTGGTGGCTCAGATGGTAAAGAATCCTCCTGCAGTGAAAGAGGTGCAGATTCAATCCCTAGGTTGGGAAGATACCCTGGAGAAGGAGCTACTTTTTCCAGTATTCTTGCCTGGAGAAGTCCATGGGCAGAGGAGCATGTGGACTATAGTCCCTGGGGTCGCAAAGAGTCGGACATGACTGAGTGACATTCTATGTTCTCTCTATTCCTTTCTTCAGCTTCATGATTTCTGTTTAGTATTTTTTTTGTTGTTTTTTTTGTTTTGTTTTTTTAATTTTATTTTATTAGTTGGAGGCCAATTACTTCACAGCATTTCAGTGGGTTTTGTCATACATTGACACGAATCAGCCATAGAGTTACACGTATTCCCCATCCCGATCCCCCCTCCCACCTCCCTCTCCACCCGACTCCTCTGGGTCCTCCCAGTGCACCAGGCCCGAGCACTCATCTCATGCATCTCACCTGGGCTAGTGTTAGTATTTTTAAGTTTTCTGAATCTTTGTGAAATTGGTTATGTATTTTTCCCTGATTAGAGTAAACATGATACTTTTTTGACTCTGTGTCAGGTAATTTACATATCCATTCCATTAAAGTCAGTTTGCAGTGCTTTTTCTTAATCTTTTTAAAGAAAATATTTCAGAATATCTTCATTTTTATACACTCTCTTTTTTGGTGTGTGCACATTACACAAAACACCCATCTGTCCTAATTTTCTTTTTTTTATTTTTATTTTTTTTAAATTTTTATTAGTTAAAGGCTAATTACTTTACAATATTGTAGTGGTTTTTGCCATACATCGACATGAATCAGCCATGGATTTACATGTGTTCCCCATCCCAATTCCCCCTCCCGCCTCCCTCCCCACCCCATCCCTCTGGGTCTTCCCAGTGCACCAGCCCTGAGCACACGTCTCATGCATCCAACCTGGGCGAGTGATCAGTTTCACCCTTGATTGTATACTTGTTTCAATGCTGTTTTCTCAGAACATCCCACCCTCGCCTTCTCCCAGACAGTCTCAAAGTCTGTTCTGTATATCTGTGTCTCTTTTTCTGTTTTGCATATAGGGTTATTGTTACTATCTTTTAAAATTCCATATATATGCATTAGTATACTGTATTGGTCTTTAACTTTCTGGTCTGTCCTCATTTTCATGGGCTGGCATTGTACTGGAGCCTGGCCAATGTGGACCACTCAACCTTTGTTTTAGTTCAGCCTTCTATCTTGGTTCTTAGTGGGCTTAGTCCACAAGCAGCCGCCAGATATGCTGTGTCCTGAGATGTATGGCACACTTCCTTCCTCTCCAGGGAAAGCTATAAGAGAGGAGTTTTCAGTACTTTGTTCTATGCTGATCTGGTGAGGGGGAGCTATAGTGGCTTCCAGCCCAATCCATCATCTTGGTTCTCTCTCATCCACGATAGCTACAGAATTCTGTATCCTCGGTCCCTTATGCTTTCTGACACACAGGCTGTCTTGAAGCTAGTCTCCTGGACACCCTGAAGAAAAGTTGGGGCATTGGCCACATAATGCATACCTTTCCTTTCCCAGGGAGAAGCTAGAACTGGGGAATTGGCCCCAACATGAAGGTTCTTTGGAAAAATAAGTATTATGAAAAGAGAATTTCCTGAATTTCTCTAACAGTTTCTGTATAACTAATTTCACACATTACTAGGAGTTGGACCTTTTTTAGTCTCTGGAATGTATAATCTCTATGAAAGTGAAAGTTGCTCAGTCGTGTCCAACTGTTTGCAACCCCACGGACTATGAAGTCCATGGAATTCTCCAGGCCAGAATACTGGAACGGGTAGCCATTCCCTTCTCCAGGGGATCTTCACAACCCAGGGGGTAGAACCCAGGCCTCCTGCATTGCAAGAAAATTCTTTACCAGCTAAGCCACCAGGGAAGCCCAAAATATATTTTGGTTGCACCACGTGGCATGTAGGATCTTAGTTCCCTGACCAGGGATTGAACACAACCCCCTGCAATGGAAGCTGAGTATTAACCACTGGACTGCCAGGGAAGTCAATAATCCTTATAGTGAAGGGAAAACTTGAGTAAACTTTAGAATCCCTAAGGGACAAAAGATACATAATGGTCATATTTGTAAATAAAATCCCCTCAGGTCCCTATTACATTTAGAATGTTTCCTTGGGGAAGTGTCTGAGCAAGCTTCTGCCCTGGGATAACTGAGTGTATGACATCATTACACTCACGTTAAATTTTCTGTGACTTACCAAGTGGCAAAGATGATAATAATAAAAACTCAATTTGCTCAAAAATTATGAGCTGTAGTTCTGAAAGATTTATAGTACATATGAGACATTAAGTGTAGGCTGCATCCTCTTAGAAACAAAGGAAAGAAAGCCTCAGAGCCTGAAGTTGCTCTTCCAAGACATGGGGATAAGAATTCAGATAAGGAAATAGCAAGGTTTGATGGCCTAAGGAAGGTGAGTTTCTGAATCCCACTTATATTAATGCCCTCCTTTTCTGATGAATGTTCAGGGGTCTAAGATAGATGACTTTAATTTTTGTAGTCCTGAAAATCAGTGAAACTGGTAGAAGGATATGTTAAAAGATGGGTGCAGGGAAAGTTTAAAGATATTAATTTGCTCAGAGAATGCATTATCTCAATCAGTTCCATCCAAGGACATCTCACTTTTCTATATTTATGGTTTTTGTGACATGGAGCAGTAACTTAATCCCTCCTAGATTCTGGTCCCTTAGTTTTGGTTCAGAAAATCTACTTGATTCTTATTCCACCAAGTCTAACATATGTTGGAGGTCAGTACCAGGTTGGTGGGGTTACTGCTTCCAATTTTACTGTGAAGAGATGGGTCATGTGAAAGAAGAATTGATGAAAGAGAGAAGCGTGACTATGTCCTAGTCTAAACTTCTCCACAATCCTGTGGTTTTTACAATAGTCATTTGCGTAGGGAACCAATGTGCTTCATGCTGCAGGCTAAGTTTTGATAAATTTTGCTCATATAGCTTATAAAGACTAATGAAAGAATGCCCAAGTCACTCAGTTTCATGATAATGATAAAACAGACTATGGTCCACATTGATCAGGTCTCAGATCTTGCCAGGGCATACAACATTCTTCAGAGAACAGATGTTGGAGGAGTCGAATTTTTCTCCATGTAATACATTCTCCTCTGTCCACAGATTCTCTTAGAGAAGAATGACTTCTGGAAATGATTCATTTGTGACTGAATTCCTTCTACTGGGATTAACAGATCAACCTGATCTCCAACTCCCCTTGTTCTTCCTGTTCCTAGTAATATATACAGTCACTGTGTTGGGAAACTTGGGCATGATAACTTTAATTGGGATGAATTCACATCTACACACTCCCATGTACTTTTTCCTCTTTCACTTGTCCTTCATAGATTTCTGTTATTCTTCTGTGTTTACACCAAAAATGCTAATTACCTTCATATCAAAGAATAATATTATTTCTTATGTGGGGTGCATGACCCAGCTTTACTTTTTGTGTTTTTTTGCTATTTCTGAAATCTATGTGCTGACATCAATGGCCTATGATCGCTATGCGGCCATCTGTAACCCACTTTTGTATAATGTTATCATGTCCCCTAAAGTGTGTACCAGCCTTGTCCTTGGTTCCTACTTGATGGCATTTTCTGGTGCCATGGCTCACACTGGAAACATGTTGACACTGACTTTCTGTGATGCAAACACCATCAACCATTTTTTCTGTGACGTGCTCCCTCTTCTCCAACTCTCCTGCACAAGTACCCAGGTCAATGAGCTGGTAATTTTCATTGTGGTGGGCATCAATATCATTGTGCCCAGTCTCACCATCTTTGTCTCTTATGGTCTCATCTTTTCCAGCATCCTCCACATCAAGTCCATGGAAGGAAGATTCAAAGCCCTCAGCACCTGCAGTTCCCACATAATTGCTGTTTCCCTATTCTTTGGCTCAGCTGCATTTGTGTATCTCAAACCATCTTCTGCTGGGTCCAAGGATGAGGGAAAAATTTCTTCTGTCTTTTATACCAATACTGTTCCCTTGCTGAACCCTTTAATTTATAGCTTGAGGAACAAAGACGTTAAGCTTGCTCTGAAAAAAACCCTGAATAGGAGACAGTTTTGATCAAAAGTATCTGCCTGTGCAGTTGGTTATATGACAATGAGATTCTGTGCTTTAATTATATATTATTTGTGGCAGCCTTTTGATCCATTTTTTTCCCCTTAACCTGGCAAAGGAAATTTGAGTCTTTATTCATAAGCAATGTCTATTCTTTTTGGAGTAGGTCTTTTTTTTTTCCTCATGATGACAAAATATCTTCTCTACCTTTTTTTCCTGTTTAGTAATAGCTTTAATTAAATCATAATATTATCTCTATCCTTTTATATCATTGTCACTTTTGAACTCTTTTATTTTTTCATTGTCTAGAACATTATACATGGTCTTCAAATAATGGCATTCTGTAACACTAGAGTGTCACTGTATGACTGAGAGTGTTTTAGTCTGTCACTTGCTACTAAAAGCATGAATTAAATATTTCTACTCTTTTCATGCCCCAGCTGGCAAGAATGTCAGAGTTAAAAGGTTCTATGATGACTATCAAGGATAATCCATTTTATATATATAAATGCTATGCTTCAAGCTTCTTTTGTCAAAGAGCTATTTTTTTTTAACCTTAGTATACAAGCATTGACATAACAGTTTATCAAACTATATTTATTTAAGCAGGCAAAAGTAAAGATTAGAGTTGATAGATTTACTTAAGTCATCTAGCTTTATAAAGGAAAATTGATTTCAAGTTTGCTACTTTGTAATCTATTTTGCTGTTACCTTCTCCTATTACTTTTATTTCAGTAATGGTAGAATTTGAGAAAACACTGCTAATTTCAAAGGTGACTCTGCCTTGTCCCAAGATGATAAATGAATTTCCCTCAGTGTGGCTATTACTTTTTTAGTTATTTTGTAGAAAACAACTTGATTGTTCTTTTTGTTGGGACAGAGGAAAACTTTGGGTTAATATATTGGGGATCAGATTGGCTCAAACAAGGAAGTTACTTTTTCTGAAACAAAATTTTAAAAATTGAATTTAGAAAGTTTGCAACTATCTATAATTCAGGGGCAGGACATGTGAGAAAAAGGAGCCTAAATCATGTCAATATGTCAGGACTCAGAGAGACACACATGGTCAGTATATAAGAGGTCCCCCATGGGAATGGTCATGATACTATTTCAATCTGAATTTATATTGCATTGATTATTGTAAATACATTCCAGTGTCCATAAAGCCTGATAAAATTATAATGCACAGTGTCCATATGTTAGTAGTTATTGGAAATGAAGATGGAAAAGTTATAGCCATGTTTGGGGAATCAGGTAGAGAAAGAACAACTCTTTAGGAGACAAAATTGTTGTTCAGTAGCTTTAGTCACATCTAACTCTGTGACCCAATGGACTCTAACCTGACAGGCACCTCTGTCCATGGGATTTTCCAGGCAAGAATACTGGAGTGGGTAGCCATTTTCTTCTCCAGAGGATCTTCCTAACCCAGGGATCAAACCTTTGTCTCCTGCACTGACAGACAGATTCTTTACCACTGAGCCACTTGGGAGGCCCCAGGAGATAAAATAGCTAGGGATAACTGGAACTCAATTATGAAAAAGAAATTTAGAATGAAGAATGTTAGATAATGGAAGCCTTTATCTATTCCTTTCTCCATCCTGGAAAGCCCTAGATATATTGTGGAGGTCACATAATTTATTTGGATGATAAAAGCATAATTTATTTGAATTATAAAAAGAAAAGAAAACTAAACCCACAGGACAGGAGGAGTCAGAAAGGACTAAATAACACCTTCTTGTTGGCTTCCATATGCTATTTCCATTTGGATTTTTAGGTGTGAAAACCTTGAGCTGCAGCTGGTACAACAATGAGAAAATGAAAAAATTTTTTAAAAATATTGGATGAATAAAGCAAGTTGTGACCATGGCTTTTCTGGAAAGGATATTGAATTATCATCATTTTGGGGAAAAAAGTTTAACAAAGTCAAATCTAAAAATCCTCAACTCAATGTATCAAGTCAGTTAAATATTTTAGAAAATACCTTTGTTGATATTCACCATTTGCCACATTCCTAGTCGTCTCCACACAGTATTCAGTTATTTTAAAATTCAATATAACTGGTTTATTGGTCTGTTAGTTTTTTAGATGCTGAGATTGTTAAACCCTGTCTTAGTTTAAAAAGACCACTCATTCTCCTCCCCCGATCCCAATATCAACACAATTTATTTTAACCTTTTAAGTTCTAGTTATGTGAAATAGTTGATCTTGGCTTCAGCTTTCTGCTTTTTTCCCTTTCTTTTATTCACTCTTCATTTTGAAAAACTTGTTTTCTTTGTTGAAAGAAAAGTGTATATAAACAGATATGAAAGATATCAGTGCTACTTGGAAATCTGTGGACATCTCAGAGGTGTGCCCACCAGGTTATACGTTCTATCACAATTCAAGGTGGTCACAAGAGTGGCTGAAACCCAGTTACTAATCTTTCATGAACATCAAAATACAAACGGAATGTGCTTCATTTACAGAAAAAAATAAAGTTTCCTTGAAAGCAATTTGTCTTTGACTAATCGGAAAAATTTAATAAAATAATTTAAGTAGTATTTGTTATAATAAAGAGTGGTGACATTTCTAAGGAGATAACTTAACAGAGAGTTGAGCAATTTGAACACATGTTAGTTAGCAATAAGTACTGAGTCTATCTATTTGGACTTCTTTCAAAAGAGAGCAATCAAGTCAGGGTATTTTACTTTCACAGCATAGCTATTCTTAGTTGTTTTTGCTTTTTAATGTTCATGAATGGAGCTGAAAAGTAACAAGGGAAATTGTTGAAATTTTCACAACTGAGAGTCCATCAGGTAAGCCATGGAATTTGATTGTACTTATGTAATAAATAGAACTGAAAGCTCTGGTTTTCTAGTTTTAACAAAAAATGGTTCTCTGAGTCACAGACCAGAAAGCTCCTAAATTACATCCTGAAAAATGGTAGAGGTTAACTATCACTAGTTAAAATGGTAAAGCATAAATAGAGTCACAAATGTAGTGAACAAACTTTTGGTTACTAATAAGGGAAGAGGCTTCCATGGTGGCTCAGACAGGTAAGAAATCATCCTGTAATGCGGAAGACCCTGGTTCAATCCCTGGGTTGGAAAGATCCTCTGGAGAAGAAAGTGGCTGCCCACCCCAATATTCTTTCCTGGAGAATCTCCAAGGACATAGAAACCTGGTGGACTATAGTTCATGGGGTCACAGAGAGTCCCTTGGACAGCAAGGAGATCAAACCATTCAATCCTAAAGGAAATCAACTCTGAGTATTCATTGGAAAGACTGATGTTGAAGCTCCAATAGTTTGGCCACCTGATGCCAAGAAGCGATTCACTGGAAAAAACTCTGATGCTGTGAAAGGTTGAGGGCAGGAGGAGAAGAGGATGACAGAGGATGAGATGGATGGATGACATCATCGACTCAATGGACATGAGTTTGAGGAAACTCTGGGAAATAGTGAAGGATAGGGAAGCCTGGCATGCTGCAGTCCATGGGGTCACAAAGAATCAGACAAGACTGAGCAACTGAACAACAAAAAAAGAAGAGGAGGAGGAGGAGGAGGGGTGAATTAGGACATTGGGACTGACATATAAACACTTCTATGTATAATATAGACAACTAGTGAGAACCTCTTATATAGCACAAGAACCTCTACTCAATGCTCTGTAGTGACTTACATGCGAAGGAAATAAAAAAAAAAAGAGTGGTTATATGTATACGTATGACTGATTCAATTTGCAGTACAGCAAGAAACTAACACAGCATTGTAAAGAGAAATTATGCTGCAATAGAAATTAATTAAAAAGTTAAACCTATTAAGCACCATCTAGACCAGTGATATCCAATTTAAATATACTTCTAGTCCCACATGTGATTTCAAACTTTCTGCTAGCTGAATTAAAAAGGTAAAAGAGAAAGATGTGACATTAATTATAATAATGTTTCCTGTAACTCGATAGATATAGAATATTATCTCTTCAACATGCAACCTAAAAAAAAAAAATTAAGATATTTTTACCTTTTATTGTGTACTAAGCCTTAAAATGTTCTCAGAACAGCCCAAATAAATGTGACACTAAATTTTTAAATTAAAAACACTTGATCTCTATTTATATTTCACAAAATTTACAATTGGAGAGATAGAGTCCCACACATAAATTATTCCAAACACGTTCTTGGGCTGTCTCTAGCTGTGGTGAGTGGTTGTTGCTCTCAAGTTGCGACTGGTGAGCTCAGTAGTTGTTGCACTTGGGCTCTAGACCATGGGCTTCAGTAGTTGTGGCCCAAGGGCTCAGTGGTTGTGGCGAATGGAATCAGTTGCCCTAGGACGTGTGGCATCTTCCCTTACCAGGAATTGTACCCACATCCCCTGCATTGGCAGATGGATTCTTTACTACTGGACTACCAGGAAATTTCAATGGCCATACATTTTTTGTCATTTAAAAATAAAATAAAATATCTTATTTCATTAAATAGTAACATTTTCATACTTTTGCAGTTTTAGTGAGATAAAATTGACTGTATACGGTTAGTGAAAATGAAAGTCACTCAGTGGTGTCCGACTCTTTGTGATCCCATGGAGTATACAGTCCATGGAATTCTCCAGGCCAGAATGCTGGAGTGGGTAGACATTCCCTTCTCCAGGGTATCTTCCCAACCCAGGGATCAAACCCAGGTCTCCCTCAGTGCAGGCATATTCTTTACCAGATGAGCCGCAAGGGAAGCCCAAGAATACGGAGGTGGGTAGCCTATCCCTTCTCCAACTGATCTTCCCGACCCAGGAATTGAACTGGGGTCTCCTGCATTGGAAGCAGATTCTTTACGAACTGGGCTTTCAGGGAAGCCCAATTTTAGGGAACATGGTTCAAGTTGGTGACATAGGAAGATCCTAAGTTCACCTCTTTCTATGAATGCAGTGAATCTACAGCTACATATGAAACAATCACCTCTGAAAAAGATCTGAAAACTAGCAGAGCACAAAGGTGAGAAAAAGGCCACACTGAGGTAGATAGAACAGGCTGAGGTACAGTCTCTATAAACTCCACCACAGTGCACAAACCAAAAATGGTGAGGGGACACACAAACCTGTTTTTTGTCCTGTTCCAATTCTGATATAGAAGAAAATTGTTATTTTAGAACTCATAAAATTAAAAGATAGCTTTCTCCTGAAGACCCAGTGCTCCTTTCCTCCTTTAATAAGAGTTATTTTCCCTGGGACCCAGGTCTCCTGCATTGGTAGGTGGATTCTTCACTGCTGAGCCACCAGGGAAGCCCCTGTCTCTACGATAAGCTCCATTTAAAAGTGATTATTGCTCAGCAGGTGGTGTAAAAAATCATTCCATTTCCTTTTATAAAGAAATAATAATAGTATTTTACGAAGTTGTGGTTTCACAAATATGATATTAAGTCTTTTCAAAATGCTGTTTCTTAAAGGAATGAAGACAACTTTATGATTGGATGATTGTTCAGTAAAAGAAAGAGGCTCTTTTCCTTTGTGTAAGTGAAAACTACTTTCAGTTTTCTTTTTTCTTCTGTTTTTGTTCCAGGAATCCAAAATTTGGCTGAAATATCCTTTTTTCAGAAAACAAATTTTTCTTGTTATAATGTAACACACATTTGTCTGGTATTTAAAAAAAAATGAAGAATGAATAACACAAAATTTTTGAACTCTGAAAATTCATAAATATATAAAACATAAAAATCATGAGTAGTTCCATTACTCAGAGATACCAACTGTTATCTGTTTAATATACACCACTCATGAACTTTAAACTGCCTTTTATATAAGCATTTATTAATATATTTGTGTATTTATGTGTGTGTGTATTTTTCTTCTTAACAAAAATAAGATTTTAGTGAGGCATTTTTTTTTTAAATTTCAGTAAACATAAAAGCACCAAAAAAAAAGTTATTTTCGAGACTGTGCAGAGAATTTATGGATTAGGAAATCTCACAGGGAGCATTTTTCCTATAAATGAATCACTGATAGGCCAGTTAATTGATATTCCCTGGTAGCTCAGCTGGTAAGAATCCACCTGTAATGCAGGGTACCCCAGTTCAATTCCTGGGTCAGGAAGATCCCCTGGAGAAGGGATAGACTACACACTCCAGTATTCTAGGGCTTCCCTGGTTCCTCAGATGGTAAATAATCCATCTGCAATGAGGGACACATGGGTTCGATCCCTGGGTTGGGAAGATCACCTGGAGGAGGGCATGGCAACCCACTCCAGTATTCTTTCCTGGAGAATCCCATGGACAGAGGAGCCAGGTGGGTTACAGTCCATGGGGTCTCAGAGAGATGGACAAGACTGAGCCAGTAAGCACAGCACCAGCACTGATTTGCTAGGACTCATTTCTGAATCATATTGTCCAGAAATGCAATTTTTCATTGCCTTTACACCCAGCTTCAGTATGGCTGGCTTCACGCGTGAACTGGGTGAAAGATTTTCTTAACAAGTTTCTGAATTTCTTACGTGTTCACTATATAAATTATATTTGCATCAGTTGTTTCTGTAGTAAAAAAAAAAGAGACTAGGGCTTCCTCTTCTGTAATCTAAATGAACAGAAAATGGGAGGTGGGAAATGGACAATCCCTAAGTGAAGGGAAAAGAGTAAACTATGGAATCTCTAGGGGACTGACAGATTAAGGTACAGAATGTAAATGCAATCCCCCCAGGTCCCTATTATACGTAGACTGTTTTCCTGTGGAAGAGACTGAGCAAGTTCTGCCACATTTATAGCTGAATGCATTCTAGTATTACACTGACATTAAGTCTTCTGTGACTTACTAAGTGATGAAACTAATAATAATGAAGAATGTTTATTTTTCTCTGCTGCTTGAGTGGACTGAAAGTCATAAACATAAATTGTGATCTATATTTGTAAAAGATTTTGAAGTCAAATCAGAAAAAACATATGCATTCTCTTAGAATCAAAGGAATCAAAGCTTCAGAACTTGAAGTTGCTGCACTAAGACCAGAGGGTAAAACCAATGATAAGAAAGCCCTGGGGTTTTCTGGAGACAGGAAGGTGAGTTTCTGAATTCCATTTGTTCATGTCCTTCTTGTTTGAAATGGAAGTCCAAGGATCTAAGATATGACAACTTATTTCCCAATTTTGCATCATGATACTCAAACAAAACTTATTCAATGCAGGAATTAGTGAATGATCATAGATACTAGGGGCCTAAAAGTGTGATTTAGACAGTCAGTAGGTCCCCTCTCCATGGATGGAAGTCTCACTCATCTATAGTTACAGCTTTTACTCCGTGGTGTGGGGTGAAGAGTTAACCTCTCATAAACTCTGGCTGTTTAGTTTTAGTTAAGCAATTTTCTTTGTTCTCACCCCACCAGGTCTAATCTGCTTTAGAGACCAGCACCTAAGTGCTAGAGTCTCTGCTTACAGTCTTATTGGTGAGTGGAGATTTCTAGTGAATGGAGAAATGTTGAGATGTGGGAAGAGTGAGTCAATCCCGGTCCAAAACTTTCCTTTATCCACTCTGTTTTTTTCCCCAGGCTGTCGAGTCTGCACAGGGCAGTCATTTCCTTCCTTCTGTAGGCTAAGTTTTGATACTCTTTGCTACTTAGTTTACAAAGATCCAGTTCAGTTGGGTTCAGTCACTCTTTGCGACCCCATGGACTGCAGCACACCAGGTCTCCCTGTGCATCACCAACTCCCAGAGCTTACTCAAACTCATGTCCATTGAGTCGGTGATGCCATCTAGCCATCTCATCCTCTGTCATTCCCTTCTCCTCCTGCCTTCAATCTTTCCCAGCATATGGATATTTTCCAGGGAGCCGGTTCTTCACATCAGGTGGCCAAAGTATTAGAGTTTCAGCTTCAGCATCAGTCCTTCCAATAAATATTCAGGACTGATTTCATTTAAGATGGACTGGTTGGATCTCTTTGCAGTCCAGGGGACCCTCAAGAGTCTTCTCCAACACCACAGTTCAAAAGCATCAATTATTCGCTGCTCATCTTTCTTTATAGTCCAACTCTCACATGACTACTGGAAAAAACATAGCTTTGACTAGACAGACCTTAGTCGGCAAAGCAATGTCTCTGCTTTTTAATATGCTGTTTAGGTTGGTCATAAATTTTCTTCCAGGGAGCAAGAGTCTTTTAATTTCATGGCTGCAGTCACCATCTGCAATGATTTTGAAGTCCCAAAAAATAGTCTCTCACTGTTTCTGCTGTCTCCCCATCTATTTGCCAAGAAAAGATGGGACCAGATGCCATGATCTTAGTTTTCTGAATGTTGATCCTCAAGCCAACTTTTTCACTCTCATCCTTCACTATCATCAAGAGGTTCTTTAGTGCTTCACTTTCTGCCATAAGGGTGATGTCATGTGCATATCTGAAGGCCCTTGATATTTCTCCCAGCAATCTTGATTCCCACTTGTGCTTCATCCATTCCAGTGTTTCTCATGATGTATTCTGCATATAAATTAAATAAGCAGAGTGACAATATACAGCCTTGACACACTCCTTTCTCTATTTAGAACCAGCCTGTCATTCCATGTCAAGTTCTAACTGTTGCTTCCTGACCTGCACACAGATGTCTCAAGAGGCAGGTCAGGTAGTCTGGTATTCCCATCTCTCTCTCTCTCTCTCTTTTTTTTTTTTTTTAGGATGGGGCAATTTATTCAAAGCAAAAGGAAGAGGACAAAGGTCCTGAGTTTTTGCAAACAAAATCTCTGCAATAATTTTGTAAAATCAGCAGGATTGTTATATCCATCCCATCTCTTTAAGAACTTTCCACAGTTTGTTTTGATCCACCCAGTCTAAGGATTTGGCATAGTCAATAAAACAGTGAAGTGAAGTCACTCAGTCGTGTCCGACTCTTTGTGACTCCATGAACTGTAGCCCACCAGGCTTCTCCATCTATGGGGTTTTCCAGGCAAGAATACTGGAGTGGGTTGCCATTTCCTTCTCCAGGGGATCTTCCCCACCCAGGGATCGAACCCAGGTCTCCTGCATTGAAGGCAGACGTTTTACCCTCTGAGCCACCAGGGAAGTCCCAATAAAGCAGAAGTAGATGTTTTTCTGGAACTCTCTTGCTTTTTTGATGATTCAGTGGATGCTGGCAACCTGATCTCTGGTTCCTCTGCCTTTTCTAAAACCAGCTTGAACATCTGGAAGTTCGTGGTTCATGTACTGTTGAAGCCTGGCTTGGAGAATTTTGAGTGTTGTTTTACTAGCGTGTGAGATTAGTGCAACTGTGAGGTAGTTTGAGCATTCTTTGGCATTGCCTTTCTTTGGGACTGGAATGAAACCTTACCTTTTCCAGTCCTGTGGCCACTGCTGAGTTTTCCAAATTTGTTGGCATATTGAGTGCAACACTTTCACAGCATCATCTTTTAGGATTTGAAATAGCTCAACTGGAATTCCATTACCTCCAATAGTTTTGTTCATAGTGATGCTTCCTAAGGCCCACTTGACTTTCCATTTCAGGATGTCTTGCTCTAGGTTAGTGATCACACCAGATGCAAAAAAGCAAAAATTCCTTTTCATGATAATGGTAGCACAGTTCCATGAGAGAGTATCTAAGACAATTCTGTGAGTCCAGGCTGGGTTACTCTCAGATATTCCCAGCCCAAACACCACACTTGTGAGAAGAGGTATTGTGTGAAAATTGAATCATTGTTCTCTATGTAACCTTTTTCTTCTGTGCTCACAGATCACCTTAGAAAAGAGTGGCTCCTGGAAATGGCTTTTTTGTGACCAAATTCATTCTGTTGGGATTAACAAACCAACTCCAAATCCCTGTATTCTTCCTGTTCCTAGGAATCTACATGGTCACTGTGCTGGGAAGTTTGGGATTGATAATCCTAATTGCACTGAATTCACACCTACACACCCCAATGTACTTTTTCCTGTTTAACTTCTCTTTCATAGACCTCTGTTATTCTTCTATATTCACACCCAAAATGCTGACTAACTTCACATCAAAGAAGAATATTATTTCTTACCTGGGGTGCATGACCCAGCTCTACTTCTTCTGTTTTTTTAATCATTTCTGAATGCTATGTGCTGACATCAATGGCCTATGATCGCTATGTGGCCATCTGTAAGCCACTTTTGTATAATGTTGCCATGTCCCCTAAAGTGTGTTCTAGCCTAATGATTGGCTCATATTTTATGGCATTTTCTGGTGCCATGGCTCACACGGGATGCATGCTGAGACTGACCTTCTGTGATGCAAACACCATCAACCATTATTTCTGTGACATCCTCCCTCTACTCGAGCTCTCCTGCACAAGTACCTATGTCAGTGAGCTGGAAGTGTTCATTGTAGTGGGCACCAGTAGTGCCCAGTACATTGTAGTGTTCATTGTAGTGGGCATCGTGCCCAGTCTCAGCATCTTTGTCTTTTATGGTCTCATCCTCATCAACATCCTCCACATCAGCTCCACAGAGGGCAGGTCCAAAGCCTTCAGCACCTGCAGTTCGCACATCATTGCTGTTTCTCACTTCTTTGGATCAGGGGCATTTATGTATCTCAAACCACCTTCTGTTGTGTCTATTGATGAAGGGAAAATCTCTTCTGTCTTTTATATCAATATGGTTTCCATGATGAACCCACTAATCTATAGCCTGAGGAACAAAGATATTAAACTTAATCTGAGAAAAACCCTGAGTAGGAGACAGTTTTGATGAGAACTGTCTGTATGCATGAGTTACAAGACAGTGAGAAGTTGAGTGCTTAATTTCAGTGAAAATCTTCTTGCCATATTTTTTATTATCTTTTTTTACCTAGTATCTTAAAGAAATTTGAGTCCTGTTTGAATAATTTTTTTCCATTTTTATATATTTCTATCACTGTTTTCAAAATACATATAATTTCTTTTTCTTGCATAGTAATAATATTAAATAGTGAATATATTATCTCTTTTCATTATCATTTTGAATTTATTTTTACACGGGGAAAAGATGAATGGTATCCAAGTAAGGAATTACATAACACTAGACTGAAAATATATCAGTGGGGCTGTTTTTATCTATCAACTTGCAATAAGAATGATAAATAAGATACTCTGTTTCTACTCTTATCTTCCATATTTAACAAGGCAATAATAAACCTTCTTTAAATACCTTCTTTAGATTGTTGGTTCTAAGAGTAGCAAGGATAATCCATTTCCCATCTGTAAACATTTAAGTTTTAAGCTTCTTTTGGCAGTTTATTTTTCACCTTTGTAAGTCAAATTGACACATAGCCAATCATCAAAATTCATGTTTTGCATGTGTGGGAAAGTGAAGCCAAGTCTGGATAATGATTTACTTAAAGTCACACAGCTTTAGAAAGAAAAATTATAAACTAACTTCTTATCATTCTGACTTTAAGTGTATTATTCTTCAGTATACTCTATATACTCTTGATTATGTTATTCTATTTCAATGAGCATGAGATATAAGGAAACATTCCTGATTTAAAGTTGACTCTCCTCTGTCTCAGAATGACATATGAATTTTTCTCAAGGTGGGTATTCCTTTCTTCTTTTTAGCAAAACAGTTTGATTGTCTTTTGCTGTTGTTGTCAGAAAGAGAAAGCCTTTTAAGCTCATATGTTATAGAGATGATTTGCTCAAAAAGGGAAATTACTACTTCTGCAAAATTAAAAACCTGAATTTGGAATGCTTTCTAGTGTTTATACTTCAGAGAGCAGGGCACGAGCAGTAAGGATGCTCAGAAACATTTAATTATGTCAGGACTTAAGGAGGCATATGGTCAATAAATAAGATGTCCCAGTGTGGGACGTGGTCATGAGATTTAGGGACTCAGGCTCCCTTGTGGCTCAGCTGGTAAAGTATCTGCCTGCAATGCAGGAGACTTGGGTTTGATCCCTGGGTTGGGTAGCTACTCTGGAGTAGGGAACCCACTCCACTATTCTGGCCTGGAGAATTCCATGCATTGTATAGTCCCTGAGGTCACAAAGAATCAGATTTGACTGAGCCACATTCACTTTCATTCTGAAACTGTTTCCTGTTTTGCATATTTCACTATTCATAAATCTTTGATAAAACTATTTGCATAATGAGCACACTTGTTTAGTGTTTCGGAGAAGGGAAGTGGAAGAGCTGTGATTTCATTTGGGGAAGTGAATAGAGAGAAAGCATCAGTTACAGGAGATAAATCATGAGGAGTAATTGAATTAAGAAAGGAAGAGACAATTTACACAAAAAAGTTTTGGATAATGAAAACCTTTACCTATGGACTCAGTCCTTGTGCAAGACCCTGGATACTATTGAGATCACAGAATTTCTCTATATAAGATGAGAGCTTAAGTTATTTATTATTTAAAATGTTAAACCAACAGGACTAGATGACTTTTGAACAAGTAGATTATTGTGCTACATTCATATGGAGCTTTAGGTACAGAAACATCAAATTGCAGCTGGGAGAATAATGACAATGTGAAAGAAATATTTGGAGAATGAAGCAAGTTATGACAAGAATGTTGGATTATTTTTTTAAAACAAAAAGGTGCTACTTAAAAATCCTCAGTACACTGTTATCAGTGGCACTGTAATCATTTTCTAAGATATTTTGAATAATAGTCATCATTTAACATTCTTCTTAATCTCCAGTGAGTATTTATGTATTTTGAAATTTGGCAAAGCTGATTCTTGACTTTTTTTTTTTTTTTTTTTTTTTTTTTAGATGTTCAACATAGCTTAATCCTTGGCTGATATTTTTAGATGACCACTCATGTTTCATCACCCAATTGCAGTATGAACATGATTGATTTTTCTTTAACAAGTTTTATTTACATACATCTAAACTAGTGAAATTAACTGGGCCATTTGGAAACCTACAGAGTACAGCTGCATGTACTCTATTATGTATTTTATAACAATTGGAAGATCCTTAGGAGTGAGTTAAGCCTAGTCACTAATCTTCTCTTTCATGAGCCTCAAAATTAGAATGAAATCTGTTCACTTACATAAAAGAACTACTCCTTAAAATGAGTTATTTATATCTTTGGTTAATTTGAAAAAATATAAATAACTTAAAATACAATTTGTAATAATTACCTGTAATAACGCTGTAAGGGAGGCAACTTTGCTGATTGTTCAACAAATTAATCATGTTTTAATTAGCAATAGAACTGTACATCTCTCTATTTGGACTTCTTTTAAGTGGAGGGGGAATCAAGCCAGAGTATCTTAAATGTTCAGTTCAGTTACTGAGTTGTGTCTGACTCTTTGTGATGCGTGGGCTGCAACACGCCAGGCTTCCCTGCTCATCACCAACTCCCAGAGCTTGTTCAAACTCATGTGCATCGATTTGGTGATGCCATCCAACCATCACATCCTCTGTCGGCCCCTTCTCTTCCTGCCTTCAGTCTTTCCCAGCATCAACGTCTTTTCTAATGACTCATTTCTTCTCATCAGGTGGCAAAAGTGTTGGAGCTTCAGCTTCAGTACCAGTCCTCCCAGGGAAAATTCAGGACTGAGTTCCTTTAGGATTGACCGGTTTAATATCCTTCTATTTCTTCCTTTCTTGAGTTATATGATTGGCACTGACAAGTTTTGAGGAAAGTTGCAGTTCTGCTGAAGGTGTTCAATCTTAGAGTAAAATTTGTAAGCTCTGGGTTTCTAGTTCCTCATGATGTACTCTGCATAGAAGTTAAATAAGCAGGGTGACAATATACAGCCTTGACGTACACATTTTCCTATTTTGAACCAGTCTGTTGTTCCATGTCCAGTTCTAACTGTTGCTTCCTGATCTGCACACAGGTTTCTCAAGAGGCTGGTCGGGTGATCTGGTATTCCCATCTCTTTCAGAATTTTCCACAGTTTATTGTGATCCACAGAGTCGAAGGCTTTGGCGTAATCAATAAAGCAGAAATAGATGTTTTTATGGAACTCTCTTGCTTTTTCAATGATTCATCAGATGTTGGCAATTTGATCTCTGGTTCCTCTGCCTTTTCTAAAACCAGCTTGAACATCTGGAAGTTCTCGGTTCATGTATTGCTGAAGCCTGGCTTGGAGAATTTTGAGCGTGTGAGATGAGTGCAATTGTGTGGTAGTCTGAGCACTCTTTGGGATTGCCTTTCTTAGGGGTTGGAATGAAAACTGCCCTTTTCCAGTCCTGTGGCCACTGCTGAGTTTTCCAAATTTGCTGGCATATTGAGTGCAACACTTTGACAGCATCATCTTTCAGGATTTGAAATAGCTCAACTGGAATTACATCACATCCACTAGTTTTGTTCCTAGTGATGCTTTCTAAGGCCCACTTGACTTCACATTCCAGGATGTGTGACTCTAGGTGAGTGGTCACACCATTGTGATTATCTGGGTCTGGAAGATCTTTTTTGTACAGTTCTTCTGTGTATTCTTGCCACCTCTTAATATCTTCTGCCATGATGGAACTCTTTCTAAATTGGTGTGAAATTGGATTCTTTTCCAAAATGTTGCATCATGAATATATATTTTCTTTCCTAATTTAACTAGACTAGTGATTTCAAATATTACACAATATATTGGGAAGATTCTAAACAAGAGATTGAGAGCTAAGAAGATGTTTCAAAGAAGCCTACATTTAAAATTTCACATGGCATGATTTTAATTTTCATTCATCAGAAATTCAGTGCTTAGAAGTTTCTTCCATCTCCCTTTTAAGTTTTGACCCACTAAAAACAAACAAACAAATTATATAATTGTGGTAGCTCACAAGTCATTATTTTGTGTGTGGATGACCTCTTTTTGGGGGGCATTTTGAAGGCATATTTTTGAGTGTTTGATGCTTTTCTATCAATAAGAGAACACTCTATTATCATAGAACAATACTTTCCTCCCTCCTTCCACTCAATATAAGTAGTGTGTTTAAAGATAAACTCATGTAGGTTTATTTTTCACACAAAAACACATATATTTCTAAAATGGGTTGAATCTCCCAAGACAATTGAGTGGTCTTTGAAAAGTAAACATTCTCCTGCTTTCTTTTTTATGTTTTTGAGAAGGTTAATGTTTTGTACCATATTTAAAGTGTACAAGATATTTTGATCAATCAGAAGAGGACTTTCATGGCTTCTCATCATGTTAACTCTGACTCAGTTTCTTTAATTTTAACCAAGCCTTAATCATAGTTTTGAGAATTATATTTTTACTACATAGCTTCAATTTTCAAGTGGGTAATGGAGAACCAGTGAAAGTTCTTGAACTAGGGAGGGCCAGAGCTGTGATTTCAGACTTTATTCTAGCAGCATTATTCATGAAAAAATAGGAGTGAATATGTGGCAAAATGTGAAAATAATAGTTAGGAGCCTCTATAGTTCAATATTACACTAGTTCAGTTTAATCATAATGCCAGAAGTTGTATGGTGTCTGGGGGCAGGTGGGTGCAGGTTACTGTCATTGTAGATGATGTGGTTTAGCATAAGATAAGTTTTGGATGTATTCTGAAAGCTTTTAGATAAAAATACGATGAGTTTCAGAAGTATTCGTTGAATTCTTTCTGTGTACTCAGGATTGTTCTTAGTTTCAGGATCCAAATAGTTAACAAGATAGAACAAATGTTTGTCCTTATAGAATATACAGTTCATAGAAAAGCACAAATTAAAGGGGAAAAGTCTAATGAGTATTATGAAAGAGAATCTACTGAAATTTATGAGAACATGAGTAATAACAGCTGACGTTAATTGACTCTCACATGCCAATACTGGCCCAACCATTTTACTTAGTTTTTTTTTTTTTTTTTTAATTTGGTTAACACAACAGCTCAATGAAAGAGAAGCTATTTTTACATTCCTTATTTTACATAGGAGAACCAAGAGATTCAATAACTTGTCCAAGGTGATATAGTGTGTAAAAGTGGAAGAAGGGAGGTAGGAAGGATTCACAGCACTCTCTCTAACTTTATAACCCATACCCTTTATGATGAGAAGAATTGATAACTTCAGTTATCTGAAATGTTACTAAAATGTTTCAGAAAATTAGGCAGCGGTAAAGTCTCCTGGTAGAAATTTCAGGAATACATTAAGCATATGAACTATAGAAGGGATATACTAAATTGCAAATTATTTCAGAGACATCTCACAAAGAGAACAACTGAAATGAGTTGCTGCAACATTTGATGTGTTCAGATAAAGAAATAAAGAAACCTGGAGGTAGGTCTTTTCAGGAAATATGTCCATTTAGTAAATGTGAATAAATGTAGTAGCTTTCCCCTCAGAGGTGTAGATAGTGAGGAGATGGGAATTCGCTTTGGATCTACCTGAGGGATGTACAGTCCCCAGAGTAGAGCAAAAATGAAGAGTGAGTCCCTAAGGAACTAAAGACAGATCAAGGACCAGAATCCATAATTTCCTTATTCCATATTGTGCATATAATCTACACCCTGGGGAGGAGACCAAGCAAGCTTTTAACCTGCCTTTCACCAAGTACATTACATCATTACACTCATGTAAGGATGATAATAAAAGGATTATTTTTCTTCTGTCACATGAGAACACTGAAAATAAGAAAAATTACAGAAGCTCAGAGTGCTTTCAGGGCATAGGTGAATTAATGTCTAACTCCTCTCCCCTAAAATCAAATGGATCAAGCCTGGAGAATGTGAAATAACATTTCCAAAATCAACAGGGTAAAGATATAGGGTAAGGGAGACAGTCCTGAAGTTTTAAGATCAAAGTTGGGTGAATTTCTGAATTTAATTTACAATGCTTATTCCTTGTTTTGTGATCAAAGTCCAGGGACCTATTATGTGTCCACTCTTTCTCATTATGTGCAGCTGAGACTCAAGTAAAACTACTGGAAGCATCTGTTGGAGAGGAATCAGAGAATATTAGAGGGGCTCAAAGGACATATCAGTCAGGAAGTTTCCTCTAAATAGGTAGACCTTTTACTTTTCTTCCTTTATGATTTTTACTCTGTGACAAGGTTGATAACTTAATTCTCATAGACTCTGGTCCCCTCATCTTGATTTAGAAACAGTGCTCCTGGTTCCTGCCACATGAGGTCTAATCTGCATGAGAAGCCAGCGCCAGGTTGCTAGGGTCACTGCCTCCAGTTGTACTGGTGAGGGAAGAGTTCACAGGAATGAGGGAATGTTGGGAAGAGAGTAGAAGAGTTGCATCCTTGTCCATCCTTCTTTTCCCTGGGTTTTTCCAGAAGATATATTTGCATATGGTAGCTCTTGCCTTCCCTCTCTAGTATGATTGTGATGTCCTTTGATATATTTAGCTTATAAAAACTCTAATTAGGTGAGTCCACATCACTCTATATCCTGATAATGGAAAAGGCAGACTGTATGAGACCAGGTCAGGATAGTGTCAGGCATTCACAGTGTGTATTCTGTTTTGTAGGATGGGACACTGGATGAACTGAATTGTTCTCTAATGGAACCCTTTCTCCTGTATCCACAGATTCCTTTAGAGAAGAATGGCTCCTGGAAATGGGTCTTTTGTGACTCAGTTCTTTTTGACGGGATTAACAGACCAACCAGATCTCCAGCTCCCCTTGTTCTTCCTGTTCCTAGGAGTGTATGTGGTCACTGTGATGGGGAACCTGGGCTTGATAATCTTGATTTTGCTAAATTCATATCTACACACTCCCATGTACTTTTTCCTCTTTAATTTGTCCTTCATAGATCTCTGTTATTCTTCTGTGTGTTACACCCAAAATGTTGATTAACTTCATATCAAAGAAGATTATTTCTTACATGGGGTGCATGACTCAGCTCTACTTCTGTTTTTTTTGCCATTTCTGAAATCTATGTGCTGACTTCAATGGCCTATGACCGCTATGTGGCCATCTGTAACCCACTCTTGTATAACATTGTCATGTCCCCTAAAGTGTGTTCCAGCCTTATGCTTGCTTCCTACTTGATGGCATTTTCTGGTGCCATGGCTCACACTGGATGCATGCTGAGACTGACCTTCTGTGATGCAAACACCATCAACCATTATTTCTGTGACATCCACCCTCTGCTCCAGCTATCCTGCACAAGCACCTTCATCAATGAGCTGGTAGTTTCCTTCGTGGCAGGCATCAATATAAGTGTTCCCAGCATTGCCATCTTTGTCTCTTATGCCCTCATTTTCTCCAACATCTTTCATATCAGCTCCACGGAAGGCAGGTCCAAAGCCCTAAGCACCTGCAGTTCTCACATAATTGCTGTTTCTCTGTTCTTTGGGTCAAAGTCATTTATGTATCTCAAACCATCTTCTGCTGGGTCTGTGGATGATAGAAGAATCTCTTCTGTCTTTTACACCAATGTGGTTGCTATGATGAACCCCTTAATCTACAGCTTTAGAAATAAAGATGTGAAAACAGCTCTGAGAAAAAGTATAAGTGGAATTCAGTTTTGATTAGCAACAGTGTCTTTTTGTGCAGATATTCAAAGTATAGGAAGATATTCTTTTCAATTAGAATAATTTTATTAGCATCTTTTTGTGTTATTTTGTTTTTATCATATTGTAGAAATTTGAGACTTAACTTATTTATACTTATCATACAGGAACACTTCTCTCCTTATTCATCATTTGCATAATTTCCTTTTCTCACATGTTCCCATTTATTAGTACTATTAAAAAGACATTTACTATCTTATTTACTATTTATAACTGTGGTGTTGGAGAAGACTCTTGAGAGTCCCTTGGACTGCAAGGAGATCCAACCAGTCCATCCTAAAGGAGATCAGTCCTGGGTGTTCATTTAAAGGACTCATGTTGAAGCTGAAGCTCCAATACTTTGGCCACCTGATGCAAAGAACTGACTCATTTGAAAAGGCCCTGATGCTGGGAAAGATTGAAAGTGGGAGAAGAAGGGGACGACAGAGGATGAGATGGATGGATGGCATCACCGACTCAATGGACACGAGTTTGAGTAAACTTCGGGACTTGGTGATGGACAGGGAAGCCTGGCATGCTGCAGTCCCTGGAGTTGCAAAGAGTTGGACATGACTGAGCCACTGAACTGAACTGAACTTAATATTTATGGGCTTTCCAGTTGGCTCATTGGTAAAGAATATGCCTGAGATTGCAGAAGATGCATTTTCAATACCTGGGTCAAGAAGATACTCTCGAGGAAGAAACAGCAACCCACTCCTGCATTCTTGCTTGGGACATCCCATGGACAAAGACCCTGGGGGCAACTCTCCATGAGGTCACAAACACATATGACTTAGTGAATGAGCTTGCACATGTTACTATTTATTATAATACATTTTATTTGTTTATTATATTATGTTCTAGAAAACATTTTTCTCCATTAGTTTGAACTTCCCTTTCCCTCTGAAAATATAAGACTGGCCAACAAATGATCAAATCAGGGAACATTAGTGTGATGTAATATCACTGGGGATGTCTTATCTGCCAATTGCCATTGGATGCATGAATCTCAGAATGTTTCCTCTTCCCATCTTTCCAGGCTTCATTTAGCAAGACTCAGTTCAGTTCAGGTCAGTCACTCAGTCTTGTCTGATGCTTTGGGACCCCAGATTATAACACTTTTCACTCCTGAGGTGGAAGATCTCAATACACTGTTAAGTCTAACATAGTTTGCATCTATAAACACTGCATTATACTTCCTTTGACAAAGTATTTTTTTTTTTACCTGCACACAATGGTTTGTCAAAATATATTTATTATATGGACAGTGCAATAAAGCTCAGAGTAGTCAATGATTTATTTACAATCATATATGTTTTTGATGAAAAACTCTAGAATAAATTTAGGTTTCTGATGTCAAGTTTCTAATCTCCTTAGTATCCTTTGCTTCTATTTTATTTCATTAATTTTGTTTCAGTAAACATGGCACAGAAAAAACTATTCTAACTTGTAAGCTGACTGTGCTTTGTTTCACGGTGGTACATGAATTTCTCTCAGGGTGAGTATTGCTCTTTTATTTTATTGTTCTTTAAGAAGAGTTTGTCAGGGCGTTTTTTGTTGTAGTTACTTATACCTCTTGGAAAGATAATACCTCTTGGGCTAGTATACTGGGAGATGATTGGTCAAGTAAGAACATTCCTTCTTTCACAAAATTAAAAAAAAAAATAGACTTGGAATGTTTGCAAGTGTTTGCAATTCAGAGAAAAGGGCATGGGAGAGAAAGGAACCCAGAAACCTCTCCTGAGGCTGGACATCAACAAACACATGGCCAATAAATAAGACGTCCCCTGTGGAGAGTGGTTGTGGGGATTGGGTCCTGCATTTTAATTTGGAAGTTTATTCTGTTTCATCTGGTGAGGTAAACATATCCAGTCCATAAAGTTTTTTCTAAACTTATAGTGCCCAGTGACCATACAGTAGTAGAATTAGGAGAACAAAGGTGACTAAGCTTTGATCAGATCTGGGGGAAAAAAGACACTTTTTCACAACATAAAATGGTGAGTAGTAATTAAAGCTCAAATTAGAAGGAATCTAGAAAATATGATAAAAAACTAAGCCTATATTTATGAGTCTCCTCCTTTTTCTGGACAGTCTTAGAAATATTATAAATATCACGGGATTTATCTGGATAGCATAAAAACTGAAACTTTTGATATTAAAAAAAACTAAACTCACAAATCTCTGTTCCTTTGGTGTAAACTTGGCACAACCAAATCACTCCTGCTTTTGTTGGCTTCTGTATGCTACTTCCTTATGAATTTTAAGGTATAAAACCATAAATCAATCTGCAGTTAGAACTATGATAATTTGAAAGAAACATTTTGAGGATATCTCAAGTTGTAATAGCGTGTTTTCTGGAATAGGTTATTGTACTTCATTTTTTTTTTTTTTTTTTTGAGAAAATAGGGAAAATGGTTAGTCTAAAATTCATAAGCCTTAATTGTGACAATTTCAACATTTTTAAAGGTAATTTAAATAATATTTTTGATTTTACTTGTTTTTTATTCTTCTCTCAAGAGTTAGATATTGTGAATTTAGCAATACTGGTATGTTTGCTTGTTTGCATTTTTATATGTTCAGCATTGACTTATGTTTTCTTTCTCCTTGCTGTATCCTTGACTTATGGTTTTAAATGACCACTCATACCACAACCCCTGATCTCAATACAAATGTATGTGATTTTCACATGCCAAAGTCTATAGGTATACAAAATGGTTGACCTAGTTAGATATTTTTCTCATTTACATATTATCCCTTTTTATAAACTTGTCTTCCTTATTGATAGAGAAGTGTATCTAAAGAAGTCAATAATAATTACACTATTTGGGAACTGTTATATGCACTGCAGAAGTGCATCCAATCTATTCTGAATTTTACCATTATTTGAGGTGCCAAAAATCTGTTAAAGCTGATCACAAGTCTTCCTTTTGAGAAACTTCAAAATAGAAGTTAAATTTGTCTCATTTTTAGAAAAAGTAAGTGCTCTTTCATATTAGATGTCATTCTGTCAAAGTATTGCAGAAAAAATGACTGAGCAACTAAACACAAGTGTCATAGTCAGTAATGGTGGAATAAGGAAAGCAAGATTCACAATAGTCTAACTCAATAGCCCCTACTGTTTTCTATGATACTAAACTGATAACTTCAGTTACTGAAATTTTACAGAAAGTGACCCAACAGGAAAGACAGGTAGAAATTTCAGTTGTTTATTAAAGATATAAAATATAGAAGGGATATCTGTGCTGTGTGCTTAGTCGTGTCCAACTCTTGGAACCCCATAAACTGTAGCCTGCCAGGCTCCTCTGCCCATGGGATTCTCCAGGCAAGAATGCTGAAGTGAGTTGCCATTTCCTTTTCCAGGGTCTCCTGCATTGCAAGCAAACTCTTTGCTAACTGAGCTATGAGGGAAGTCCCCATAGAAGGGACATAGAGTATTGCAAATTATTTCAGAGATATCCTGCAGAGAGAACAACTGAAATGAGTTATTTCAACATTTGAAAAAATTTAGATAACAAAATAAGGAAACTTGAAAGTAGGACCCTTGGAGAAAATACATTCACTCAAGAAATGGACAAAAAAGGGAATGAAGCAATGCAGTAGCTTTCCCTTTGGATGTGAAGATGAGGGAGACGGGAATTTACTTTGATCCACCTGAGGGATGTACAATCCCTAGAGTAAAGTGAAAATGGTTAAAAGAGTGAGTCCCTAAGGAACTAAAGACAGATCATGAACCATGTATGTAATTTCCTTTATTTTTTTTTTTTTAAATATGATCTACTCCCTGGGGAATTGTTGGAGCAAACCTCCAGTCTGTTTTTAACCATGAGCATTACATCATTACACTCATATTAAATCTTCTGTGTCTAATCAAGTTGTGAGTGTGATGAAAAAATGCTTTACTTTCCTCTACCTCTTGAGGGGACTGAAAATAACCATAAATTACGGTAGTTCATAAAGTTTTTGAGGGCATATGTCAATGCTGTCTCATTTTAGAGTCAAAGGAATCAAGCCTCAAGGACCTGACATTACATTTCCAGTACCAACAAGGTGAAGACTAATGATAAGGGAGCCAGCCCCAAGGTTTTCTGACCTGAGGATGAGTTTCTGAATTCATCTTACATGTTGAATTACATTTATAATACTTATTCCTTGTTCTGAGATGAAAATCCAGGGTCCATTGTTTCTCATTTTGTGTGGTTCTGGGAGTCAAGTGAAACTAGTAGATGAATCTGTTGGAGAGGAGTCAGAGAATGTTCAGAAACACGAGGGAGCTCAAAGGGCATATCAGTCAGGAAGTTTATTTTAGGTAGGTGTAACTTTCACCCTTCTGCCTTTATACTCTGTGACAGGTGGAGTAACTTAGTTTATAGATTCTGGTCCCTTCATTTCGGATTAGAAGGCATGTTTTTGATTTGGACCATGTCACAGTTAATCTGCCTTAGAAGCTAGTGCCAGGTTGCTAGGATCACTGCCTCCAGTTATAGCAGTGAGGGAAGAGTTCAAATGAGGAAATGTAGAGATGACAGTAGAAAAATTGTATCCTAATCCATCTCTCTTCGCGTTGGATTTTCCAGCAGGAATGCTTGCATATGGTAGGACTGGCTTTCCCTCTGTATGCTGTTTGTGATGTACTTTGCTATATTTAACTTGTAACAGTTCTAATACAGGGCAAGTCCACATCACTCTGTATCGTGACAATGGTAAAGTCAGATTCTTTTTTTTTTTTTCCATTTATTTTTATTAGTTGGAGGCTAATTACTTTACAATATTGTAGTGGTTTTGCCATACATTGACATGAATCAGCCATGGATTTACATGTGTTCCCCATCCCGATCCCCCCTCCCGCCTCCCTCGCTACCCCATCCCTCTGGGTCTTCCCAGTGCACCAGCCCCAAGCACTTGTCTCATGCATCCAACCTGGGCTGGTGATCTGTTTCACCCTTGATAATATACATGAACAGCATCGAAACATGTATATTATCAAGGGTAAAGTCAGATTCTATGCGGCCAAATTGGTATAGTGTCAGACATTCCCAGTGTATATACTCCTGTGCTGTGCTTCCCTGCGGCTCAGTGGTAAAGAACACTCCTGCTAATGCAGCAGATGTGGTTCGATCCCAGGGTTGGGAAGAACCTCTGGTAAATGAAATGGCAATCCACTCCAGTATTCTTGCTCAGAAAATTCCATGGATAGAGGAACCTTGGGGGCTACAGTCCATGGGGTCCTAAAAGAGTTGGACACAACTTAGTGACTAAACAAGAAAAACAACTGATCTCATTTATAGGTGAGACACTGTGGAAGAGCTGGTTTGTTCTCTAATGGAAACCTTTTCTCTTCTATTCACAGATTCCCTTAGAGAAGAATGACTCCTGGAAATGACTCTTTCGTGACTGAATTCATTCTATTGGGATTAACAGACCGACCTGATCTCCAACTCCCTCTGTTCTTTCTGTTTCTAGGAATGTATATGGTCACTGTGCTAGGAAATTCGGGATTGATAATCCTAATTGCACTGAATTCACATCTACACACCCCCATGTACTTTTTCCTTTTTAATTTGTCCTTCATAGATCTCTGTTATTCTTCTGTGTTTACACCCAAAATGCTGATTAACTTCACATCAAAGAAGAATATTATCTCTTACATGGGGTGCATGACCCAGCTCTACTTCTTCTGTTTTTTTGTCATTTCTGAATGCTATGTGCTGACATCAATGGCCTATGACCGCTATGTGGCCATCTGTAACCCACTCTTGTATAATGCTGCCATGTCCCCTAAAGTGTGTTCCAGCCTCATGCTTGCTTCCTACTTGATGGCATTTTCTGGTGCCATGGCTCACACTGGATGCATGCTGAGACTGACCTTCTGCGATGCAAACACCATCAACCATTATTTCTGTGATGTCCACCCTTTGCTCCAGCTCTCCTGCACAAGTACCTACATCAATGAGCTTGTAGTTTTCATTGTGGTGGGCATTAACATCATTGTGCCCAGTTTCACAATCTTTGTCTCTTATTGTCTCATCCTCACCAACATCCTCCAAATCAAGTCCACAGAGGGCAGGTCCAAAGCCTTCAGCACCTGCAGTTCCCACATCATTGCTGTTTCTCTGTTCTTTGGATCAAGTGCATTTATGTATCTCAAACCATCTTCTGCTGGATCTATGGGTGAGGAAAAAGTCTCTTCTGTCTTTTACACCAATGTGGTTGCTATGATGAACCCCTTAATCTATAGTTTGAGAAACAAAGATGTGAAAACTGCTCTGAGAAAAACACTGAGTAGCAGATAATTTTGAATAGATAAGAGTATCTCTCTGTGCAGCTGGACACAGGAAAGTTTCTGTGTTTAATCATAGTAACTTTGTTGACAATCTTCTTATTTCTTTTTCACCATATGGCAGGATATCTCAGTCATCTCACAATTTATTTCCACTTTTTTAGAATCGGTCTCTCTTTTCTTACCACTAGCACAATTTCCTTTCCTCACTTTCTCGTATTTATTAATACTCTTCAGAAAAATGTATTTAATCTGTTTTTCTTTATCAGTTTGAACTTTTTCACCTGTTTAAATAGAAGACTGGTCTACTGATGATCAAATTGGGGAACAATAGGTTGACATGGTGTCTTTATGGTTGTCTAATTTGCCATCTGCCATTGGAAGCATGAATCAGACAATGTTTTCTCTTCTCTTCCTTCCAGTCTTCCCTGAGCAAGAATATATTTCATTTAATCCCTGAGATACAAGGTTTCATAATGACTGTTCATTATAAACAATTTTGCTTTTGTTAACAGTGCACATTTTGCTTTCTTAAAAAAGATTTTTCTTACTTTCCCACAGTCAGACCTGCACATAACGGATTATAAACATATACTGCCTGGATGGGAAAGTATGACTCAGGGTAGTTTTCGCTTTATTTACAGTTGCATATCTTTTAATGGAAACTTCTAGACTAAATTCAGTTTTATGATTTAAAGTCTACTATTCTCGGTATACTTGCTTCTGTTTTATCTCATTATTTTTGTTTCAGTAAACATGGTAAAGAAGAAAACATTCTAATTTGAAATTTGACTGTGCTTTGTCCCTGGGTGGTACATGAATTTTTCTCAGAATGGGTATTTATTTTTAGTTTTATTAGTTTTTGAAAATAATTCTTTTGTTCTTGTCATTGTTGGGAAATAGCAGGCCTTATGAACCTGAATACTAGGGAGATGACTGGCTTAAGTAAGGATATTATTTCTTCCCAAAAATTAAGAAAAAAAAAAAAAAAAGGAACATTTGCAGGTATTTGCAGTTTAAGGAAAAGGGCTTGGGAGATTAAAAAGTCCAGAATCCTGGCATGAGGTCAAGGTTCAACAGGCCACATCACCAATAAATAAGAAGTTTTTGTGGTGATTTCTCATGAGGCTTAGGAACTGCCTTTAAACATATTTTATTTTAAACTATTCCATCTAGAACATTAAATATTTAGTCCATAAAGCTTTCATAAACTTATGATACAGAGTGACTATATGATAGTAGTGTTGTTTGAAATGAAGACAGAAAAGTGGCTACATGTGAGGAGAAAATTAGAGAACATTTTTTTTTTTCTGAAGATAAAATAACTGTTAGTGATTAAAACAAATTAGGGATAAGGGATCTAGGAAATAAATTTTTGAAAATAAAAGCCTCTTTTTTATGATTCTCCTCTTTATTTTCTGGAAGACCTAGAAATATGATCACAGGATTTCAATAGGCAGGATGAAAACTTATTTGATAATTAAAAAATTAAACAAATCAACCTCCAACACTGTGTTTAACCTGGGCAAGACCAAATCATTTCTCCTTTTGTTGGCTACTTCCTCTTGTATTTTAAGGTATAAAATCTTCAAATTGCTGTTAGAGAATGATAGTCTGAAAAATACATTTGGTGACTAACTCAAGTTATGACATTTTGAAATATGACATTGAATTATTTTCCTTTTGAGAAAATATGGGGAAAATGGATACTCTAAAATGCTTAAACAACTCTTGTGCAGAGTCACTCAGCTGTGTCCTACTCTTTGTGACCCCATGGACTGTAGCCCACCAGACACCTTTGCCCATGGAATTTTCCAGGCAAAAATACTGGAGTGGGTTGCCATGGGTTTGTTGTACATGGCCTTTATTATACTAAGATGCACCCCTAGGCCTTGATTCTGTAGTGTAGTGGTTATCACTTTCGTCTCACACATCAAAGGTCCCTGGATCAAAACCAGGTAGAAACAGACTTTCAGAAGTCTAAGGGTCTCTGTTAGTCCCTGATTACTATGGGCTTCCCTGGTGGCACAGTGGTAAAGAATCTGCCTGCAATGCAGGGGACCCAATTTCAACCCTTGGGTTGGAAAGATCCCCTGGAGAAGGAAATGACAAACCACTCCAGTATTCTTGCCTGGAGAATCCCATGGGCCAAGAAGCCTGGCGGGCTACAGTTCATAGTGACACAAAGAGTTGGACATGACGGAAGCGACTAAGCACACATGCACATATATCCTCTATGCCCACTTTCTGAAGAGTTATTATTATAAACTGGTGCTGAATTTTGTCAAAAGTTTATTGTACATCTGTTGAGATGATCATGTTTTTATTCTTCAGTTTGATGTGGTGTATCACATTGATTGATTTGTGACTACTGAAAAATCCTTGCATTTCTGGAATTAATCCCACTTGCTCATGGTGTATGATCTTTTTAAAGTATTGTTGGTTTCAGATCGCTAGGATTTTGTTGAGGATTTTTGCATCTGTTTTTCATCAATGGTATTGGCCTATAATTTTCTTTTTTGTGCTATCTTTGTCTGATTTTGATATCAGGTCCTGGTGGTCTCATAGAATGAGTTTGAAAGTTTTCCTTCCTCTGTAATTTTTTGGGAACAGTTTCAGGAGGTTATGTATTAACTCTTCTCTAAGTGTTTGATAGAATATGTCTGTAAAGTCATCAGTTCCTGGGCTTTTGTTTATTGGGAGTTTTAAAATCACAACTTCAATTTCAGTGTTTGTGATTTGTCTGATCATATTTCTATTTTTTCCTGTCTCAGTATTGGGAGACTGTGCTTTTCTAAGAATTTATTCATTTCTTTGGGTTGTCCATTTTATTGGCACACAGTTGCTCATAATAATCTCTTTTGATTCTTTGTATTTCTGTGGAGTCATTTGTAACTTTTTCTTTTTCATTTTTAATTTTATTAATTTGAGTCCCCTCCCTCTTTTCTTGTTAAGTTTGACTAAAAGTTTGTCAATTTTGTTTATCTTTTCAAAGAACCATCTTTTCCTTTCATTGATCTTTGCAATTGTTTTCTTTGTCTATTGCATTTATTTCTGCTCTTATCTTTATGATTTCTTTACTTCTACTAACTTTAGGTTGAGTATTACTTCACACCTGCCAGAATGGCTATCATCAAAAAGTCCACTAAGAATAAATTCTGGAGAAGGTGTTGAGAGAAGGGAACCCTCCTACACTGCTGGTGGGAATGTAAATTTATACAGCCACTCTGGAGAACAGTATGGTGGTTCTTTAAAAGACTAAAAATAGAGGTACCTTATGACCCTGCAATCCCACCCCAGAGCATATATCTGGAGAAAAACATGATCCGAAAGGATCAACAAGCATCCCAATGTTCATTGCAGCGCTATAGTCAACACGGTAGGCAAGACGTGGAAGCGATCTAAATGTCCATTGACAGAGGGATGGATGAAGAAGTTGTGGTGCCTATGTACAGTGGAAGATTACTTAGACATTAAAAAGAATGAAATGGTATGATTTACAGCAACACAGATGGACCTAGAGATTGTCATACTGAGTGAAGTATATTAAACAGAGAAGGGGAGATATCTTTTGACATCCCTTATATTTGGATTCTAAAAAGTAATCATACAAATGAACTTACTTACAAAATGAACTTACTTACAAAACATAAAGAGACTCACAGAGGAAGGATGGGAAGAAACTGTTAGTGAGTTTAGAATGGACATGTACACACTGCTATATTTATTTTTATATTTATTTATTTTAATTGAGGCTAATTACTTTACAATATTGTAGTGGTTTTTGCCATACATTGACATGAATCAGCCATGGGTGTACATGTGTTCCCCATCCTGAAGCCCCCTCCCATCTCCCTCCCCATCCCATCCCTCAGGGTCATCCCAGTGCACCAGCCCTGAGAACCCTGTCTCATGCATCGAACCTGGACTGACAATCTATTTCACATATGGTAATATACATGCAATGCTATTCTCTCAAATCATCCCACCTTTGCCTTCTCCCACAGAGTCCAAAAGTCTGGTCTTTATATCTATGTCTCTTTTGCTGTCTCGTATATATGGTAAAAAAATGAATAACCAACAAGGTTGTATGGTATACCACAGGGAACTCTACTTAATATTATGTGACATCCTGGATGGGAGAGGAGTTTGGGGATGGATACATGTATGTATATGGCTGAGTCCTTTCACTGTCAACTGAAACTATTACGTTATTGTTAATGAGCTATGCCCTAATAGAAAATAAAAAGGTTTAAATTTTGAAAAAGAATTGCATATAGGATTATCGTTACTATCTTTCTAAATTCCATATATATGCATTAGTATACTGTATCAGTCTTTATCTTTCTGGCTTACTTCACTCTGTATAATGGGCTCCAGTTTCATCCATCTCATTAGAACTGATTCAAATGAATTGTTTTTTAAATGGCTGAGTAATAAATAATAAATGGAAAAAAAAAAAGAATTGCTTTCCTTACCTATGAACATTCCTCCAAAGAACTCAAAGTCTCAGAGCGAGATAAGAGGAGATAAAAGTATATTACTAAATAATTATCAATTTTTTTCTCCCATGGGACCACAAAGTTTTCTTCAATTAAAAGCATTAGACATACATTGCAATGATCTTCATCTGATTTTTAAAGTTTTTCTTAATAGCCATCATTTGAAAAATTCCCTAAAGCAATTTTTTGCTTTTAATTATTTCAAATCTTATCCAAGATTTAAAATTCCCACCAATGGGAGCTGATTACTCAGATTATCTTGAAAACATTTTAAAGTGTTTCCTATACATTACCAGATGATAAAACCCCCATTCTCTGACAAAGATCTACTCAGAGACAAATAGTGTTCTTCCTTAACAACAGGGAGAGTTATCAGAGATTGATTTTTCACACTGTGGTAGTTTTGATTCAGAAGAATCTTATTACTTTCAGGACAGATGAAATTTGCAAGAAGGCTCTCTTTTCTCCTTTAGGAAAAAGACCTTTAGACCCAATGTTCTTTTTTCTCGTCTATCATCTATTATGTTGTAGACTGTATGGTGAATTTATGAACTAATAAATCTCAGAGGCAATAATTTTTTCCTGTAAGTGGTTCATTGATAGGATAGCTGGTACCATAAGTAGAGTAAACCACAGATTACTGCACATCTCTTCAAATAATGAATGAAATGTTACACTATGGGATTTGTTAAGACACATTTCTGCATCTTACTTTTCATTCTTGTCTCTGAAATTTCTGGTTAAGGAAGTTGTTAAGGAAATGAAAGAGCACTCAAATATGGCCACTTGCTTCTGAAGAGGACATGAGAACTTAACACTGATCTCATGAATCGTGGATTGGTAGTTCCTCTTTCTGCTTCATTATCTTTACTTAGAGTCTTTACTTTTCATTACCCTTATTTAGGTCTTGGAAGCATCACTATCAGCAAAGTTAGTGGAGGGGATGGAATTCCAGTTGAGCTATATCAAATCTTAAAAGATGATGCTGTGAAAGAGCTGCACACAATATGCCAGCAAATTTGGAAAACTCAGCAGTGGCTTCAGGGCTGGAAAAGGTCAGGTTTCATTCCAATGCCAAAGAATGTTCAAACTACAGCACAATTGCACTCATCCCACACGCTAGCAAAGTAATTCTCAAAGTTCTCCAAGCCAGGCTTCAACAGTACATGAACTGTGAACTTCCAGATGTTCATCTGGATTTAGAAAAGGCAGAGGAACCAGAGATCAAATTGCCAACATCCATTGGATCATTGAAAAAGCAGGAGAGTTCCAGAAAAACATATGCTTCTCCTTTATTGACAATACCAAAGCCTTTGACTGTATGGATCAAAACAAACTGTGGAAAATTCTGAAAGAGAGGGAAATACCAGACCACCAGACTTCCCTCTTGAGAGGTCAGGTATGCAGGTCAGGAAGCAACAGATAGAACTGGACATGGAACAACAGACTGTTTTGAAATATGAAAAGGAGTATGTCAAAGCTCTATACTGTCACTCGGCTTATTTAACTTCTATGCAGAGTACATCATGCAAAATGCCAGGCTGGATGAAGAACAAGCTGAAATCAAGATTTCCAGGAAAAATATCAATAACCTCAGATATACAGATGACACCACCCTGATGGCAGAAAGCGAAGAGGGACTAGAGAGCCTCTTGATGAAAGTGAAAGAGGAAAGTGAAAAAATTGGTTTAAAACTCAACATTCAACAAACTAAGATCATGGCATTCAGTTCTATCACTTCATGGCAAATAGATGGGGAGACAATGGAAACAGTGAGAGACTTTATTTTCTTGGGGTCCAAAATCACTGCATATGGTGACTGCAGCCATGAAATTAAAAGACACTTGCTCCTTGGAAGAAAAGCTATGACCAACCTAGATAGCATATTAAAAAACAGAAGCATTAGTTTGCTGACAAAGGTCCATCTAGTCAAATCTATGGTTTTTCCAGTAGTCATGTATGGATATGAAAGTTGGACTATAAAGAAAGCTGAGTGCTGAATAGCTGATGTTTTTGAACTATGGTGTTGGAGAAGACTCTTGAGAGTCACTTGGACTGCAAGGAGATCAAACCAGTTAATTCTAAAAGAAAGCAGTCCTGAATACTCACTGAAGGACTGATGCTGAAATTCCAATACTTGGCCACCTGATATGAAAAACTGACTCACTTGAAAAGACTCTGATGCTGGGAAAGATTGAAGGCAAGAGAAGAAGGGGATGACAGAGGATGAGATGGTTGGATGGCAACCCTGACTCAATGGACGTGAGTTTGAGCAAACTCCAGGAGTTGGTGGCAAACAGGGAAGCCTGGTGTGCTCCAGTCCCCTGGGGTCACAAAGTGTCGGACAAGACTGAGCATCTAAATGAACTGAAGGGTCTCAGAAACACAGTCAGCTTAGTCGGCTTTTAATACATCATAATTCCACTGGAATCTTTATTGTGTATAATCAGACTTTCTTTGAGATGGAGAGCGAGGACTGGTTCAAGGATTTCCCTGAAGAAAGCCTAGTGTCTCTTATTTAATATCAATATCAAAAACATTTGTGAAATGTCCTGGGATATTTCTAATCTCTGTTCATAGAATTATTAATTTTTCTTTACATTGAATTCTTTTCCAAAATGCTGTATCATACCCTCTTTTACCTAATTTAGTTAGACTACCAGATTTAAATATTATATAGTATATTAGAATAATTCTATACAAGAGATAGGGAGTTATGAAAAAGTTTAAAAAAACCCAATAATTTCAAATGGCATAACCTTAATTTTGATTCATTAGAAATTCATGGCCTGTTGGTCTTTTCATCTCTTTTTCTTAGGAGTTGTTATGTAAAAAATAAATAAATCGCATAACTGTGGTAGCACAAGTTACCAATTTGTGTGTGGAGGAACTATTTTTTTTAGCACTTTGGAGACTTTTTTTTGACAGTTTGATGTTTTTCTACTAATCACAGAAGCCTCTTACATTGTAAAGTGATAATCTTCCCCTCATTCCACTAAAGATAAGCAATGTGTGTATACATATAGACTTATACATGTTTATTTTTCATCTAAAAACACATATATATTTCTAAAATAAGTTGAACTTTCCAAAGCAATTGCATTGTCCCAGAAAAGTAAAAATCTCCAATTTTCTTTTTTAGGTTTTTGAGAAAGTTAAAAGTTAGTACAATAGCTAATCTGCACAAAACGCATCATAAATCAAACTGGTCCTTTCGTGGTTTTTCATCAAAGATAACTCTGACTCAATTTCTTATTTAGTTTTAAGCAAGATTTAATCATAATTTAAGAAGCATATTTTTATTTTATTGCTTGAATTTTCAAATGAGTAATGGAGACACACTGAAGTACTTGAACTAGGGTGGGATAGAGCAATGACCATATTTCAGTGTCTATTGCTAAATAAGAGTGAGTTTAACAATGTTTATGGCTAAATAAGAGTGAGTATGTTGGGAAATGCTAAAATAATCATTAGAAGCTGCTAAAAGTTCAATAATACAGTAGCTCAGCTTAAACATCAAAAGCCAGAGTTGTTGTGTGGTGGCTGACAGACATGGGTTGAGGTCACTGTGGTTGTAGAGGTTGTATTTTGGTGTAAGAGAAATGTTGAATACATTCGGAAGGCACTTTGAGAAAAATAACATGATTTTCAGAAATATTTATTGAGTTCCTTCTCTGCACTCTACACTGTCCTTAGATCTAGAAGCCAAACAGTAAACAAAATAGAAGAAATGTTTTTCTTTACAGAACTTATAATTTATAGAAGGACTCAGGTATTCAGGGGGATAAAGCTCTGATGAGTGTTATGGTGGAGAGTCTAGTTTAATTTTTGTTCAGTTCAGTTCAGTCGCTCAGGCATGTCTGGCTGTTTGAGACCCCATGAACCACAGCACGTCAGGCCTCCCTGTCCATCACCAACTCCCAGAGACCACCAAAACTCATGTCCATCGAGTCAGTGATACTATCCAACCATCTCATCCTCTGTCATCCCCTTCTCCTCCTGCCCTCAATCTTTCCTAGCATCAGGGTCTTTTCAAATGAGTCAGTTCTTCACATCAGGTGGCCAAAGTATTGGAGTTTCAGCTTTGGCATTAGTCCTTCCAGTGAACACCCAGAACTGATCTCCTTTAGCATGAACTGGTTGGATACCCTTGCAGTCCAAGGGACTCTCAAGAGTCTTCTCCAACACCACAGTTCAAAAGCATCAATTCTTTGGTGCTCAGCTTTCTTTATAGTCCAACTCTCACATCCATACATGACCATTGGAAAAACCATAGCCTTGACTAGATGGACTTTTGTTGACAAAGTAATGTCTCTACTTTTTAATATGCTATCTAGGTTGGTCATAACTTTCCTTCCAAGGACCAAGTGTCTTTTAATTTCATGACTGCAATCACCATCTGCAGTGATTTTGGAGCCCAGAAAGATAAAGTCAGCCACTGTTTCCATTGTCTCCCCATCTATTTGCCATGAAGTGATAGGACCAGATGCCATGATTTTAGTTTTCTGAATGTTGAGCTTTAAGCCAACATTTTCACTCTCATCTTTCATTTTCATCAAGAGGCTCTTTAGATCTTTTTCACTTTCTTCCATAAGGGTGGTGTCATTCGCATATCTAAAGTTATTGATATTTCTCCCGGCAATCTTGATTCCAGTTTGTGCTTCCTTCAGCCCAGGATTTCCCATTATGTACTCTGCATATAAGTTAAATAAGCAGGGTGACAATATACAGCCTTGACATACTCCTTTTCCTATTTGGAACCAGTCTGTTGTTCCATGTCCAGTTCTAACTGCTGCTTCTTGACCTGCATACAGGTTTCTCAAGAGGTAGGTCAGGTGGTCTGGCATTCCCATCTCTTTCAGATTTTTCCACAGTTCATTGCGATCCACACAGTCAAAGGCTTTGGCATAGTCAATAAAGCAGAAATAGATGTTTTTCTGGAACTCTCTTGCTTTTTCGATGATCCAGCGGATGCTGACAATTTGATCTCTGGTTCCTCTGCCCTTAATTTATGAGAACATAAATAATGACAACTGACATTTATTGACTACTTATCATATGAAAGGCACTTTCTCAATCAGTTTCCTTAGGATATTTTTCATTTAATTAACACAGTAGTCCAAAGAAAGAGATCCTATTTTTCTACCCCTATTTTCCCACATTAAACAGAAAAATTAAGTAACTTGTCGATAGATTTATAGTTTGCAAGTAGGAAATTAATATTCTCAATACTCTCTCTAAATCCATAGCTCCTACTCTTTTCTATGACAAGAATAAATTGATAACCTTTGTTACTGAAATGTTACAGAAAATGGCCCAGCAGGAGAATCAAGTAGAAATTTCAAGTAAATTTTTAAAAAGTATAAACTACAGAAGGAACATGTTGCTGTTTAGTCACTAAATCTGTCCAACTCTTTGCAACACCATGAACTCTACTCATCAGCTCCTCTGTCCTTGGAATTTCCAGGCAAAAATACTGAAGTGATTTGCCATTCCTTCTCCAGGGTATCTTCCCGACCAAGGGATCGAATCTGTATCTCTTGCATTGGCAGGCGAATTCTTTACCCTGAGCCACTGGGAAAGTCCCATAGAAGGAATATACCACATTGCAATTTTTGTAGAGATATTTAAGAGAGAGAAGAACTGAAATGAGCTACTGCAACTCTTGACAAATTGCCGATAAAGAAACAAGGAAACCTAGAAATAGGAACCTTATAGAAAGTATGTCCATTTGGGAAATAGGAATAAAAAGGGAATAAAACAATGTAGTAGCTTTCCCTTCAGAGGTAGATGTAATGAGGAGATGGGAATTTACTTTGTATCTACACTGAGGGATGTATAATACCTAAATGAAAAGGAGTGAAAGATAGAGTCCCTAAGGAACTAAAGACTGATCACAATAAAGATATGTAATTTCCTTATTCCCTTTTATACAAATCTATACCCTGGGGAAAAGAGTCAGCAAGCATCTAGCCTGTTTTTAACCAAGTGCCTTACATCAGGACTCTCATATTAAGTTCCCTGTGTCTAATCAAGTAGCAAGTATGATAATAAAAGGCTTTATTTTCTCTGCTGCTTGAAAGGACTGAAATAATTATCAGAAATTATAATAGTTCAGAAAGGCTTCTCAGACATATGTCTTGGCCAGCTTCTCTCAGAATCAAAGAACTCAAGGCTCAGAAACCTGAAATTTCATTTCCAATCGCAACTGGGTAAAAACCAAGGATAAGGGAGCCAGTCCTGAGGTTTTCTGAACTAAGGAGGGTGAGTTTCTGAATTTAATTTATAAACTTATTCCCTGTTTAGAGATGAAAGTATAGGGGCTGAATACATGTCCATTTGTTCTTATTTTGTGCAGATCTGAGACTTAGGTGAAACTAGCAGAGAAATCTGTTAGAAGGTTATCACAGAATGTTTATGACATTAGGTGGCTCTGTCCTGATCTATCCTTCTTGTCCTTTGTTTTTCCAGCAGTTATATTTGCATATAACAGCACTGGCCCTAACTCTGATGTTTGTGATTTCCCTTGCTATGTTTAGCTTATCCAAGTCCACACCACTCTGTATCCTGATAAAGGTAAAGGCAGATTCTGTGGGGCCAGGTAGGACTAGTCTGTGACATTCCCAGTGTTTACCCTCCCTTGTAGATGGGACCCTGTGGCAAGGGCTGGGTTGTTCTCTAATGGAACCCTTTCTCCTGTGTCCACAGATGCCCTTAGAGAAGAATGGCTCCTGGAAATGACTCGTTTGTGACTGAATTCATTCTGTTGGGATTAACAGAGCAACCAGGTCTCCAACTCCCCCTGTTCATCTTCTTTCTAGGAATGTACATGGTGACTGTGATGGGAAATTTGGGATTGCTAAATCTAATTGTTCTAAATTCACATCTACACTCCCCCATGTATTTTTTCCTCTCTAACTTGTCCTTCATAGATCTCTGTTATTCTTCTGTGTTTACACCCAAAATGCTAATTAACTTCTTATCAAAGAAGAATATTATCTCTTACATGGGGTGCATGACCCAGCTCTACTTTTTCTGTTTTTTTATCATTTCTGAAGTCTATGTGCTGACATCAATGGCCTATGACCGATATATGGCCATCTGTAACCCACTGTTGTATAATGCTGCCATGTCCCCTAAAGTGTGTTCCAGACTTATGCTTGCTTCCTACTTGATGGCATTTTCTGGTGCCATGGCTCACACTGGATGTATGCTGAGACTGACCTTCTGTGATGCAAACACCATCAACCATTATTTCTGTGATGTCCACCCTTTGCTCCAGCTCTCCTGCACAAGTACCTACATCAATGAGCTTGTAGTTTTCATTGTGGCAGGCATTAACATCATTGTGCCCAGTTTCACAATCTTTGTCTCTTATTGTCTCATCCTCACCAACATCCTCCAAATCAAGTCCACAGAGGGCAGGTCCAAAGCCTTTAGCACTTGTACTTCCCACATCATTGCTGTTTCTCTTTTCTTTGGGTCATGTGCATTTATGTATCTCAAACCATCTTCTGTTGGGTCTCTGGATGAGAGAAAAATTTCCTCTGTCTTTTATACCAATGTGGTTGCCATGATGAACCCCTTAATCTATAGCTTGAGAAATAAAGATGTGAAATTTGCTGTGAGAAAAACTCTGAGCTGTAGACAGCTTTGATTAGAAACACTGTCTCTCTTTGTAGCTAATCACAAGGTAGGAAGGTTCTGGTTTTAATAATAACAATTTTATTGACAATCCTCTTATATTATTTCTATCTCATCATGTTGAAAGAAATTTAAATATTCTCTTAATTTGTTTCCACTCTTTGTAGAGTAGATCTCCCATCCTTCCTCACTATTTGCACAATTTCCTTTCCTCATGGTCTCTTACTATCACTTTTATGAAAAAAAATTTTTTTTAATCTCTTGGTGTTTTCCTTTAGCATTTGAACTTTTTCCCCCTCTGCACATAGGAGACTGGTTTACAAATGATGAAATCAGGGAACATGAGGGTGGCATAGTGTCATTGAAAGTGAAAGCTAAAGTCACTCAGTCATGTCTAACTCTTTGCGGCCCCAAGGAGTTTCCATACAGTCCATGGAATTTCCATACAGTCCATGGAATTCTCCAGGCCAGGAGAGTGGAGTGGGTAAACTTTCCCTTCTCCAGGGGATCTTCCCAACCCAGGGATCAAACCCAGGTCTCCTGCATTGCAGGTGGATTCTTTACCAGCTGAGCTACATAGTGTCATTAGGGTTCTCTTATCTGCCACTTCCCATTGGAAGCATGAATCAGACAATATTTTCTTTTTCCATGTTTTCAGTCTTCCTTGATCAAGAATATATCATATTTAATGCTTGAGATGGCAAGTCCCATAATGACTGTTAAATATAAACCACTTTTCATCTGTAACCACTATATGTTATGCTTCCCTGGGCAAAGGATTTCCTTTTCTTTGCACATGCAGTCTTGCTCATAATAGATTGTTAAAATATATTGCCTGGATCAGAGGGTAAAGTTCAAAGTACTTATTGGTTTATTTACAGTTATATTTTTTCATGAAATTATCTAGACTAAATTAAAACTTACAGTTAAAAGTCTACTGATCTTAGTTAACATTGTTTCTACTTTATGTCACTAATTTTGTTTCAGTAAATATGGCACAGGAGGAAATACTCCATTTTAAAGTTGAATATGTTGTGTTACAAGATCATACATTAATTTCTTTTAGTGTGGGTATTGCTTTCTTTTGGGGGGAGGGTCTTTTGTTTGTTTATTTAGGAAAACTGCTGACTTTTGTTGTTGCTGTTGGGAAAGAGGAGGCCTTTTATTATACTGGGGAGATTATTGGCTCAAGTAAAAAGCATTGTGTCTACCACAAAACTAAGAAAAAAGCTTTGAAACACTCGACGACTTTGTAATTCACAGAACAGGACATGTGAATGAAGGAGCCCAGAATCTTGTTATGAGATCAAGAATCAACAAGCCACATGACCAATAAATAAGAGGTCCCTGTGGGTAGTGTTCATAAGGCTTAGGGACTGCATTTTAATACATATTTTTTTCATACTCTATTTAGTACAGTTGGTGTACATGTAGTTCACAAAGCTTTCATAAACTTATGATGCACAATGACCATGTAATAGTAGTGTTTTGGAGAATGAAGACAGAAAAATTGTGGCTACATATGAGGAAGAAGTTAGAGAGGACATTTTTTCTGAAGTGATTAGCAATTAATTAACTGAGTAATTAAATTGAGTAATTAATTGAGTAATTAAAACTCAAATTATGGATAAGGATCTTAAAAAAAAAGAAAGGTTGAAAAATAAAAGTCTAGTTTTCTGATTTGCCTGTTTGTTCTGGAACACCCTGGAAATACTATGGAGAAAATAGGATTTTTATGGATAAAAACTTAAGTTATTTGATAATAAAAAAAATTAAACCCACCAACCTCCAACCCTGTGGCTGTGACCTGGACACATCTAAATAATTCCTGATTTTATTGGCTTCCGTATGCTACTACCTCATGGATTTTAAGGTGCAAAGTCCTCAAACTGCTCTTATAGCAATGATAATTTGAATGAAACATTTGGTGAATAAATCAAGTTATGACAGTGCCTTCTCTGAAATAGGATATTGAGTTATTTTTTGAGAAAATAAGGGGAAGATAATACTGGAATGTTTGTTTTTTGGATGTTTGGCATTTACTGAGAGTTTTAGCTTCTTGTTAAAACTTCATTTTATGGTTTAAAATGACCACTCATATCGCATTCCTGTTCTCAAACATGTATGATTTTCACTTAACAAGTTGTATTTATATATTGTAGTTGATCCAGGTTTGTGTTTCTTTTATTTATTTACTGTCCCCTTTCATAGCATTGTTTTTTTTATTGAGAGAAATATATTAAAATAAATAAACAATAATTACACTATTTGGGAGACTTTATAGGCCTTGCATAATTGCTTCCACTCTGTTGTGTATTTTATAATTATTCGAGCTGTTCAGAAGATAAAGAATCTGCTGGCAATGCAGGATACACAGGAAACAGGTTTGATCCCTGAGTCGGGAAGATCCCCTGGAGGAGGAAATGCCAACCCATGCCAGTATTCTTGCCTGGAGAATCTCATGAACAGAAGAGCTCAGCAGGCTACAGTCCAATGGGTTAGAACGAGTCAAACATGACTAAGAACACACAGGTGTTCATTCATAGGAATTGCCCAAAATGTGTTAATACTGGTCAAACCCTATCATGTAAGAAACCTCTAAAAAAATTAAAACTGTTTTATTTTTAGAAAAAATTAACTTTCTTTCAAATCAGGTTTTTATTCTTTCAGATTATTTTGGAAAAAACTTAAAAGTTCAAATATTACTTGTAAATGTTGTGTCTGGAAACATTTTAAAGGAAGCAACCTAAGTATAACTTATTGTTAGCAACTCAAACTCTGTGTCCCCACCACTAAAAAGAAGGGAATGAAGTTAGGGTGTTTACATGTATGACATAAATTTATCCTTCGTATTGTTTGCTTTTTTTGTGTTATGCACTGAAGAAGCTATAAGAGAAAAGATAATTCTATTAAAGTTGTTCAGCTAAGTGTTAAATAGGCAAGCCATGAGTGTCTTCCATGCCTGTGTAATAAGAAGGCTATTTTTAGAATCCAATCTGGAAGGATGAACCTTGTGGACAATAACAGAAAGCGGTCCTCTTAGTTAAACCTTAAAGAAAACTCTTCAACTTTACTGAACTCCATTTTCCACTCTTCTTCACAGAGCCTCCCTCCACACAAAGACACACACACACACACACGACACACCAGACATGGTGTCTTTAAGTATTGCATTTTATTAAATCACTGCCTAATATCCACTGCATGGTATGCGGCCCACTTTTCATCTTAGGCAAATTCGGGTAATGTTTCTAGGTTCCAAGTCCTGAGAGGAAGAGTTGAGCAGGGAATATTTACTGAATTTAGGAAGAAGAAATATAGTTATTGCTTTAATTATTCACTTATTTATGTTAAAACAAAATGAAACATGACACATATTTTATACCTAAGGGGCCTAGCCATAGGTAGCAATGTGTTGTATGTCAGGATCATAAACAAGGAAATGGAAGCAGTAGTTATAATGTTAGATTTTTATAATGCAACATAGTAGATTAACATCTTATTTTGGGGTAGTTTTCAAAATAGATCTTACATGGTTGCAATTATTCCTGAAAATTGATTATATCAGCAAATGTCCATACTGGAGACAGAAGTGGTATTCTTCCCTCAGTCTGACACAGTTGCTGTTTTCCCCACCTTTGAGATATTTCATTGTATACTCATTTTAGTGTCAGATGAAGTTAGTGGATTATATGCAGGACTTTGCTGTACAAAATGTATACCTTTGTATGCTAAATTTACTCTCTTATGTGGGAAAGTTTTATATTTTGAGACTGGGATTTCCAGGTCCTCAGTGAGTGATAAGTTGATGGGATCACCTTGGTTGTTTAAAGTCCCTCTGACATCACATTGAATTAACCCAGTTCAAACATTAATAAAGAGAACATATATACACCAGACCTGGTACCTTCAAATATTGTATTTTATGAAATCACTGCTTAAAATCTACTGCATGGCATGCAACCCATTTTTCATCTTTGTGGGCACATTCAGGTGATATTTCCAGGTTCCTGGTCTTGAGCGGAAGGGCTGAGCAGGAAATATTAAAAAGAGATGTTGCAGTTTACTCGCACTGTTGCATCAGTCAGAGTAGGTGTTTTCAGAGGAAAACCTTGAGGTACATAGGAAGGGGAACCAAGTTCCCATCTCATAGGTGTTAAAACTGATTCTCAGGGATATTCATGGCTTGTTCTAAATCACAATTAATAAGTGGTACCGCTAAGACTAAGTCTTGGGTGTTTAGATTCTAAATTTCTCAGGGTTGTTTTTTTGAAATCATTATTCAAAAATTCCCATACTTTCAAAAATCAGTGCAACATGAACAACAATTTTAGTGAATAAAAATGCCTCTAAACACAAGAGAGACATACTCATATATGAAAAACAGCCAGAAACTATCTTTTATATTTCATATTCAACATCTTTATTGCCTAATTTAGAATGTGTGAATACATGCTTATTTGATACAGCTCTCTGTAATAAATGAAAAACACAGAAATGTAGTCTATAGTGTTCACTATTGACATAGTGCTTATCCAGGTACAGCTCAGCACTAAGCTCATATTTTCAACATTTTATTTAATCTTCACATCAGAGGCACCAATGTAATTAACCCAGTGTATTAGAGCTCCATTTAAAGTAAACATTAAAGTATTCCATAAACAAAGAGTAAGAAGAAAGTCTTAAGTCTATAGTAACAACGTTTTGAGTACACAGTGGAAGAGAACCACTGTATAAAGCTCAATATTACAGAACAATACAGACTAGATCAGGGCAGAGACAATTCTCTTTACCAACCTGATGAAGAATTTCCATTAGTGTCTGTAGGAGAAAGAAAGACCATGTGTAGCTCCATTTGATGGAATTGTAGTATTTCATGTATCATAATGCTTAGGTTAATGATGTAGTACAAAACATACAATTCCAATTTCATGTTATAAAATTTCATTTTCTGAATCCTTACTTTCTTTATAAAATAGTTACTTAAGGAACTTCACTGGCACTTTTTGACATCTGAAATGCAAAGAATTTGAAAACAGAGGAATATGGAAATACTTAGATGTGGAGAAAAAGACTACTTCAAGCACTGGTAGTTTTATCAAAAGTGAGTATTGAATCAGAATCAGGAATAAAATTGAATTTCTCATTCAGAGATGATTCAGACGTAAGTAACTTGTGTTGATTCTCAGTGTATTGTGTCAGAGTAGCTTATACCTCATCTGCCTCACCTATTTCTGAGTCTGAAAGTGAAATTCCGCTATATTCAGTTAATTAGAGTGTGAATAACTAGTTTGTGTATATTCATGGTCTTTGTGTATATTTATATGGCAGTTATCATGGGTTTAATTATTCTACATATAGGTGACAGTACTGAAAATTTGGTATGGAGTCAGAATAAATTATTTGACTTATAAAAGCAATGGTGAAATGTGAGGATGAAAAATTGGTGAAATAAAAATATGATAGCTTTTGCTAAGAATAATAAAGATAAATGACTCAAAAAGATTAAATCTAGAATATGAATATTATACAAAATAAGGGCCAAGAAAAATTGCTAACTTGCCACTGACACCGGGATTAAAATACGTGACATAACTCACATTATTCTGACAGAATTCAGTCTTAAAAATATGGGTTAAATTTTCCAACTAATAAAGTTTGCAGAAACTGAGATTCAGTGTTTTTTTGTGAATTTAATTTTTGTTTCAGTGGTTACTAATAACATTGATCATCTGTTATTGGCCTTTTGTATATATTCTTTGGAGCAATATCTATTAAAATTATTGCTCCATTTAAAAATTGCTCTCAATCTAAGAATAAATGATCAATTATAAATATATTTGTACCTAATATAGGAGCATTTAAATGCATAGAGAAAATATTGACAAACATAGAGGAAAAAATGGACACACTAATAGCAGGGCATTTACCATATGATTTATATCAATTGACATTTCATCCAGACAGAAACTCAGTGAGATTATACACACTCACACATATAACATTTGATTCATAAGCTGCAGAATAGAGATTCTTTTCAATAGCATATGGAACATTGTCCAGGATAGATCACATACTATGGGCCACCAAAATAACAGGAGACTAGAAATCAAATACAAGAAAAATCCTTTAAAGAACACAAACATGTGAAGGATAAACAACTAGCTACTAAAATAAACAGTGTGTTGGTCCTTTAATGTACCGGAACCTGGTGGTCCGGAGTCGAGGATGAGAAAGTGAAAGAAGGAAAGAGGCTAATATTCCCTGGGTTACGCAGCTGGCTTCTGCGCTCCAGGGAATCAGCAAGAAAGAGAGAGAGAGAGAGAGAAGAAAGACATACAGACACAGGGACCAAAGCTCTGAAGGAGCAAAGGTGTTTTAATCTACATGGTGTGTGCATATATACTGTCTTACAAGGTAGTTATTCTCAGCAAAGATAAAGATTAAAATTCCAGACTTACCAAACATAAGAGGATCCCTATCAAAGAAAGAGTTGCAAACAATCACCTTTTACCATATGGCTCATAAAAAGGAAGAGGGTACTTATCACCACAATGAGAAATGCCTGGATTCCTCAGCCCCGGGAAAGGCCTGCCTCTCCTTTTAATTCTTGAATATTCAGGAATCAATAAGGCCAGAGGGTTCCTGACAGATCCAAAACACACACAGGAAGCCTCTTGTTAAATGCTTCCTGACACCAGTGGGTCTCTAAAGAAATTTGAAAATAGCTAACAAGAAACAAAAATACTAGCACAATTAGTCAAAGTCTATTGGACACAACAAAAACAGCTCTTTGAGGAAAGTTTATAGCAGTAGAAGCCTACCTCACAAAACAAGAAAAATCTCTAATTCCTTTAGGTTTAAGGGATTAGAAAAGAATTAGAAAAATAACTAACAAAACCTAAAGTTAATCAGAAAAAAAAAAAAGTAAATCATAATGATTAGTACAGAAATAAATAGAATTGGGGCTACCCTGGTAGTCCAGTGGTAAGGAGCCCAATTTCAATTCTGGGGACACTAGTTTGATCCCTGATCTGGGAAAATTGAGAACTGTGTACCTGAGGAGGGCATGAAAGCTCCACACTCCTTCTGGAAACCTTTCCCTATTCACCTCTTCTATCTGGATTTTCAACTGTATCCTGTATCAGATCATTTTATAATAAACTGGTAAACATAAGCAAACTTTCCCTGAGCTACTCTAGTTGACCGATTGAACTTGAGGAAGGGGGTCAATGGGAGGCATTCTGGGAATTTATCCAATTAAAATAAAAGTACTGGATTATCAAGTGCATGTACAATGTTGATTATTTTAGCACTGCTGTTGGTTAGAAATTATGGATTTCTATCAATGGGGAGTGGTTCTGTTAGGTAGTTAGAGTAGGGGAAAGGAGTCCAAAATGGCGGTGGCTAAAAGACCTGGAAGGGGAAAGCCCGTGAAAATAGAGCAAAGGAATGTCTGAGGACCGGAGTGAGAACCTCAGGTAAAACAAACAACGCTCCTGCCTAGGCCCAATTTACATAAGACAGGCCCAGGAACAGAGAAACATATAAAAAGAGGAGCCAAAGCTCTCTCTCTCTCTCCCCTGCGTGATGGGGAGCTCTTCTCTTTGCGTCTTTGGATCAACTGGCCCTCACGCCTCAAAGATGGATTTTCCTGCTATTATCTAAATAAATAGAGCTGCAACACTGACTTATTTAAGAGCTACAACATGGTCTGTCCTCCAAGAGCTGTGACCCGCCGAGGGGTCTTCAACGTCCGTCATTCCAAATTTTTGTTGTGATGAGACAAAGAACCAAGGAGCATATGAAGAAGGAATTCATAGGGCCTGGACTCCATCTCAGGCCTGTCTGTGCTGATCGTGCTCGGCTGCCTCTCCAGTGGACTCTGAACTCTCTGCTTAGTGCCTGTGGGAACGACAATGGAAGGATAAGACCCCCTCCAGACAGGGGAATCTTGAAGATCACATCCAGGTTGCTCATTACCTAAGAGGAAGCATACCGTAATCACCCCTGTCTCCGGACAGGTCATAAACTTTTCCCGTATCTATCAGGATGTAATCACAGGCTTATCGATTATTAACTGGTTGGAATGTAACTACGGGCTTATTGATTATTGACTGTTTGAACACATAACACTTGAATGATGGGGTTACTGTAGTTGTATTTACCCTACCTTTGTTTATGTAAGTCTCAAGGGAATTGAGGTGGTGGGTTTGGACACGTACACATGGGGTAGGTGGTGGGGTTGGACACGTACACATGGGGTAGGTGGTGGGGTTGGACACGTACACATGGGGTAGGTGGTGGATTTGGACACGTACACATGGGGTATAAAAGATTTTCACAAATGCTGGACGGGGTCCTTGGCTAAGAGGAAACTCTGCCTTGGGCCCGCCGGTGTAATAAACTGCACTCCACTATCTGCATTGTCCTTCTGAGTGAGTCTGTTTCCCGGAAAGCGTGGCTATAACACATACACTAGTGTGACAGTTCAATGCATTATGGTATATCCACACCATAGAATTTTGGAGAGATTTTAGTAAAATTCTGTTCAATGAAAAAAGGAAAATGTCAAAAATACATAGTCTGTAATCAATTGTAAAGTCTATAATTGTAATGCTTTACATCAGCAAATAGGGAAACATAGGAACATGTTCTTGATTATAAGCATGGATAACAGGGTGATTGATGGAGGGGAGATAATATATGGAGGAAAGACAGTACTAAGGAGAAAGGAGAAGGAAGTGATGTGCTCTAAAAATATATAGTATGAATCATATAATCATTTGTGCCATAATGTTAGAAACACATATATATGAGAAGATATGTATGCACATGTCATATTTTTACAGCTTTTAAAAATATTATTAGTTATGTGCTAGCAATTGCACCTAAAGTTCAAAGAAATGCTAGGAGAAAGAGGAGAGAAGAGAAAATATTTCTACCTGGGAGAATGTGCAATCCCTAATGTGAATTTTTGAGTAGAATATTGAATTTCCAAAGATATCAGTGTTAAATTATCTTCACACGTGCATAAACAATTTTTAAAACTGTATTTCCCCTATGCAGAGGTTCCTGGGAAAGCCTCTTTATCAGTCCCCTGAGACCTTGAAGCTCAGAATAAAATAATGTACATGATGCTAGTATTAATATGCTGAAAACAAATAGTGCTTTTTGGATTTCTTTTTGTGGTTTGATGATCACTTCTGGGAAAAACCTTAATTTAAAATCATGATCTTCATCTGACTGACTCACAGCAAGAGAAATGCTGAGACATAAATGCTCAGAGACCCTCCACAAGGATGGAGGAGACAAGTGAGTTCAGTTCTGCTGCCTCCTACAGCAGAAGAGCGCTCACTCTTTGGAGAGCCATGGTGGAGAGGAAACCACAAGAACATTTCTGATGCCTGTAGACAAAGAAGAGTGAGCATTGAATCCTTTTTGCTTTTATGTCTTTCACAACCCGTAGTTTTTAGTAAGTAACAGATTTCTCTGCTTCCCCCAGTTTTGGCCCTGAGGTAGAGATGACCAATGGGTCTGTGGGGGAGGAAAGTAGAAATTGAAGACAATACTGAGATCAGAGGGTTTGCAGTGTTTCCACTTTGTGTCCTTTAGGGAATTTCTTGTGCAGCAGACCCAGGTACTAAGCCTGACTTAATGACTTCCTTATTGTGTCTGCTCTGAGAAGTCAAAGGTTCTCTCTGAGTCTCTGTTTCTCCAACTCTGCTGTGGACATGTGATTATGATCGTCCCCGACACAGTGTCCAGTCTGGATTGGTAGCTAGCACAGGGTAGATGAAGTGTGGTGAGTAAATATTAGCAAATACAAATGAACAGGTGAAGGAATAAAAATGGTTAGCGACAAATTGAGGGGAGAAAAGGTGAGAAATGCTTGCTCTTCTTACATTTTCTTGCGCTCTTATATTCTCCCAGTATTACTATGCTGATGCCCCCCATGCACTTGTCTTTCTCAGTATGAGCAGAGCCAGATCCATTTATTAATTATTTATTTCTATAAAGTATTTAAGCCTCAGCAGAGTCTTTGGGCTTCCTGGTTCCAGAATGGACTGGGCATGGGATTGCATGGGGAGTCTGGGTTCTGCCGCAAATATGATTCTATTCTATCTTTCAGATCCCACTGGAAGAGAATGGACATTGGAAACAGCTCATTGGTCACTGAGTTTATCCTTGTGGGTTTAACTAAACATGCAGAGACCCAGGTGCCCCTGTTCTTCCTCTTCTTGGGAATTTGCATTATCACCACTGCAGGAAACCTGGGTTTGGTCACTCTAATTAGACTGACTTCTCACCTTCACAACCCCATGTAATACTTCCTCTTTAATTTATCCTATATTGATTTCTGTTACTCTTCTGTCATCACCCCTAAACTGTTGGGAAATTTTGTGTCAAAGAGGAGAACCATCTCCTATGCAGGATGCATGATTCAGCTGCTTTTCTACTGCTGCTTTGTCAATGCAGAGCGCTATGTACTGACAGTGATGGCCTATGATCGCTATGTGGCCATCTGCAAGCCCCTACTATATAAGGTCACCATGTCCCTTCAGATCTGATCTCTGCTGGTTGTGATTGTATACTTGGGTGCATTTTTGCTGTCTGGGCTCACACAGGCTGCTTGCTAAGGTTGAACTTCTGTGATGCCAGCATCATCAACCACTACATGTGTGACATCCTCCCCCTCTTGGATCTCTCCTGTACCTGCACTCACATCAATGAACTGGTGGTCCTCATTGATTGTTGGCCTTGATGTTGCTGTGCCCGGCCTCACCATCATTGTCTCAATTTTGTTTTATCCTTTCCAGTATTCTCTGCATCAGTTCCACTGAAGGAAGGTCTAAAGTCTTCAGTACTTGTAGCTCACATATAATTGTTGTTTCTGTTTTCTTTGGGTCAGGGGCATTCATGTATCTTCATCCTTCTTCTGTTTTGTCCATGAACCAGAAGAAAGTGTTCACCATATTCTATACAGTGTGGTTCCCATGCTTAATCATCTGATATACAGCTTCAGAACAAAGGAGGTTAATGTTGCCCTGAAAAAAACCTTGAGCAGAAAAATATTTTTCTGAGCTGGAGCAGTATTAATTACTATAATAGAATACAGCTTTCTTTCAAAATCATTTTTGTTCCTGTACAGAGTTCTTTCACACAGGAAGAAGTGAGGTATAATAGAAACACTGTGTAACAGAAAGACTTTGATTTGGAAGATTTGGGATGGTCACTGTGCAAAATATGGACATCCTGTTACTTTACAGGATTATTGGGAAGAAACTGATGCAACTTAATATTTGTAGCAAAGAATTGGGGGTCTCATAGTTGTGAAATTTATTCCTTCTTCCTTTCTCTTCTTCCTCTATTTCTATCTTCCCTCCCAGTGTTTTCCTCTTAAAAATCAACAAGAATATTCACACCTTTTAAAAGTAAGTTGACTAGTCCATAGTAGATAAGAACGTTCTGATTATGGAAAATTTCTACAGAGAAAACACAGATAGGACTCACATTTGAACTTCAAACCTATGTTTAACTGCCTAATATCTCTCTTTGAATGCTCCATAGGCATCTGAATTTATAAGAATCAACTTAATCACAGAAACATCACCAAGCCTACCAAACTCTCTTCTCTTCTTTTGGTCTCTGTCATTGTGAATGGCACCATCTACTTAATTGCTCAAATCCCAAATTGGTATCTTCCTTGAGCCCTGTCTCTTTACTTGTCCTCCACACCCAATTTACCAATTGCTAACAATTCTTGTTCTTCTAACAAATATTTCTCATCATTTCTCATCCAGACACCAGTCTTCCAAATCGCTTCTCCCTTTCTTGTCGTTCCCCTTAAAATCCACTCTCCACACTGCAACCGGAATGCTCCTACCATGCTTCCAATAAGATCACATTTATCTTGGTTTACTCTTTCTTTCAAGGTAAAAGCAAAGTTCCACAGTAGGCCAAGCAAGGATCTTTCTGTTTGAACCCTGCTAACCTCTCCAGTCTGATCTACTGTTGCTACAACTCCTTCCTCCCTGCTTCTTCCCAGTACTCTGCTAAAGTTATACTGAACTTTCCCAAATTAAATAAAATTTTTTCTTTACATACTTTTCTACAAGCTCTTCTCTTAGCCTGAGACACCTTCATGTACAAAGAAAGAGTCCTTTGTCTTACTCAGTCTATCTATCCAGAACTCCAGGATGTCTTTCCTGGACAGAAAGATGGGTAGATGACCTTCAGGTATATGCTTGTGGCATATATTCTACTGTACTGAAATTCTTTCCTTCCTAAATGTTTAGTCTCACTCTAGATATTTAATGATAAGAAAAATTTAAGATATTTATTTGCAGGAAGAATTTCAGTTAAATACAATGGAATATGTTAGGTAAGACATATGTTTATTTATTCCACTTGGATATTCAAAAGTGGGGCGAGAATCACATGATAACTTATAGAGTACATAGAGGGTTTCTCTCATTTTCATTTTTCTGCCTTTCCATGAAAACTCATTTTGCTCACTGAACAAAGAGGTTTCCTCCCTGGTTATATTCTATTTGCTTTCCTTTTTCTAGCATGCTCTTATTACCTATTTATAACCCACTTTGTTTTCTGTTGATGTTTTAAGTATCAGTTGAATGGAAACCTATTTAACCCTTCTTACAAATTTAGGTGCTCTTTTTTGTATTTCCCAGAGTATAGCTGTCAAGCCTGACATGCAGTAATGAGAGCAATTTTCACATGCTTTTCTAATCATCTGATTATCTGTCTTCCCTGTGAGAAAGGCACCTTGGGTATCTTCTCAGTTATATCTCTAGGGCTTAACATAGTGTTGGGTGTTTAGTAAAGGCTCAGTAATTATGTCTGGAATAAGTGAATGCTTCTATTTGATTTTAAACTTTGAGTCATAAAGAAGAAATATTTGGGGAGAAGGCAAGTTATTCTAAGAATTACTATCACTTCTCCTTCCTAGAATGATTTTTGTAACAATTTACTTTCACAGTGCTTTTCTTAATGCACAATGATGGACAACAACGATTGATTTATTTTTATGTAGATTGCTGTGTGTAAATACACACAACATGCCAGGGAAGCCTGGTGTGATGCAGTCCATGGGGTCACAAAGAGTCAGACATGACTGAGAGACTGAAACTAACTGAAATGAATTGCAACATTAAGGAAAACAGAGAAATTACTATTACTCAGTCTTTGCTATGCGGAATGATATCTACCTCTGGGACAAATATTGCAGATTCTGTAATAAATTAATAGAAAAATATCACAAAGTATCTATCTACACACTAAAGTGGTATATCCAATATGTTGAGGACTTAGTGCTAAGTACATCTTTGGTGTCCATATTAGAATTCATATGACACAGACACAGTTTCAAATTTGCTCACAAAAGCAAAAGCAGTGAACAAGAGCTTTTGTGATTTACTATTTTCATTCTTTCCAGGTTTTATTAACATTTGCAAATTTTTTACCAATTTCTATTAGTCTTTAGAAATTATTAGATGAAAAAATATAAAACGGCAGTCAGTGTAGATGTGTATTGAAAATAAGTGCTATGGTGAATGCTGCCTTTCACAGTTTGGTATCTATCAACTTCTCTAGCATTAATCAGTTCTTCATAGTTTTAAGTAGTCTTTGTTAACCCTGTTACACTACTTGACCCAGTTAATCTTGAAAAAGATTTATTTCTTTACTAGCCCTAATATGTTGTGAAATCCTATAAAACTCAGATTGATTTTTGTTTCATCTTTGTATTCCTGGTATTTGGAAATCATTCAGTGTTTTATACTCTTAATATTGTAATGTAAAATAAATTGTAATATACTTTGCTTCCAAAACATAAAAGTTGGTATTTCAACCATTCAGTATGATGAAGATACTGCTTTATATAAAATTTGAGAAATAATTAAAATGCTTAAAAATCCTGCAGTGTCTATCTTTGCATCTAATCTTAGTGATTTTTTTATTTAAACATTTCAGAAAATCAATACAAATCATGCATATATATTTTATTTTTGTGGTTTTAGAGCATGAATTCATTAAAAATAATTTTTAAAATGATTGCAGTTTCATATCTTAAGGCATAAATAAGATATATGAAAGTATTTGTTAATTTCTGACAAACAATTCCACTTTGCTTTGACAATGAATTAGGTGAATATTTGTCTTAGAGGTTGTTTTGAAATATGAAGTCTATTTTCAACTATTAAAACATGGTAAGCATATTGCTTTTCTCATTCTCAAGAGAAATTGTGCAGTGAAATAGAAAGCAAGGAATTTTACTGAGGGTAAATGAAATGCAGAAAGAAATTAAAAGAGCTTTAGAACAGTAAGAGTTATTTTGTTAACATTGGTAGCAATTTCCAAGAATACATCTCTAAGACAAATGTAGCTGGTTGCTTTGAAAATATGCTTTTGATGTATTTCACTGGGTAAAATAAAACTATTTTTCAAACTTATCTCAGAAGTCCTAATGCTTCTAAATTTATCTTCCATGATATTTACATTTTATTTTCTATATCAAATCTGTCATATCTGTTCAAAAGCAGATCAATTAATATACCATGTAAAGATTGGTAGATTAAATTAAATTATCACAATAAGACAAAATGCAAAAAAAAAAAAAAAACTAAAAATAGCCACTGTGTATGTATATTCAAAGTTAATACCATAATATTGTCTTTCATAATTTGGCCTCTATCAAAGCTCCAGCATTTTCTCTTGATATACTGACTCCTAGCCCCTACCCCACAAAATCCCACTTTTCCCTCTTATATTCCAAATATCTCTTAACTGTGTATATTTGCTTAATGTCTTCCTCTTCTTTGAATTTAATTGTTCCTTCATCTTAGGTAATAATACTGGGGTGCCTGAAAAATGCACAAGATTTGTCTGGGTGGAAATTTCTCATATGTCAGTCTGCAGGGGATTTTCTCAGGGAAAATTAAATACTTAAACAGAGAAGGGGATGATTCAGTATGAGTGGGAAGTAGCACATATAACAGATAGACACTTTAGAGCCTGAGTAATTTTTATTAGTAGAATATTAATCTGTAAAAATTATTGTGGGGTTACTTGGACTCCAAGAACAGAGGATAAGGGGATACTTATTCTCTGCTCTTGGAATTTCCTTCCATATGGAGTCGGAGCATTAGTGCAATCACCTCACCTTTCACTAGCCATTACCTGATTGGGAAGAACATTTACCTTCTTCTCCTTTTTCCTTCTTTGTTCAGTCACTCAGTCATGACTGACTTTTTGGGACTCCATGGATTGTAGCACTCCAGGCTTCCCTGTACTTCACCATCTCCTGGAGCTTGCTCAAAATTATGTCCATTTAGTCAGTGATACCACCCAACCAACTTGTCCTCTGCTGTCCCCTTCTCCTCCTACCTTTGATCTTTCTCAGCATCAGGGTCTTTTCTAAAGAGTTGACTCTTTGCAACAGGTAGCCATAATGTTGGAGCTTCGGCTTCAGCATCAGTCCTTCTAATGAATATTCAGGATTGATTTCCTTTAGGATGGACTAGTTTGATCTCCTTGCAGTCCAAGGGACTCTCAAGAATCTTCTCCAACACCGGAGTTCAAAAGTATCAGTTCTTCAGCATTCATGAGCTCTGTTGTGATCCTCTATCTCAAACACCAGGCCCTCCCACTGCAGGGAGAAGTGACCCTGGTGACCAGAATAGCAACTACATAATCATGTGTTAGGAAGTGTTACAAACTTAAAATATTAGATGAGATTTAAATATATATATACTGAGAATATGAATAATTTTACATAAATTTGAAAACTTAGATGCAACCAGTAACTTTGTGTAAAAATACAACTTATTTATCAAAAACTCATTTTAAAAAATGGAAGAAGGCAATGACAACCCACTCCAGTACTCTTGTCTGAAAAATCTCATGGATGGAGGAGCCTGGTAGGCTGCAGTCCATGGGGTCGCTAGGAATTGGACACGATTGAGCGACTTCACTTTCAATGCATTTCACTTTCATGCATTGGAGAAGGAAATGGCAACCCACTCCAGTGTTCTTGCCTGGAGAATCCCAGGGACAGGGGAGCCTGGTGGGTTGCCACCTACGGGGTCACACAGAGCCAGACACGACTGAAGCGACTTAGCAGCAGCAGCACCATCAGCAGCATTTTAAAAAACAGTTAATACATATGCCCCCTCCTATACTTAATTCATGTTAATGCACAGCAGAAATGAAACCTATATTGTAAAGTAATAATGTTTCAATTAAAAATAACTTTTTAAAGGATAATCTGAATAAAACTTTACATTAAAAAAATCAAATCAATATTTTAAAATCTCTGTCTTCACAAAAATGCTGTGATGGTTTTACATATAAATTCTAACATAACTTCAAACATAGATGATCTCTATTTATGTGAACACTTTCGTGGAGAAGAACTAGAGGGAGACCTTCCTCAAATTGTTAACAATAACACAGATCTAACCAAAAGATGATAGTATAAGGAACAGCAATTAATAAGTCAATCTAACCTGTTTGGCCTTAGAAAGCATCACTACGGACAAAGTTAGTGGAGGTGATGGAATTGCAGTTGAACTATTTCAAATCCTGAAAGATGATGCTGTGAAAGTGCTGCACTCAATATGCCAGCAAATTTGGAAAACTCAGCAGTGGCCACAGGGCTGGAAAAGGTCAGTTTTCATTGCAATCCCAAAGAAAAGCAGTCCCAAAAAATGCTCCAACTACCACACAATTGCACTCATCTCACATGCTAGTAAAGTAATGCTCAAAATTCTCCAAGCCAGGCTTCAGCAATACATGAACCATGGATTTCCAGATGTTCAAGCTGGTTTTAGAAAAAGCAGAGGACCCAGAGATCAAATTGCCAACATTCATTGGATTATCAAAAAAGCAAGAGAGTTACAGAAAAATGTCTATTTTTGCTTTATTGACTATAACAAAGTCTTTGTGTGGATCAAAACAAACTGGAAAATTCTGAAAGAGATGGGAATACCAGACCACCTGACCTGCCTCTTGAGAAACCTATATGCAAGACAGGAAGCAACAGTTAGAACTGGACATGGAACAACAGACTGATTCCAATAGGAAAAGGAGTATGTCAAGGCTGTATATTGTCACCCTGCTTATTTAACTTACATGCAGAATATATCATGAGAAACGCTGGGCTGGAAGAACCACAAGCTGGAATCAAGGTTGCTGGGAGAAATATCAATAACCTCAGATATGCAGATGACACCACCCTTATGGCAAAGAGTGAAGAGGAACTAAAAAACCTGTTGATGAAAGTGAAAGAGGAGAGTGAAAAAGTTGGCTTAAAGCTTAACATTCGGAAAACTAAGATCATGGCGTCTAGTCCCATCACTTCAAGGCAAATAGATGGGAAAACAGTTGAAACCGTGGCTGACTTTATTTGGGGAGGGGGGGGCGCTCCAAAATCACTGCAGATGGTGATTGCAGCCATGAAATTAAAAGACACTTACTCCTTGGAAGGAAAGTTATGACCAACGTAGACAGCTTATTAAAAAGCAGAGACATTACTTTGCCAACAAAGGTCCGTCTAGTCAAGGGTATGGTTTTTCCAGTGGTCATATATGGATGTGAGAGCTGGACTGTGAGAGAAGTTGAGCGCCAAAGAACTGATGCTTTTGAACTGTGGTGTTGGAGAAGACTCTTCAGAGTCCCTTGGACTGCAAGGAGATCCAACCAGTCCATCCTGAAGGAGATAGGTCCTGGGTGTTCATTGGAAGGACTGATGCTGAAGCTGAAACTCCAGTACTTTGGCCACCTCATGCAAAGAGTTGACTCACTGAGAAAGACCCTGATGCTGGGCGGGATTGAGGACAGGAGGAGAAGGGGACGACAGAGGATGAGATTGTTGGATGGCATCACTGACTTGATGGACATGGGTTTTGGTGGTCTCGGGAGTTGGTGATGGACAGGGAGGCCTGGCATGCTGTGATTCATGGGGTCGCAAAGAGTCAGACACGACTGAGCGACTGAACTGAACTGGATATGCACCAAACTCTTGATAGTTATTCCAAAGCCACTGTAGAAACACCCAGAATTGCCAAACTGCTTTGCTTTTTAAATTATAATTTTAAAAAAATTTTTACTTTTCATGGTTAAAGAGAGTGCCCTTCTTGATGAGACCCTGGAACAAACACTGCTTTTCTTGGTGAATGCACTCCTATACTTTCATTATGTTAGTAAGGGTGCCTGTTACTTTGGGGAACATTGGCATATACAGGTAAAGTAAACTCAGAACATATTTTGTAAGTGTAAGAAATAACAAATGGTAACACAGTGGAATGAAGTTTTCAAATCTCAGTGCAAGTCTTTATCTTCATAGCTACTCTTTTTCTAGTTGGGGAAACAAAGATTGAGAGAGGGTAATTGACTTGCTTTAGTCACACAGATTCTACACAAAGTACTCTTAGCCCATTCTTTAGACTCTGTGTGTTATTATACATTCATAGCATTTAAGATTTGAAGTTAACAAAGATTTTGATCTAAGTCATACAAATGTTTTATAACATTTGCTTTGGATAAAGAAACAAACAGGAATATCTCCTTTTCACAACATTTGACTTCTGTGAAGAATTAAGCTTCATTCTCTACCCAAAAGATTAAACTTTATGAATTCTACTTTCTTGACAAAAATACTCACTTCATCAGATCCTAAAGAGACAAGCATCTACTTTCCCAATAGTGTCTGAACTTTGGGTATCAAGCCAATTTTACTATTCTCTCTCAAGTAAAGCTACATTGTAGAGGGTTTAACACAGTCAGAGCTCCAGCTGCTGCTCTTCCTCCTATTCTTGGGAATCTATGTGGCGACAGTGGTGGAGAACTTGGGCTTGATTCACTTGATTGCAGTAAGCCCATTGCTGCACACCTCTATGTACTACTTCCTCAGAAGCTTATCCTTCATTGATCTTTGCTATTCCTCTGTCATTACCCCCAAAATGTTGGTGAACTTCCTAGTGAAGAAAAATACGATCCTTTATTCTTAGTGCAAGGCACAGCTCTTTTTCTTCATGGTCTTCATGGTGGCCAGTGGTGACCTTCTCACTGTGATGGCATATGATCACTATGTTGCCATCTGTAGCCCACTGCTCTACCACCTGATCATGTCCTTTAGAGTCTGCTCAGTGCTCGTCTTGGTTTCCTTCACCCTGGGCTTTCTCTCTGCCTTGGCCCATACAAGTGCCATGATGAAACTGTCCTTCTGCAAGTCCCAAATCATCAGCCACTACTTCTGCGATGTCCATCCTCTCCTCAACCTGTCCTGCCCCAATACACACATCAGTGAGCTTCTGTTTTTTGTCATTGTGGGATTGAACACATTGGTGCCCACCCTAGCTTTCTTCATCTACTATGCCTTCATCTTCTACAGTATCTTTCTCATCCAATCCTCAGACAGTCAATCCAAAGCTTTTGGTACTTGCAGCTCTCATCTCATGGCAGTGGGGATCTTCTTTGCATCTATCACATTCGTGTATTTCAAGCCCCCTTCCAGTAACTCCCTGGAACAGAATAAGGTGTCCTTGGTGTTTTATTCCACAGTGATCCCCATGCTGAACCCTTTAATATACAGTCTCAGGAAGAGGGATGTGAAGAAGGCATTTTGGAAGTTTTTGGTGAAGAAATGATTCTTGGCTTTGGGATTTTATAAATGGGAAAAAAAGTAATGTTTTCAAGGAAAATATGCTGTTTTGTTCATTTTCCCTTGTTATTCCATTGAGTTTGTTTAACCAGGTGGTGCACTTCTTTCACAGCTGTGCCTACCTGACGTTTAAATATATCTTTTCTTCTCCATATATTTCTTTTGTATGTTTTCTCAAGGTCTAGGTCATACCTAGGTAACTACCTTCTCAGGTAATACCATTCCTTAAGCTTTTTCCATCTTTAAGGAGAATGTATACTGCTTACTCTTTTTCAGTGACTTTAATATTTCAGAGAATAGTTTCCTGTAACTGGTTCCTGGCCTTCAAATTACCATTGTCTAATACACATGTTTATAATTTGACCTCCATTCTCTCCTTCTTTTTCTCATTTCAGTTTAATTAACTTGCTTTACTCTAATTTGCTTTCCTTTTTCTACTGCTGCTATTATAAGACTGAAGCAACTTTTCTAAATGTCTTGATTTCCTAAGCAGCCTTAATTTCTAGAAACAGAGTGCTACAAATCAAGATTTTTAATCTACCCTCTCAGCTGTTAGGTTAGAAATAATTTCTCTGAGCTGTTTCTCTTTCTCAATATAAAATATAATTCTTTTTATGGTAAACCCTCTTCCCAGTTTTATTGGTTCATTAATGAAATCCGCCATCCATTTAAGTGAAGCTCCTTATTAGAAGATTACTTTACCAATAAAGGTCCATCTAGTCAATGCTATAGTTTTTCCAGTAGTCATGCAAGGATGTGAGAGTTGGAACATAAATAAAGCTGAACACCAAAGAATTGATGCTTTTGAACTGTGGTGTTGGAGAAGACTCTTGAGAGTCCCTTGGACTGCAAGATCAAACCTGTCAATCCTAAAGGAAATCAGTCCTGAGTATACATTGGAGGGACTTATGCTGAAGCTGAAGCTCCAACACTTTGGCCACCTGATGCAAAGAGTTGACTTATTAGAAAAGACCCTGATTCTGGGAAAGATTGAAGCCAGGAGGAGAAGAGGATGACAGAGGATAAGATAGTTGAACTACATCACTGACTCAGTGGACATGAGTTTGAGCAAGCTCCGGGAGATAGTAAAGTTCAGGGAAACCTGGCAAGCTGCAAGACCATGGGATCGCTAAGAGTCAGACATGACTAAACGACTGAACAACAACATATTAGAAGATGGAAATTCGGAGCGCTGTAAGCTCTGAGCTTACCTATTTAACAAATCAAGGGACGAGTGGTGCCCCCTGGGCAGGAGCTACTTCTTGAGCCTGTCCACAAGCCATAGTAATTCAGTTAGGCTCTCCACTGTGCCATGGATGGGTCACAAAGGCAATTTAAAACAACACAAGAGTGTCACAATGTACAGCAGCCCACACCACCCTGCTCTACTAGTCTTAGAATTCATGTTTCTTGAAGATAGGGCTGAAAAAAGAGTGGAAACAACAAACGATTGTTCTACCCCCTATTTTCCAAATAATACTTAAATGAATGTTTCTCTTTTCATTATAATCAAATCGCTGCTTGGGGAAAGCTTCGTCTCTATGTTCAGGTTTAAGCTGCAGCAATATTTGCTTGTGCAAATACTAAGATTGGCTCAATTTACCCAACCCACATTTATCGTGGACCATAGACATATGGCTCTGTGGACACTCACTTAGCTTTCACATGTTTCAAGGGGTAGAGCTTCTATTGAGACATTTGCATTTTTTTAAGAGCCAGCACTAGTGGTACAACCTCTGGATAAAAATGAATGTGTGCCCATGTAAAATTATTCACTCAGCTTTAAACAAATCTGCACTATGAGGCATGTGTGAAGGTGAAAATCCCACACTGTTAGAAGTTTAGACTCGTAGCCACCTGCAGGGATCTGGTTAGCAAAAAGTTATGCATAAGCTATAAAATATAAAAACATCAAAATAATTGTCAATTCATGCCACTGAAGTAATATTCCATTTCCCCTTCAAAAAGTCCCAAACCCTTAGCTCCCTTTTTGTTTCTAAATCGCATGTATATTATCTGTGGTGAAACAGACCACCAGCCCAGGTGGGATGCATGAGTCAAGTGCTCGGGCCTGGTGGGCTGGGAAGACCCAGAGGAATCGGGTGGAGAGGGAGGTGGGAGGGGGGACCGGGATGGGAAATACGTGTAACTCTATGGCTGATTCATATAAATGTATGACAAAACCCACTGAAAAATAAAAAATAAAAATTAAAAAAAAAGAAAAAAAAACACACACAAAACAAACAAACAAACAAAAAATCTTCTCTTTTTAACTTCTTTATATCCCTGGTCCAATGCACAAGATACTTTTGAGGAAATCAATTACAGAGCCCCTGTTCTAGACCAATAGAAAAGTATATAAACAATCTGTCAACAGAAGAACAAAATATCTTTATTACATATTTATTGTTGGACAAGGTATACTTAAATCCAAGCCCTGAGTTGGCAACCTACTACGTTAATCACAGGAAGTGCTAGATTCCTGCCGTTCTCTACCAGAACAGGGAGGAATGCATGGGAAATATATGAGAATATGCTCTTTCTGAAGATATACTTACTCTCAGAAAGAAAATAAACAATAAAAGAATATCTTCTTATTTGAAGCTGACCTATCAGATAAGTCATTCCACCTTTCCAGGAGGTGTGAATAAGGGTGTAAAACAGAGTCCAGAGTGAAGGAATTAATGTTCCACCACATGGAAGGAATATTGGGGATGAGAAAGAGCTGTTTCATTCATCTTTCATGCACACCTAGAATTTAGAAAAGACAGATTTCAATCAATCTAGAAAAAAAGCAAGTCTATGATGGATAAAAATAGAATTAGGAAATAGAAAATACTCAAAATTGAAATTATAACTGAGAATTCTAAGTAAGATTTAGGCAAAGTGACACAAAACCCTCTTTATGGGTAAAACACTTATTAGTAAATTTATTAGGATTATTCTGTTTTGATTCCAGAAAGAAAAGTCGGAATGACCTTAGAAGAGCAAGAAGACTTTCATTGACCAAAATAAAAATATGTAAATATCCTTATAAATTAATACAAAAATGGATCGCCCATAGAAAATTAAGCCAAAATCACTCAATAGACAAATATCAAGAATAATATAAATGCAAATTAGTACATTAAACTTCTCTAACTCTGTTAGAAACACAAATTTTGATAAAACAATAGTGATATACATGCTCAAATATCTATATTAATTTCTGTAAGACAGTTTAACAACATATATTAAATACACTGTATTATAAATTCTACATAAACTTTTACCAAGTTGTTCAATTTCTGGTCATCCATATTTAATAAATAAAATAAAACTGGCAAAGACAAAGCTGCAAAGATAAAGTGCTACTGATAATTTAAAAAAATAATTTAAATAAATGTCCTTCAAAAATATAAGCTTAAGTAAAATATGGTAGAGATGTACAATAGAATAAAAAGTAGTCATTAAAATAATTTTATAAAATTATACTTAGGGACAGTGAATATATTCAAGATAAATAGAAATTTAAAAAGATCTGCTTGCAAATGGCACTCATATACATGATTCAACAGGATGAAAATTTCAAAGTGCATTAACATTTTTTTCCTCTTTTCCAGCTGCAATAATTAAATAGCCTGCATATGAATAAGGACATTGTTATAGAGATGACTTTGAAGTAATTTTCTATGTGTCTATGTTGAATGCGGGGGAATTGAAGGAGTTTTATGTTCTATCCCAAGCATCTTTGGAGACAAACTTCAAGTGTACCTCAGTGAATTTTTACAGATCTATATATACAAAATATACTAAGAATACAACTCTGAATTTTTATTATGCTCATACCTATTTAGTGACTAATCAGATAAAAATATAAATAGAAAATTAGCATCACATCATAAGGCTTTATCATGTTCCAAGGAGTGAAGTGAAGTAGCTCAGTCATGTCCGACTCTTTGTGATCCCGTGGACTAGAGCCTACCAGATTCCTCCGTCCATGGGATTTTCCAGGCAAGAATACTGGAGTGGGTTGCCATTTCCTTCTCCAGGAGATCTTCCCAACCCAGGGATCAAACTCAGGTCTCCCGTGTTGTAGGCAGACGCTTTACCATCTGAGCCAACAGGGAAGTTCTCCAAGGAGTAGAAGTAGTGTCCATTTTGGTAGTTTTACCTTTTCCGGACTGCATTTAAGTGGAATCACACAGTATATACTCTTCTGTGTGTAGCTTGTTTCACTCAAAAATTTGTCTGTAAGACATTTTTGTGTCGTGACATGTTTGTGTACTCTCCATTGTATAAATACGACACACTTAATTATCCATCCTTCTGTTTGATGAATGTTTAAGATCATGTTCAGTTTGGAACTGTTATATCTTTTATGTATGTTATTTTTCCAATCTTTTAATTGATGTACATCTTCATTTCTCTAAGGTATATAAAGAAGATTAATATTTAGTATTAGAAAATAATGCCAAACTGTATTACAACTCAATTGGTAATGCTATACTGCCGCTAGTGATGCCTGAGAGTTTCAGCTTCTGCAGATTCTTGCCAGCACCTAATATTGTAGGTCTCTTAAACTGTAACCTTTTTGGTGTAATGTCATAGTGTCTCGTTGTATGCAATCCCTTGATATCCAATCATGTAGACTATTTATTATTCAGCTATTTGGTTGTACTTTTATTTTTTTTTATTTCTTTTTTTTTATTTTTCAGTGGATTTTGTCAAATATTGATAAGAATCAGCCATTACGTGTAACTCTATGGTTGTACTTTTAAAAATTTCAAATATTTTATGGAGAACTTTGGGGGTAACTGAGGTGATGGCACCTGTGCAAATTGAAATCTCTCCATACATTCTCCTGAAAGCTGTACAGATCAACTAGAAGAACAAGTGAAACCATGTAATCACTGCGCCTTCAGCACAGCTATATACAGAGAGCACTACTAAGTTCAAACTACCTATATGTAGAAATATGACTCCATGTTCTAGCAGAAGTATTGGACTCTTAGAATTAAAAAATATGACTTGAATGCAATAAGTACCAAAAAAAAGTAGTCTCGGTAGACTAGAATATTGACTATAGGAAAGAAGTCAAGAAAGTTCACATAAGACTCAAAGATGCAACCTTAGAAAGGCAACACTTCTAGGGAAAAAGTATTAAGTGAAGGAAGAGGAATCTTTTTGAATCTGTATTGAAAGAGGAAAAGAAAAGTGAGTGGGTAAATGTAAAATTCTGAGAAGAAAGATAAGGAGGGGAAAGGGAGACGAATTGGCGGGGAGGGGAAAAGGGAGGAAGGGGATGTAAAGGAGGAAGATGGTGGAGGAGACACAATGTCCTAAGCGGGGGGAAAAAAAAAAGGTATCCATTAAAGAGCCTGTATGCTTTTGTACTGGGCTTCTCAGGTGGCTCGGTGGTAAAAAATCTGCCTGCAATGCAGGAGATGCAAGAGACAAAGAACAGACATAATTAAAAATCAAAATTCTATTTTGATTTTAGACAGGTTTATTCCTGGAGGAGAGAAATATATGCATCTAGGAGTTTGACTGCATGCATTACCTCTACTTATTTTTCATTTATTTAATTCTTACTTATCACTCTTATTCACAGAGATTCATTGAGTCATTCAATGAATATTGTTTGAACAACTGTGTATCATTTATTACCATAGGTATTAGAGATACAAAGGCACACAAGAAAAACATGGTCATTGTCACCATAAAACTGAATTGTGTTTAATTTGGGAACACACACACACACACACACACACATGCAATGCCATCTCATTTGAGAGATGACTATCCACATCAAATCATGATACTTTATCCCTAAACAGTTTAGCATAAGTCCCCTAAGAAAGGAGATGTCCTCCTATACAACCACAATGCAACAATTACACTCAGAAAATTTAACATTGATTCACTTTTACCGATGAACACAACCCACATTTAAATATCCTCAATTGTCCCCAATAATGGGTGTTACAGGTTTTTTTTTTTTTTGAAGAGCTAATGAAGCATAATGTTTAATTGACATTTACCTTTAGTATACATAATTTAAAGTCTTTTTTCCCAGCCTTTTTCAGTCTTTGATGACATTGGCATTTAAAAAGAACATGGTTCATCATGTTTGATGATCTTTCAATTTTCACTTGTCTAACTCCTTGTGATTATATTCAGGTTAAACATCTTTGGCTCAGATGGCTACTTTTGGTGACATTGTGTTATTTCTTTCAGAAAATCACAGTAGAAGGGGTGAGATATCAATTTGTTCCATTATTGCTAATGTTGAATTTAATCATTTGGTTAAAAAAGGTTTCCATTAAAATTTACTATTGCAGAGGTATTCCCTTTGCTTTATTATGAATGAGGAATCTGTGACATGACACCTTAAGATTGTAGGTCTGGCTTGTTCTTATTCCCTTAAGAGGGAGGTACTTTTTGGTTTTTTATAGGGAGGTATTTTCAACCCGTTGATTTTAGTTTCCATTGATGATTCTTAGCTAATTCAATTATTAGTATGGTCATTGCAACTTGATAAGTTTCTAATTATATAATTCAGATATGGATTCATATCTGAATTTATATTTATATATAAATTTATAAACATAATATATAATTATAATGATTATGCAAATTAATAAATATATGTTTAAATTATTGGAGTGGAACTATAAAGTCTCTTGATGAAAGAGAAAGAAGAAAGTGAAAAAAAGTTGGCTGAAAGCTCAACATTCAGGAAACTAAGATCATGGCATCTGATCCCATCACTTCACGGCAAATAGATGGGGAAACTGTGGAAACAGTGTCAGACTTTATTTTTTTGACCTCCAAAATCACTGCAGATGGTGATTGTAGCCATGAAATTAAAAGATATTTACTCCTTGGAAGGAAAGTTAGGGCCAATCTAGGCAGCATATTAAAAAGCAGAGACATTACTTTGCCAACAAAGGTCTGTCTAGTAAAGGCTATGGTTTTTCCAGTGGTCATGTATGGATGTGAGAGTTGGACTCTGAAGAAAGCTGAGCACCGAAAAATTGATGCTTTTGAACTGTGGTGTTGGAGAAGACTCTTGAGAGTCCCTTGGACTGCAAGGAGATCCAACCAGTCCATGCTAAAGATCAGTCCTGGGTGTTCATTGGAAGGACTGATGCTGAAGCTGAAACTCCAGTACTTTGGCCACCTCATGCGAAGAGCTGACTCATTGGAAAAGACCCTGATGCTGGGAGGGATTGAGGGCAGGAGGAGAAGGGGACGACAGAGGATGAGATGGCTGGATGGTATCACCGACTTGATGGACATGAGTTTGGGTAAACTCCGGCAGTTGGTGATGGACAGGGAGGCCTGGTGTGCTGCTATTCAGGGGGTTACAAAGAGGTGGACACGACTGAGTGACTGAACTGAACTGATATATAATTTATATATATATATATATATATATATATATAAATTTACATCAGATATAGATTTATTTAGATATAGAATGATGTCATTCTAATTATATCATTTGTTGACATCATTCTGTAAAGAAGTACTTTCCCTTTTCTATTACTTTTAATTTTATTATTGTCATTATTATTTTTGTATTAGGAAAGACTCATAGAATCTCATAAGCCATCCACTCTGATATTTAAATTGTTCTAAATTTGTCCAGTATAGGTTCCTTACTTTTGATACATCTCCATAATTATTGGGCACTTTCTTCCTCTATGAAATATTCGGATGCTCTAGATTCATCCTGAATTTTAGATATCCTACCTTGGAATCTGCCATTTCTCCATTAAGTCTTGGTTTTCCTTAGTGGAGTGTGATAGTTAGAAACCAAATATCATTAGATGATAGGTATGATCTTTGTTACTTGGATTTCATTGCTTTTAGGCCCATTCAACAGAAAGAGTAAAAATCACCTATTAATCAGATCAGGTCTTTTGTTCACACCCTCAGTGACTTCCCATTTCACTTAGAAGGACAGTCAAAACTTTCAAACCTTCCCATAAAGCCCTATGGATACTTGCCCTCCTCCCCCACCATCCTTCTGTCCCCTTCTATTACTCTGACATTTGTTTTCCCTGTTTATAGCACACTTTTAAAATTTCTGCTCCTTATATGCAGTGTATATATATATATTTTTTCATTATTTGTTCCCTAAAAGGGTAGGGATTTTGTCTGTCTGTCACAAGGTTGTCCATCAAAAATTGATTGATTGACTGGAAGAATGAGATATAATGGTATGGTGGGGCAGAGGAATTATTATGAATAGTGAGAAAATAAGTAGGGAATAACTAAGGAAGTCATACAAAACAATGTCACATTAAGCTCCAACTTAAACTACACAATAAGTTAGACAGAAAAATATGTAAGTTAAAATTAGAGTGAAAATTTAAAATACTTTTGCTCTTTTGTTCCATGCCCATCCCAGCCTCTACCCTGCTTGAGACCACCACAAGACAGATCTTATTTTTGATGGCTATAACAACGGCTAGAAATCTTAGGAAAATGCTATTTCTTCTTATTTACTAGAAACTATGTAGGATTGCAAAGAGCCAGACATGACTGCAGCAACTTAGCACTCAGATTTTCTTAAAAATTTTTACAAAATTGTATATTGCCTCTATAACTCTGTTGTGTATTAAAAATGCAAATACTTAAGGGGATTTACATATTTAGTCATCATTCGATATTACAACTGAAAAAAGTTTGGTCAGGAGTTTTCAGTTTAGCAAGAAAAATTACAAAGATTTCTGAGATACCTATAAGCTTATACCAAAGGGTGAAAATATAAGTAAAAGTTTGTTTCTTCAGTAAGTAGGAGACTAAGGAGAGTTCAAAGACACTTGGTGTTAGGAGTAAGGGCACCTAAAGAGTAACTGAAAATAAGTTAATCAGACCTTTTAGCTTAAATTGGCTCTTGATTTGAAAATAATTACTGTTAAAAACAAGCTAAAAGAAAACACAAGGTCTATTTGTGCTATTTCTTTTCAAAAGTACTATTTTCTACACAGACCTGGGAAGTATCCCACCCTTCAGAACTTTTTTAATGGATTCTTTGACATCCTTGTTCCTAAGGCCATAGATAAGGGGGTTAAGCATGGGAATCACTGTGGTATAAAACACGGAGGCCACCGTCTCCTGTATTGTGTCACCAGTAGATGGTTTAAAATACATGAAGACGATGGAGCCATAGAAAACCCCAACAGCTGCAAGGTGGGAGCTACAGGTACTGAAAGCTTTAGATCTGCCTTCAGCTGAGTGGATGTGCAAGATGCTGCGAAGGATGAAAGCATAAGAGATGAAGATGGCTCCAGCGCAAGCAAAGGTATTGAATCCAACCAAAATCATCACTGAAAGTTCCTTGGTGTAGTCTCTTGAGCAAGATATATTCAGAAGAGGAAGGATGTCACAGAAGTAATGGTGGATGACATTAGTGCCACAGAAGGAGCGACTAGATATGAAGCTGGTGTGAATCAAGGCTCCAACAGTCCCCATTATATACACACCGGTGACCAGTAGGAAACAGACTCTGTGGGACATGGTAACAGTGTAGAGCAAGGGGTTACAGATGGCAACATAACGATCAAATGCCATGGCTGCCAGCATGTAGGAGTCATTAATAATGAAGAAGGAGAAGAAAAAGAGCTGGGCCATGCACTAAGGAAAGGAAGTGAAGTTCTTCTCTGACACGAAGTTTACCAGCATTTTTGGAATTATGACCGAGGAGTAGCAGAGATCTATGAAGGACAAATTACTGAGAAAATAATACATGGGCGTGTGAAGCTGAGAACTGATCCTGATTAAACTGACCAAGCCCAGGTTGCCCACCATGGAGACCATGTAGATCAATAGAAACAGGAAGAAGAGAGGCAGCTGGAGTCCTGGCTGATCTGTTAACCCCTCAAGGATGAACTCAGTTACCAGAGAATGATTTCTTGTATCCATTCTTCTCCCAGTGTGGTTTGGGGAAGAGGTTCTCATTGGCCAAATATTGTCATCTGACAGGATTTAACAATCCAAGATCTGATGAATGACATATTTTCTAACTGACCCAGAATTTCAGGAAACAAGAAACTAAAATCTACTCCTGATTGAAGATTTTCTCAAGATGTTGATGCTTTACTTGGCTCCAGTTTTTACTACTCTCAAGCGACATTTAGGGGTGAGAACCATTTTGTCTTTACAAATGGAATTTTAGATTTCTCTGCTAATGGATGGATGGATGGAATCACCAATGCAGTGGACATAAACTTGGGAAAACTTTGGGAGATGTTGAGGGACAGGAAGGCCTGGCATGCTGCAGTCCATGGGGTCGCAAAGAGACAGTCTGAACAACAACAATGAATGGGAAACCACCTTTCTGTAATTCAGACACCTTTGGAGAAACAGTACAGTGTTGCCACCCTGTTTTGTTGATGTTCAGTCTGCAACAATCTATGCTCTCTTCCAATGTCTCAAGGGCTATTATAAATGGTCTCTTGCTGGTATCGCTTGCATTTTTCTTCTTGGTTTTGGCATCTTTAACATCTTTAATTTGATCTTCTCTGACTCCAGTTGCAAAGTGCTTATTTCCTCCAAGATATCTTGACTTTTTCTTTGTTTTTGCTTGACTGAGAGACTGAGAAAGAGGTTAAGTAAACATGTGTGTTAAATCACACAATTTAAAAGCAATAATATTTTCACTGTTTATTTCACTAAACAAACCTTTAAGATTCTGGTGGGCAGGTGTGATCTACTGCCATATGGCCTCCAGAGACAAGCCTCATTTTTTCATTTATTAAACCTGCCACCTACCAATCTGCAGTGACTTGTCTCTTTTCTCAGCCTTTCTTTGCCCTCTATGAATGGGACCCAAAGGGGGGCAGCCATGTCAGTATCTGGATAACAGCTTAGAGGGGTGGGATAGGGTGGGATGGAGTGGGAGGTGGGTGGGAGGAACAGGAAGGAGGGGACATATGTATACTTATGGCTGATTCATGTTGTTGTATGGCAGAAACCAATACAATATTGTAAAGCAATAATCCTTCAGTTAAAAGTAAATAAAAATTTTAAAGACAAATTATCCTGAGTGAAATGAATTAAAAGCATCAAAAGATACAAACTTCCAATTATAAGATAAAAGCCCTGAGGATATGATACACAGCATGGTGGACTACAGTTCACAATACTATGTTGTAAATTTGAAAGTTGCTAATAGACTGGATCTTAAAGTTCTCATTACAAGAAAAAATTGTAACTAGGCAAAATGGTAGATGTTAACTAAACTTAGTGTGATAATTTTGTAGTAGATACATATATTGAATCATCATATTGTACACCTAAAATTTACACAGTGTTATCTGTCAAGTATGTCTAGATATATCTGGAAATCAAACATTATTCTGTGCAGAGAGAACACCCAGAGTAAAGACTTTGGCAGAGAGCATGCTTGGGGTGCTGGAGGAACGCTAGGAGGCCAATGAGGCTGGACTAGACAGAACCTAAAAGACCAGTGGAGGCTGTAAACGGAGCTGTGTCCTGGCTGCAGGTATTAGTAAAACCTGTGAATCTCATCTCATCTATGATGGGTCAAGGCTGGAGAGTTTGCAGAAGGCAGTGTGTTCTGTGCTCTGATATTTTTTTAAAAGGATCCTTCAGGCTCTGGTTGCTCTGTCAAGAATGTTCATTGAAGAGTGAACAAGGTGATTCAGGGAAATCAGATAGGAGACAAAATGTACTCCTGTTGAGAGATGATAGCTTGGACCAGACTAGTAATGATGGGGATATCGAGAAGTAGTCAGAAAAATTGCAGTTGGATTACAAGTTGGATATGGGCAACTGAGAAAGAGTGGCAGAGATAGGATGGAGGATATGAGCCTGAGGTTGGATCAATGGTCATGGTAGACAGCAGGCTTAAGAGGTAGTTTTCTGTTTTCAATATTTTAATTTGGATGTCTTATTATATGACCAAATGGATATATTGAGTAGGAAACTGAAGGTATGAGTTTGGAGTTCAGAGGCGAGGTCTGCCTTGGACATTATTTTCTGAATCATCAGTGCATGTATGACATTAAAAGCCGACAGACTGGATGAGGTCAATCAGGTATGATGTGTACAGACACCTTAAAGCAGTTCCTGGTATGTAAGAAGTTATCAGTGAAGTTTGGTTTGGTCATTTTTATTGTTATATCTGATATTTTGAACTAGACCTTAAGAATTTTTAGTGCCTTTTCTCCATTCTTTTTCTATTCCTTATCACCCCTTCTTGACTACTCCCTACAGCAATTCACCCAGAGCAGTATTCCAACAGAGGAACAGTGTTGCTCTGTAGACATCCAACACAGACCCTAGAATCTAGCAGAGATCTGTACTTAACTGTTCACTTTTCTCTCTTCTTTCAAATTCTACCAACATGACTTTGGCACACTTTCTACCCCTAATTCTTTTCAGTCTTCAAATAAAGCAATATTCTCAGACAGTAGCCTATATTTACATGAAAGTTCCCCTAGGTTTCCTTTCTTTTTTAAAAATTTTCTTTGGCTGCATTTACATTCTTTGCATTACTCTCTTTTCTTAGAAAAATCTGAATAAGGAGTGCCAAGACTGGGATAAGATTTAATTATCTTAGTGTTATTAGAAACTGGACACACTTCAGATAAATATTAAAAAAATATATACCTGTATGGATTGTGACATTAACAAAAAATAGTTCAAAATTTCTTTCCTCGACAAAGTATTAGATACAAAGTTCCTTTAACTTCTTCTGATACAATAGGAACTCTTGGGTGATTCTGTCTCTGAGGCATAGGGTTGTTTGAAAATTTTTGAAGATCTTGATGTTAAAGCGATGAAAAAGTCTTTTTTTAAATTAGAAACATCTAACTTAATTTAAGTTCTGGGATATGTTTCTTATTCTAGTATTACAACCAGAAGAGAAAAGCAGACAGAATAAATGAATAGAAAGAATGCTAGGATTTCCTGCCTTTCATTTTGAAGGTTTGTGTATCTACTTTTGGAAAGCACAGAGTGGAGAATGGCATGATTTTTGACCCTTAATGTAGCAGTTTATGAATTAGACTGAGTGTCAGGAGCTTGAATTTTTATTCATCGATTGACCCATTGCTAACTCAGAGATGCTGGATAATATCAATTGGTTAATGTCAGTGTCTTTGTAGTAAAAGGAATTCCTGAACTGAATAAATCTTGTGATGTTACATTATTAATGCACTTGAAAATTCTCTATAAACTGCAAAATTGCATATAAATGAGAGATATTATTAATATGACAGCACTCGGGAAATCAAGAGTTTGAAGCCAGAAGAACAGGTATAGAACTAGTGAGAGGAGAAATGGTCTCTATCCATTACATGCTTTATGCCTACCTGTCAAGAAGCAGACACCTGCCTGTTCAGTACTACCCATTAGCATGGGTGATAGGAATTTTTAACTGCCTTCCAAAATTCACCTTCAACTACAATATCTTATTAAAGGTAAATAGAATTTCATGACTTACTTGAATATTACCAATAGGTAAAGTGTTGTTGGTCCCATATGATGTTTTAACTTTGGTCTCACATAGTGCATGCATGTGTGCATGCACACACACACACACACACACACACACACACAGACACAAGATAATTTTACAACCAAGCATTAATGGCTCTAAATCTTTCTGATTCTGGACAAGCCATGGAGCTGCTGTTATATAAGGATTCAAGAAATGTTACCAATGAGTAGCAGCTTAAAACTGATTAAGCAGAGCAAGAAACGTAATCCCCTGACTCTTGGTGCTCTGTTATTGAAGAAACATGTTATTTGCGTCTACGTGGACCTGAAGGAGATGATGTAAGCATAAGTTCCCCATAGGGCATTGGCATCCCAGTAGTTGAACTCTCCAGGGAAAAAGCAATTATAAAGTATCTGTTTGTCGGCAGTATAGTGGTATTCCTATTCCTGGAGTGTTTAAAACAAACATCAAACTTCTTTCCCTGAGTGGTAAGAAAATTAACAATGATTCCATAGCAAATATACTGTGGTTGGATGGCATCACTAACTCAATGGACATGAGTTTGAGCAAGCTCTGGGAGATGGTGAAGGACAAGGAAACCTGAAGTGCTGCAGATGATGGAGTTGCAAAGAGTCAGATACGATGGAGTGACTGAACAACAACAGATAGCAAATATCAAACTTTGGAAACCATATTAAAATTACATTGCTTTATTAAAACAACACAATATCAAGTATTTCCTTAGCATTTAAAACTTTCTATAATCCAGTCAAACCCATTCCATTACCTCTGAACATAGAAAAATTTATTGTTCCTAACTCTTCTAGATGTTTTCAAGGATTATACATGGAGAAAAAGAATAGGTGATTTTTTTTTTCTATAAGGTGTCACCTTGTCTCCAAAGCTTTTCCTTATATGTCACATGTCTGTGGAAAGCATATATACATACACTTTCCCAGGTCAGTCCTGATTTCAAATATATGTCTTTTAGCCAATAGAATTTTCCATAAATTGTTTGTTCATTTCTTTTTCAAAATGCTAGCAGCTTTATCAAGTTACAATTGACATACAATCAATTGCACATTTAAAGTGTATAATTAGGTAAACTCGACATGTTTACCCATGAAATCATCACCAAAATTAAGAGAATGAACATATTTACCCCACCCTTTGTAATCTCTCCCTCCAGCTTCTTCCATTCATTCTCAGGCAACCGTGAATCCACTTTCTGCTACTGTAGATTAGTTTGCCTTTTCAAGAACTTTAAACCTATAAAATTATCTAGTATATACTCTTACCTTGACTTCTTTTATTCAGCATAATTATTTGGAGATTCACTCATGGTTTCTTTGTGTGTATCCATAGTTTCTTTTCTTCCCCTTCTTTTCATTTTTTATTTGTTTTAAATCATATGTCCAGCTTTTCTAGTACTATCAGATGGCCTTGTTTTGTAAATTTATTGAGATCAATTGGCCAAATATGTGCGAGTCTATTTTTAAAATTTTTGTTCTTCCTTGATCTATTTATCTATCTTGATGCCTGTATCACACTGTCTTGTTACTTGCAACTTTATAATACATTTTGAAGTTTATAACATAAATCCTCAAGCATCATTCTTTACCAAGGTTTTTTTTTTTCCCTAGGACTTTTGCATTTTCTTATGAATTTTATAAATAGCTTATCATCATTATAAAATTCCTGCTGGGATTTTGAATGGGATTATATTGAATCTGTAAATAAGCTTGAGAAAAACTGACATCTTAATGAGTCTCCTGCTACAGGAACACAGTATATTCATGTCTCCCTTAATTTCTCTCAACAAAGTTTTGCTTATAAAAATCTTACATATATTTTGCCAACTTTATCACTAAGGATTTGATAAGATTTTTGCTTTTGCAAATGGTATTTTTAAAATTTAATTTTCTATAGTTTTTTGAGAGTGTATTGAAAATAATAAATTTTTGTTTGTTGATTTTGTTTCCTACAATCTGACTAAAGTTGATTGCTATTTATAGTAGCTCATCTTATAGATTCCATTGGGTTTTCTACATAGACTATCACATGCTATTAAGAAGTTTTGCTTCGTTTCTGGGCTAGATGAACTTTATTAGTTTGTTGTTGATATTTTGCCTATTGCTTGGAAGTCTATTTGACCTGATATTAATAAATCCACTCCTTATTTTTAAATAGTAATGCTTCCATAGTATATAATTTTTATCTTTCTACTCCCACCTGCTTATGTCACTCTATTTAAAAAGATTTCTTGCAGACAGAGTTGCTCTATTAGTGATTCCATAGATGATTCATGAATTAGACCATTTGTAATTAAATTGATTATTGGTATGTAAAGGACTAAGTCTGCCACTTTATTATGTTTTTCTCCCCCTATTTTCCCTGATTCCCTTTCTTGACCTCCTATGGTTTACTTGATATATTTTGGAATTTCATTTTAGTTTATTTATAGTGAATGATGTGAGAATGGATGTGAGAGCTGGACTATGAAGAAAGTTGAGCACTGAAGAATTGATGCTTTTGAACTGTGGTGTTGGAAAAGACTCTTGAGAGTCCCTTGGACTGCAAGGAGATCCAACCAGTCCATCCTAAAGTGGATCAGTCCTGGGTGTTCATTGGAAGGACTGATGCTGAAGCTGAAACTCCAATACTTTGGCCACCTGATGTGAAGAACTGTCTTTGCATCAAGGTCTTGGGAAAGATTGAAGGCAGGAGGAGAAGGGGACAACAGAGGATAAGAAGGTTGGATAGTATCACCAACTCAATGGACATAGGTTTTGGTGGACTCCAGGAGTTGGTGATGGACAGGGAGTCCTGGCATGCTGCTGTTCATGGGGTCGCAAAGAGTTGGACATGACTGAGTGTCTGAACTGAACTGAACTGATGCACGTATACATATACACCCATGAGCAAAGTCAAAACAGTCCGACAAAAAGAAAGTACAGTAGATTGACCCAGGGAAAAAAGGAAATAAAAAATTATATTTACCAGTTAAGAATAAAACTAACTAAAGCATAAACAGGAAAACAAAACTAAAGCAAGTTGCCAAGTTGGAAATAAAACAATGAAAACAAAACTAACAAATACGTTGAGAGGAAAGGAAAGAAAGACAAGAAAGAAAGACTAGATATGCAAAGTTAAATGGAGGTAGATGAAGAAGATCTATATACATTAAGTGTTAACTGCTTGAAGAAGACAATGGTAACCCACTCCAGTACTCTTGTCTGGAAAATTCCATGGATGGAAGAGCCTGGTAAGCTGCAGTTCATGGGGTCGCTAAGAGTCGGACATGACTGAGCGATTTAACTTTCAATTTTCGCTTTCATGCATTGGAGAAGGAAATGGCAACCCACTCCAGTGTTCTTGCCTGGAGAATCCCAGGGACAGGGGAGCCTGGTGGACTGCCATCTATGGGGTCGCACAGGGTCGGATGAGACTGATGCGACTTAGCAGCAGCAGCAAGGGGGAAAGAACAGTAAGAAAGGCAAACAAAAGAATAAATATATAGATAATAGAATAAATTTTAAAATTACAATTATAAAAATAGACAAGAAATAAGAAGAAGACAGAAACATCCCACCCTCGCCTTCTCCCACAGAGTCCAATAGTCTGTTCTGTACATCTGTCTCTTTTTCTGTTTTGCATATAGAACAGCAGCGAAACATATATATTATCTAGGGTGAAACAGATCACCAGCCCAGGTTGGATGCATGAGACAAGTGCTCAGGCCTGGTGCACTGGGAAGACCCAGAGGGATCGGGTGGAGAGGGAGGTGGGAGGGGGGATCGGGATAGGGAATACATGTAAATCCATGGCTGATTCATGTCAATAAAAACCACTACAATATTGTAAAGTAATTAGCCTCCAACTAATAAAAAAATAAATGGGGGGGGGGGGAGAAGAAGAAAAGGAAAAAAAAAAAGGAAAACTCCAAAGACCTGCAAAAGCCCAACCTAGAGGAAGAGGTTGATAACAATAGAAAGTGTGACTGAATATACACGTATACATATACAACCATAAGAAAAATCAAGAGTCCAACAAAAATAAAGTATAATAGATTGACCAGGCCAACAATGGAAATGAAAAATTAAATCTACTAGAGCAAAACTAACTAAAGCACAAACTGGAAAACAAAAGTAAAGCAAGGTGCCAATTGAAGAATAAAGCAATAGAAATAAAACTAACAAATATGTCAAGAGAAAAGGAAGGAAGAAAAGAAACAAATAATAAATATTCAAAGTTAAATAGAGGTAGATAAAGAAAATTTATATACATTAAAGATTAACTGCAAGGGGAAAAGAACAGCAGGAAAAGCAAATACAAGAATAATGTAGAAAAAGTCATAATAGATTTTTAAAATTCAAAATTTAAATTAAGAAAAGAGAAAAGAAAAAAATAAAGGAAAACTCCACAGAAATGCGAAAGCCCAAGTAGAGGCAGAAGTTTATAACAACAATAAAAAACGTGACTGGGGTGGGGGGGGGGGAACCCTCAGAAGTTAATTAGATTTCATAGTGACAGTAAGATTGACAACTACAGCAGAGGGATACTGAGCAATACTGCATAGGAACCTGGAATACTAGGTCCATGAATCAAAGCAAATTGGAAGTGGTCAAACAGGAGATGGCAAAGGTGAACGTCTACATTTTAGGAATCAGCAAACTAAAATGGACGAGAATGGGTGAATTTAACTCAGATGACCATTATATCTACTACGTGGGCAAGAATCCATAGAAGGAAAGTAGTAGCCATCATAGACAACAGAAGAGTCCAAAATGCAGTACTGGGATGCATCTCAAAAATGGAAGAATGATCTCTGTTCTTTCCAAGGCAAACCATTCAATATCACAGTAATCTACAGTAATCACAGTAATGCCCCAACCAGTAACGCTGAAGAAGCTGAAGTTGAATGGTTCTATGAATACCTACAAGACTAACACCCAGAAAAGTTGTCCTTTTCATTATAGGGGACTGGAATGCAAAAGTAGGAAGTTAAGACATACCTGGAATAACAGGCAAATTTGGCCTTGGGGTACAAAATGAAGCAGGGCAAAGGCTAATAGACTTTTGCCAAGAGAATGCACTGGTCATAGCAAACACTCTCTTCCAACAACACAAGAGACAATTCTACACATGGACATCACCAGATGGTCAATACCAAAATCAGATTGATTATATTCCTTGCAGCCAAAGATGGAGAAGCTCTAGAGACAGTCAGCAAAACCAAGGCTGGGAGCTGACTATGGCTCAGATCATGAGCTCCTTATCGCCAAATTCAGACTGAAATTGAAGAAAGTAGGGAAAACCACTAGACCATTCAGGTATGACCTAAATCATATCCCTTATGATTACACAGTGGAAGTGACAAATAGATTCAAGGGATTAAATCTGACTGACAGAGTGACTGAAGAACTATGGACAGAGGTTGGTGACATTGTACAGGAGGTAGTCATCAAGACCATCCCCAAGAAAAGGAATTGCAAAAAGGCAACCTGGTTGTCTGAGGAGGCCTTACAAATAGCTGTGAAAAGAAGAGAAGTGAAAGGCAAAGGAAAAAAGAAAAGATATACCAATTTGGATGCAAAGTTGCAAAGAATAGCAAAGAGAGATAAGAAAGCCTTCCTCAGTGACCAGTTCCCAGAAATAGAGGGGGAAAAATAGAATGGGAAAGACTAGAGATCTCTTCAAGAAAATTAGAGATACCAAGGGACCATTTCATGCAAAGATGGGCACAATAAAGGACAGAAAATGTATGGACCTAACAGAAGCAGAGACTATTAAGAAGAGATGGCAAGAATATGCAGAAGAACTATTCAAAAAGATTTTCATGACCCAGATAACAATGATGGTGTGATCACTCACCTAGAGCCAGACATCCTGGAATGCAGAGTCAAGTGTGCCTTAGGTAGCATCACTACGAACAAAGCTAGTGGAGGTAGTGGAAATCCAGTTGAATTATTTCAAATCCTAAAAGATGGTGCTGTGAAAGTTCTGCACTCAATATGACAACGAATTTGGAAAACTCAGCAGTGACCACAGGACTGGAAAAAGCTTTCATTCCAATCCCAAAGAAAGGCAATTCCAAAGAATGCTCAAACTACCACACAATTGCACTCATCTCACATGATAGTAAAGTAACATTCAAAATTCTCCAAGCCAGGCTTCAACAGTATGTGAACCACGAACTTCCAGATGTTCAGCTGGATTTAGAAAAGGTAGAGGAAACAGAGATCAAATTGCCAACATCTGCTGTATTATCAAAAAAAGCAAGAGAGTTCCAGAAAAATATCTACTTCGCCTTTAATGACTATGCCAAAGCCTTTTACTGTGTGAATCACAACAAAATGTGGAAAATTCTTAAAGAGATGGGAAAACCAGACCACCTGACCTGCCTCTTGAGAAACCTGTATGCAGGTCAGGAAGCAACAGTTAAAACTGCACATGGAACAACTGACTGGTTCAAATAGGGAAAGGAGTACATCAAGTCTGTATATTGTCATCCTGCTTATTTAACTTACATGCAGAGTACATCACGAGAAATCCTGGGCTGCATGAAGCACAAGCTGGAGTCAATATTTCTGGGAGAAATATCAATAACCTCAGATACACAGATGACAGCACCCTTATGGCAGAAAGCAAAGAAGAACTAAAGCGCCTCTTGATGATGAAAAAAGAGAGTGAAAGGGTTGGCTTAAAGCCCAACATTCAGAAAACTAAGATCATGGCATCTCGTCCCATCATTTCATGGCAAATAGATGGGGAAACAGTGACAGACTTTATCTTTTTGAGCTCCAAAATCACTCCATATGGTGACTGCAGCCATGAAAATAAAAGACACATGCTCTTTGGAAGAAAAGTTATGACCAACCTATACAAGATATTTAAAAACAGAGACATTACTTTGCCAACAAAAGTCTTTTAGTCAAGGCTATGTTTTTTCCAGTAGTTATGGATGGATGTGAGATTTGGAGTATAAAAAAGCTGAGGACCAAAGAATTGATGCTTTAGAACTGTGGTTTGGAGAAGACTCTTGAGAGTCTCTTGGGCTTCAAGGAGATCCAATCAGTCCATCCTAAAGGAAATCAGTCCTGAATATTTATTGGAAGGACAGATGTTGAAGCTGAAACCCCAATACGTTGGCCACCTGATGCGATGAACTGACTCATTGGAAAAGACCCTGATGCTGGGAAAGATTGAAGGCAGGTGGAGAAGGGAATGACAAAGGATTAGAGGATTGGATGGCATCACTGACTCAATGAACATGAGTTTGAGTAAACTCTGGGAGTTGGTGATGGACAGGGAGGCCTGGCGTGCTGCAGTCCATGGAGCAGCCAAGAGTCGACATGACTGAGTGACTGATCTGAACTGAACTGAACACAAGAGGAGAAAATGGGGTGGGGGGAGGAATTCAAAACAATCTACAGAACAAGTCAAAACATAAGAATAGTAAATGTTTTTGTTGAGTCACTGCTGTTAAGAGTCTTTTGCCTCACTGGGAATCACAGTCCACCTCACCTCCCTAGAATGCCCTCTGACAATGTTCTGATCTTTGGACCTTCTTTGGGGTCAGCTCAGCTTCTAAACTGGTCCTAATCCTGTGTGTTCTTGTCTCCAGTATCCACAGTTATCAGAACTAGTGCACTTTCTTTTGTGGGAGCTCTCAATGACCTTTTGTATATTCCATAGACACAGAGTTTCCTTAGTTGATAGTGTAGGTTTAATCTGCAGGTTGTACAGCTGGTGGGAAGGTGTGGGATCATCTTCCTTAGCCACACTGCCCCCTGGCTTTCAATTGTGGTTTTATTTCCACCTCTGCAAGGGGGTCGATCTCCCAGGTTTGCTCCTGAGTCTGCCCTGTAGGATGTGGGCTTGCCCCTGTGAGGGCCTGATATGGAGGTAGTGCAGCTCTTTGGTCACAGGGGTTATGACAGCACCAGGTACTCAGCGGAGTCGGTGGCTAGGGCAGCAGGAAATTTAGTGCTCTAGAAGGATATGGCAACCAATATTGGCCAATACACTCCAGTATTCTTACCTGGAGAACCCCCCTCCTTGCCAGAGAAGCCTGGCAGGCCACAGTCTACAGGGTCGCAAGGAGTTGGACACTGCCGAAGCGACCCTGTGCACATAGATGAGACTTTTTGGCCTGCAGCAGCTCTGTCCCATTGAGATTTGAACGTGAAGGTGGCACAGCTGCTTGGCTTGCAGGGACCCTGGCAGTGCCAAGTTTGCAGGGACATGCTCTGCCTCCATTGCAGGAGTTAAGGCCCTATCAGAGTCTTTTTTCCACCCTCTTGTAGCTGGCGATCAAAAGGCCTCTTTAGCCAGTCTTTCTCCATAGCTCCGCCGATGCAGGTTCTTAGAGAGCTCCCTTCCCTGGATTCCTTCTCTGTTGTTCCGTGTGTCAGGCACTCAGAGGGGCCTCCTGACTGGGGTCCTACGCTGTAGATCAGCACGTCAGGCACTTAAAGGGGCGCCCTGGGAGGAGCACTACTCTCATCGGTTACTTAAAGGAGCACCTTGGGAGTGTTCTGCTCTCTAGTTCAGTGCGTCAGGCATTTGATGGGCCAGTCTCGCTATTGTTCAGCTGCGGATGCTGGCCTATAGGGAGAAAGAGGCTATGGTGATGGCTCCACCCCCTACGTGTGATTCAGTTTCACTTTGCTTCCATGGCTGTCCAGCTCTCCTCCACATGCATTTCCCACCACAATCTCCCCCCTCACATCCCCTCGATCAGTCTCTCCACAGTCAAGAGCAGCCCTCACCCTTGGGTTGTTCCACAATCCTTAAATTTCACCTCCCAGCCACTGCGCCTTCCAGGGACCTGTGTCCCTGTCTGGAGCATGAATGTATGTATGTGTCCAGCAAGGACTGTCTGATTCTTATTCTATTTAGGCTGCCACAGATCGGTTGTTTCCCTCTCTGCTTTAAATGTTTTTCCTCTGACTCAGACAATTGCCCCAAAGTGGGGATCAGACCCCAGCTTCAGTTCCCCCACCCACAAGGGCAGGTCCAGTCCTACTAACACTCCTGTTTTTCCCCCTAGTTCCTTCATCCTACCGAGTTTTTCTTGATTCTATATATTCTTTTCCTCTGGTCAGGACCTCCTGTTCACTCTCAGATGGTGTTCTGCATGCACTTCGATGTCTGAAGGTGTATTCCTCTTGCATACGTGGAGAGAAATGTACTCTACATCCACCTACTCCTCCACCATCTTGTTCTCCCATTTAGTCTTTTTGTTTGATCAATACAGGTTTGAAATATTTTTATTTTCATTATATCAAATGAAATAAAAGTGAAAATAGCATTGGAGATATCTAACGGAAAGCAATAGAATCTCACAGGAAAGGTAGAAGCTTAATGTGTAGAAGAAAATTACTGGAAAGGCCTTACACTTACACACAATTACCTGGGGCAATATATATCTTTGACTAAAATCACAGTTTCTGAAGTCAGACATTCGAGCCTCTGTCTTTATTAGGTTTGGGACTGTGTGAATTTCCTCTATGTAAACTAGCTTCAATTTTTCATCTTTCCAATGAAAACAATACAAAGGCTTGTCTTGAAAGAATACCATAAATATAAAAGTTATCTAATATAAAGTGCTGGGCACAGTGTTTGATATTTTATACTATCTCAATAATAATATGCTATTATTTTATGATGATCATTATAGTTATTCTTGTTGCTTCTATTTTTTTGTACCTCACTGGAGCTTCTTTAATTCTCAAGGTCTTTGACTTTATTCTTGATATTTCTCCATACATAGTTAATATAACACAAACTCAAAGGAATTAGCCTGGAAGCAACTTGGGAAATGTATTGTATGAGAAAATGATCCGAAATTTCCAAAAATTTGAACAGTAAAACTGAAACATTATGTATCTCAGCAAACATTTAACTCTGATATGACACCATGACATTGAGTCTATTCATCTACATTTTCCACTGTCCAGAATTTTCCTCAGGGTCAATTTGATATCCTTATTCCACAAACTGTAGATCACAGGATTCATCATGGGCACGGTGCAGGTATAAAAACAGAGGATACTTTTCTTTGTTACATGGGGCTCACAGATGATGGCTGCAGGTACATGAATCCTGCAGATCCATAGAAAACAGCAACAGCTGAGATATGGAAACTGCAAGTGCAAGATTTGGACCTGCCCTCCATGGAGTGTATGTGGAAGATTTTGTAGAGGATGAAGATGTAGGAGGTAAGAGTAGTTAAGGCAGGAATCAGGATAGAGCCAATAACTGGTTGAAATAGATGCTAGAACAAGTAGAAAAACATCACAGAAATAATAGTCAATCACATTGACCTTGAAGAAATAGAGTCCCAGCATAAGGCAAGTATGGAATGTCAATTGAATGATTCACAAGATGTAAACTGCTGCTGTGAGCTGGAAGCACCTATAATAAGACATGATGGCATTATAAAGCAAGGGGTTACAGATGGCAACATAGTGGTCATATGCCATTTCAGTCAACACATAACTCTCTGCAATAATAAAAAGAAGAAAGAAATAGAGCTGAGTCATGCATTCAGGGTAGGAGATTATATTTTTCTCTGTCACTAAGTTCACCAGCATTTTGGGGATAATGACAGTGGACTGACAGAAATCAATAAAGGACAAATTGCTGAGGAAATAGTACATGGGGGTGTGCAGGTGAGAACTGACCCCAATCAGAATGATCATCCCCTGGTTCCCCACCACAGTGACCACATAGATTCTTAGGAAGAGAAGGAAAAAAGGGCAACTAGAATTGTGGTTGTTCTGTGAGCCCAGTGAGGATGAACTCAGTCAGTGAGGAGTGATTTCCAGAGTCCATTTTCTTCTCAGCAGGTTTTAAGTTTAAAAAACAGAAAATGAGTGTACTTGTGTGTGAGTGTGTGTGTGTGAGAGAGAGAAAGAGAGGTTTGTGCACATATTTATGTGTGTGTGTGCTTGTCTGTGTGAGAAGCAGAGTAATTCTGCAGAGATCATTCTTAATCCCACTTCAGAGGACATACATAATGAAGGGAATTCTCCAGTATATCCTGCTACTGTAGGACAAACAATCACTCTGATTGAACCAGAACAGAAATTATAAACTTCAAGAACTTTATAATTAAGTTACTTCGTAAAGTTTAAGAGAAGCAACAATTTATGAATTTTTAAAGCCAGTCCAAAAAGTATTTCTAGTATTATTTCTGATTACTCATCTTTTCTTCAAGTTTCTATGTTTATACATTAATATCATGCATGTTGAATGACACAGAATTTTCCTTTCATTTATAATAAGTAATAGTAGTGCATGCTTTCTATAATTAATGTATAGAGGATTCACGAGTCTGTGGAAAGTAGTTATATTAGTTGGGGCTGTCTTTTTTAGTAATATCTCAACTGAAAATATCTGAAGACCAGTATCATTTCACCTGAGAAATGATGCTTTAATGTCCCAACTTCTTTCTCTCTGGACTTTGACCACAGAGGGCAGAAATATAACTGCTTGGCAGACACCATGTTTACACCTCAAAAGGTTTTCCCTCTCCAGGAACCATTCTTTCTTATTCTAATCTGAATAATCTTGGGGTGAGAGTATAATGGCCTAAATACAAGTCATGTACTCCACCACTGTGACCGGGGCATCAGTGTACTAAGACAGATCTATGCGAAGCACTAAGTATTTGGTATGCCAACATTTTTTATATATAATCATGTATTTTGCACATGTTCTAAATAGGATTCAAAGATGGTAGAGATGTGGATTAGTAAGGTACATGCAAAATAAAATAAGTAATTTTAGTGTCAATTCAATACTAGTCAACAGTGATATGCTTTTTAAAAATCAATGTATCTTTTTTTTTTTTTGATTTGAAAAGGAAATGAGTAGGTTCTAGAAAACAGAAATTTATATTCTTAACACTCAAGCAATATTTGGACTATTGTGCTCAGTTTGAAGTAAAATACTGTGTGTGATATAGGAAAAGGTATACAGTTTCATAAATATGATCTAGAAATATGGTATTTTAAGATGGCTAAAATAATCAAGGATACTTTTTTCTAGCAAAGCAAAAATTCATGTGGCACAAGACAGTTAACTCAACATTCATCACATGGCAGTGAGAGGTACTGAACTTATTGTATACGTTCAACAGATTTGGTAAAATTAACTGCTTCAAACTATGGGAAGAAATATTTGGTTTCACAGCAAAGACAAACATCCCTATCATCAGACACATCCTGAGCTGACAATCATAAAAGTTTGAGTACAGACTGAATAACCACACACATAGCAGATATTCTCTAAGGACACACCTAATAGGTAGTTGGATTAAATGTACTTTTATCTTCATTCTAATGAATCCTAATTTTGTTAGACAGTAGAGGATTGAATCCTCAGCTCAACCCCATTCTTGCTATGTGGTCTTGAGATATGTCTGTTCTCCAACTATCTGAAAAACAGAAACACTAAAATCTACCTTCTGTGTAAACTCAGGTAAATGATTCTTATGATATGCTTAGCACAGTCCCATCCCCTTGGAAAGATCTTAATACTGTCAATGTTATTTCAATCTTAACCTATTGAGTTTCTTTCCATTATATCTTTTGTCTCAGTGGCATTTTCATTTCTACTATGATGGCTGGAATTTATTTTATTTTTTCTTAAGACTTTTTCTTGCTCCTCCTTTCTATCTAAATGCATACAATGATTCAGAAATTTGAAATTTTTATTAAATATTAACTTTCTAATTATTAATATTTCCTAAAACACAAATAAAGCTTGAATAAATTTCTGTCATTCAATGATTTATATCACCCAACAACAAAATCTTTTATTTTTATGTCCCACCAGGTATCATAGGATTTAACTATTACACAAGAGCATTTGTCAGAATTTCTTCTATGACTCATTATATTTCTTTATCTGTCTGTCACACATTCCCAGGGTACCTGATGAAATTTTTTCAATAGTTAGGGTCCTTAAGTTAAGGGCTTTAATAATGGAAACCCCAGTTTACTATGTGCTCAGGAATACCTTTCTCAAGTTTACATTTTGCACATGCTTATTTCTGTATCAGTTATTACGAGTTAATTATGAATTTTCTTCTGTAATAGATGGTAAACTCAATACAGTGCTTGGCACAATGCCTTACATACAAGTATCAATAAGTATGACTTTTTAAATGAAATTATTGAAAAGAGTGTAGTAATAAGTTAACATAGACTCCAACACAAGTGAACAAAGCTCTCATACAGCCTGAGGTGAAGTGAGTAAACAAAGAAATACTGGCCATACTTTTATCCAGCAGGGAGAGAGAGATGATAAGGGAACCTTTGCTCCTCAGGAAGTGTGGATATTAGAGTGAGGACAGATGGAGACAGAAAAATAGCTACTCTCATCTATTAGTGCACTGTGAGGGAGCTAGAACAGGAGATCCAACTTTTTAAAGTCCAGGACTGGGATTCAGATACATCCCTCTTGCTCCGCAAAACATCAGTGTCGTGTATTCTTCTCCTCTATTTCCATGAAGGGAAAAATGGTTCTAGTGATGCTGGTGGATAGTTTTGAGTACTGACATTGCAGGATTTCTTGTTGTTGTAGGGCTGTAACCTAGAAGACTCTGCTGTAATAACTTTGAATCACTGGTTGAAGTTGATGGCCCTCTGCAATGGTTGCTTGATATGAACTGTGATTTATACTCTGAGTATTGATGCTAACAAAAGATGAGGAACAAGTAATGCTAATGATCTCCCATTAGGATCATATCCCACAACTATCAGCTCTTGGGAAAAGTTACAATTAGCAAGTCCCTTTTCTCCCACTGACTCTCAAGTGTTTAATCGTGCCATATAGTTGTAATTTATCATGTTTGTTAGATTATAGCTTGGAAACAAAAATGTGAGAGATTTTATTAGAGCTCCAGTGAACTTCATGTCAAGCTATATAAGAATTCAAAATTTTAAGAAATTTTTAAGACATGCATTAAAGGAATTTTCTAAAGTGATTTCACATAAGATAAATTAAAAAAAAAACAGAAAAAAATCTTTGTGTGCAATATTTGAATGATTTTCTTTTCTCATTGACCTCTATTAACTGTATTTAGATACCATGATGTATTTATAAAACAGTAATACTTGAAACATTTTAACATGTAGGCTGCAGGAAGGTTTCAACTGTTTACTGTCATAACCCCATGAAAAGTTCCTAACAAGTATAATAAGTTGATGACTTTATCTAACTCTATAAATAAAAGAAATATTGAGGAATAACATAAAGATCTGTCGCTTACTGTGAAAAACTTTACTAAATGTTGATTGCTTAATATATAGAGTAATAAAAAATTCATGTTCTGGTTCAACGTGGCAATCTAGGAAGATCCACAATTCTGACTGCAGCAATATAGGTCATCATATTTTCTCTTTATCTTGAAATCAAATTTATTGAATTTTAATTTATATGTGATAAAATTCTACATGCTAAGAATTTTCTCAATGTCAACATAGGTGATGTTCTTTTCTAGTCTGGATGTTGGAAATCATGGTATTCTAGACTGGAGTATTCAAGTTCCAGATACCAATGTACCTCTGATTTGCTATGTTGACCCATCAGATATCAAATATACATATTATTTTTTAACACATGTAGGCTGCATGATTGAAAACCAAGAGTTTTTGTTTCAAGGATATTGGATTGTTAACTTTATTTAATGACTTAAGAAATCAGGTGCTCACGAGGTATAGTACCTGGGGTTTGATATAGCAGCTACTTTCCATTTTTCTAAATTTTTGTATAGACATAATTTCGGATGCCATCAATTTTATTGCAGACCTTTGAAGAACTCTTCAGGTATAAATTTAACTGGTTTTAACATTTAAAAGTGATGTGTAGCTAATTGGAGAAAGTAATGGATAAAGACAGTATGAGAGATATATGACTTCACATCAGTTCATTTCAGTTCAGTCACTCAGTCATGTCTGACTCTTTGCGACCCCATCAACCTAAATATTTTTTTAAAGAAATAAGAAAATTATCAAGGTCTTTCTAGTGCCAGAAATGATCTTAGGTCCTGCAGATATGGCAGTAAAATACATGCATGAGGGTGACCTTTATGAACATTACAGTTCAGTGCATTTTGAACAATAAGCAGGCAACTACATACCCAAAACAATAAATGGCATTGTAGGAGGCATACTGGTTTGAGCAGTGTTACAAAGCATGAAGGAGTTCTTAACTCAGATTTTAAGCTCTGGTAAGGATTTTGAAGTAAGAGAACTGAAAGGTGCTTTCTGAACCATGAAAGACGCCAGGATTCTTGGTCTCCAGAGGAGAAGAATTCAATCTGGGGCCAGAGACAAGACTTGATCGCTCAGAGCTTTGGGGTAATAAAGTTTTATGAAAATATAAAAGAGAGAACGCTTCTGACACAGATATCCAAAGGGGGATGGGGAGTGCCCCCTTGCTAGTGTTAGCAATGGAGTTATATGCCTTTTACTTAGTTATTACAGTGAATTAAAATAATGTCTCAAGTTTGTGAAAATTTTATCAGACCCACTCCCACAATTTATATTTTAAAATAACAGGATTAGCCAGAATGTTGTCAGGAAGGAGAAACTTCTCAAGCAGCATACATTGTTGCTATATAATCCTTAGTACAGAGTTTACAGTGAGTTGTTTGTTGTGTAATCATCAGTTCCAGGCTTAATAATGTTTTATGTGACTAGGACTAAGGAATGTAAAGAGGGAAAGAAAGAAAAAGTCCGTCCTTTCCTCCTCCTTGAGAATTCCAGATCCTTCTCTTGTTGGGGACCCCCGGACTTCTTATCAACCTGCCTAGGAATTGACTCTCTCAGAACCATAAATCCATGCAATATAATAAGCAAAGACTAGATCTAAAATATCTTGCTCATTTTATGTCTGGTCACAAAAATATTCTCTTAAGCATTTTCTTCAGGGCAACATTGACATCTTTATTCCTGAGGCTGTAGATCAGGGGATTCAGCAATGGCACAACAATAGTATAAAACACAGAGGACACCTTCCCTTGGTCAATGGAGCTCACAGATGATGGCTGAAGGTACATGAATGCTGCAGATCCATACAAAGAAGTGACAACTGAGATGTGGGAGCTGCATGTGCTGAAGGCTTTGGACCTGTCCTCCAAGGAACGAATGTGGAGGATGCTAGAGATGATGAAGATGTAGGAGCTGAGGATGGTCAGGATGGGGGCAAAGATGTTAAGTGCACCAAAACATAGAACCAGTAATTCGTTGACATAGGTGCTAGAGCAGGAGAGCTTTAGGAGGGGCAGAAGATCACAGAAATAATGGTTGATAACATCTAATTTGCAGAAATGAACCCTAAGCATGCAGCCTGTGTGAGAGAATACACATACCAATCCGATCATATACACTCCACAAAGGAAGGAGAAACAGGCCTGATGGGACATGGTAACATTATACAGCAAGGGGCTACAGATGGCAACATAGCAGTCATATGCCATTGCAACCAACAGGTAACCCTCTGCAATAATAAAAAGAAGAAAGAAGTAGAGCTGAGTCATGCATTCAGGGTAGGAGATGATGTTCTTCTCTGTCACAAAGTTCACCAGCATTCTGGGGGTAATGACAGTGGACTGACAGAGGTCAATAAAAGACAAGTTACTGAGGAAATAGTACATGGGGGTGTGCAGGTGAGAACTGAGCCCAATCAGTATGATCATGCCCAGATTCCCCAACACTGTGACCACATAGATTACCAGGAAGAGAAGGAAAAGGAGCAGGTGGATTTGTGGACGTTCTGTGAGCCCAGCGAGGATGAACTCAGTCACTGAGGAGTGATTTTCTGCTGCCGTTTCTGTCTGCATAGTCTCTGGAGGAGAAAGAGAAAAACACAGTCATTGGAGGGAATCCATTTTGCTTTTTGATTTTTTTTTCGTTTGCAGTAGAATGTTCCGTATAAATGATTCACTATTTAGGTATCCTTTTGACCTATATAATCACTTAACTCTGAGTCTATTTATGGAATCACAATACCTCTCAATCCAATATTTATAAAGCCTCATTTTCAAATATAATAAATATATTTTCTATTAAAAAATTTAACCATGCTTATCATCATTAAAACGTTCATGGCAGCTGTATGCATAACAATCCAAATTGGAAATAATTCAAATTTATCTTCAGCAACTGATGAATAGATGAATGAGTCATAGTATAATACATACATACGTAAGATATGCATATCCATATATATACATTTGTGTGTGTACATATAAATATAGATTAACGTATACAGGGACATATACAGAGGGCATCTATAGTTGGGATTTAAAGTGTGACATGCAGAATCTCTTAATTCTTCACCTTCAGCCATGAACTGCCTCATCTGTCTACCTGATGATGCCATATCATTGTTACCATTTCCTATGAGTGCCATCAAAATCAACCCTGAATATTCATTGGACAGTGTTGTTGCTGAGGCTGATGTTCTAATACTTTCACCACCTGATGTGAAGAGCTGACTCATTGGAAAAGACTCTGATGCTGGGGAATATTGAAGGCTAAAGGAGAAGCAGGTAGCTGCTGTCTGTCTTTTTACATGTTTTTTTCTTTTTTTCACATGAAATAATCCTACCAATTCTCTTTGTCTCTGTTGTGTGCTAAATAAGTTCTCTTTTCTTTTCAATCTTATTTAAGTTAGAAATCATCATGAAAACATTCTCCAACACCTTGTAATTGTTTTAACCTTCCTAATTCAAGTTCAAAAAACTGTCATTTCTAAACAGCACATTTTTAGACTTGAGATATACTATAAGTCAGATGATGCACCGAATCAGACTTATTCTCCTCTGTATAACAAGCAATTGTCTAGTGCTGAGGATATAAATGGGATTTTATACATAATCCCATACATGAATATATGAGGAATATTTGCCTGAATTTTCACATTAGTATTTCCTGACTTAATAGTCTCAAGCCACAAATGTGAGATGAATATACTCACCCTTCTTCTTGCTGGAAATCTCAGCACCAAATTTTATTTGCAACATGCTTCCTTTGACTCAGAAGATAACTCTGTATTGGTGTCAGGAATGATAGGTACCCAGCTTTCTGCTGTCTTTCTGACCTGGCCAGCACAGCCCAGGTCTCAGAGCCCCTTTTGAAGCTGATCTGCAGTTGTCTAACTTTTCCCTTCAAGAGGGATTCTTTGTCAGTCTTAAACTCATCAATTAGTGATTACGATTTCTTCACAGATTCACCTGGATATTTTTTCATGATCAGATCCTCATCCAGCAGTTCTGAGGAGCATTTGAGGTCTTGAGATTCTGCATCTCGTGCAAGCTTCTAGCCAGAGCTACTAGTTCCCAGTCCACTCTGTGAATAAAAGGTTTTAGAGGACTGGACAACATTTTGACAAGTTATCTTAATATTAACATGGCAACAAATTTTAGTATGATGAAGTAAATCATTTATCCTTATACAAAAATGTATTTAATCAATTTTATATGTAAATACAAAATATACATATTAATTCAAAGTCAAATCTATATGCTATTGGATTTAAAGTTATGGAGTAAGAATTCAGAATATTAACTTAATTTGTTATTTTTTTAGGTGCTCACTGGTAATGATTCTAGTTGCTAAGTTGCATATATAAAATAGTTTATTAGGCACTTATGTTTCATGTTACTTCTATTCTTATATATTATATTTTCACTTTTTGTTCTAAAATAGGAAAATTGGAACCATACTTAGAAATGATTGAATCAAGGTAATTGCACACTCAAGTCAGGAGAGATCTTATAGTTAAATATAAGAAGAGTCAGTTACTTTTACCGGTTTATACTTGTGTTACGTTGAAAGTGAAAGTCACTCAGTTGTCTCCGATTCTTTGTGACCCCATAGACTATGGGTTCATGGAATCCTTCCGGGTCAGAATACTGGAGTGCGTAGCTTTTCCCTTCTCCCTGAGATCTTCCCAACCCAAAGATCAAACCCAGGTCTCCTGCATTGCAGGAGGATTCTTTACTAGCTGAGCCACAAGGGAAGCTAATGCTTCTCAATTTTATACTCATTTAAACTCATTAAAAAATTATCAGGGAAGTTGTCTTATTTTGTTTTCGTTTTTGTTTTTTTTTAATTTCAATACTGAGGGTGAATGTTTGGTAAATGTCAGATATAGAAAGGGTGAACTCTATGCCAATTAAGTCAAAATTTTAGGGTGTGAGGTCAGATATCATTATTTATCAAAAGCTTCTCAACTTTTAATGTGCATAGGAATAACCTAAGGACCTTGGTCCAAAGCAGATTTTGATAGTAAGTCTTGTGTATGGTTTGAGATTATACATTTTAAATAAAGTTTCTCAGGTATTTGCCAATATTTCTCATCTATAGACCACTCTGAGAAACAAGGTTCTAGAGGATCTCTTGTTTTGAGATCCTCCCACTGGAGTTCTTTCAGATTCAAGGAAAATCCACCATACCCATGCATCAAAAATCTTTTAGCTTGGGTTTTCTGTAGCTGCAGGATTCTGACATGTTTGGAGAAGAATACTCTGTGTCTGGAATGCCACCTTATAAATGAACAGACTATGATTGAAGCTGTTTCACTGTGCCAAGTAAAATAAGTGAGAAAGAGAGTTGGAGTTTGGTAAAGGTCAGATATAGAAAGAATGTAAACAAGGAGTAAACAGATCCTATAATTACTTAGAAATTAAAAATTTGAAGGACCCATAGAAGCCATTCTTTCCTTTCTGACAGGGTTTATGTTCTGATTTAGCTGATTTATATATGTGTGTGTGTGTGTGTGTCTGTGTGTCTGTGTGTCTGTGTGTCTGTATGTCTGTGTGTAGATATATATATATATACTCAAACACATACATATTCTGGACTATATATAACATACTAAGAATCATGCCTAAGGTAGAAGTTGTAATTGTGACCATTTTGCCTTCTTTTATAGTACTAATGTAAATTAAGTCAAATAATAAGACAAATAACATGAAAATTAAGTCAAATAATATGTAATAATTGAAAATAAATGTTTGACATTGATGAATAAGTGGATAATGAACTACATGGGTGGTAAATAAAATTAAGTTTTATATATATATATATATATATATATATATATATATATCCATTTATTTGGACACTACAGGTGAATAAGGCAGCACAGTACGCAAAGAACTTTGATCTGTCAGTGATGAGTAGGACGGTTTGAACTGAGAAGAGGCAGAAGACACTGAGTATTTAGAGTTCCATGTGAATTTATAGTTACCGGATGTTGATGACCAGAAGTTAAAAAGGAGCCATATGAGGGGAGAGAAGTGATGTTTCCAAGATAAAACTGGCAAGAAATAACAATTGCTTAAAACTTATGTGGCAAAAGGGTGTGAAAATAATACAACTTACAGAATTTGGGGTTATTATGAGTAGTTGTTAACATAAATTTATTGTTGTAGTTTACTGGCAAGATTGTTTTTGGGTGGACACTTTGTGACCCTGTGGACTGTATCCCGCAAGGCTCCTCTCTCCAAGGGATTTCCCAGGCAAGAATACTGGAGTGGGTTGCCACTTCCTTCTCTAGGAAATCTTCCCCACTTAAGGACTAAACTCACGTCTCCTGCATTGGCAGCTGTATTCTTTACCACTGTATTCTTTACCATCTCTAGGGAAGCCCCTAGAGATAAAAACATGTTGGGCTATTTGTAAAATTGTTGGCATTAAGCATGATAATTTGAATCCCTTTGATTAGTTTTACCGTAAGTTTCTGCATTCACTCTGCATTTGATCTTTTTGTTTGATCAACACAAGTTTGAAATATTTTGATTATTTTCATTAAATCAAATGAAATAAAAGTGAAAATCAAATTGAAGAGATCTAGCGAAAGATAATACAGTCTCACAGGAGATAGAAGCTTAATGTGTAGAAAGAAATTACTGGGAAGTCCTTACACTTACCCACAGTTACCTGAGGTCAATAGATTACTTTGGGTAAAATCACAGTTTTTGGAGCCAGACATTCTAGCCTCTGTCTTTATTATGTTTGGGACTATGGACATTTACTCAAAGTAAACAAGCTTCAATTTATTCATCTTTCAAACAATACTAGGGCTTGCCTTGAAAGAATATCATGAATATTAAAGAAAGTTGTCTAATATAAACTGTTGGACACAGAGTTTGATATTTTATACTATCTTAATAATATTGTTATTACATTATGATGATCATCAGTGATTCTTGTTGTCTGTATTCTTTTTTTATATTACACTGTAACTTCTTTAATTCTCAAGAGTCTCTGACTTTATTTTTGATATTTCTCCTTGTACAGTCAATGTAACACAAATTCAAAAGAATTAGCCTGGAGGGAATGTGGGAAATGTATTGTATGGGAAAATGACCTGAATTTCAAAAATTTGAACAATAAAGCTAAAACATTATGTATCTTAGCAAAGGTATTTCTGATATAACACCAACATGGAGTCTACTCATCTACATTTTCCACTTTCCAGAATTTTCTTCAGGGCCAATTTGACATCCTTATCTTGAAGAGTGCAGGTCAGAGGATTCAGCATGGGCACAATGCAGGTATAAAACACAGAGGACACTTTCCGTTGGCCCATGGGGCTCACAGATAATGGTTGCAGATACATGAATGCTGCAGATCCATAGATAACAGTAACAGCCAAGATGTGGGAACTACAGGTGCTGAAGGCTTTGGACCTGCCCTCTATGGAGTGGAAGTGGAAGATTTTGTAGAGGATGAAGATATAGGAGATAAGAATAGTTAAGGCAGGAATCAGGACTTTGAAAGAGCTACAGACTAGAGCCAATGATTCTTTGAAATAGATGCTAGAACAGGATAGCTCCAGGAGTGGAAAAACATCACAGAAATAATGGTTAATCACATTGGCCTTGCAGAAATAAAGTCTCAACATAAGGCAAGTATGGAATGTTAAATGAATGATGCACAAGATGTAAACTGCTGCTGTGAGCTGGAAGCACCTATAATAAGACATAATGGCATTATAAAGCAAGCACTTACAGATGGCAGCATAGCAGTCATATACCATTTCAGCCAACATACAACTCTCTGCAATAATAAAAAGAAGAAAGAAGTAGAGCTGAGTCATACATTCAGGTTAAAAGAAGATATTTTTCTCTGTCACAAAGTTCACCAGCATTTTGGGGGTAATGAGAGTGGACTGACAGAGATCAGTAAAGGACAAATCGCTGAGGAAATAGTACATGGGGGTGTGCAGGTGAGACCTGAGTCCAACCTTGTGATCATGTCCTGGTTCCCCATCACCATGACCGCATAGATTCCTAGGAAGAGGAGGAAAAGGGGAGCTGGAGTTGTGGCTGTTCTGTGAGACCATTGAGGATGAACTCAGTCACTGAGGAGTGAGTTATAGGGTCCATTTTCTTCTCAGCATGTTCTAATTAAAAAAGCAGAAAATGAGTGTACTTCAGTGTGTGTGTGTTTGTGTGTGTGTGTGAAAGAGAGAGAGAGAGAGGTTTATGAACGTGAGAGAGAGAGAGAGAGGTTTATGCACATGTGTGTGTCTGTGCATGTGTGTCTGAGAGAAAGAGAGAGACAGAGACAGAGAGTAAATCTGTGATCATACTTTATCCTTCATCAGAGGAAATACATAATGCAGGGAAATCGCAAGCATCTTCTGCTCAATTCAGTTCAGTTCAGTTCAGTAGCTCAGTCGTGTCCGACTCTTTGCGACCCCATGAATTGCAGACGGCCAGGCCTCCTTGTCCATCACCAATTCCCAGAGTCTACCCAAACCCATGCCATCGAGTCGGTGATGCCATTCAGCCATCTCATCCTCTGACGGCCCCTTCTCCTCCTGCCCCCAATCCTTCCCAGCATCATGGTCTTTTCCAATGAGTCAACTCTTTGCATGAGGTGGCCAAAGTACTGGAGTTTCAGCTTCAGCATCAGTCCTTCCAATGAACGCCCAGGACTTATCTCTTTTAGGATGGACTGGTTGGATCTCCTTCCAGTCCAAGGGACTCTCAAGAGTCTTCTCCAACACCACACTTCAAAAGCATCAATGTTTTGGTGCTCAGCTTTCCTCACAGTCCAACTCTCACATCCATACATGACCACTGGAAAAACCATAGTCTTGACCAGACGGACCTTTGTTGGCAAAGTAGTGTCTCTTCTTTTTAATATGCTGTCTAGGTTGGTCATAACTTTCCTTCCAAGGAGTAAGCATCTTTTAATTTCATGGCTGCAGTCACCATCTGCAGTGATTTTGGAGCCCAAAATAATAAGTCTGACACTGTTTCCACTGTCTCCCCATCTGTTTCCTATAAGGTGATGTGCTACTCTAGGACAAACAATGAATCTGGTTGGACTAGAATAGAAATTATAAACTTCAAGAACTTTATAATTAAGAGATTTCATAAATTTTAAGAGAAACAGCAATTTAAGCATTTTTAAAATCGATCAGCATGAACATTTCTAGTATTATTTCTGAGTATTCTTTTTTCCTCCAAGTTTCTATGTTCATAAATTAATATGCATGTTGAATGACATAGTATTTTCCTTCCATTTATAATAAGTAGTAGTCTTGTATGCTTTTTATAATTAATGCATAGAGGATTCACAAGTCTGTGGAAAGTAGTTATATCAGTTGGAGCTGTCTTCTTTAGCAACATCCCAGCTGAAAATATCTGAAATGTGACAACCTGTATCACTTCACCTGAGATCTGATGATCTAATGTCCCAGCTTCCTTCTCCCTGGACTTTGAACCCAGAAACAGAAATCTAACTGCTTGACAGACATCATGCTTATACCTCAATAGATTTTTCCCACACTAGGAACCATTAGAAAAAGAAGACTTTTTCTAATTTGGATAATCTTAGAGGTGAGAGTACAATGGTCTATATACAAGTCATGTACTCCACCACTGTGACCAGGGCATCAGGGTACCAAGATTGACCTATGCAATTTGACTTCATGATTTAAATGGTGGAGGTGAGAAAATTATTCTATTCTCCAAATTGTAAAGGGCTTTTGAACACAAACACTAGGTGTTTGGTATTCCAACCTTCTTAAAATATAATCATGTATTTTGCATGTGCTCTCAATAAAATTCAAACATGTTAGAGATGTGGATGAGTAAAGTAAATGTAAAATAAAATAAGTAATTTTAGAGTCAATTCAATACTAGTCAAAAGTGTGATGCTTTTTTTTTCTACCAGTGTATCAGTTTCATTTGATTAAAACATTTAAGTGCCTAATCTGGGCATAAATTAGCTACTATATATTAACTGAATAACTGTTATACCCATAAAAGCATGGTCATCTTATGGCTTCTTTTTTTTTTAATTCATTCATTCATTTTAATTGGAGGCTAATTACTTTACAATATTGTAATGGTTTCTGCCATACATTCACATGAATAAGCCATGAGTGTAAATTTGTCCCCCATCCTGAACTCCCCTCCCACACCCCTCCCCATTCCATCCCTCAGCGTCATCCCAGTGTACCGGCCTTGAGCGCCCTATCTCATGCATCAAACCTGGACTGGCGATCTATTACACATATGGTAATATATATGTTTTAATGTTATTGTCTGACATTGTCCCACCCTCGCCTTCTCCCAGAGTCCAAAAGTCTGTTCTTTACATCTGTGTCTCTTTTGCTGTCTCACATATAGGATCATAGTTACCATCTTTCTAAATTCCATATATATGCATGAATATACTGCATTGATGTTTTTCTTTCTGACTTACTTCACTCCGTAAAATAGGCTCCAGTTTCATCCACCTCATTAAAACTGATTCAAATGCATTCTTTTTAATATCTGAGTAATATTCCATTGTGTACATGTACCACAGGCATCCTGGAATGTGAAGTCAAGTGGGCCTTAGAAAGCAACACTACAAACAAAGCTAGTGGATGTGATGGAATTCCAGTTGAGCTATTTCAAATCCTCAAAGATGATGTTATGAAAGTGTTGCACTCAATATGCCAGCAAATTTGGAAAACTCAGAAGCAGCCACAGGACTGGAAAAGGTCCATTTTCATTCCAATCCCTAAGAAAGGCAATCCCAAATAATGCCCAAACTACCGCACAATTGCACTCATCTCAGATGCTAGTAAAGTAATGCTAAAAATTCTCCAAACCAGGCTTCAGCAATACATGAACCGACAACTTCCAGATGTTCAAGCTGGTTTTAGAAAAGGCAGAGGAACCAGAGATCAAACTGCCAATATCCACTGAATCATCAAAAAAGCAAGAGTGTTTCAGAAAAACATCTATTTCTGCTTTATTGACTATGCCAAAGCCTTTGACTGTGTGGATCACAACAAACTGTGGAAAGTTCTGAAAGAGATGGGAATACCAGACCACCTGACCTGTCTCTTGAGAAAGCTGTATGCAGGTCAGGAAGCAACAGTTAGAACTGGACATGGAACAGACTGGTTCCAAATAGGAAAAGGAGTACGTCAAGTCTGTATATTGTCACCCTGCTTATTTAACTTCTGTGCAGAGTACATCATGAGAAACGTTGGGCTGGAGGAAGCACAAGCTGCAATCAAGATTGCTGGGAGAAATATAAATAACCTCAGATATGCAGATGACACCACCCTTATGGCAGAAAGTGAAGAGGAACTAAAAAGCCTCTTGATGAACGTGAAAGAGGAGAGCGAAAAAGTTGGCTTAAAGCTTAACATTCAGAAAACTAAGATCATGGCATCTGGTTCCATCACGTCATAGGAAATAGATGGGGAGACAGTGGAAACAGTATCAGGCTTTATATTTTGGGGCTCCAAAATCACTGTAGATGGTGACTGCAGCCATGAAATTAAAAGATGCTTACTCCTTGGAATGAAAGTTATGACCAACCTAGAGAGCATTTTAAAAAGAAGAGACATTACTTTGCCAACAAAGTTCTGTCTGGTAAAGACTATGGTTTTTCCAGTGGTCATGTATGGATGTGAGAGTTGGACTGTGAAGAAAGCTGAGCACCGAAAAATTGATGCTTTTGAAGTGTGGTGTTGGAGAAGACTCTTGAGAGTCCCTTGGACTGGAAGGAGATCCAACCAGTCCATCCTAAAAGAGATCATTCCTGGGTGTTCATTGGAAGGACTGATGCTGAAGCTGAAACTCCAATACTTTGGCCGCCTCATGGGAAGAGTTGACTCTTTGGAAAAGACCATGATGCTTGGAGGGATTGGGGGCAGGAGGAGAAGGGGCCGACAGAGGATGAGATGGCTGGATGGCATCACTGACTCGATGGGCATGAGTTTGAGCATACTCCCGGAGTTTGTGATGGACAGAGAGGCTTGGTCTACTGTGGTTCATGGGGTCTCAAGGAGTCAGGCACAACTGAGTGACTGGACTGAACTGAACTGAACCACAGCTTTCTTATCCGTTCATCTGATGATGGACATCTAGGTCGCTTCAATGTCCTAGCTATTGTAAACAGTGCTGCGATGAATTTGGGGTACACATGTCTCTTTCAATTCTGGTTTCCTCGGTGTTTATGCCCAGCAGTGGGATTGCTGGGTTATATGGGAGTTCTATTTCCAGGTTTTTAAGGAATCTCCACACTGTTCTCCATAGTGGCTGTACTAGTTTGCATTCCCACCAAACAGTGCAAGAGGGTTCCCTTTTCTCTGCACCCTCTCCAGAATTCATTGTAGCCTTTTTGATAGCAGCCGTTCTGACCAGCTTGAAATGGTACCTCACTGTGGTTTTGATTTGCATTTCTCTGATAAGGGGTGTGGTTAAGCATCTTTTCATGTGTTTGTTAGCCATCTGTATATTTTCTTTCGAGAAATGTCTGTTTAGTTCTTTGGCACATTTTTTGATAGGGTCATTTATTTTTCTGGAATTGAGCTGCATGAGCTCAATTTATATTTTTGAGATTAATTCTTTGTCGGTTGCTTCATTTGCTATTATTTTCTAGCATTCTGAAGGCTGTCTTTTCACCTTGTTTAAGTTTCATTCATTGTATAAAAGCTTTTAAGTTTAATTAGGTCCCATTTGTTTATTTTTGCTTTTATTCCCAATATTCTGGGAGGTGGGTCATAGAGCATACTGCTGTGATTTATGCCAGAGTGTTTTGCCTGAGATTTCCTCTAGGAGTTTTATAGTTTCAGGTCTTACATTTAGATCTTTAAATCACTTTAAGTTTATTTTTGTGTATGGTGTTAGAAAGTGTTCTAGTTTCATTCTCTTACAAGTGGTTGACCAGTTTTCCCAGCACCATTTGTTAAAGCGATTGTCTTTTCTCCATTGTATATTCTTGCCTCCTTTGTCAAAGATGAGGTGTCCATAGGTGTGTGGATTTATCTCTGGGCTTTCTATATTGTTCCATTGGTCTATATTTCTTTCTTTGTGCCAGTACCATACTGTCTTGATGACTGTAGCTTTGTAGTCTAGTCTGATCTCAGGGAGGTTGATTCCTCCAGTTCCACTCTTCTTTCTCAAGATTGCTTTGGCTATTTGAGGTTTTTTGTATTTCCATACAAATTTTGAAATTATCTGTTCTAGTTCTCTGAAAATTACCATTGGTAGCTTGATAGGGATTGCATTGAATCTATAGATTGCTTTGGGTATACTTTCATTTTCACTATATTGATTCTTCCAATCCATGAACATGGTATATTTCTCCATCTATTTGTGTCACCTTTGATTTCTTTCATCAGTCTTTTATAGTTTTCTATATATAGGTCTTTTGCTTCTTTAGGTAGATTTATTCCTAAGTGTTTTGTTCTTTTCATTGCAATGCCAAATGGAATTGTTTCCTTTATTTCTCTTTCTGTTTTCTCATTGTTAGTGTATGGGAATGCAAGCAGTTTCTATGTTCTAGTTTTATGTCCTGCAACTTTACTATATTTATTGAGTAGTAATTTTCTCATGGTGTCTTTAGGGTTTTCTATGTAGATGATTATGTCTTCTGTAAACAGTGTTTTACTTATTCTTTTCCAATCTGGATTCCTTTTATTTCTTTTTATTTTCTGATTCCTGTGGCTAACACTTCCAAAGCAATGTTGAATAGTAGTGGTGAGAGTGAAAACCCTTGTCTTGTTCCTGACTTTAGGTGAAATGCTTTCAATTTTTCACCATTGAGGAAAATGCTTGCTGTGGATTTATCATATATGGCTTTTATTATGTTGAGGTATGTTCCTTCCATGCCTGCTTTCTGGAGGTTTTTTTTGGTCATAAATGGATGTTGAATTTTGTCAAAGGCTTTCTCTGCATCTATTAAGATACTCATATGGTTTTTATCTTTCAATTTGTTAATGTGGTGTATCACATTGACTGATTTGTAAATACTGAAGAATCCTTGCATCCCTGGGATAAAGTCCACTTGGTCATGATGTATGCTTTTTTTAATATGCTATTGGATTCTGTTTGCTAGAATTTTGTTAAGGATTTTTGCATCTATGTTCATCAGTGATATTGGCCTATAGTGTTCTTTTTATGTGGCATCTTTGTCTGGTTTTGGTATTAGGGTGATGGTGGCCTCATAGAATGAGTTTGGCATTTTACCTTCCTCTGCAATTTTCTGGGAGAGTTTGAGTAGGATAGGTGTTAGCTCCTCTCTAAATTTTTGATAGAATTTACCTGTGAAGCCAGCTGGTCCTGGGTTTTTGTTTGTTGGAAGATTTTTTATTATACTTTCGCTTCTGTGCTTGTGATGGGTTTGTAAAGATTTTCTATTTCTTTCTGGTTCAGTTTTGTAAGGTTATACTTTTCTAAGAATCCGTCCATTTCTTCCAAGTTGTTCATTTTACTGGTATATAGTTGCTGCTAGTAGTCTCTTAAGATCCTTTGTATTTCTGTGTTGTTTACTGTGATTTCTTCATTTTTATTTCTAATTCTGTTGACTTGATTTTTCTCCCTTTTTTTCTTGATGAGTCTGGCTAATAGTTTGTCTATTTTATTTACCTTCTCAAAGAACCAGCTTTTAGTTTTGTTGATTTTTTTTTTTTTTTTTTTGCTATAGTCTCCTTTGTTTCTTTTTCATTTATTTGTACCTGAATTTTTATGATTTCTTTCCTTCTACTAACCCTGGGGTTCTTCATTTGTTCTTTTTCTAGTTACTTTAGGCATAAAGTTAGGTTATTTATTTGATTTTTCTCTTGTTTCTTGAGGTTAGCTTGTATTGCTATGAACCTTCCCCTTAGCACTGCTTTTACTGAATTCATAGGTTTGGGGTTGTCATGTTTTCATTTTCATTCATTTCTATGCATATTTTGCTTTCTTTTTTAATGAACTTTTTTTTTTTTCTTAATGCAGTCCTCATCCAGTGGTTCTGAGGAATACTTGAAATTTTGAGATTCTGGCATCTCTTACAAATTCCTACACAATGCTACTGGTTGCCAGTCCACTGTGTGAAAAACAGATTTTAAAGGATCGTGGCTCATCTTGACAAGTTGCATGCATGCGTGCTCAGTTGTGTCTGACAGACTCCATGGACTGTAGCCTGCCAAGCTTCTCTGTCTTTGGAATTCTACAGGCAAGAATACTGGAGTGGGTTGCCATGCCTTCCTCCAGGGATCTTCCTGACCCAGGGATCAAACCTGTATCTCTTATGCCTGTATTGGCTGGCTGGTGAAGACCACCATCACCACCTGGGAAGCCTCCTGACAAGTTATCTTAATGTTAATAGGGAAACAGATTTTAAAATAATGAAGTAAATTAATTAAACTTGTATAAAGATACATTTAATTCATTTAACTATAAATAGAAAATATAAATATTGATTCAAAAGCCAAGTTTATATATAATAGGATTTACAGTTTTGGGGTAAAAATTCAGAATATTGATGTAATATTTGATTTTTTTAAGATCCTCACTATTAAAATTTCAAGTTGCTATTTGCATATATAAAGAAGTGTTTTATTAGGCATCTTTGTTTCTTATTTCTTCTGTTTTAGTATTTTCTCATATTTTCATTTTTTGTTCTAAAAGCAGAAAATGGGAAATAATCTAATATTTAACTGAATCAAGGTAAATTGGTCTCTCTAGTGAAGAGAGATACTATATAGTTAAATATATCAGTTCAATTATTATTACTGGTTTACACTTGCATACATTAGTGTTTCTCAATTTTGGATACTCATTTCAAGTAAACAAGGGAGTTTGTTTTATTATTATTTCAATACCCAGGGCATACCCTATGTCAATAAAGTCAAATTTTTAGAGTATAACATAAGATATCAGTATTTTTTTTAAACTTTTAAACCTTTAATGTGCATGGGAATAACCTAAGGATCTTGATCAAAAGCCCAGATTCTGATAGTAAGTCTCATAAATGACTTGAGATTATGTATTCTAAATAAAATGTCTCAGATCTCATCACTGCTACTCATCTATAGACCACGTGAAAAAACAAATGGTAGAAGATCTCTTGTTTTGAATATCTTCCTAGAATTCTTACAGATTCTAGTAAAGTGCCCCCAATTAAAAGGTTTCTTTAGCATTGGATTTGGTGTGGCTGCAGGATTCTGGTATGTTTGAAGGGTAATATATGTGTACGGAATGCCACCTTATAGGTGAGCACACTATGATCTACACTTATTTCAGTGTGCTGAATAAAAGAAGTGAGAAAAAGACTTGGAGTTTGGTAAAGGTCAAGGCTGTATATTATCACCCTGCTTATTTAAGTACTTTGCAGAGTACAACATGCAAAATGCCTGGCTGGATGAAGCACAAGCTGGAACCAAGATTTCCAAGGGAAATATCAGTATTTCAGATATGCAGATGACTCCACCCTTATGGCAGAAAGAGAAGAAGAACTAAAGAGCCTCTTGATGAAAGTGAAAGAGGAGAGTGGAAAAAGTTGGATTAAAACTCAACATTCAGAAAACTAAGATCATGGCATCTGGTCCCATCACTTCAAGGCAAATAGATGGGGAAAAATGGAAACAGTGACATACTTTATTTTCTTGGACTCCAAAACCACTGCAGATGATGATGGCAGCCATGAAATTAAAACACATTTACTCCTTGGAAGAAAAGCAATGACCAACCTAGAGAGTATATTAAAAAGAAGAGGCAGCGATATTGCTTTGCTGACAAAGGTCTATCTAGTCAAAGTTTTGCCTTTTTGAGTAGCCATGTATAGATGTGAGAGTTGGACCATAAAGGTTGAATGCTGAAGAATTGATCCTTTTGAACTGTGGTGTTTAAAGAAGACTCTTGAGAGTCCCTTGGACTGTAAGGTCAAACCAGTTAAATCTCAAGAAAACCAGTCCTGATATTGAGTGATATTGATATCAGTCTAATATTCATTAGAAGGGTTGATGCTGAAGCTGAAGCTCCAATAGTTTGGCCACCTGATGTGAAGAGCTAAATCATTTGAAAAGACCATAATACTGGGAAAGATTGAAGGCAGCAGAAAAAGGAGGGGATGACAGAGGATGAGATGGTTGGATGGCCATCACTGACTCAGTGGACATGAGTTTGAGCAAGCTCCGGGAGATGGAGTGCTGCAGTTCCTGAGGTCACAAAGTGTCAGACACGACTGAGTGACTGAACAACAACAGCAAAATTAACAAACGGTCAGACACAGAAAGGATATAAACAGAAAGTATAAACATATTTTCCTATGACTCTATATCCTGAAAAATATTAAGATACTCATAGAAGCCAATCTTTCCGTTTTTATAGGATACATTTTCTGATTTGGGTGAATACATATGTTGTTTTTGTTCAGTCACTCAGTCATGTATGACTCTTTGTGACCCCATGAACTGAAGCACACCAGGCTTCCCTGTCCTTTGCCATCTCTCAGAGTCTGCTCAAACTCATGTTCATTGAGTCAGTGATGCCATCCAACCATCTCATCCCCTGTCATCCCCTTCTCCACCTGGCTTCAAACTTTCCCAGCATCAGGGTCTATTCTAATGAGTCAGGTGGCCAAAGTACTGGAGATTCAGTTTCAGCATCAGTACTTCCAATGAATAGGCAGGGTCAATTTCTTTTAGGATTGACTGATTTGATCTCCTTGCAGTCTAGGGGACTCTCAAGAGTATTCTCCAACACCACAGTTCAAAAGCATCAATTCTTAAGCTTGTACTTCCAGTTTATGGAAACAAGATTGTACAAACTGGCAGAATCTAAGAGTAGGTATCATGCCTGAGACAGGAGCTTTTATAAATCTTTTTTTAAATTTATTTTATTTGGAAGGATAGGAATTTTAATTGTAGCTGTTTTCCTTCTTTTACAGTACTGATGAAAATTAAGTCAAATAATACAAGAGCACTTGGAAAATGAATCTCTGATATTGACAAATGAATGGGTAATGGAATAAAAGGGTTCAGTTCAGTTCAGTTGTTCAGTCATGTCTGACTCTGCGACTCTATGGACTGCAGCAGGCCAGGCCTCCCTGTCCATCACCAACTCCTGGAGTTTACTCAGACTCATGTCCATTGAGTCAGTGATGCCATCCAACCATCTCATACTCAGCTTCATCATCAGTCCTTCCAATAAATATTCAGGACTGATTTCCTTTAGGATGGACTGGTTGGATCTTCTTGCAGTCCAAGGGACTCTCCTGAGTCTTCTCCAACACCACAGTTCGAAAGCATCAATTCTTTGGTGCTCAGCTTTCTTTACATTCCAACTCTCACATCCATACATGACTACTGGAACAACCATAGCCTTGGCCAGATGGACCTTTTTTGGTAAAGTAATGTCTCTGCTTTTTAATATGCTCTCTAGGTTGGCCATAACTTTTCTTCCAAGGAGCAAGCGTCTTTTAATTGCATGGCTGCAGTCACCATCTGCAGTGATTTTGGACCCCAAGAAAATAGTCTGTCACTGTTTCCATTGTTTCAGCATCTATTTGCCATGAAGTGATGGAACTGGATGCCATGATCTTACTTTTCTGAATATTGAGTTTTAAGCCAACTTTTTCACTCTCCTCTTTCACCTTGATCAAGAAGCTCTTTAGTTCCTCTTCACTTTCTGCCATAAGGGTGGTGTCATCTGCATATCTGAGGTTATTGATATTTCTCCTGACAATCCAATTCCAGCTTTTGCTTCATCCAGCCCAGCATTTTGCATGATGTACTCTGCATGTAAGTTAAATAGGCAGAAAGAAAGAAAGTGAAAGTGAAATCGCTGTTATGTCCGACTCTTTGCGACCCCATGGACTGTAGTCTACCAGGCTCCTCCATACATGGGATTTTCCAGACAAGAATACTGGAGTGGGTTGCCATTTCCTTCTCCAGGAGATCTTCCTGCCCCAGGGATTGAACCCAGGCTCCTACAGTGAAGGCAGACACTTTACCGGCTGAGCCACCATGGAAGTCCATACTAGAGTGGGTATCTGTTCCCTTCTCCAGGGGATCTTCCCAACCAAGGGATCAAACTCGGGTCTCCCACACTGCAAATGGATTCTTTACCAGCTGAGCCACAAGGGAAGCTGTAAATAAGCACGGTGACAATATCGTCCTTGCCCGTACTCCTTTCCCGATTTGTAACCAGTCTGCTCTTCCATGTCCAGTTCTAACTGTTGCTTCTTGACCTGCATACAGATTTCTCAGGAAGCAGGTCAGGTGGCCTGGTATTCCCATCTCTTTAAGAATTTTCCAGTTTGTTGTGATCCACACAGTCAAAGGCTTTGATATAGTCAATAAAGTAAAAGCAGATTTTTTTTTTTTGGAACTCTTGCTTTTTCAATGATCCAACAGATGTTGGCAATTTGATCTCTTTACCTTTTCTAAATCCAGCTTGAACATCTGGTAAGTTCATGGTTCTCATACCACTGAAGCCTCAGATGAATAAGGCAGCACATTGTCCAAAGAGCATGATCTTAATGAGTAAGATCGTTTATTTGGGAAAAGACTGAAGACAATTGAGCATCTAAAATATCATGTGGATTCATAGTTACAAGGCAAATGTCCAAAGCAGAAAAGCAATATTTCAAGTGGCAGAGAAATTTCAAAGACAAAACCAACATGGAATGGCAATTATTTGTGAATTATGTGGCATAACAGCCTGAATCATACCACAGTGATAAAATTAGCATTCAGCAGTTGCTCTGTAAGTAGCTATAGCATTGTGCTTTTCACTTATCTTTTGAGAAGATAAGTCAAGGTTGTTGAGGATGCTTTTATAAAAATTTTTTTCTATCAAATATAGTAATTTAAGTCTCTGAGACTATAAAAAGTCTTCTTTTTTATTGTTTTGATTAAGTAGGTTAGAAATATTTTGATTATTTTTATGATACTAGATGAAATAATAGTAAAAAAAAATAGTACTAAGGAGATCTAGAGGAAAGCAACACAGTCTTATAGAGAACTGAAGTTGCTTGATGTATAGAAGAAAATTCCTAGGGAAACCTTAGTTCATGCATATTCAGTCATGTCTGACTGTTTGCACACCCCATGTACTATATCCAACCAGTCTCTTCTGTCCATGGGATTTTTTCAGACAAGAACAGTGGAGTGGGTTGCTATTTCTGCCTTCAGGGAATCTTCCCAACCCAGGCATCAAATACTTGTCTCACGCATTGGTAAATGGGTTCTTTACTACTAGCACTAACTCCCACAATACATGGGGCCAAAGAATCATCTTGAGAAAAATCATAGGTCTTGGAAACAAACACTCTAGGCTTTACCATTTGTTATGTTTAGGACTGTGGGCAAATAATCAAACTAAATTTGACTAGGGTTTACTTTGATATAGGCTGTGCATATAAATAAAGTTATCCATTTCAAGTGCTGGAAATAGTGCATAATATTTCATAAAATTCTGATAATATAGATTACTAGGATTGTCTTCAAAATCTTCATTCCTTCCTTTATATTTTTCTTGTTCTCTGCATTATCATTGCAAAGAAAACTAAGACTCCTTTAACCCTCAAGTGTTTTTAGAATATTATACATAATCACAGTTTCTGATTTTATATATAATGACTTTAATATATGTTGAAGAAGAGGCTGAAGTAAAATTTTGGATATATTTTTTATGTCACTAAATTTCCCAAATCAATAAACTCAATACATATTATATCTCAGGGAGCAAAAGGACTTGTATGTCATCATGATAGTGATTCTATTCATACACGTTTTTCAATCTCCAGAATTTTTTCAGGGCAAGTTTGACATCCTTGTTACGCAGACTGTAGATCAGAGGATTCAGCATGGGTACAATGCAGGTATAAAACACAGAGGACACTTTTCCTTGATCCATGGAGCTCACAGATGATGGCTGCAGGTATGTGAATGTCGCAGATCCAGAGAAAACAGCAACAGCTGAAATATGAGAACTGCATGTGCTGAAGGCTTTGGACCTGCCCTCAGTGGAGTGGATTTGGAGGATGCTGGAGAGAATGAAGATGTAGGAAGCAAGGATGGTTAAGGAAGGTGTCACAATGTTAAATGCACTCAAGACTAGAACCAATAATTTGTTGATGTAGGTGCTAGAACAAGATAGCTCCAAGAGTGGAAAGAGATCACAGAAATAATGGTTAATCATCTTGTTCTTGCAGAAAAAGAGTCTCAACATAAAGCCTGTGTGGATTGTAGACCCGATGAAGCCCAAAATATAAACTCCCACTGTGAGGCGGAAGCAGATGTGGTAAGACATGATGACATTATAAAGCAAGGGATTACAGATGGCAACATAGCGGTCATATGCCATTACAGCCAACATGTAACCCTCTGCAATGATAAAAATGATGAAGAAATAGAGCTGAGTCATGCATTCAGTGTAGGAGATAATATTCTTCTCTGTCACAAAATTCACCAGCATTTTGGGGGTTATGACAGTGGAATGACAGAAGTCAACAAAAGACAGGTTGATGAGGAAGTAATACATTGGAGTGTGCAGGTGAGAACTGAGCCCAATCAGTGTGATCATGCCCAAGTTCCCCACCACCGTGACCACATAGATTCCTAGGAAGAGGAAGAAAAGGAGCAGCTGGAGTTGTGGCTGTTCTGTGAGCCCAGCGAGTATGAACTCAGTCACTGAGGAGTGATTTCCAGGGTCCATTATCTTCTCAGTCTGTTGTAAGTTTACAAAAGAAAATCAGCATACTTTAGTGTGCATGTGTGCATGTGTTATAGGGGAGAGTAGTGCTCTGGAGATCATTATTTGATCCCTTCTCAGAAGAGACTGACAATCTTTTCTGGGATCTCTCAAGTCTCTCTTGTTTCTCTGGGACAAAAGAAAAAAAAAAAAAACTCCTGGTTGGATCAGAGAAGGAAATATAAACTCTACAAACTTTTATAATTCAAGCACTTCATAACTTTATCAGTGGCAACCCCAATTGCTGGATTTTGAAAATCATCAGAATGGGCTTCTGTGGTAGCTCAAATGAGTCTGCCTGCAATGCATGTGACGTGTGTTCAATTCCTGGGTTGGGATGAACTCCTGGAGAAGGGAACGGCAGCCACTCCAGTATTCTGGTCTGTAGAATCCCGTGGACTGAGCAGCCTGGCAGTTACAGCCCACAGGATCACAAAGAGTCGGACACAAGTTAATGACTAAGCACTAAGCACGCACTTCCATTTCTGAGTACTTTTTCTTTCCTTCCATATTCTATATGTGTATACTAACATATGCATGTCAAATGGCGTAATGTTCATTTCACCCACAATAAGTAATAGGAGTGCATGTCTTCTATAATTAATAAAGAGGATTCAAAAACTTTATTACTTTTAACTGTATTAGTCTCAGCTACTTTCCTTACTAGAATCCCACTTCAAAATATCTGAAGCACTGGACGACTATCAGTGTCATTCCACCTGAGGGCTGCTGTTTCATATGGCAGCTTCCTTCTCCCTAGACCATGACCCCAGAGAGTAGAAACATAACTTTTTGGCAGACATCATGCTTATATCTCCATAGCTTTTCCAACTCCAGAACCCATCTTCCCTTGTTCTAATTTAGATAATCTTGTACATGTGTGTGTGCAAGCTAAGTTTCTTCAATCATGTCTTTGCAGCCCTATGGACCATAGCCCACCAGGCTCCTCTGTCCATGGCATTCTACTGGCAAGAATACTGGACTGGGTTGCCATGTCCTCCTCCAGGGGATCTTCCCAACCCAGGGATTGAACCCACTACTCTCTTATGACTATCTGCATTAGCAAGCTGGTTCTTTACCACTAGCACTACCTGGGAAGCCTTAGATAATCTCAGGAACCAGAATATAATGTCCTAAAAGTAGGGCAGGTATTCCATCACTGTGACCAGGGTGGCAGTATACTCAGATTGATCAATGCAATTTGAACTTCATGGCCAATGGTAGAGGTGAGAAAAATATTCATATTCCAAAAACATAAGAAAGATTTTTAAAGGCAAACAGAAGATTCTATGCTGGTCTTTGTGTGTGTGTGTGTGTGTGTGTGTGTGTGTGTGTGTGTGCAATCATGTATTTTGTGTGTGCTCTCTATGGAATTCAAAGATGGTAGAGATATAGGTTAGTAGAGTGCATACAAAATACAATTAGGAATTTTAGTTTAAAAGCAATTTTGGATAATGTTGGTCAGTTGTGTGATTTTTTTAAGAGACCAAGATATGTTTGGTTTACATTTGCAGATGAGCAGATTCTAGGAAATGGAAATTTATATTCTTAATTAAAACTCAAACAGTGGTTGGATTAATATGTTCAGTCTGACGTACAATACTTAATGTAACAGACAAACTAGACAATTTCAGAAAAATGATCTAGAAATCTGTCATTTTAGAATGTCTGGAAAAAACTGAAGATAGTTTTAGGGCAAAGCAAAAATTCATGTAGCATAGGACTGTTAACTCACGTCTCAAAATACTGCTTTACGTAAGACATATTGGTGTCATTTTATATGCCATCAAGAGACTGAGGTAAAATGAACTGCTTGAAACTACAGGTGAAATATTTGGGTTCAAACTGAAATGACTGTTCCAACTCTGACATAACTAGATCTTAGTCAAAGTGTTGCTTTCAGGGACCTCCCTTGTGGTCCAGTGGTTAAGACTCCAGCTCACAATGCAGGGAGTCTGGGTTCAATCCCTCATCAGGGAACTAGATCCTGTTTGCTACAAGTAACAACTGGCACAGCCAAATAAAAAACAAAGTGTTGCTTTCAGCCTGAATAACTAGTTATTTAGCAGATATATTGTTAATGACATAAGCACTTGACGGCTGGTTGGATTAAAAAGTCTTTTACATCTCTTCCAGTTTCAATGTTTAATGAATTTATAATTATTATAAGTTCTGATATTAAGCTAGTAATGGATTAAAACTTCATATCAATTCCATACTTACCCTATGACCTTGGGTTGATTACATCTACTGTCCAGTTCTCTGGAAAAAAAAAAATACTAATATCTGTTTCATGTGAAAATTAAGTGGATCTTAGTAAGAAAATATTAATGTTATTTTACCTTTGATATATTGTTTCTTTCCAATATATCTTTTATTTAACCAACATTTTCATTCCTTAATGATGGCCAATGTTTTAAATTTTCTTCTCCTTAGCACACCTTCTTCTTGCCTCTTTTACATTAACATATATGGTAATACATATTTGAAGATTTTTGCTGAATATTAGCTTCCTAAACTATCAGTATTTTCCATAGTGACTAAATAAGTTCAAATCAATTTCTTTGTCATTCAGAGATTTATATTGTCTGACAGCTAAAGAAATGTTTTCTTATTAATGTTGGAACAGCTATCACATAATTTATTTCACAAAAAAGCATAGTAGGCTCTCATTTTCAATTCATCAAATTCCTTTAGCTTTTCTCACTCTACCCCCCTTATCCTGTGAAATCTATTTAATAGTAAAGACACTGTAATCAAGGTCCTTAAAAAGTGCAAGACACAGTTAATAAGAACATTTCCTATGTGCCCAAGAATACATTTCTTATGTCACATTTAGCATGAACTTTAATCTCTATTAATTTAGTTATTTACTAGCTTTTCTTCTGTACCTGATGATTAACTCAAAACAGTGCCTTCCATAAAGAAAGTACTGATAAATATGATATTTTAATAAAATGATTGAAAATTTAGCAAAAAGTTAACATAGACTTCACATAAGTGAATGAAGCTCTCAGATGTGCCAGAGTTGAAGTGAGTAAACAAAGTGTTTGCCATGAATTTCTTCAACAGGGAAAAGATAGGTGGTAAAATATTACTTGTTCATCTGGGAGTTGACTGTTCGAGTGAGGACAGGCAGAGATAGAAAAAATAGCTACCTGTATCTCCTGTTAGTGCACCAGGAGGGAGACATTTAAAAAGTTAGAACTGGGTTTAAGACACTTCCTCCTTAAAAATTTTGAATTGTGTCCCCCCCCCCCCACTTCTCTGAAGGCAAAAATGATTCTGATGATGCCAGTGGATAGTTATGAGTACCAACCTTGCAGGACTCTGTGGTGTTGAGGGTCATAGCCTAAAAGCGTCTGTGATAGTAATTTTGTGTCACTAGTCGATCTCTGATGAAGCTAATGGCCCTCTGCAAAAGTTGGTTGATAGATGAGGATTTTATACTCCGGGTATCAATACTAAGTGTCTGATGATGAGGAACAAACAATGATAATTATCTCCCACTAGAATCTTACCCCACAACTATGGCTCTTGGGAAAATAAATAATTAGAATTTCCCTATTTCCCCATTGACTCTCAAGTATTGAAAAGTGTCACATAACTCTGGTTATTTTTTCTTGTTAGGTTATTTATTGTAAACAAGGATGTAATAGATTTTGTTAGAGCCCACTAAATTTCATGTCAACCTAATTAAAAGTTCAAAATTTCATGAAATTATACAGACATACACTAAAGTAATATCTTAAAGTGGTTTTTCACAAGGGGAAAATGGAAAATTGAGGGAAACAAATTTTATATGTAAGATTTGAAATTTCTGTTTTCATATATAATACTAACTGTATTTATATATGATGATACACTCCTAAATAAAAGTACTTGGATATTTTAACTTGAGACTAACTAAAAGCATCTTATAGCTATTGTCATAACCCTGTGAGAAGTTCCTAACAAATCTAAAATCGAAGGATGATGACTAATAATTTTATAATTTCCCCAATAATTATAAAATATATGCTGAAGAACAAGATACAGATACATGTGTTCTAAAGATTATTTTAGCTTTTTAATACTAAATAGTTTTATTTATTAGGAAATAAAAATTACATTTAATATTTTTATTCAAAAGACTCATGCAAATGTGATACCGGAATTGACACATTATTCACCAATTTGGAGATCTTTTGCTTGAGGGAAGAGGTATAAATAGTGCTTCAGTGAGTATGCTTAAAGTCCAAGTGCTTCTGTTCCTCTCCTGATCCACCATTTACTGCTGGTAAACTTGGACAAGCAACCTCACTCTCTATTTAGCAGAGATATAGCACCTGATGGGCTTCCCTGATGGCTCAGATGGTAAAGAATCTGCCTGCAATGCGGGAGACCCAGGTTTGATCCCTGGGTCAGGAAGATACCCTGGAGGAGGGCATGGCAATCCACTCCATTATTCTTGCCTGGAGAATCCCCATGGACAGAGGATCCTGGCAGGCTACAGTCCATAGGGTTGCGAAGAGTGAGATACGACTAAGCAACTAAGCACAGTACAGAGCACCCTGAAAAATAGTTGTAACAATAATGATTATTTTTTTATAGTTGTTACAATGTGCTATTAATTAGAAAGTAATTACACAAGTCAAAATACAAACACCAATTACAATGTTTAAAACATTCATCTCTTTTGTCTTTCATTAAGTAAGAGGTTATAAATAGTCATCAAATTAGGGGATGTAGAATCATATATGCAGTCTCCTATTCTGTTATTATATAGATTATTTTATGATTACATGCCTCAAAGTAAAATTTAAAAAGAATTTCATTTGATTAAAAATAAAAGAAGAAACAGAAAATCTGAAATATCTACCTAACAGCTAAATAAAGATGAACTTGGGGGGAAAAAATGAAATGAATTTTACAAATAAGCATGAAGCCTAAACTATTCAACTTCTAGAGAAAAGACTAAAAAAATTTAATATATTGGAGTTGCTTGATAATTCTTAGAACACAGATTAACCATATAATGCTGACAAACTCTGTTTTGTCCAACTTAAAAACTATTCTTAATAGACATCATTAGAAAATTAAAACAAGCCACTACGGACTGTTATTGAAAATGTATAAACAATACAGACAAGACAATAACATGAAGATTATCAAGCCAATGAAAAATAGGAAAATTTTCTGAACAGATATATCATAGAAGATGATAAAAGAGTAGTTAATAAGTTCATAAAAAAATAATAAAATCAGTACTCATTATGAAATGAAAGCTAAAGGTAAATCACAGTGACAAACCACCACATACCTATACTGAATTAACATTAAGTACATAGGTAAATAATAGACAAACAAAAACCTACAATTACAAAACTTTGAGGCAACATGAAACATCTAGAGAGGATATAGAGCTACCACTTTGGAAAACTGTGCAGCAATTTTAGAAAGTCAGGTATACACTTATGTTATAACTTACCACCTCTACCCCTTGGTATTTTACCCAAGAGAAATGTACACAAATGTATACACTAAAACATGTACAAAAATGAGCATAGAAGATTTGGTACTAACAATCCACTGAAAACAACCCAAATATTTAACTAATGAATGGGTAAATGAATTGTGATATGTACTTGTACGCACAGGGTGGAATATTATTTATTAATAAAAGTAGTAAATCACAAATGCATGCAGAAACATGAACTAATCCTAAAAATGGCATGTTGTCTAAAATGAGCCAAACATAAAAAAGTACCTACTGTATAATTCCATTTATATGAGAGTCTGGAAATCTAGAAAAGTAGAACTAATAACCTATAGAGTAGAAATGAGGTCATTTCCAGACTGCAGTGGGGCATGGGAGAATATCTGGGAAAGGCCATGAGAGAGCCTTTTAGAATGATAAAAATATTTCATATCATTACTGAGGTGTTTGTTTCACCAGTGTACAGTGTACGCAATTTTCAAAACTTTTGGTAGGAGGACTTTATTTTTAGAATGAGTATATACATTCTTGATGTAATCTTGACAAAACTGTATCTTGATATAGTCTTGATTTAATCTCAATATAGTAAAAATAGAATGAAATGAATCAGTGTTAATTATAAGACAGAAAAATCTAATAAAAAATCAGCAAGGATAAGGAAGGTCTGATCAAGATTCATAAATTTGAATATATGTATATTTTCATAGCTTGCAGAAACATTAAATGAAACACATTCTTTTTAAAGGCAGATTTGGGGCTTCCCAGATGTCCCATGAACAGAGGACAGCATAGGATTAGATGGCTGGATGGTATGAGTTTGAGCAAACTCTGGGAGATAGTAAAGGACAGGAAAGCCTGGCAGACTATAGTCCATTGAGTCACAAAGAGTCTTCTAATGACTTAGCAACCGAGCAACAACCATAAGGTGGAACTAATGGTAAAGAATCTGCCTGCCTAGGAGACATAAGAGACATGGGTTTGATCCTGTGTCTGGAATATCCCTGAAGGGCATGGCAAACCATTCCAGTATTCTTACTTGTAGAATTCCATAAATAGAGAAGCCTGGCAAGCTACAGTTGAGAGGGTGTCTTTGAGTCCAACATGACAGAAGCAAATGAGCATGCACCCATGAAGAATATTTATAAAATTATTTGTATGGTGGTTCATGATGCAAGTTATAGTACCTTTTCAAATGCTTTCACTGGTCTTTACATTTAAGAAATTAACAACACAATTCTTACAGGTTTTCTCATAAAATATTTTAAAATGAGGCAAAATATATGCCATGTAGTGGCATGTTTCAGGGAGAGAAATTTGATTTTTTTTCCTTTTATCTTCTCATTTCTTTTCCTTCCTTACAATCAGCCACTCAATTTGGCTGTTTTCTTGCTCTCTGTACATCCCCTGTCTGACCACACTTACTCCTTACTCACATGACTGACCTTCTGCCCCAGGCCCCAGCTATTAGTCATTTCCTTTTGCCTAGGGGCAGTGAGAGATGTGTCCCTCTGCTGGTTTCCCTGGTAACTAATGAGTCTATCTGAGGTCAATTCCCCTATAACTGGTAATCTCCCCCACCCCAGCCCTCTCTCCCCAGAATGAAGACAGTCACCATGCCCTGCCCATCCATGAGTTGCACATGGCGGGGTGTCCTTCAGGATCTTGCTTCAGAAGCATAAAATCCATTGAACAATTAATGTCTTTAATACTGACTCTGAGCTCTTTCTTTGATCTTGAAGCTGGGAAAGAGCAGGCCCATAGGCCTGAAGGGTTGCAGCCCAATACCTCCATTCTACTTTTTCTTCATTTTCAACCTCTTTTCCATCCTTCTTCCTTCTTTCTGTACTCCATTATTTAGCAAAAATTACTTATAAGGCATTTTACCACTTAATGAGGTCTGTTGTTGTTCAGTCCCTAAGTTAAAGTAAAGTGAAAGTCTCCCAGTGAAAGTCCGACTCTTCGTGACCCCATGGACTATACACACTCCATGAAATTCTCCAGGCCAGAATACTGGAGCAAGTAGCCTTTCCCTCCTCCAGGGGATCGTCTTAATCCAGGGGTCAAACTTAGGTCTCCTGCATTTCAAGCATATTCTTTAAAGCCCAGGAATACTGGAGTAGGTAGCCTACCCCTTCTTCAGAGGAATTTCCAGACCCAGAATTGAACAGGGGTCTCCTGCACTGTAGGCAAATTGTTTACCACCTGAATTATCAGAGAAAAACCTGTTCAGTCCCTAAGAGGGGTCAATTTCTTTGTGACCCCATGGACTATAGCACGATGGGCTTCCCTGTCCTACACTATCTCCTAGAGTTAGCTCAAACTCATGTCTCTTCAGTTAGTAATATTATCTAACTATCTAATCCTCTGTCATCCCCTTTTCCTCTTGCCCTCATTTTTCCCAGCATCTGGATCTTTTCCAGTGAGTCAGATTTTCAAAACAGGAGACCAAAGTATTGGAGCTTCAGTTTCAGCATCAATCCTTCCAATGACTATTCAGGACTGATTTCCTTTAGGATTGATTGGTTTGATCTCCTTTCTGTCCAAGAGACTCTCAAGAGTCTTCTCCAGCACCACAATTTGAAAGTATCAATTCTTCAGTGCTCAGTCTTCTTGATGGTCCAACTCTCACACTGAAACAGGACTACTGGAAAAACTGAAGTTTGACTATATGGACCTTAGTCAGCAAAGTGATGTCTCTGCTTTTTAAAGTACTGTCTAGCTTGGTCATAGCTTTTCTTCCAAGGAGCAAGTGTCTATTAATTTTGTGGCTACAGTCACTGTCCACAGGGATTTTGGAGCCCAAGAAAATAAAATCTGTCCCTGTTTCCACTTGTTCCCCATCTAATTGCCATGAAAGAATGGCACCAGATGCCAAGATCTTAGTTTTTGAATGTTGAGTTTAGAAAGCATTTTACCACTCAATGAGATTTAAACTAGAATATAAAAATTACAAAATCACAATTATTAACTTTGTGAAATTTTAAACTTCATACTAAGGAGGTCTAATATTTAATGTAATGAAACATAATATGAAAATAAAACAGGAGTAAACTCAGAGAGACATACTTTGGCCACCTGAGGCAAAAGCCAACTCATTGGAAAAGACCCTGATACTGGGAAAGATTGAAGTAAGGAGGAGAAGGGAACAACAGAGGATGAAACGGTCAACAGTTGGATGGCATTGCCAACTTAATGGACATGAGTTAGGAAATTCCAGGAGTTGGTGAAGGACAGGTAAGCCTGGCGTGCTGCAGTCCTTGGGATCACAAAGAGTCGGACACGACTGAGTGACTGAACAACAGAGAGACATACAAATTTGAATGAGTCTCCTAATGGATTCATAACTCGGGAGCATTAGCTGCAACATCTTAGAATTTTTATTAATTTCAAACAATCTCCTCTATTACTTATTAGTTCTGACCTAATCTCCAAAGTATTTACCTCTCAGAGTCCAAATAACATATTAGCTGTAAAACAGGTTACTAACACCTATTACAAAAGGATACATTAAGGATAAAGGTTTCTCTATTAAATATATTCTAGATAATTAAGGATTGGTATTCCTCAGCAATCCACATGACTGATATGGATCATGATATTGGCTCTGTTCATATATGTTTTGCACAGTCTAGAATTTTTTTCAGGGCAAATTTGACATCTCTATTCCATAGGCTATAGATCAGGGGGTTTAGCATGGGCACAATGATGGTATAAAACACAGAGGACACTTTTCCTTGGTCCATAGAGCTGATTGATGATGGCTGCAGGTACATGAATGCTGCAGATCCATAGAAAATAGCAACAGCTGAGATGTGAGAGCTGCAGGTTCTGAAGGCTTTGGACCTGCCCTTTGTGGAGTGGATTTGGAGGATGCTGGAGAGGATGAAAACGTAGGAAGAAAGAATAACTAAGGCAGGAATCAAAATGTTAAATGCACTTAAGAATATAACCATTAATTCATTGACATAGACACTGGAACAGGATAGCTCCAAGAGTGGGAAGAGATCACAGAAATAATGGTTAATGATATTGGTCTTGCATAAAAAGAGTCTCAACATAAATCCTGTATGGATTGTGGATCCAGTGATGCCCATAATATAAACGCCTATCGTGAGGCAGAAGCAGATGTAATAAGACATGGTGATGTTGTAAAGCAAGGGGTTGCAGATGGCAACATAGCGGTCATATGCCATTGCAGCCAACATGTGACTTTCTGCAATAGCAAAAATGATGAAGAAATAAAGTTGAGTCATGCATTCAGGATAGGAGATAATATTCTTCTCTGTCACGAAGTTCACCAGCATTTTGGGGGTAATGACAGTGGACTGACAGAGATCAATAAAGGACAAACTGCTGAGGAAATAGTACATGGGGGTGTGCAGGTGAGAACTGAGCCCCGTCAGTGTGATCATGCCCAGGTTCGCCACCACCGTGACCACATAGATTCCTAGGAAGAGGAGGAAAAGGGGCAGCTGTAGTTGTGGCTGATCTGTGAGTCCAGCGAGGATGAACTCAGTCACTGAGGAGTGATTTCCAGGGTCCATTATCTTCTCAGTCAATTCTAAGTTGAAAGAGAAAATGAGTAGATTTTATGCCCGTGTGTGCATGTGTGTGTCTGTGTGTACATGTGTACATGTGAGTGGGTGCTGGGGAGAGTAATTCTGGGAAGGTCATTGTTTGATGTCTCATCAAAAGAGACTCATGATGCAGAGGTCTCCTGAGTCCCTCTTGCTTCTCTGAGACAAACAATAATCCTAGTTGAACCAGAAAAAAAAAAATACAAACTTCTTCACAAAATTTAAAATTAAGATACTTCATAAGATTTTAAGAGAAAATACCGATTTGTAGACTTTTAAAATCAGAGTGAACATTACTATTGAGACCTCTGAAGACTTTTTCTTTATTCCCATAATCTTTATGTATGTCTTAATGATATTGATGTAAAATGGCATGGTATTTTTATTTCACTCAGAATATGTAAGAATAGTGTGTGCTTTCTCTAATAAATTAACAGAGGATTCATAAATCTATGAAAAACAATTGTATTAATTTCAGCTATTTTCCTTACTAGAATCATAACCCAAAATATCTGAAGGAACAGAAAACTATCTATATCAGTTCACCTGAGGTCTACGGCTTTAATGTTCCAACTTCCTTCTCCCTGGACTTTGATCCCAGAGGGCAGAAACATAACTGCATGGCAGACATCATCCTTATACCTCAGTGGCATTTCCAGGCTCAGGAACTCCTCCTTTATTCTAATTTTGATAATCTTGGGGGTCAGAATATAATGACTTCAGTATAGGTCATGTATTCCACCACTGTGACCAGGGGATCAGTGTACAAAGTTTATTCCATGCAATTTGCACCTCATGGTTGATGGAAGAGGTGAGAAAACTATTTATATGCCCCCCAAATATGAGATGCATTTTTGAAGACAAATACTATGTCTCATTTATTCTGGTCTTTTTTATTAATATTATCCTGCATTTTGCAGATGTTCTTTATGGAATTCAAAGATGATAGAGAGGTGGATTAGTAGAATACAAGCAAAATACAAAGAGAAATTTTCATTTAAATTTAGTATTGGTTAACTTTGGGATGTGTTCTTTGTTTAAAGATCAACTCACTTTCAGTTTACATTTGTACAGATAATGAGTAGAGTCTATAAAATAGAAAATCATAATCTTAGTTAAAACTCAAACAATGGTTGGATTAATCTGTTCAGTTCAAGATGCAATACTTTATGTGACAGAAAAAAAATTGGAAAATTTCAGAACTATGATAAAAATTTTTCCATATTAGAGTGGATGAACTAACTGGGGATGTTTTTCTAGCAAAATAAAAACTCGTATGACACCTGACAGGTATCTCATAGTTCAACATATTGCTTTATTTAAGAGTTATTGGGCTTATTTTATATGTCATCAATAGAGTGAAGAAAAATAACTGCTTGAAACTGTTGGAGAAATATTTCATTTTACAACAAAACAAACACTCCAATCATCCAAATACCCAGATATTACAATCAAAATGTTGATTTTGTTCTGAATAACTAGTTACTTAGCAGGCATTGTTAATAACAAGAAACACCTGATGCTTGGCATTTAATCTTTAACATCTCAGTTTCACTGTTTCATGGTTCTATAATTTTTATAAGGATCTGCTTGCAATGCATGACACACAGGAGACTCGGGTTTGATCCCTGTGTTGGGAAGATCCCCTAAAGTAGGAAATGGCAACCCACTTCAGTATTCTTGCCTGGAGAATCTCATGGACAGAGGAGTCTGGCAGGCTATTGTCCATGAAATCGCAAAGAGTTGGACATGACTTAATGACTAAACACACACACGTAATCCCTGATACTAACTTAGAACTAGTGCATTGAAACCTCCCTGAACCCCATACTTGCCACATGATCTTGAGATAACCAAGTTTGCTCTCCAACTCTGAAAAAGCAAAAATCTGTTTCATGTGAAAATTAAGTAAAATGATTCTTACAAGGAGTTTAGCCCTGTCCCCGGCCCTTGTTAAGAAAATGTCAATGTTAATTTACTGCTAAGCTATTCAGCTTCTCTCTATAATATGCTTTATTTGAACAACATTTTTATTCTTTAGTCATGGCCATAGTTTTAAGGTTTCTTTTCCTTAGCACATCTTTTTGTTGTTCTTTTCTGCATTAACACATATGGTAATATAGAGCTTGAAATTTTTTTACTGAATATCAACTTCTTAAATTATTAATATTTTCCATGGTTTTTAAATAAAGTCAAGCCAAATTCTTTGTCATTCCAAGATTCATATCATCTGACAAGAAAAGTTTTCTTTTTAATGTTTCAACAAGTACAACATGATTTAATTATTTCACAAAAGAGCATAATAGGCTCTCATTTTTGACTCAACAAATTTATTTAACTCTTCTCACTCTATTCCCTTTACCTTATAAAATGCACTTGATTTTAAAGACCCTTTCAGTTCAGTTCAGTTCAGTCACTTAGTCGTGTCTGACTCTTTGTGACCCCATGAACCACAGCACACCAGGCCTCCCTGTCCATCACCAACTCCTGGAGCTCATCCAAACCCATGTTCATCGAATCAGTGATGCCATCCAACCATTTTATCTTCTGTTGTCCTTCTCCTTCTCCTCAGTTCCTCAATCTTTCCCAGCATCAGGGTCTTTTCAAATGAGACAGCTCTTCACATCAGGTGGCCAAAGTATTGGAGTTTCAGCTTCAGTATCAGTCCTTCCAATGAACACCCAGGACTGATCTGCTTTAGGATGGACTGGTTGGATCTCCTTACAGTCCAAGGGACTCTCAAGAGTCTTCCCCAGCACCACAGTTCAAAAGCACCAGTTCTTCAGTGCTCAGTTTTCTTCACAGTCCAACTCTCACATCCATACATGACCACTGGAAAAATCATAGCCTTGACTCGACAGACCTTTGTTGGCAAAGTAATGTCTCTGCTTTTTCATATGCTCTCTAGGTTGGTCATAACTTTCCTTCCAAGGAGTAAGTGTCTTTTAATTTCATGGCTGCAATCACCATCCACAGTGATTTTGGAGCCCAGAAAAATAAAGTCAGCCACTGTTTCCACTGTTTCCCCATCTATTTGCCATGAAGTGATGGGACCGGATGCCATGATCTTAGTTTTCTGAATGTTAAGCTTTAAGCCAACTTTTTCACTCTCCTCTTTCACTTCCATCAAGAGGCTCTTTAGTTCTTCTTCACTTTCTGCCATAAAGGTGGTGTCATCTGCATATCTGAGGTTACTGATATTTCTCCCAGCAATCTTGATTCTAGCTTGTGCTTTCTCCAGCCCAGTGCTTCTCATGATATCTTCTGCATATAAGTTAAAGAAACAGGGTGACAATATACAGCCTTGATGTACTCCTTTTCCTATTTGGAACCAGTCTGTTGTTCCATGTCCAGTTCTAACTGTTGCTTCCTGACCTGCATATAGGTTTCTCAAGAGGTAAGTCAGGTGGTCTGGCATTCCAATCTCTCTCAGATTTTTCCACAGTTCATGGTGATTGATCCACACAGTCAAAGGCTTTGGCATAGTTAATAAAACAGAAGTAGGTGTTTTTCTGGAACTCTCTTGCTTTTTTGATGATCCAGTGGATGTTGGCAATTTAGTTAAGGACTTTAACCATGGAAGACCCAGTTGATAAGAAAATTTTCTATGTGCCCATAAATATATTTCTTATGTTATATTTAGTACATAAATAAACCTGTATCAGTTATAATGGGTTATTACTGATTTTTTCTTCTGCACTAAAGTGTTAACTCAATACAATGTTTGGCATGGTGCCTTTCATGCAATAAGTATCAATAAACATGAGTTTTTAATAAAATCATTTGAAAGATGCTTAGCAACACATTAATATAGACTCCACATAAGTGAAAAAAATTCTCACACTACCTCCGTCGAAGTGAGTAGAGAAGGAAGCATTGGTCATAATTTTATTCAGCCAGGGACAGCTAAGTGTCCTTGCTCATAAAGTTGTCCTTGCTCATAAAGTAGTCCTTGCTCATTTGTTATTGTTCAATTGCTCAGTTGTGTCTGATTCTATGTGACCCCATGTACTGCAGCAAGACTTCCCTGTCCTTCACCATCTCCCAGAACTTGCTCAAACGCATGCCCACTGAGTCAGTGATGCCATCCAACCATCTCGTCCTCTCCTTGCTCATAATGTAGTGTGAATATTAGACTGAGGACAGATAACAATTAAAAAAAAAAAGCTAGCTGCATTTGTAATTGCACTTGGAGGCAGCCACAGAGGGCTTCCAAGGTGGTGCTAGTAGTAAAAAACCTGCCTGCCAATGCAGGTAGATGTAAGAGATGCAGGTTCTATCCCTGGATTAGGAAGATCCCCTGGAGGAGGGCATAGCCTCCCACTCCATATTCTTGCCTGAAGGATCCCATGGACAGAGGAGCCTGGCAGACTACGGTCCATGAGGTAACAAAGAGCTGGACACAACTGAAGTGACTTAGCACTTAACACAGAGTCACAGCAGAAGATCTAAAGTCATAAAAGTCAGGACTGAGATTCAGACACACACTCCTTCTTCCCCAAAATTTCAGACCTATGTGTTTCTCCCCAAATTCTCCGAAGTGAAAAATAAAATCTGATGATGCTGGTGGATAGTTCTGAATACTAACCTTGCAGGGCCATTAGGTGTTGAGGTGTCATAGCCTAATAGCCTCCATGGTAATGATATGTCACTGGTCCTGACCTCTGATGAAAGTAATGGCTCTTGGTAAAGATTGGTTGATATGAATGACAATTTTATACTCTGGATATTGATTCATAGAGTCTAATAAGGAAAAATCAGAGTGAACTCCCACTAGGTTCATATCTCACAGGTATCAACTCTTGGGAAAAGAAGCAATTAGAATTTTGCTTTCCCCCTTTGGCTCCCATGTGTTTAACAGTGTCACACAGGTGTGTCAGTACTCATGTTGGATTCTGTATTGTAAACAAGGATGTGACACGTTTTGTTAGAGCTCCAGTGAATTTCATATCAAACTATTGATTAAGTGATTTCCTACTAGGTGAAAAGTAGAAAATCGAGGGAAACAAACTATATGTAAGACATGAAAGTTTTTTTTTTTTCAAGTGTAATGCTAATTGTGGTTAGATATCATGATATACTCAGAAAACAAAAAAAATATTTGGATTATTTTAGTATCCGTGAGGAACTGGAAGTGTGCCTGATAATGGAGTGATCAAAAATGCATGGAAAATTAAATACTAGTATTTGGTTTAGAAAGGTGTGTAGAATTGAAAGATGTGTAAATCTGAAAAAGTCATGGAGTCATGAAGTCATTTCAGGATGGAAAAGCAGCATGGCATGGTAATAGGGATGAACCCAGCAATGTTGAGATCTTACAGAAACTACCCGGAAAAACTTCAGAGCTTTCTAGTAGATACTAACAGTTATGAAAATAGTAGTGTACTTTATTTATGCCCTACACATTTTGTTTTAATCAATTTCATATTGCCATCCTCCTCAGATGGACTGGTAAATTCAAATGTTGACTCTAGATGAAACAGCATACAGATGTCTAAGACTAAATGTAAATATTGAAAGAGTGGAGGAGATTGTTAGTTATTCCTAATTTTCATTCTCCCATTTTTCCTCAATAATAGATGCCCTGAATCTTAGCTGGGTGCATGGCTATCTAGACACCTTGATATTTTCTTAACCTCTCTTCCAGCTGAGTTTGATCGCATGACCAAATTGCACCAAAGGGAAATAGGAGAAGGTAAGGTCTGTCGCTTCAAGTGGTGGTCTCCAAGTTAGGGGACGTTTCCTCCCCTTCCACGTTTTTTCTTCTGATGGCTGAGGGATAAAGATGCAAGATCGATCTGGAGCTATTGTCTGAGACCAAGAGATGGATAGAAGCTAGATGTTGTAGCAGGTAACATTTTAAAAGAAGTTTATGTTCCACAGTGAGCTGTTGAAACTGTCCTGAAGATCTTTAAGGCATCATGGTGCGTGTGTGTGTGTGTGGGTGTGTGATACACACTGAAACCTAATTGCAACTAAGCCTAATTGCAATTAAATTTGAAAATAAAGAAGAATTGTCTAAAGTCCACTCCTGTGAAATGCAAACTAAAGATCCTGGAGCAAGTTAATTATACATCAGGAACAGTTTGTTTTTTTTTTTTTTTTCTTATTTTTTTAAATAAATTAATATAGGGTTGAATCCAAGTTAATGAGAGCAAATTCTGCATGGGAACATTATCCAAGTCCATCAGAGTACCTACTTTAGAATGTATTTACCTAGTCATGCTGTTTTCAATTACTAAAACATTTAAAAACATCTCCGCCATAATAATGTTTAACAAATCCTATGTATTCATTAAATTTTTTCTCATTTGTAGTAGGTCTCTTTTCACAAGTCCTTGATTTCTATTTTTCGTGTTTTGGAAATACTCTGATATCTATTCTAATATTTTAATACCACATCTTCCACTAGTTCTCAGATAGAGATCCATAATCCTGCAAATACATAGAAAATTCCTAAAGAGGCTTTAAATTTTCATCTTTCTTAATACTTTTAAAATTTGTATGTGTGTGTTAGGCCTTCCCTGGTGACTCAGACAGTAAAGAATCTCCTGCATCACAGGAAACCCAGGTTCAATCTCTGGGTCAGGAACATCCCTTGGAGAAGGAAATGGCAACCCACTCCAGTATTCTTGCCTGGAGAATTCCATGGAAGAAGAGCCTGGTGGGCTACAGTCCATGGGGTCACAAAGAGTTGGACACGACCTAGTGACTAACACACACACATTCACATTTTTAACTTTTGTAACACTTTTTAAGTTTTAAATGTGCATAAATGCTTGAAAACACAAAGAATTTTCATATATCAAACCTCAATGTAAAAAAATTACTAGCTGTTGCTTGATTAATGGGTAGTGTACTAAAGGAAAAACGCACACATGGGTGTTCTGTTTCAAAGTAGTAACATACAGAACTCACCTTTCCCCATGGATACAGTGGATCTACAGCTATATAGAAAATAATTTTCTGCGTGGTGCTTTCTGGGGGAAGGGGAACTAGCTGATTAATTCTTATACATTGGGGAAACAAGAAAAGGCCACATTGAGTGGATATGAGAGGCTAAGACACAATCTTGTCATAAACCACAGCTCGCTGCAGCAACCCATAGTCAGCATACCTCAGAACCCTGAGTTTCTGCTTGAGGAGCTAACAGCTTGAACCCCACATCTGGCACCCCAACTGTTAAGACCTGAACTCAAGAGAGAAGCCCACAAAACATTTATCTGGAAAGTCAGCAAGCTTTGTGATCATGAGACCCACAATACTATAATGAATTGAGAAACAAGTCTTTTAAAAAGTCTTTTCTTTTCTTTCTTTTTTTTTTTTTGGCTGCTGAGTCTTCATTCTGGCATGCAGGTTCAGTAGTTGTGGTGCACAGGTCTCTCTAGTTGCAGCATTTGGGCTTTGTTGCCCCATAACATGTGGGAATCTTAGTTCCCAGAGGAAGGATTCAAGCCATGTCCCCTGCATTGGAAGACAGATCCTGAACCATTGGACCACCAGGGAAGTCCCTGAGACACAGTTCTTAAAACTTAAAAACAGATAGACTAACCCACCCCAGAGCTCAGCTCAAGGCAAATGACTTTTAGAAAAGCACCTGGGCTTCTTGCAAAAGAGAGCCTTTTGTTTATTTTTAAGCATAAGCAAGAGGAATAGGCATTTAAGGAGACACATTGAGGGCTTAAAGAAATACTCTTTGGGATATAGGTAACAGGGCAGCAGGTCTGCACTCTCCCTGTCCCTAACTCCAGCTTACAAGTAGTTCCTGGAAGGGAGACCATACCCTTGTCTGGAACCTTGACTTTTGTGGCTGCTGCTCAGAGGACTGCTCATTGGAAGGATTGATGTTGAAGCTGAAGCTCCAATACTCTGGCCACCTAATGCAAAGAACCTACTCATTGGAAAAGACCCTGATGCTGGGAAAGATTGAAGGCAGGAGGAGAAGGGGACAACAGAGGATGAGATGGTTGGATGGCATCACCGACTCAATGGACATGAGTTTGGGCAAACTCAGGGAAATGGTGAAGGACAAGGAAGCCTGGCATGCTGCAGTCCATGGGGTCACAAACAGTCAGACATGACTTAGCATCTCAACAACAACAGTTCACAGGATGCTGCTTGGTCATATGACTGTGATCATTAGCCAGGCTTGTACAGTTGAATCTCAGGATTAAACCAACAGAGATAGAGTTCAGAAATGGGAAGTATTTAACCAGGTCTTAAAGAAATGATTTTACAATTATAAAAAAAATTAAGAGGTCATAGCCATTGTTTTAATTATATCATTGCATCTGTACTTGTTATATCAGATAAGATGGCACATTAGACAAAGAACATAAATCTGGCAAATAATAAGATGATTTGAACTGGGAAGAGACAGAAAACAACTGAGTACTTAGAATGTCATGGAAATTGATATATATAAGGTGTTAAATGCTTAGAAGCAGAAATACAATAAAACAGGATAGGAGAAAAGATACTTCAAAGATACAATTGACATGAAATGGTGATTATTTGTAAGCTATGAAAGGAAAGAGCATGAACCATACGACAGTGATACAACTTAGCTGGAATGTTGGCTTTCATGAGCATCTGCTTTCATAAATAGCTATTCCTTGTCTAAAGATAAGACAATAATGCTAAGGATGTTTTATAAAAATCATTGCTTTATATTGCTTTATTATATCAAGTATAACAATTAGGTCTCTAAAATGTGCTCAGTTGCTCAGTCATGTCCAACTCTTTGGGGACCCATGACTGCATCCTGCAAGGCTCCTCTCTCCAAGCAAGTATACTAGAGTGGGTTACCATTACTTACTCCAGGGGATCTTTCTGACCCAGGGATTGAACCTGCATCTCTTGTGTCTCCTGCATTAACAGGCAGATTTTTACCACTAGTGTCACCTGGAAAGCCCCAAGTCTCTGAGACTGTAATGAATCTTTTACTTTGATGAAGTCAAGTTTGAATATTTTTTATTATTTTCATGATATCAGAAGAAATAAAGAGGAAAAAAGCATGGAAGAGATCTGGAGGAAAGAAACTCAGTCTTATAGTGAACTGAGTTTGCTTGATATGTAGATCATTTTGGGACCATGGCATTTACGCAAACTAAATGCCATTCAATTTCATCCTACTCCTAAGAGAAACAATACTATGACTTGCTTATATAATACTGTGAATATAAAATAAAGTTATCCATTTAAATGCTGGACATTGTGTTTTATCATTCATAAAATTAACTATATAGATTACTATGATTAACTTAAAAATCTTCTTCCTCAATGTTTGTTTTCCTGTATGGTTTATTATTAAAAATAAAAAAATAAGACTCCTTTATCTTCAGGAGTCTTTTTACTTTAATCATAATCACAGCTTATGATTTTATGTATAAATATTGCAATATAGGTTCAAGAAGTGGCCTGGTTAAAATCTTGGTAGTGCCCTATATAGGCAAGTATGATTGATTTTTTGTAAAAAATAATCCTAATACATAACATATTTTAGGGAACCAAATAACTGATATTTCATCATTATGTTGTTTCTATTCATCTACACTTTCTGCTGCCTACAATTTTTTTTCAGGGCAAATTTGATATCCCTATTTTGCAGACTATAGACCAGAGGGTTTAGCATGGGCACAATGATGGAATAAAACACAGAGGACACTTTCCCATGGTCCATGAAGCTCACAGATGATGGCTTCATGTACATGGATGCTGTTGATCCATAGAAGACAGCAACAGTTGAGATGTGGGAACTGCAGGTGCTGAAGGCTTTGGTCCTTCCCTCAGTGGAACAAATGTGGAGGATGCTGGAGATGATGAAGATATATGAAGCAAGAATAGCTAAGGCAGGAGTCAAGATGTTAAATACACTGAAGAATATAACTGATAATTCATTGACATAGATGCTGGAACAGGATATCTCCAAGAGTGGGAAGAAATCAGAGAAATAATGGTTAAACACATTGTTCTTGCAGAAAAGTAGGCTCAGCAAAAATCCTATGTGAATTGTGTATTCAATGATTCTTAAATATAAACTCCCATTGTGAGGCAGAAGCAGAAGTAATAAGACAATGTGACATTCTAAAGCAAGGGGTTGCAGATGGCGCCATAGCAGTCATATGCCATTACAGCCAATACATGACACTCTGCAAAAGCAAAAATGAGGGAGAGATAGAGCTGAACCATGCATTCAGGGTAGGAGATAATGTTCTTCTCTATCACAAGGCTCAACAGCATTTGAGGGGATGGTAATGATAGTGGAATGACAGAGATCAATAAAGACAAGTTGATGAGGAAATAGTACATGGGGCTGTGCAGGTGAGAACTGAGCCCAATCAGTGTGATCATGCCCAGGTTCCCCACCACCGTGACCACATAGATTCCTAGGAAGAGGAGGAAAAGAGGCAGCTGGAGTTCTGACTGATCTGTGAACCCGGCAACTAGGAACTCAGTCACTGAGGAGTGATTTCCAGGGTCCAATATCCCCTCCAAGGCTCTAAGTTTAAAAATGAGGAAATGAGTGTACATGTGTGAGCAGACATGGTCATGTGAGTGAATGTTATCGGGGGAGGGATAGATTCTGTTCAGTTCACTTCAGTTCCTTGTTCAGTAGTGTCTGACTCTTAACGACGCCAGTACTCCCTGTCCGTCACCAACTTCCAGAGTTCACCCAAACTCATGTCTGTTGAGTTGGTGATGCCATCCAACTATCTCATCCTCTGTCGTCACCTTCTCCTCCTGCCTCAATCTTTCCTAGCATCAGGGTCTTTTCAAATGAGTCAGCTCTTCCCATCAGGTGGTCAAAGTAGGAGTTTCAGCTTCAACATCAGTCCTTCCAATGAACACCCAGGACTGATCTTCTTTAGGATGGACTGGTTGGATCTCCTTGCAGTCCAAGGGACTCTCAAGAGTCTTCTCCAAAAACACAGTTCAAAAGCATCAATTCTTTGGTGCTCAGCTTTGTTTATAGTCCAACTCTCACATCCATACATGACCACTGGAAAAACCATAGCCTTGACTAGATGGACCTTTTTGGACAAAGTAATGTCTCTGCTTTTTAATATGCTGTCTAGATTGCTCATAAATTTCCTCCCAAGGGATAAGCATCTTTTAATTTCATGGCTGCAAACACCACCTGCAGTGATTTTGGAGCCCAGAAGAATAAAGTCAGCCACTGTTTACACTGTTTCCCCATCTATTTGCAATGAAGTGATAGGACTGGTTGCCATGATCTTAGTTTTCCGAATGTTGAGTTTTAAGCCCACTTTTTCACTCTCCTCTTTCACTTTCATCAAGAAGCTTTTTAGTTCCTCTTCACTTTTTGCCATAAGAGTGGTGTCATCTGCATATCTGAGGTTATTGATATTTCTCCTGGCAGTCTTGATTCCAGCTTGTGCTTCATCCAGCCCAGTGTTTCTCATGATGTACTCTGCATAGAAGTTAAATAAGCAGAGTGACAATATACAGCCTTGACGGACTTCTTTTCCTGTTTGGAACCAGTCTGTTGTTCCATGTCCAGTTCTAGTTGTTGCTTCCTGACCTGCATACAGGTTTCTCAAGAGGCAGGTCAGGTGGTCTGGCATTCCCATCTCTTTCAGAATTTTCCACAGTTTATTGTGATACACACAGTCAAAGGTTTTGACATTGTCAATAAATCATATTTGAAATAGATGCTTTTTCTGGAACTCTCTTGCTTTTTTGATGCTCCAATGGGTGTTGGCAATTTGATCTCTGGCTCCTCTGCCTTTTCTAAAACCAGCTTGAACAGCTGGAAGTTCATGGTTCATGTATTGCTGAAGCCTGGCTTGGAGAATTTTGAGCATTACTTTACTAGTGTGTGAGATGAGTTTAATTTTGCAGTAGTTTGAGCATTATTTAGCATTGCCTTTCTTTCTGATTGGAATGAGAACTTATCTCTTCCAGTCCTGGGCCACTGCTGAGTTTTCCAAATTTGCTGGCATATTGAGTGCAGCACTCTCTCAGCATCATCTCTAAGGATTTGAAATAGCTCAACTGAAATTCCATCACATCCACTAACTTTGTTCATAGTGATGCTTCCTAAGGCCCACTTGACTTCACATTCCAGGATGTGTGGCTCTAGGTGAGTGATCACACCATCGTGTTTATGTGGGTCATGAAGATCTTTGTACAGGTCTTCTGTATTCTTGCCACCTCTTCTTAATATCTGCTTCTCTTAGGTCCATACCATTTCTGTCCTTTACTGAGCCCATCTTTGCATGAAATATTCCCTTGGCATCTCTAATTTTCTTGAGGAGATCTCTAGTCTTTCCCTTTGTATTGTTTTCCTCTATTTCTTTGCATTAATTGCTGAGGAAAGCTTTCTTATCTCTCCTTGCTATCTTTGGAACTCTGCATTCAAATGGGTATATCTTTCCTTTTATCCTTTGCTTTTCACTTATCTTCTTTTCACAGCTATTTGTAAGCCTCCTCAGACAACCATTTTGCCTATTTGCATTTCTTTTTCTTGGAATGGTCTTGATCCCTGTCTTCTGTACAATGTCACAAACCTCTGTCCATGGTTCATCTGGCACTCTGTCTATCAGACCTAGTCCCTTAAATCTATTTCTCACTTCTACTATATAATCATAAGGGATTTGATTTAGGTCATACCTGAATGATCTAGTGGTTTTCCCTACTTTCTTCAATTTAACTCTGAATTTGGCAATAAGGAGTTCATGATCTGAGCCACAGTCAGCTCCCAGTCTTGTTTTTGCTGACTGTATAGAGCTTCTCCATCTTTGGCTGCAAAGAATATAATCAATCTGATTTTGGTGTTGACCATTTGGTGATGTCCATATGTAGAGTCTTCTCTTGTATTGTTGGAAGAGGGTGTTTGCTATGATCAGTGCTTGCTCTTGGTAAAACTCTATTAGCCTTTGCCCTGCTTCATTCTGTACTCCAAGGTCAAATTTGCCTGTTACTTCAGGTGTTTCTTGACTTTCTACTTTTGCATTCCAGTCCCCTATAATGAAAAGGATATTTTTGTGTGTGTGTTAGTTCTAGAAGGTCTTGTAGGTCTTCACAGAATCATTTAGCTTTTTCAGTGCTACTGGTCGGGGCATAGACTTGGATTACCATTATGTTGAATGATTTGCCTTGGAAACAAACAGAGATCATTCTTTGTTTTTGAGATGCATCCAAGTACTGCATTTCAGACTCTTTTTTTGACTGTGATGGCTACTCCATTTCTTGTAAGGGATTCCTGCCCACAGTAGTAGATATAATGGTGGAGATCATTGTTTGATCCCTCATCAGACGACATACATAAAGCAGAAATCTCTTGAGTCTCTTCTGCTTCTTGGAGGCAAAGGATAATCCTGGTTGAACCAGAGATGAGCATACAAACTTCACAATACTTAGAATTCAAATACTTCCTCACTTCTTAAGAGAAAACACCCATTTATGCATTTTTAAAATCAGTCAGAACGAATGTTGCTATTTTTATTTCTGAGGACCTTTTCTTTCTTCCCATATTCTAGATGTGTATGTTACTCATAGTCATATAAATTTGCATAAGATTTAAGTAATAATGGTATACACTTTCTATAATTAATTAACAGAAGATTCATGCCCCATGTGATCTTGTGTTAGTTGCATCTACTCTCCAACACTCTAAAAACCCAAAATCACCAATATGCATTTCATGTGAAAATTAAGTTAAATGATTCCCACAGGAGCTTAGTGCAGTCAGCGATTCTTTGTAATAAATGTCAATGTTTTTCCACCTATTGAGCTTGTCTCTGTTATATCTTTCATTTTGACCAATATTTTCATTTCTAAATCACGACCAGAATTTAAAATTTTCTTTTTCTTAGCATGTCTTCTTATTGCTCATTTCTACATACATTAGCACATATGGTAAAAATGGAAATTTTAATTATTTTACTTGCTATTAGCTTTCTAAATTATCAATATTATTTATCAATTAACAGTATTTTCCATGGTCTCTAAATAAATTCAAGCCAAATTCTTTGTTATTTAAAGATGTATGTCATCTGACAATAATTTTTTTTAATGTCTCAATAGCTATCACATGATTTAATTATTTCACAAAAAAGCATGGTGCACTGTCATTTTTGACTCATCAGATTCCTTTAGCTTTTTTCTCTCTATCCCCTTTATCCTGTGAACAGTCAATACCCTTCAGTTAAAGACTTAAATAATGGAAGCCCCAGTTAATAAGACCATTTTCTATGTGTCAAGAAATACATTTTTTAATCTGGTAAAAATTTCACCTGCCAATGCCAGAACATGGATTTGATTCCTGGTTGGGAAGATCCCCAGGAGAGGAAAATGGCAACCCACTCCAGTATTCTTGCCTGGGAAATCCCAAGGACAGAGGAACCTGGAAGACTACAGTCCACGGAATTACAAAGAGTTGGACTGAGCGACTAGACAACAACAACATGTTGCATTTAATGCATACCTAAATCTGTGTTAATTACTGAGAGTTTTTTATGGTTATTCTTCTGTACTAGGTAGTGTTTGGTATCATGCCTCACATACAGAAAGTATTAATAAATATGATATTTTAATAAAATTATTGAAAGAAGTTTAATGAGAAGTTAACATAGATTTCCTGGAGAAGGAAATGTCAACCCACTCTAGTATTCTTGCCTGGAGAATCCCATGGACAGAGGAGTCTGGTGGGCTACAGTCCATGAGGTCACAAGAGTCAGACATGACCTAGTGTAAACCATTACCACCACCATATAAGTGAACAAAGCTCTCACAATGCCTGAGCTGAAGTGACTAAATAAAGAAATGTTGGCCATAATTTTATCCAGTGGGGACAGGTATGATAAGGGAAACTTTGCTGCTCAGGGAATGTGACTAATAGACTGAGGAGAGATAGAGACAGAAAAATAACTACCCACATCTGTCAGTGAACTTGGGGGGTGGGGGCGGGGGTTGCTCTGGTAGAAGACCTAAAATTTTTAAATACAGGATTGGGATAAGTCCTCCTCCCCACACTTTTTCTGGTGGCTCAGTTGGTAAAGAATCCACCTGCAATGCAGGAGACTCAGTTTCAGTCCCTGGGTGGGGAAGATACCCTGAATAAGGAAATGGCAATCCACTCTGGTATTCTTGCCTGGGAAATCCCATGGACAGAGGAATCTGGCGTGCTGCAGCCCATGGGTCACAAAGAGTTGGACACGACTTAGTGACTAACCACCACCATCACCACCTCCTCCCCAAAACTTCAGAGGTATGTGTGTCTCCCCCAAACTCTGAAGGTAAAAATTATTCTGATGGTGGTGGTGGATAGTTCTGAGTAGTAACCTTGCAGGATTTCTTGGTGCTGAGGGTCATAGTCTAAAAGTCTCTGTTTTTGTGATTTTGAATCACTGGTCCTGACCTCTGTTGAACTGATGATCCTTAGCAACGATGATTGATATTAACAGTGATTTTATACTCTAGGTATTGAGACCAAGAGTCTGATGTGGAATAATTAAGGATTCTTACTTCCCTTTGGAAACATCCCACAAGTATCAACTACTGGGAAAATAAACAATTAGAATTTCTCTCTTTTCTCCATTGGATCTCAAGTGTTTAATATGGTCACATGAATGTGGTTCATTGCTCTTATTTGATTATACATTGCAAGCCAGGATGTGATAGATTTTTTACAGCTCTGGTGAATTTCATGTCAAGTTAATTCTAAGTTCAAAATTTCAGGAAATTACAAAGACATACACTAAAAGAGTTTTCTAAAGTGATTTTCCACAAGGAGAATAATATATAATCAGAGAACAGCATTCACATGTGAGCTTTAAAAGCTTCTGTTTTCATTTCCTCTGCTAACTGTATTTAGCTATCATGATACACCCATAAAACAAAAATATTTTTAACATTTTAACTTGGGGATTGAATGAGAACATCTGTTAGATAGTGCCATAATTGAGTCCTAACAAGTTTACCAAGAAAAAATAATGACCTAATATCCTCTAATATTATAAAAAGTATGTTGAGAAGCAATATAGAAATACATGTGTTATTAAGATTATTTTAGTTCTATAAAAATTCTGAATTGTATTTGCTAGGAAATAAAAATTGTATTTAATGTTTTATCCAAAGTATTTGTTAAATGTTATATCATTTTGAGGAAAAAATTACTATGAAATTTGTTAATAAAGTTTACCTTTTTCAGCTTTGAGATATAATTGACATATAACATTGTGTAAGCTTACTATATACAATTGCTTTAATACAATTTAATATTGCAAATTGGTTTCCACTATGGCTTTAGCTAACACCTCCATCATGTCACATAGTTACCATTTTCTTTTTATGGTAAAAACATTTAAGATTTACTTTCTTAGAAACATATGAAATGGACTTCTTGGGCAGTCCAGTGGTTAAGACTCTGGACTTCCAATTCAGGGGTCTCAGGTTCAACCCCTAGTTAGGGAACTAATATCTACATGCCATGTGGGGAAAAAAAAGAATTAAATTTTAAAAAGAAACATATAATACAATATTATTAACCACAGTCATTATTCTGTATATAAGATCCCCAGAGCTATTTATTTTACAACTGGAAGTGTGTACTCTTTTACCTGCATCTCCTTATCCCCTACTTGACCATCTGGTAAAAACCATTCTACTTTCAGTTTCTGTGAGTTCATATTTGTCACATTCACGTATAAGTGATATCATACAGTACTTGTCTTTCTCTGTTTAACTTATTTCACTTAACCTAATGTCTCTGGGTCTTTCCGTGTTGTCCAAAATGACAGGATTGATTTCTTTCTCTTGGCTCAATAATATTCCATTATGTATATCCCACATGCCTTAGGCTGTTTCTGTAATTTGGCTAATAAAATTTTGAAAGGCTTTAAATTATTGTTGGTTATCAGATTTTAATCTTATTTTTAAGGTTTTTTTGCAAATTGCTATGAAAAAGGGTAAAATCTAGAATAGAATAATCCATAAACACATAGAAAAATGTTCCTCATCAATAATTTTCAGATTTAGAGCAATAAATATGGTACAATGTAACACAAAGCAAGTGTTCTCAACATTCTGATAACTTTGATAGAATATCCACAAGCATTCCTTAATGGTAAGGAGTACCATAAAAGACATCATTATATAGTATGTATGAGGAACCAGAAATGTGTTTGATAATAGTGTGGAGTGGTCAGAAATGAATGGAGAATTAAAAACTTGCATTTGTTCTTCAGAGGTGTTTATAACTGGAAGGTGTTCAAAACTAGAAAGGGAGAATGGAATCAAGAAGCTATGTCAGGACCAGAAAGCAGCAAGAATGAAGTGACAGGAATAAATCACATTGTTGAGATGTTGCAGAAACTATTCCACCCAGTGGGACAAATAGTTTTCTGGAAAATCCTAATAGTTATGAAATATTAATATATTTTACCTGTTATGCATATCATTTCAATTACATTTCACATTATTCTTTTAGATACAAAGCCAAATTCAAATATTAACTCTAGAGAGAACAACATACAGCTGTCTAGGGCTAAATACAAATACTGAAAAGAGTGGAAGACACTGTTTGTTATTCCTAATTCTCCCTTTCTTCCTCAATAATAAATGCCCTGATTCGTAGTTGGGTTGGTGGCTATATAGATACCATGGTTTTTCTTAGCCCCACTTATTGCCACCATGGACCATATGACTGGGTCACAGAAAGGGAAATAGGAGGAGGTGAGGTCTGTCACTTCCACGCAGCTGTCCTCAAGTTAGGGTACATTATCTCTCCTTCCCTATCTTTAGTTCTGATGGATGATAGAGACAAAGGATCAATCTGGAACTACTCTCTGAGACCAAAAAAGGGATGGAAGCCAGATGTTGCAGCAGAGTCACAATTGAAAAGCAACTTATGTCCCCAGTAAGCCACTGAACCCATCCTGAGTCACCTTCAGATTTACATACCATGGTATGTGTGTACTTCTGTGTGTGTGATGCACAATCACACCTAATTGTGACTAAAACAGAAGATAAGTAATTTTCTGAAATCCACTCCTTTGACATCTTGAAAATGCTAGGTGTACATGAGGAACTGTATATTTTTTTTAGAAATTAATATATGCTTGTTTGAGAATTAATGAAAGACAAACTCTGTATGAGACTGTTCCAAACTGATCATAGTGCCTAGTGTTAGAATATATCTATTGTATCATATTCTTTTCCATTATTAAAATAGTGTGCCCTTCTGTACTGGTATCTAAAAAATCCTATATATTTGTTCATTTTTGTCTCATTTGTAGTAGTTCTTTTTCAAAGTCCCTTATTTCTCATTTTTGTGGTAAAGTTTCATCTTTGCTTTGGAATCTGTCTGCTATCTATTCCTATATTTTAGTAACATGTCTTCTACCAGTTCTCATATCATTAGAGTCAGTACAGACATGTTTTATCTTTCTTTAATCTTTTCTATAGTTTTAATACACAAATGAAGCTTCCCAGGTGGCTGTATTGGTAGAGAATCTACCTACCAATGCAGGAAATGTATGAGATGCAAGATTGATCCCTGACTCAGAAAGATCCCCTGGAGGAGGAAATGGCAGCGCACTCCAGTATTCTTGCATAGAGAACCCCATGGGCAGAGGAGCCTGATGGGCTACAGTCCAAGGGGTCACAGAGAGTCAGACACGACTGAGTATTGAACAGCAGAAACACACAAATGCATGCTTGGAAACAAACAAAAATTCTCAGAAATATTCATTCCTATCTTTCAGCCATCTGCATGAAAAAATCTATTCAATGCTATTTGTTTAATGCATAGAGTAATAAAATAATTATTATACACATAAGCCTTATAAAACATGTCCTAGCAATAAAAATGTAGATTGGTTCGTAATATATAATATTCATATTAGTTACACATAAACATATACATACACATATGTACACATATGGATAGGTACACATGTGTACAGAGAGTTTTTATATGATTAAAAAGTAGAGTATGAACTTTAGGAATGATTAGTACATAGAAAGTAAAGATGGAATTTTCCTCTTATTCTCAAAGAGAGGCATAACCTTGCCTCACATGTTACAAATTTAGGTTTTATGAGGTAAGATAAAGGGTGATATCTAACAGAAGTGTTACTATTACATGTTTGAAGGCAAGGTGACTTCAAAGAAAACACTACTTTAGCCTTTTTAGTTGAGACAGATGATGTTTAAAACACATTTGAAAAGAAAAGTGAAAGCGTTACTCAGTCGTTACTGACTCTTGTGACCCCAAGGACTGTAGCCCATTTTGCTCCTCTGTTCGTGGAGTTTTCCAGGCAAGAATACTGCAGGGGATTGCCATTTCCTCCTACAGAGGATCTTCCAGGCCCAGAGATTGAATCCATATCTCCTGCATTGGCAGGCAAACTCTTTACCATCTGAGCCACCAGGGGTTTTTAATCACATATTAACAGTTCATGCTGAGTCGAAGGGTAAAGAGGGAATTTATTGCTTAGACAGTCCCTTTTCCCCTTCAAAATAACTCAGCTTCTTTTCCATAATAGATACTTTGGGGATAAGAGGGTAAATACTTTGGGGATAAGAGGGTACTTACCATTAATCAGAAAGTATGTTTTCAATTTTAAACTTTGTGCATGAACTATCCATGTGGTTGTAATAACAAAAGAAGGTCACTTCTAAATCTAAGATTCTATAATATGAATGGCCAAAAAATAAGGTATTTTTTAGAGACAAGAGAAAATGGGTACAGGATGGTCAGGGAAATAGAGGTAGTAGAATTATCTCAGAACAGTGGAGTAAGAATCCTGCATAAAGATATAAGTCAAAATACACATAATTCTTTAGGGCTGTTTATTACTGTCAATTTCTTCCACAAGAGTATTGAACATATGTGTGTACCATAACATAGGAATTATGTCTTATCACCCATCATATGCCCTGGTACCTCCTAGTACATTTCTGTGCACAAACTAAGAATTAAAGATTGAATTTTATAGATTGCAAATGGTTAAACATTGTTTACTTTAGAGAGCACCCTTTGGAGATATTTGTCTTATTAGTAAACAGCACCAGGGACACAAGATATTGAGAAAGTCAAAGGATACAGATAAAATGGATTTATTCCTTGAATTAAGACAAATAAATCTTGGGATTTCCCTGGCAGTCCAGTGTTTAGGAGTCAGCAGTTTCACTGCAGCGGACCCAGGTTTAGTTCTTCACTGGGGGGACTAAGATCTTGCAAGCCACACAGTGCAGCCAAAAAATAAAAAATTTATTCCTAAAACAATAATTTTAAAAGATGAATAAGTCTTGACTAAAAGAGTTCCATATTCCATTCATGAAATAATACACATGAAGGCCTTTGGATATTGTTTTAATGTTTAGAGGTAACACAGAGTTTTATGGACATGTGGACTCTGGCACATCCTCAAACAGTGCTGCTCTCCATATGATAACACTATGAGTCCAGTCCTCTCCCTGCCACTTTCATTCCAAATAGTCAAGTATTAATAGTAGCAATGATCTCATTATTTGTGGACATACATTCCTGTGTCCGGACTGTTTCCTTACCAAACTTTCTCAAGAAATTATAAATTTTTACCAAGGCAAAACACTCATTTTCACAGAAAACATCTTTTTTCAAGGATTTTATTGAAGGCGATTTTGACATCTTTATTCCTTAGGCTATATATCAGGGGATTCAGCATGGGCACAATAATGGTGTAAAACACAGAGGACACTTTCCCCTGGTCCATGGAGCTGACTGATGATGGCTGCAGGTACATGAACGCTGCAGATCCAAAGAAAATAGCAACAGCTGTGATGTGGGAGCTGCATGTGCTGAAGGCTTTGGACCTGCCCTCCGTGGAACGAATGTGGAGGATGCTGGAGATGATGAAGATGTAGGAGCTGAGGATGGTCAGGATTGGGGTGAGGATATTAAATGCACTGAAACACAAAACTACCACCTCATTGATGTAAGTACTGGAGCAGGAGAGCTCCAGTAGAGGAAAAAGATCACAGAGGTAATGGTTGATCACATCAGCCTTGCAGAAAAGCACTCTTAGCATGCAGCCTGTGTGAGCTGTGGCACCAGTCAAGCCCATGATATAAACCCCAACCACCATGCGAGAACAGAGCTGGTAAGACATGGTGACATTGTAAAGCAAGGGGTTACAGATGGCAACATAGCGATCATACGCCATTACAGCCAACATATGACATTCTGATATAACAAAAACAAGGAAGAAGAAGAGTTGAGTCATACATGCTGGGTAGGAGATAGTATTCTTCTCTGTCACAAAGCTCACCAGCATTTTGGGGGTAATGACAGTGGACTGACAGAGGTCAATGAAGGACAAGCTGCTGAGGAAATAGTACATGGGGGTGTGCAGGCGAGAACTGAACCCAATCAATATGATCATGCCCAGGTTTCCCACCACCGTGACCACATAGATTCCTAGGAAGAGGAAGAAAAGGGGCAGCTGGAGTCGTGGTTGTTCTGTTAGTCCAGCAAGGATGAACTCAGTCACTGAGGAGTGATTTCCTGCTGCCATTTCCCTCTGGGAATTTATGGAAGAATTGAAGAAATGAAGTGGATATTTATTGTCTTATAACACAATAATGTGTAATATAAAAACCAAGACTTTTCAAGCAGATAGCTACAGTTCTCTGTCTGTTCCTGATCTACGTTAGTGGTCAAAGTGCATCTCAGTAACAGGATGTGTAAACAATGAATATAGGATAGAATGTTCCTTTGTTCTATGCTATCAAACCAAAGCTCTCTCCCAGTAGGTCTCAGTATTGCCCTGTCCCTAGACAGTCAAAGAAATTTTTTTTTTTTTATTGTAGTGGTTTTTGTCATACATTGACATGAATCAGCCATGGATTTACATGTATTCCCCCTTCTGTTAACTTTATTATGAGAACTTTCCATGATTTGTTTTCATTCCTTTCAGCTCTTCTACAGAGCAAATATTACTATGCTTATTTTACATGCTGGATAACTAATACAGTGGCTGGATATTTTCCCACAGTTAGGCGTATAATAAGTATGTGATCAAGCATACAAAATGAGGTCTTTCTGTCTCAGTTTCCATCTCTTCTTTTAGCTACTCATATCTGCCCTTCTATTTCTCTTTGTCATATCAGAGCAACCATTCACAGTAATTAATTTAAGTGGAAAAATTAATATAAAGTACTGACAGTAGTATATCAATAACTGATCCTTTGCAGTGAATACCTCCACTACAGTCACCTTTTCAAAAATTCAGATAGCTCAAGAAAACAACTGGATGGCTAACAATAAGTCTATCATTCAACTTGAACTCCACATCCAGGAAAGACATGAGTTTCTTAATGAGGAGAATTCAGAAGTGTGAAATATTAAAGCCTAAATTCATTCATCCAAAAATCTCTTATGGAATACTCACCATGTGCTAAGTACTTTGCATGACCTGTTATGATCCTGGGCTTAGGTTCTGGGAAACCAGGGCTGCAGCGTGTGGATCTTGCATGATCCTGAGGCTATAACAACAGGACGGGTGTGGTCTTGGTGTCTTTGTCCTCACCTTCAAATTCACCTTCAAACCAAGGCACCCTCCCATAGGCACAAGAGACCAAGGCAGAAAGACTATTTGCACCTTTCTATCTCTGGGATATGGGTTTGGAAGAAAGCTGATGATTCCATCACACGGCACAGTGTGATGACTTCAAAAGAAAGAGACCCAAGAGGTATCATCAGAGATTATCAATGTGTCAGAAATAGTTACTATTTATTCAGTGCATACCATGTGCTGTCCAAGGCCTTTTATAAGTGGTGTCCCAGCAAACTTATGAGTATATTATTCCCATTATATAGATGAAGACGCTATTAATAAATTCAGAGACTTAAGTGATTCGTTAGCCGTGACTGGTTTTTCAGTATTAATATGGATAATGATTTCCTAATAGTACAGATAAAAGCAATTGACATATCCACAAGAAACCAAAGTGGTAATTAAGGACTTGAGCTAACACTGATGTCTTCTGCAAATACTATCTCAAAATCAAAGCATGCATAAAACATATACTACATGCAATGAACATAAGAGCTGGAAAAATTTATAATCATGATACCAACATTTATTTTTTGCCACCCTCTTGTTATTGACACTTTTCATCCATAGGCATAAATTTCTGTTGTGATTATGAAGATTATCCTTTCAAAGTAAGGTCCTCTTAGTCTTTAGCTAGCAGGACATTGCAAAGTTGTGAATTTTTAAAAAGCTATTTTTGTAGTGTTTAGTGATAACAGCGGGTAAAACTGTTCACCTATTAAAACACAAATTTACTTTTTAAAAAATTGGAACTTGCACTTTGAGATATTATTTTGAGAATTATTCCATGGTACCGTATACTTAATCTTTTACTGAAAAAATACGCTAATAACTCTGACGATACCATAAAAGAAATCATTATGAAATTTGTAGAAGATGTTAATGTAGAGAAGAGTAACAGACACTTTTATGATGATAATGATTCTAGAAGATATTGTTAGCCTGTGGATCTGATAGCCTTTGATATTATAAAGAATTTAACAGTCTGTAACTTCAGTTTGCTGTGGACACTTAGGATAGAGAGATGAATAAGATAGAATCCCTACTCTTCAGAGTTTTACAGTCTAGAGAGAGTGGAAGGGGCAGACTAAACAATGTGATAAATGAATGAACAGATCCTTCAGGACATGGTGGCTATGATGCTAACCCAGAGGAGGGGGCAATGAAAGCTTCCAAAAGAAACCTGAATCTGGAAGGATATAAGTAGGAATAAGCCAGGTCTGCAAAAAACATTCAAAATTGGGAAGCACTGGCCTAATGAATCTGTGTTCAAAACATCTGGATCAAGAGAAAACACATCAATCTGCCAATGATTTCATACATTTCATACATTTCAATACATAACATCCAAAGTTAAGGGAGTGACAATCACACAAGAAATAAATACGTCTGGTGAATTGTGCTTCGTTCTGGGGGCTATAATTTATGATGGAGAATTTCAAATTATAACTATCCAAGGCAACAATATTTGGATCAAAATGATTTACTCCAAGTACCTACACAATTAATAACATGAATTGAAATTAGATTTATTCTATGTTACCTCAAAGGACAGAGCTACAGACTGTAAAATACCTGTTTCAATAGCAAGGCTGTCTAATCATTAAATGGGTCTGAATATAATATGGGTTGAATTATGAAAAAGATAGTTTTCTGCCTTCAGAGGTGTTACATTGAGAAGTGAATAACCATTTTTAGATAGCAACCATTTTTAGGAAATCTTTGTAATGGTGTTTGCAGAGGTTGCTGCTGCTGCTGCTAAGTCACTTCAGTCATGTCCGATTCTGTGTGACCCCATAGATGGCAGCCTAGGAGGCTCCCCCGTCCCTGGGATTCTCCAGGCAAGAACACTGGAGTGGGTTGCCATTTCCTTCTCCAATGCATGAAAGTGAAAATTGAAAGTGAAGCCGCTCAGTCGTGTCTGACTCTTCACAACCCCATGGACTGTAGCCTCCCAGGCTCCTCCGTCCTTGAGATTTTCCAGGCAAGAACACTGGAGTGGGTTGCCATTTCCTTCTCCTTGCAGAGGTTAGACTCCCTTAATATACTGAGATTAAAAAATTCTGGAATAGATGGAGTTCAGATACTTACCCTTTACTTGGAAACCTTAGACTGGGTTGTATGTCTGCTTTAGAGCAAGTACTCTCTAAAGGAAATCTTAAAGATGATGTTCAAGATAGAAATTCCTATGCTCTCTTTTACTCGGTGTTTTTTTTTTTTTTTTTTTTTTTTTTTTTTTTTAATATTATTTTATTAGTTGGAGGCCAATCACTTTACAACATTTCAGTGGGTTTTGTCATACATTGACATGAATCAGCCATATAGTTACATGTATTCCCCATCCCGATCCCCCCTCCCACCTCCCTCCCCACCCGACTCCTCAGGGTCCTCCCAGTGCACCAGGCCCGAGCACCTGACTCATGTATCCCACCTGGGCTGGTACTCGGTGTTTTTTTTATCTTGATTCAAGTTGTTTGTAGAAATCTATGAATCAAGAGCCATGACTCCTTATTGTAGCTTCCTCTTAATTCTACCAGACACTTGCCAAAGTGACATGCTTTTATCTAAGGTTTCAATATACAAGAGGTATCAATAATATCAAAAACATGTTGGAAGCTATTGGAAACTCCCTCAAGATTTCATTTCACCAGGAATGAGCTATGGGAGTATAGAAGCAATTAAAATTTTCTTTTCTCATTCTTTGTTGATAATATCATTAGCTCTCTTGTGTATAATATTCTCAGTATTGAGACAGTAGATGGTCATTAACTCAAGGGCTAGAAATTAAAGCCTGCAGATATCACTCTAGACACTCTTTGAAAAAAAAACTTCCTGTATGAATACAATTTCTGAAATATTTGAAGCCATGATTTCAATCTTTTTCTGTTTACTTGAGGTTTGGGGAAATACTTAATTGTAACTAATTATTAGTAACAAATATCTTATTAGCACAGTAGGTAATGTGTCAGTCTTATTAGTTGTAGCTGCTCTATATAGTCTTCAAACATTTTATTTTTATGTACATAAGTCCATTTTATATAGCCAGGATTTACTGAGCACTTACTATGCACTACACTTAATATTAATCTTGTTACATTTGTTAACTCATTCAATTCTCACTATAGCTCAGTGTGGAAGATAATATTAGGTTGAAAAGTGAAGGGTTAGTTGTTCAGTCATGTCCAACTCTTTGCAACCCCTTGGACTATAGCCTGACAGACTCCTCCGTCCATGGGATTCTCCAGGCAAGAATACTAGAGTGGGCAGCCATTTCCTCTTCCAGGGGATCTTCCTGACCCAGGGATTGAACCTGGGTCTCCTGCATCGCAGGCAGATTCTTTACCATATGAACCACCATGGAAACCCTGAATATTAGGTTAAATCAGTGTAATTTGATATGATTAAACCTTAAAAATGTGGAATATTTAAAAAATAAAGAAGCTGAGGCACAGAAAGATTAGTTAATTTTCCCAAGTTTACCGGAATAGTAACTTGTAGGTGAGTTCATTCATAAAAAAGAATACATTTGATGTATTACATATATTTTAAAGCAGCTAATAATTTATTCATTCAGCCGACATGCAACACACCATAGTAGGTGTTGGGACAAAAACTAAGAGATGCTGTTCTTTCAAAACATCCCACCCTCACCTTCTCCCACAACAGATCACCAGTCCAGGTGGGATGCATGAGACAAGTGCTCGGGCCTAGTGCACTAGGAAGACCCAGAGGAATCGGGTGGAGAGGGAGGTGGGAGTGGGGATCGGGATGGGAATACGTGTAACTCTATGGCTGATTCATGTCAATGTATGACAAGACCCACTGAAATGTTGTGAAGTGGTTGGCCTCCAACTAATAAAAATAAATAAATAAATAAAATAAAATACTGCACCAAAAAAAAAAAAAAAAAAACCTAAGAGATGCAAACTGTATGTTTTTAAATGTGTCTACAATAGAACTTCATGCATATATATAGCAAACAATTATATAGCACTTGCATTGTGCTTGTGCTGTGCTTAGTCATTTAGTCCTGTCCAACTCTTTTCTAACCCATGAACTATAGCCCACCAGGCTTCTCTGTCCATGGGGATTCTCCATGCAAGAATACTGGAATGGGTTGCCTTGTCCCCCTCTACAGGATCTTCCCAACCCAGGGATCAAACCCAGATCTCCCACATTGCAGATGGATTCTTTACCACTTGAGCCACAAGTGAAGCTCAAGAATACTGGAGTGGGTAGCTATTCCTTTTACAGAGGAACTTTCTGACCCAGGAATCAAACTGGGGTCTCGTACATTGCAGGCATATTCCTCACCAGCTGAGCTACCGGGGAAGCCCATATCACTTACTTTGTGTCAAATAGCATTTTAAGTACTCTTCTGCTTTATCCTCATTTGTTTTGTATATACTGGAATTATTCTCACTTTATCGATGGGGAAACTGAATAGAAAGTTATATGAAGACATTATAAAAAATTTGAGGATGAGATTATAATGGTGAGCAAATTAAATATAGAAGGATTGCTGTCTAGTGCTCTTCTGAGTTCTCCAACATGGTAGCCACTATTCTTGTGAGCCATTCAAAATGTTACTAAAGTACATCAAATTTAGAATCCATTTGTTTTCTGTTATACTGACACATTTTAAGTACTCAATAGTCACATGTAGCCAATGCTTACTGTATTGGAGAAGGCAAATATTGAACATCAGACTTATTCCCAAAAATTTTAATTGGATAGTTCTGTTTCAGTAGAAGAGGGAGAAATTGATGAAATGATTTATCAAATGTAAAACCATAAAAACAATAAGGAAGATAAGTCCACAGTGCTATGAGACTGTCATTGACAGCCTCAAGCATCTAAGCATTTGCCTGAATAGAAGTGACCACTCAGGTGATAGTCTTGGACCGAGAAGGTCAGTTCCAAGGGCAAGTTATATTCATCCTGACAGTGAAGTGGGGAAAATGTGGGGGAGTTCTGATACAGCATATGAAACTAAAATGTCTTCTTGCCTAGATGTAATGGACTGACTGATGGTTTATGTTTTGTGCTTCTAAGGGATTTTGTTACACTTGTACATTGGGAACATTCCAGCATTCCTGCTTTATAGTCTTTGCCACATGCATTCAACATTCCACTCACCACTGACCCTTGCACGATGGCAGAAGTTTGGGATACTGATGCACAAGCAGTTGAAAATCCAGGTTTGACTTTACAATCAGTCTTCCATTCTCATAAACCAGCCTTGGGTCATATAGTACCTTAGTAAGTGATTCAGTTCAGTTCAGTTCAGTTGCTCAGTCATGTCCAACTCTTTGTGACCCCATGAATAGCAGCACACGAGGCCTCCCTGTCCATCACCAACTCCTGGAGTTTACTCAAACTCATGTCCATCGAGTCGGTGATGCCATTCAACCATCTCATCCTCTGTCGTCCCCTTCTCCTCCTGCCTTCAATCTTTCCCAGCATCAAGGTCTTTTCAAATGAGTCAGTTCTTCACAACAGGTGGCCCAAGTACTGGAGTTTCAGCTTCAGCATCAGTCCTTCCAATGAACACTCAGGACTGATCTCCTTTCGGACGGACTGATTGGATCTCCTTGCATTCCAAGAGACCCTCAAGAGTCTTCTCCAACACCACAGTTCAAAGGGATCAATTTTTCAGCACTCAGCTTTCTTTATGGTCCAACTCTCATATCCATACATGACTACTGGAAAAACCATAGCCTTGACTAGAGAGAGCTTTGTTGGCAAATAATGTCTCTGCTTTTTAATATGCTATCTAGGTTGGTCATAACTTTCCTTCCAAGGTGTAAGCATCTTTCAATTTCATGCCTGCAGTCACCATCCACAGTGATTTTGGAGCTCCCCAAAATAAAGTCTTTCACTGTTTCAACTGTTTCCCCATCTACTGGAAGGGAAAAAACACACACACACATATAAGTGGGCATTGGCAGTTTGAACCTGTGTTTTTTAAGAGTCAACTATATAGGAACATATTTTTCTTGATTTGTATAATAAAATTGCTTTTCCAGGGGATGAAAAAATGTCTTAAGCCAACATGTTTAGCCCTTGAATAAATCGAGCTACTCTATCTACACCTCTGTGCTTTTGCTAATTCTGCTCTCTTAATCCCTTAACTATTTTGATTTCAGAACTAATTTTTATTTCTCTGAAAACATTTCATTTAATGTTTCTTTCTGCAGTGGAATTTTATCCTGACATCTTCTCCATTTTGCAACAAATATTCCTCTTCAGTTCAGTTCAGTCAGTTCAGTTGCTTAGTCACGTCCGACTCTTTGCGACCCCATGGACTACAGAAGCCCAGGTTTCCCTGTCCATCACCAACTCCCAGAGCATGCTCAAACTGATGTCCATCCAGTGATGCCATCCAGCCCATCTCATCCTCTGTTGTCCCCTTCTCTTCCCACCTTCAATCTTTCCCAGCATCAGGGTCTTTTCCAATGAGTCAATTCTTTTCATCAGGTGGCCAAAGTACTGGAGTTTCAGCTTTAGAATATTCAGGATTGATTCCTTTAGGATTGACTGGTTGGATCTCCTTCCAGTCCAAGGGACTCTCAAGAGTCTTCCCTAACACAGTTCAAAAGCATCAATTCTTTGGCACTCAGTTTTCTTTATAGTCCAACTCTCACATCCATACATGACTATTGGGAAAACCATAGCTTTGACTAGACAGGCCTTTGTTGGCTTTGGTACTTTCTTAAAATCCTGTGTATTTGTGTGTCATTGCAACAAACTTCTTTGGGGGCAGGATCAATGTCTTATCTGACTTATAAGTCTGGCTCCTGTCACTATGCAGAATACAGAATTGAGACTCAAAAAACATGTGCTGAATGAATCAATAAAGTTTACCTGTATATGAATTGACAAACATTACTTACCAAAAGCAGTAGAGCTAATATGAAGCTTGCCAATATGTAGTTTAATTATTTTATATTATTTTGTTAGTTGACTGGATGTAAAACAGTATCATAATGCTAGATTAGTATCACATTGCTAGATTAAAAAATGAATAGGTTAACCATCTGTGTTTATTAGTTTGGCTTCCTCTCTGTGAATTTTAAGGTATTTCATTACATATTTGAAACAATCACTTTTGTGTGGTATTTAGTATTCTACTCAGTTTTACCCTGTCTGTAATTTTTAATTTAACCATGTGAAAATTTTGAAATACACTGATTCATGTCAATATCTATAGTATTTGATCGTGTGGGTGCAATTCTTCTTCCTTCAATTACTGAATTCCTTCTGTGACTCCAGTACATATGAAATATACACAGAAGTCAGAAACATAGCCACAGAGTCCAAGGATCTTCGAGGACACAATATAATGTAACCTATGTAACATTAGGGCATTTATGATCTAAACTTAGAGAACAAAGGAAGCATAATTTAAGTCATCTTGTGTGAATCAGGCCAGACTTTTGCAGAGGGATTTTAGTAGATGAAATAGAAATGAATTGCATTTCAAAGACTTGGAATAGCATCTCCAAAGACACCAAATTTTGATAGCATTTTTTGGGGGAGGGGGAGAGTGACAAATACCTTGGTAATTTTGGACTGAAGTTGAAAATAGACGCTGGACATTTAGATATAGGTGGGTAATGCAAACTATTATGCATATATTAAAAATTTTGTTGTAATCTAAAGTTAATGGATAGATACAAAAATTTTAAAGCATGAGAGTAATGTCATCAGAGGTAATTCCACATTGTTAAACTTAAATACAAAATGGAGCCTGGACTTGAGAATTTTCTGAAGAGCCAAAATCCATGTAAGTAAATAAAACTAAATTCTAGCTTATTTCATGGACTTAAGCGAGACTAAATTTAAGTTATATCTTGTAAATTCCTCTGATAATCATGAAAGAAGACTTTTAGGTGACGTGATAGTAAAGAATCTGCCTGCCAGTACAGGAGATGCAAAAGACGTGAGTTGGATCCCTGCTTTAGGATGATCCTCTGGAGTAGGAAATGGCAACCACTCCAGTATCCCCGCCTGAAAAATTCCATGGACAGAGGAGCCTGGTGGACTATAATCCATGGGGTAGCAAAGAATCGGACACGACTGACGGACACACAAAATCATGAGAGCAGCTTAAGTCATCTTCCTAAAAATGAAATGAGTATTAATGCAAGTTCGTGTGCACAGTGAGGCCAAGTCAACTGAAACGTTAGGAGTTTGTAGCAGAGAAAGTTTTATTGCAATGTCATGCAAGAAGATAGCCGATTCATGACCTTAAAAACTCCTAACTCTCCAAAAGAGTTCAGCAAAGCACTCTTAAAAAAGCAGATGGGGGAGACAGGTCACAGGGTATGTGATCAGTTCCTGCACAGTTCTCTGGCTGAAGGTGAGGGAACAGCGTGGTGTCACAGAGGTTAATTTAAATCAGTCTTTAGTATGCTGGAGGCCTGGGGCTGTGCGATCTTGGTAATCAAGTAGTTAACATCTTCCACTTCTAACTTAATCTTGGTTCATGGACCCAATATTCCAGGTTCCTATGCAATATTGTTCTTATGGCAGAAAGTAAACAAATACTAAAGAGCCTCTTGATGAAAGTGAAACAGGAGAGTAAAAAGTTGGCTTAAAACTCAACAATCCAGAAAACTAAGATCGTGGCATCAAGTCCCAGTCCTCCATGGCAAATAGATGGAGAAACAATGGAAGCAATGAAAAACTTTATTTTGGGAGGGATCTGAAATCACTGCAGATGGTGACTGCAGCCATGAAATTAAAAGATGCTTGCTCCTTGGAAGAAAAGCTATGACCGATATAAATAGAGTATTAGAAAGCAGAAACATCACTTTACCAACAAAGATCCATCTAATCAAAGCTTTGATTTTTCCAGTAGTCACATATGGATGTGAGAGTTGGATTATAAAGATAGCTGAGCACTGAATAATTGATGCTTTGAACTGTGATATTGGAGAAGACTGAGAGTCCCTTGGACTGCAAGGAGATCCAACCAGTCAATCCTAAAGGAAATCAGTCCTGAATATTAATCGGAAGGACTGATGATGAAGCTTAAGCTCTAATACTTTGGCCACCTGGTGCGAACTGACCTCATTGGAAAAGACCCTGATGCTGGGAAAGATTGAAGGCAGGAGGAGAAGGGGGCAACAGAGGATGTTACGGTTGGATGGCATCACTGACTCAATTGACATGAGCTTGAGTAAGCTCCGGGGAGTTGGTGATGGACAAAAAAGACTGGCTTGCTGTAGTTCATGGGGTCACAAAGAGTCGGACACGACTGAGTGACTGAACTGAGCTGAGTGAAATAACATCTTCCATTTGGGATGTAGTGGGTGTTCACATATGCAAAGCAACTCAGGAAATCTACGTCAAATACTATTATCTATGTAGTTCAAAGAGGAGCTGAGACAGAGGGTCTGGGGTAAGGGCTGTTCCAGGAACACCCCACAGGATCCTGCTCAGACACTTGAGATATTCATTGTGACCAGTTCCATGCCATATGGCTTTCCAGGTGGCTCAGTGGAAAAGAATTTGCCTGTCAAAGCAAGAGACATGGGTTCAATCCCTTGGTTGGCAAGATCCCCTGGAGGAGGAAATGGCAACCCACTCCAGTATTCTTGAGTGGGAAATACCATGGACAGAGGTTTCTGGTGTGCTACAGACCATGGGGTCACAAAGAGTCACACACGGCTGACATGCACATAGACTAGGACTGCCATTTGGAAACCGAGTGGTAATAACCAATCACTGGAGTGATTGAACAGCTTCCTCATTTCCACTTCACCAACAATCCTGTAAATTCATGACCATATCAGTCTTTGCATTTAAAAGTTCCCACCTTGTGAACCGTTCTCATATACACAACAAACTCTCATAAGTACTGTTCATTGATTTGGTGGGTTTAATTTTGCTATTTCTGAATTTTTAACAACATAGACAGATAAAACTGGTTTTCAGAAGGAAAAAAAAAAAACTATCTTATGAAACAGTCATTATTTAAAGGAAATGTTTTACCACACTGTTGATAAGGCCCACTTGGGATTTCATTGTTAAGATGGCTCATTATGTTGACCTCGCAAACAAAGGATAAAATCACAGTGATCCTTGAGATTGACCAAATTGCCCAAATGACATTTTGTTTTCTCACTGGTGCCTACCTACTCAAAACTAGGAGACCACCAGATTTCAGACCTCCAGCTAGGTGACCACAGGACTCAACTCCAGGCTAAAAATTAACCATCCCTTCAGAGAATTTTTCATTGGTGAAGTATAAGAAAGACCCTGTCAGAAAGGGAGGACACTGGTTCTTATGGGCCAGTTACCCTCTCATTTTCCTCTAATAAATTTCCCTGTTCTTTCTGAACTGTCTGGCTTGCTCTCTTTTTCTCTGCACTCGCCTTACAATCTGGTGCCAAAATCTCGAAGGGAAGATCCACCACAACTGGGTGCGCTCCTCTCAGGAGCCCACCTCTCAACGTCCACTTCCCTTGGACATTGCTGAGAAACTAAGAGGAGCTCCAGGATGGGACTCTCCATTTGCCGTGCTGGACTCACACCAGCCCACATTTCATGCATTGGCCACAAGGGTGAGTGAAATCCCATCCTCTCAGATCCTCTCTTTCTTGCCTTGTTTCCAAGTCCTAGCGCTAGGTGGAAGGATCCCCACGGCCCTCAGACCCAAGACCTTGTGCCTCGTCAGACTTTGAAATAGAGGACGTCTATTTCAAAGCAGACTATTATTACTCTCTGAGAAAGTCCTGAGAATGGGGATGTCTGTTCTCTCAGACCATTCTCCTCACTTTCTGTCACCTTTATCTAACTTACCTATTTGTCCCCAACAGGAAATTCTCAATCCTAGCCCTCAAAATCTACTCCTCTAGGATGCCATCTCTGAAACCTAAAAGCCCTGGACTTCCAAGGGGGAGATAAGGCCAAAAAGACTTATTTACTCTTCTAACACTGTCTGGCTTAAATAAAGACTTGATAAAAAGTCCCAATAGCCAGAAAATGGAACTCTCAATTATAATACCCTATGGGACCTCCATAACTTCTGCCACCACAATGGCAAGTGGTTAGAAATCCCTCATGTCCAAGCTTTCTTCACTCTCTACCCTCTCTCTGGGAATCTTGTTCTACTTCTCAAATACACTTAGCCCAGTCTGGGCCACATCCTTCTAATACAATGTCTCCAGATCCCTGTTCAGACTTTTCTTCTTCTTCCTTCGACCCTTCCAACCACAGCCCATCCTTTATCACTCCCAATCCCCTTGCAACCTCTCCAGATCCAGTTCCACAACCTCCACCTTACGCCCCCTCCTCCCTCCCTCCTTCTCAAGCCCAGGCCGCTGCCCCCAGCCTTCTCCCCTGCCTTGTAGGAGTCAAGTTCTGAGACTTCAGCTCCACCCTCTACCCAGAAGGTCCCAAGGCTTTACCCTGGCCGCCCTAAATCTGCTCACCATACCGGTCCTGAACAACTTCAAAACAGAAAACTTCACTGCAGGATCCCTCTCATTTCCCTGCTTCACTCCTGCCTTTACTGGAAGTAGCTAGAGCAGAAGGCATTGTTTGGGTTCAAGTCCCATTCTCCCTCACCGATCTATCTCAAATTGAAAAGCATCTTGGCTCCTTCTCTTCAGACCCAGATAATTATCTAAAAGCATCCAAGTATCTATCTCACCCAGTCTTACGACTTAACCTGGCATGATATTTATATCATACTTTCCTCCACTCTTCTCCCAGAAGAGAAGAACGATTATGGCAAGGTTTTCAGGCACATGGTATTGAGATACACAGAACAGGCAACACTAAACCCATAAGGGCTACAGCTGTCCCCTGAAAAAATCCCAACTGGGATTATCAGGTAGGGAGACCTGGATGAGCAGCCTGTAATCATATGGTTGTGTGCCTCATTGTGGACCTTCAAAAGGCCATCAACTTTGATAAGCTCCAGGAAATAACTCAACGACTAGATGAAAACCTGGCATAATTTCTAGCCAGGTTACCTAAGAGGGCCCTAAAAAGTATACAACATTAGACCCCACTTTAGCAGAGGGCACCATTGCCCTTAGCCAGTCAGTTCAGTTGTTCAGTCGTGTCCGATTCTTTGCGACCCCATGGTCTGCAGCATGCCAGACCTTCCTGTTCATCACCAACTCACACACTATACAACTCCTCGATTTTCTAGTTGATTGAGGTTATAGAGTACCTCCCACCAAGATTTAGCTCTCTCTTCCTAGAATCACCCATCTCAGAGTCCTTTTAACACCGACAAAAAGATATATTACTACCGATAGAAAGTCCGTTATATCCACCCTACCACTCCCTACATCAAAAACAGAGATCCTGTCCTTCTTGGGGTTAGCTGGATATCTACATCTCTAGATTCCTAATTTCACCCTCTTGGCACAGCCCCTATATCAAGTCACCTGAGGAAGTCTTTCAGAACACCTAGAGCTAAAATCAAATATCTGTTCAGCCTTTAGCACCCTTAAGCAAGCCATTCTCTCAGTCCCAGCTCTAACACTGCCTAACCTTTCTTGCCCCTTTGTACTCTTCAATACTGAGAGACAAAAAATTGCCCTAGGAATCTGGGGGCAAAATCAGGGTCCCTCCTTCACCCTTGTTGTTTATCTATCAAAGCAATTAGATACGGCAGTTCAACGATGGCCAGCCTGCTTACATGCTCTGGCAGCTGCTACATTCCTCGCTCAGGAAAGTAAAAAACTTTCTTTTGGAGCACCCACTGTCATTTTTCACCACATGACTTTAAAGACTTACTTTCTCACAAATCCATGACCCTTCTATCTCCTTCATGCATCCAACTAATTCATGTCATCCCTCTTGAATCTCCCGAGTTCTCCTTTGAAAGCTGTCCTACTCTCAACCCTGCCACCCTTACCCCTAATTCTTCTGAGGCCCACATCCATACTTGCAAAGAGCATTAGAAGACCTGATGTTCCATTTCTCCCACATTTCCTCAACCCCTTTAAATAAGCCTGACTTTACTTAGTATAGTGATGGCAGCTCCTCTAAAACATCAGAAGGAAAAAAAGTAGCTAGATATTCAATTGTCTCTGACACCAAAATTATTGAATCCCAACATCTTCCCTCGGGAAACTCTTCCCAAAATGCAGAACTTATTGCACTAACTAGAGCCCTCACCCTCGCAGCTAACAATAGAGTAAACATATACACTGATTTTAAATATACTTTCCACGTCATACACTCACATGCTGCCATCTGGAAGGAACGATGGCATCTGTCTACTAAAGGCTTTCCCATAACTAACACCCAGCTTGTACTCCAACTTTTAAAAGCAGCTAACATGCCAACTGCAGTAGGCATCACACATTGCTGAGATCACCAGTTGACCTCAGACTCCATTTCATGAGGCAGCTAAGCTGCAGACTGAGAAACAAAACAAGCCTCACTCCAATCACTAGCTCAACAACATATAGTAATCCCCAACATAAAGCCCCTTTAGTTCCCCAAAGAAAAAACATGATTATTACAAGAGGGAGCACAACCACAAGAAGACTGGTTACAAAAACAAGGCTGCTATATCCATCCCCAGTCTCAGACCACAGGGATTCTTACATTCATCAAGCCCTACACATAAGCACTAAATTTCTTTGCCATCTCTTAAAACCTCTTTTCACCTATCCAAACCTTCTTTCACTCCTACAACAAATCACTCACTCTTGCATTATCTGCTCCTCAGTCTCACCACAGGGAGCCCTAAAGCCTGTTCCCTCATGACCAACACGAGGCTCCAGGACATATCCCAGGAGAGGACTGGCAAATTGACTTCACTCATGTGCCTCCAAAATGAAAAATAAAACTCAAGCTCACTCTAGTAAACACTTTTTCAGGGTGGATTGAGGCTTTTCCTATGAGATCAGAAACTGCTCAGAGGTGGCAATTTCTCATACAAGAAATCATCCCCCGCTTTGGCCTCCCACTCTCTCTCCAATACAATAATGAGCCAACTTTTATCTCCCAAATCGCTCAACAAGTAGACCAATCCCTTGACATAATTTGGAAACTACATATTCCTTACAGATCCCAATCCTCGGGAAAAGTAGAAAAGGCAAATTATATTCTTAAACGTACCTAACCAAATTCTCTAGAACTGCAAAGGCCATGGACCAAACTCCTTCCCATGGCTTAGGCTAACATTAGGGCTACTCCACAGGCCCCCATTTTTTCCACAGTCCTTTTGACCTCATGTATGGATGCCCTTTCTCTTAAGTCAGTTTCCTACTACCGGCCCCTTGCGGGGAGATTATCATCCAACCCTTGACCTTATTAGACACCTCATGGGAGAACACGAGATTGCTCTCTCCCAAAGCCACATCAAATTAACTCAGCTGACTTAACACTCATACCTGGGGGACGAGTCCTGCTTAAATCTTACACCATAATGATGTCCACTTGAGGTCATTCTAACCACACTAACGGCTGCTAAACTAGCAGGTCATTCCTTTTGGTTTCATATATCTAGATTAAAGCTGGCCCCAGGAGACTCTCCATCTCTGCTAAGAAATACTCCCCACTCAGATGCTCCTTGCTACACCAGCACTGTTCTGGGATGCATCAGGCTTTAGCTGGATCAAATTCCTGAAGGAACAGAACAGCCAAAAACAAATATTGATAAGTAAAACAAAAATAGATGTATTGGTTGCTAATTGGACTAGGATTTTCCCTACTTATCCAATTCACAATAGGAGTTTACTCTGTGTCTCCCCCTGAGTGGACTATCATTCAAAAGCTTTCCTTCTGTTTTACCTACTTCTCCATTCAGTTCAGTTCAGTTGCTCGGTCGTATCCAACTCTTTGTGACCCCAAGGACTGCAACACACCAGGCTTTCCTGTCCATCACCGATTCCAAGAGCTTGATGAAACTCATGTCCATTGAGTCGGTGATGCCATCCAATCATTTCATCCTCTGTTGTCCCCCTCTCCTCCCACCTTCAATCTTTCCCAGCATCAGGGTCTTTTCCAACGAGTCAGTTCTTTGCATCAGGTGACCAAAGTATTGGAGTTTCGGCTTTAGCTTCCGTCCTTCATAGTTCTTGTTTTTTGGGTCATGGCCCTCTTCTTACTGTGATCAGCCTAGATGAATTCATTATCCACTTTCCTTCACATAGTAAAACAAGCCCTTATCTTTCCTGGAAACACTCCTCTTATTGATCTCCCTTTACTCTTTGACATCATAAACAATCTTTGTCTTCAAGGAGATTTCATAGAGTTCACACCAACCCAAATTGATTTCTACACCTGAATATTTATTTTTATCATTTTCTGCCCTTAGACATGGGACGTCACATAATGATTTTACTTTTACCCCCTCTTCTTTTATAGTCCAAGCTTCACATTAATACCCTACCTATAACTCACCCTGCCCCAAACCTTGCTACCTATTCAGAACTCTAAATCTGACCCATTGTTTACCCATTACCTCAAACCCAACCCTGCCAGTGATTGTTGGATTTGCTTATACATCTCCTCACCCGGAGGATTGGCACTCCCCATTTCCACAGATAAGTGGACTCACATAAACACTTCTCTTTATCATACATATGGAGGAGACTCTCTCTTTATATCATACATGTGTTATTTATATTCAATTGATCAAATTCACAATCCGGACAAGATACTGATCTCTCTCCTTAAAGATATCACTTCTACTCATAAAGAACCAGCTAGAGGAGGACCCACCACTCCTGACATTCATCTACAACAACAAGCCCCTTTCTGTTTTTCCAGACAAAATTCTATAAACAATTCTTATCCCAAACTAAGAACTATACCACCACACCTCTGTAATCACATTTCATATCTCTCCTTCCCTTCAGGATGATCCATCTACCATGTCTCAGGAATTGCAGGACATTCTCTTACTTCCTCAGCAAGACTCCCTTCTGCATATGGCATAAATACACCTCTTGTAGTGGCTACACTGGTGAGTTCACTGTCATTTTCAGAGACTATTCACAAGTTCCCAGAAAGGCTCCTATTTGCTATCAATTTCAGCTTTTGTCTTGTTACTCTTGAAATACTTTTCTTATGTGGAATCACTACCTATTTATGTCTTCCCACTAACTGGACAGGAACATGCACCCTGGTATATCTGGCCCCAGATATTTCTATTGCTTTTAACATTCAGACACTCCCTGTCTCACTAACTCAAAATCTGCAGGGGTTAATAGTCACCTATTGCTCTGGTTAAGCCATGAGAAAATCACCATAGGAAAAGAATAAAAGCAAAATACAACAATACAGCATAACCCAAGTAAAAGTACATTGGGTTGATTAGTTGGGGTCATTGTGCCCTGCTAAATTAAGGGAAAACATAGTGTGGATCTGGGTCAGCTCAAGTTCAGAACGCTGCTTGTGCACACACCAAGATGTTTTCCCAAGGAATATGCAGGTTTATGACCTCCAGCCAGGTGATATCCCTTGTAGAAGACAATAATAAAGACAGTTTGAAGTAACCAATAAAATGGGAGACGTGACCAGGGACAGAAGGAGCCTGACTTCATCGTAGCATGACAAATACTTTCTGTTTGCCAATACACTAAATAACAGGAATGTGGATCCGAGGAACAGGGCTCTTGATCCAAGAGGTCTTGAGTCCCCTGGTCCCATCTTTAAAACCTTAGTTCTGTCTCTAGTTTCTTTTTCCCAAACTGTGTGTCAATCACTTTTGATCGCTACCTGCTGCTCTGGCCGCAGCAACAACCGAACCAGTGGGGCAATTCAATTCTTTATTAATCAGTTTAGGAATAGTTGCTAGGATTGGAACAAGGACCACAGGACCCACAACTTCTTGAAATTACTATCAAAGCCTTTCTAAGGACCTCACTGAGAGCCTAGAAGAAAAAAATTACCAGCCTTATTACTATCCAAAACCAGCTAGATTCCCTGGCAGCAGTGGTCCTTGAAAACAGAAGAGAATTAGACCTCACAGCAGGAAAAGGAGGCCTATGCCTATTTTTGGAGGAAGCTTGCTGCTTCTATGCCAATAAATCAGACATTGTAAAGGAAGAAGGATTTAAGAATCAAGAATCAAGCTGGATTTAGAAAAGGCAGAGGAACCAGAGATCTAATTGCCAACATCTGCTGGATTATGGAAAAAGCAAGAGAGTTCCAGAAAAGCATCTACTTTTGTTTTACTGACCACACCAAAGCCTTTGACTGTGTGGCTCCCAATAAACTATGGAAAACTCTTAAAGAGATGGGAATACCAGACCACCTGACCTGCCTCTTGAGAAATCTGTATGCAAGTCAAGAAACAACAGTTAGAACTGGACATGGAACAACAAACTGGTTCTAAATTGGGAAAGGACTATGTCAAGGCAGTATATTGTCACCCTGCTTTTTAAATTTATACACAGAGTATATCATGTGAAATGCCAGGTTTGATGAAGCCCAAGCTGGAATCAAGATTGCTGGGAGAAATATCAATAATCTCAGATATGCAGATTGAAAGAGTCATTTCCTAGGCAAGTTGATAAGAAGTCTAGGGGTCCCCAAGGAGAGAGGGGTCTGGAATTCTCAAGGAGAAAGAAAGGACAAACTTTTCCCCCTCTATATTCCTTAGGATCATATAAAAGTAATGTATTGTACTTGAAAACAGTCTCTGGAAAATACCTTCTGGCTAATCCTATTATCTTAAAATGTAAATTATGGGAATAGATCTAGTGAGTTCTTTACAACTCCCAGAGATTCTTTTGATTCAGCGTAATAATTAATTGGATAGTATATAACTCCACTGCTAACACTAGCAAGGGGGTACTCTTTCCGCCCCCTTCTGATGCCTATGTCAGAAGCTTTCTCTATCTCCTTTATACTTTAATAAAACTTTACTACACAAAAGCTCTGAGTGATCAAGCCTCGTCTCTGGCCCCGGATTGAATTCTTCTCCTCCAGAGGCCAAGAATCCCAGTGTCTTTTTGTGGTTCAGCAACAACCTTTCGAGATGACACCACCATTTTGGCAGAAAGTGAAGAAGAACTAAAGAGCCTCTTGATGAAAGTGAAACAGAAGAGTGAAAAAGTTGGCTTAAAATTCAGTATTCAGAAAACTAATGTCATGGCACCTGGTCTCATCACTTCAAGGCAAATAGATGGGGAATCAATGGAAACAGTGACAGACTTTATTTTGGGGGGCTCCAAAATCACTGCAGATGGTTACTGCAGCTATGAAATTAAAAGACACTTGCCCCCTGAAGGAAAAGCTATGATCAACTTAGACAGATATTTGAAAGCAGAAACATTACTTTACCAACACAGGTCCATCTGGTCAAAGTTTTGGTTTTTCTAGTAGTCATGTATGGATGTGAGAGTTGGACTATAAAGAAAGCTGAGCACTGAAGAACTGATGCTTTTGAACTGTGGTGTTGGAGAAGACTGTTGAGAGTCCCTTGGACTGGAAGGAGATCCAACCAGTCAATCCTAAAAGAATCAGTCCTGAATATTCTGAAACCGAAACGCCAATACTTTGGCCACCTAATACAAAAAGACAGACTCATTGGAAAAGACTCCAATGCTGGGAAAGATTGAAGGTGGGAAGAGAAGGGGACAACAGAGGGTGAGACGCTTGGATACCACCACCGACACGATGGACATGAGTTTGATTAGGCTCCGGGAGTTGACGATGGACAGGAAACCCTGGCATGCTGCAACCCATGGGGTCACAAAGAGTTGTTCTTGACTCAGCAACTGAACTGAACGGAAAGGCAGCAGCAAAAATGACAGAGGTCCTCGAGAATACCTCAACACCTCAGTAACTCATGGGAAAACTGGTTAAGCTATTGGAATTGGATACTCTGAGTCCTGCCTTTTCCAGGCTCTCTTCTTCTCCTTACCCTTATTCTAACTTATGACCCATGTTTAATGCTCTTTTTTCAAAATTTCTTCAGCACCCCTTACAAGCCTTCACCAACAGAACTATCCACAAACTATTTCTGACTAACTCATTATCAGAAGCTTCAACCCCACACAAATCCCTTTGACCCACATCCCGCCCTTTTCTTATCTCACCCCATGATGCCCCTGTCCCGCAGGAAGCAATTATGGAAGATTGACCTTTGGCCCTTATCCTAAATCAAAAAGGTTGGAATGATAGGGCTCTCATGGAGTCTCATTCTTAAGATGGCTCATTATGTTGACCTTGCAAGCAAAATAAAATCACAGTGATCCTTGAGAGTAACCAAATTGCCCAAATGACATTCTGTTTTCTCACCGGTGCTTACCTACTCAAAGCTACGAGACCACCAGATACCAGACCTCTGCTTACATGACCACAGCTCTCAACTACACGCTAAAAATTACCAATCCCTTCAGAGAATTTTTCATTGATGCAATATAAGACTCGTCAGAAAGGGAGGATGCTGGTTATCCTTAAGGGCCAGTCACTGTCTTGTTTCCCTCTAATAAATATCCCTTGGCTGACTTTCCAGCTTGCTCTCTTTTCCTCTGCACTCGCCTTACATTTAGGTGCATTTTGGAATTAAAAAACAATTTAGCAATTTAAAAGCTAAGTTTTTATATATTTCTGTGCACTACCTACTACTATTAAAACTATGAGAATTGAAAGTATTTTTTCAAAGGTAAGGTCTAGATCAGCATTTCTCAATAGAAAGATAATGCAGGGTCTTTCCTGGTTGTCCAGTTGTTAAGACACCACCAGTGTAAGGGGTGCAGATGTGAACACTGGTTGAGGAAAAAAGATCCCACATGCCACATAGTCAAAAAATTAAAAAGAAAAAAAATTTAGAAAAGGAAAGATAATACAGGCACATGAGTGACTAACGTCCTAGAAGCCCATTTTTTTCTGTAATCAATTTAATACTGTATTTAATTTGGTATATACAAAAACTTACATTTTAACATATAATGATGTAAAAATCCCTATGAAGCAATTTGCGTTTTTTTGTACAAATCTTTGAAATTAATAATGTATTTATATTAACAGTACACCTCAAATCATACTACATTTCAAGTGCTCAGTGACCACACAAGGCTAGTGGCTGTAGTATTAGACAGACAGGTCTAGAATATAGTTTTTTTAAAAAATCAAAGTTGACTGCCAAATAATTGCCCCCTTTTAAAGAAGGGCACCATTAACACAAAAGTGGCAGAAAGAGCACTGAATCACGAGTCAAATACATTTTGTTTCATTGCCAAGTCTAACACAGTGTACCATCTGATCCATCAAAGAGGATCTCTGAGCTCATGTTTTAACCTGTAAAAAAAAAAAATATTTCTAAGAATCATCATGCAAATTAAATAAGACATTTCATGCATTGTCCATTGTGTATAAAAATATTTCTAGTATTAAAATTCCTGTTTTAGAGGCCAGTGATGTCATAGACTAATTCACACATTAGACACTAAGTGACAAATAAGCAAAGTGGACACTACACATCTGAGTCTAAGATAGGTGTCCACAAGTTCTTCTTTCCACTCCTGTGGCTTGATGGCCTGCAAACATCAGAACCTATCAGAACCTCTAGCTTACGGGAAAATCAGGAATTAATTTAGAACCTGTTTGTTTTAATTCCTATACAACATGAACATTGTGACTGTGAAACTCACCTTCCTCCTCTGAAACTAGCTGAGTAACTTTTCTTTCCCTGTTCTCATCACTTTAAGAGCAAAGATGTCAATTGTTCCTTTTCTTCTTTAAGCTAAGAAAAAGCAGGTTTAAATGTGCCGGGACCAGCCGGCAAAATGAACAAGTCCCGACCGCAACCACACGGAAGTCTGAGAAAAAAAAAAGATGATAGTAAAGGATGGGGTCGAGAGGGCTGAATGCTCTTTAGGCAAGTCAGTGATTTTATTGAGTAGAACAGCTACCTTTATATAGTACAAGCAGAAAACATAATTCATAAAAAATGCCATCTGGTGTTTGTCACATCAATACAATTCTTTGTTTTAAGTGATTGCAGAAGCTTACATCTTGTTTTTGGCATTCCCAAAATAAACTACTAAGTGAAGGTCACTACTACGTTTTTCTCAAGGAAAAACAAAGGAGGCCCAGCAAATATTTTACTACTTTATCATGGGGTGGCGGGACAGGGAATGGCCCCCTTCAAGGCCTTTTCCCAGGGCCTATTTGGGCCTTGAGCAGGCCGGCTCCTCGCATAAATGAATGTGATTTCTGTTCTCAGTTCAAGTATTTTATGCATAGAAATATAAAACTAAGTGTTCCTCAAGACATTCTGACCTCTAGGGTTTAGTGGGCTGAATATTTGTAAGAATATATCCTATAATATTCTTTTTTCTATGCAGAAACTTGCATCATATCATCACATTTCCAGAACAATGTAATTAACATAGCCCCATATCAGATATATATTTAGAACACAATGATAAAGAAATATGTAAAGAAAAGAGTGTAATATTCTTATAGGAATTATTTTAAACTATAGTGGTAGATTTCCAGTCATATTTTTAAATAAGATGTGGATAAAGCTTTAACTAAAAAAAAGAATAATTCAAATGTTACATAAATTTATTCCTACTCCAAAATTATTTAAAGCTACTCTTTTTCCCTTAAAAATTTTTATTGACATGTAGTTGATTTATAATGTTGTATCAGTTTCAAGTGTACAGCAAAGTTATTCAGTTATATATATATATGTCTGTATATATGTATTCTCTTTTAGATTTTTTTCCTTTATAAACCATTACAAAATATTGACTATCAAATATAATTCCTGGTGTTATATGGTAGGTCCTTGTTGTTTATCTATTTTATATGTAGTAGTGGGTATCTGTTAATCCCAAACACCTAATCTATCCCTCCCTCCCTTTTCAAATCTTTGGTAACTTTAAGTTTGTTTTCTATCTCTTCTATTTTGTAACTAAATTCATTTGTATAGCTTTTTTAGATTTCACATGTAGCTGATATCATTTTTGTCTTTCTCTATCTGATTTATTTCACTTAGTGTAGTAATTTCTAGGATCATCCATGTTGCTGCAAATGGCATCTTCTCACTCTTTCTTAATGGCTGAGCAATATTCCATTGTATATGTTATATAATCACATCTTCTTCATACATCCATCCGAAAATGGACATTTAAGTTACTTCCATGTCTTTTTGTTTTTGTTATTTCGTCACTAAATCATGTCCAAGTCTTTTGTGATTCCTTGGACTGTAGCCTGCCAGGATCCTCTGTACATGGAATTTCCCAGGCAGGAATTCTGGAGCAGGATGTCCTTTTCTCCTCCAGGGGATCTTCCTGACCCAGAGATCAAACCCATGTCTCCTGCTTGGCAGTCAAATTCTTTACCACTGAGCTATGTCTTGGATATTGTTAATAGTATTGTTATGAACATGGGGGGTGCATGTATCTTTTCAAATTAGTTTTTGTCTTTTCTGAATATATGTCCAGGAATGGAAAAAATTCGGTCATATAAATATAAGTGAAAAATGATGGAATCTTTTAAGTTTATTTATTATTTGGGGAGTTCTCTCAGATTCCAGTGATTAGCACTCAGGGCTTTTACTGCTATGACTTTTGGTTTCAATCCCTGGTTGAGGAGCTAAGATCCCACAGGTCACAGAACATGGGCATAAGTCCTGAGGGTTTCTACTGCAGATGAGCACACGGAAAGATGACGCAGCGTCAGTCCCTTCACTGCCTCGCAGTCCAGCGAGGAGCGGACGGGCCAACACGTGCCTCATCCTGACCAAGTGCTGAATGAATGAAGCACCGTATCCAGTGCTCTCTGGCTTAGAACCGTCACTCCTCATATATCAAGACCATCCCTGAGGAGACCAGCAAGTCATTATAAAAAGCGGTAGGAACTGGTTGAGTTTCAGAGATGAGGCAGAACACTACTGCTACAGCGATAATAGCAGTCTTTAGGGAAGGATAGATTTTAAACTTTCTTCAGAAGTAGGGAGAATTCACTTAGGCTGAAGGACACAAAGGGCTATTCAGATGTAAGATAAGCTAATCACCCCCAGATACCTATTTCGATCAGAATACTTTGTTTTTCTTCAGCTTACAGACTCATGATCTGAAAAAGAGGTAAGATATGCTAATTTATACAAGAAGATTTTCATTTCCTGGAAGAAAAATCACAAAGTAAGATTCGGTCCCCGCCGTGCCGCAGATTTTTGAGATATAACTGACAAATAAATATTGCGTATACTTAAAGTGTAAGCTTCCCAGGGGGTCATAGTTTGAAAGTATCCACTTGCCAATGCAAGAAGTGCAAGAGTCGAGAGTTCATTCTCCAGGTTAGGAAGATCACCTGGAGAAGGAAATGGCAACCCACTTCAGTATTCTTGCCTGGAGAATTCTATGGACAGACGAGCCTGTTGGGCTATGATCCATGGGATCTCAGAGAGTTGGACATGACTGGGCAATTGAGTACACAAACACACACACACACACTTAAAGTGTACAACTGATGATTTGATATATTGTGAGATGGTTATCACAACAAGCTAACACATCACCAGCTTATATGGTGACTATTTTTTAAAGCTTTCAGTTATAAATTCCTGGAATCTAATATACAGCATGTGAATCTACTTCATAATACTATTTTGTATACTTGAATTTTGCTGAGAGACCATCTCTCAATGAAAGGAAATGAGTCCTCAAAGATATGATTTATGGTATTAGAAGAGTTGATATTTGACACAGGATTCTCACTTATCCTGAAAATAAAGTATTGCAGATAAGCATCTGTTCTCCTTATATATGTTCTAGCAAAATTATTACATAAGGTCTACTGGAGCCAATATTTTATTTTTTATTTTATTTATTATTTAAAAAATTGGAGTTAGGTATTTTAAACACAAAACTTCAAGTATACTCAATACCTATACAAGCCTTCTACCAGCCCATGAATCACATATAATGTGAATAATGTTTAGTTAAATAAATCTCAAGTCAGACTATTATGATTCTGTGTGTGTGAGTGTGAGTGTGTGTGTGGGTGTGTGTAACTGTCTCACCACACAAGTAGTTTGTTTGGAACTAAAATTTATTTGCAATTTGCTACAAAATTGCAATTTTTGCTATAAAATTACAAAAATCAATAAATGTAATTCAAAGGCAAGGGCAAATATTCGAACTATCTCATATGCTTTTTGTTGAGGATGAGTCAAAGTTAAATGAGCTAAAGCAATGTCTTCACAGTTATGCCAGGTATCCCTCCCAATGTGGAAGGAGATGATCAAGGTGACTTGCTCTCTGTGCTAACTTATGTCTGTTGAATTAAAGTGAGCTGAGTCCCTATACATAATTGTTAACATGTTTTCTGACTTAAAATGATTATTTCAAATGTATCAAATCTTTCTCCATGGTGCACAGCAAATCACTGATCTTATTCTCATACGGATTACATAATTTATTTTCCACCACTGGCATGGTGTAGTCATCCCAAAAAATACTAAAGGGCACATGTACCTCTAGGAGATATTTTTCTTTAATCCTTAAACAGAAAATAATATAGAATTTGGATTATTAGGATTACGTAAAATAACATGTGAAAATTAACTTGGCTGCTTGGAAGATTTTATTGACTTATACCTGTCACTCTCCTTTGCTTCCTTGGGGAAAGCTTCTGGAATGGAATAAATCTTAGAGATCAAGAAGTTACACAGAGAGACAATCATTAAGTATAAACACAGAGAATGATTTGACTGCCATCTCTCTTCTTCCTCTTTTCCTTTATCCAAGAGCCATGATTTAGGTGCTGTCTCAAGGTAGAGGAAAGGAGAATGTTTAAAGTCATGTGAGCTAGTGAAAAGCCTGGACACTAGAGTGGTAACTTTGTCTTTTCATCTTGTTTTTTAATTTTTTAGCTCTTTTTAAGCTATGACCTTCTGAAGCTTTCTATTGGGGCATTCAGGTTTGGAAAGAACCGCTGCTCCCTCCAAACCCTGCTCTCATTGTCCTAACTACAAGCCACCAGGGAGAGTCCCCGCTCCACCACCACCCACAGTGCCTGGCAGCCCTCATGGGCACCCTGGGCTTGCTGCTGCTCCACCAGACACGGCTGCTTTAGCCTGAAGGGAGCCGTGGTCGGTGGAGTGAAGGTGTGTTCTTACACTTGGTCTGCATGACTGTTATGCTTTGCTGGTGTTTATCCAACAAATGGTAATGTGAAGCAACATCTTGTAGAGATTTCTACCAAAGTCAAATGTGGGTTTTTAGATCCCTCAAATACTGTGAAAATGCAAAAGGAAATGGTTCAGAGTCCATTCTCAGTGAGAGCTTCACACTGTCCTCAGGTTTTATCTGTCAGAGGGGAGATAGAGCTAAAGTGGCTCTCTCTAACCCCAGTTGTCTGATTATGCAAATCTGGGGTTGGAAAATGAAAATTTTTATTTCAGTAGCATTCCAGAAAGGTACATAATCAAGAAATCCTGGACTAGAATGTAGCAAAATGCCACCACCCAGTTCTGCACATGAGTCTGTCCTGAAGGTAAAAGTCCACACCTCAGAAAGACGTCTGATGAAGAAGGCGATGGGGAAGCCAAGTGATGTGAAAAGTATCTGAGTGCAAGTACAGACATAGACCACAGAGATGCTGTATAGAGACTCCCCACCCATAAACACTGCAGTCATCACCTCCGCTAACTTCCAACAGGCAGAAGGGGATATTCTGCCCGTGCATGTGAGCCCCAGGGTTCGGGTTGACCCTCTGTGACTTTCTCTTCAAGATGTCAGGAGGAGCTGTTTCAGTTCCTGGGATCATGATAAAGTGTTGCCTAGAATACATATCCCACGGGCAGGAACCAGACCATCCAGGTCTCAGATAGTGAGGAGTATTAGCCTGTGGTCTCTCACTCCCAAGCGGAAGGGTATTCCGAGTAGAGGAAGGTAGCTATCATACTTTCATTTTGAAATAAAGGAAAACAAATATCCAGGAAAGAGACCCAGAAACAACACAGTCCCACACTTGTCCATGACACCCCAACCCAGGGGATGAAGTCTTAGTGGGTGCTCTCATCTTGAAACTGGATCACAGAAGCACCTAATCAAGCTCATAAGTGACACAGACACTGCTTTAGATGAATAATTATTCCATTTTTCTTTTTGGTCTCCAGAGTTCCTAGTGTTTAGTAAAAGATTCTGCTTTTTGAGGGGAAGTGGGAGAGGAGCTGGGCTCCAGGGAGGTGGGGGTGAGGGAGGCAGAGAAGGGCAGAGAAGGCAGGCCCAGGTGGTCTGGGCACTGAACTTCCTGTCCCGCTGAGAACCTGCATTCATTCCTGCCCTCAGGTGTGTGAGAGGAGCTGGTTCCTTTTTTTCTTTTTAAAAATAATTCATTTATTTTATTTACAGCTGTTCTGGGTCTTTGTTGCTCCATGCGGGCTTCCTCTAGTTGCGGCGAATGGGGGTTACTCTTCATTGCAGTGGACGAGCTTCTCATTGAAATGGCTTCTCTTGCTTCAGAGCAAGGGCTCCAGGTGCATGCGCTTCAGTGAATGCACTGCACTGATTCAGTACTTGCAGCTCACAGGCTCTCAGGGCAGCCTCAGTAGTTGGCTCATAGGCTTAGTTGCTCCTCAGCATGTGGGATCTTCCCAGATCAGGGATCAAACCCATATCCCCTGCATTGACTAGTGGATTCTTATACACTGTACCACCAGGTAAGTCCCAGGAAAAGCTTTAACTGTCCCAGATGGGACTATGTTCAATTATTTACTAGTGAATCTTACAATCATGAATGCTACAATATTATAGTTTCACTGGAATGTAAAGATACATTAAGTGGGAAACATTTGTATGCGTGAACACAGTCCCAAATAGATTTCAATGGTGAAGTCGACATTAACATTAAGATCTGTCTAATGTGAAAATATATGAGACATAAGTCAAGAGTGAACCCTAACATAAACCATGGACTTTGGACAATAATAATTCATAATTGTAGGTTTATAAATGTTACAAATGTACCACTTTGGTGGGAATGTTGAGAACAGAGAAAGTCGTCCCTGTGTGGGATATACAGGACGTATATAAAAACATCTCTGCATCTTCTGCTCAGTTGTTTTCTTCTGCTCAATTTTGCTGGAAAAACATAACTGCTCTTTAAAATATTATTTTTAAACTTGTTTAAGTAGGAAAAAGTATGTGAGATATAGCAAATTCTGTGCACAGATAAACATGGGTCACCTTAAATCCTGGCATATTAAAGAAGTTTTAACTGTTTTTAGAAATTTGAGAGATAAAAAGCTAATTGGAAAGAGAAACAATGAGGTAAAAACTAAAAGTAATAAAATCTATTTAAAATAATATTTTCATATGGATAAATATGTAAAGGGATCTTGAAAATATCAACAAACTGATGGCCTTCTAATAAACCAGATTAAGAAAACAAAGAGGGAGAATAAGTAAATCTATGGGGAAAAATTAGTCCTCATCTTTTAGTGACACCAACAAATATTTAAGGATGAAATTCTCTGGGTTTGTTTCAGAATAAGTCAGGGATGAGCACTGAAGCAGGGTAAAGGGTACATGGGAACTATCCTATCAGTCTCTACTTTTTCAAAATCACACACTTCCCTTTTGAAACTAAAATTCTGATTGTCTTTTTCCATTTATTGTTCTATCTTTAATCTAGTTGCCTATTAAAAAACAAAGAACAGCAACAACAAAAAAACCCCATAAAACCTAACAATCTCCTTTCTACTTTCACTTCTCCCATTGTTCTGCAGAGAATGTCATGCCCAAAACCACCAGTGACATTATAATCATCAAATCAAGTGTCATATGTTCAGCTTCCCCCTAATTAGATTTCTCTGCATTAGGAATCTAATGTCTCCTCAAAACTCAAGCTTTTTTAATTATTCAGCAGCATTTGTATTCTTGTAGCTGGCAGTAGTGGTAAAGAACCCGCTTGCCAGTGCATGAGACATAAGAGACAGGAGTTCGACCCAGGGTGGGGAAGATCCCCTGGAGGAAGGCATGGCAACCCACTCCAGTATTCTTGCCTGGAGAGTCCCATGGACTGAGGAGCCTGGTGGGCTACAGTCCATGGGTTCGCAAAGAGTCGGACATGACTGAAGCGACTTAACACTCCCTCACACACATGCAGCCTTGCTCTGACCTCTCATTCCTTGCTCTTTCTCATAAATGATGATGTTAATCAGAATTTCCTTCACTGCCTCTTGTCACCTTCTGTGTGATATCCTCTGATGATGATATGCACACCTATGTTTCAACTGCCATTCCTAGGTTGATAAGCCTTAACTTACAATTAAGTTTCAAGACTAATTCTATCATATGCCCTCAAGGCACCTTAAACTTAACCAAAACCTGTACCTACTAAATTCTTTCTCGTAAGGAGGCTTGTGCTTGCTCCCATGGTTTCAGTTCAGTTCAATTCAGTAGCTTAGTCGTGTCCGACTCTTTGCGACCCCATGAATCGCAGCACACCTGGCTTCCCTGTCCATCACCAGCTCCTGGAGTTTACTCAAACTCATGTCCATCGAGTCAGTGATGCCATCCAACCATCTCATCCTCTGTCGGCCCCTTCTCCTACTGCTGCCAATCCCTCCCAGCATCAGGGTCTTTTCCAATGAGTCAACTCTTCGCCTGAGGTGGCCAAAGTATTGGAGCTTCAGCCTCAGCATCAGTCCTTCCAATGAACACCCAGGACTGATCTCCTTTAGGATGGACTGGTTGGATCTCCTTGCAGTCCAAGGGACTCTCAAGAGTCTTCTTCAACACCATAGTTCAAAAGCATCAATTTTTCGGCGCTCAGCTTTCTTCACAGTCCAACTCTCACATCCATACATGACCACTGGAAAAAACATAACCTTGACTAGACAGACCTTTGTTAGCAAAGTAATGTCTTTGCTTTTTAATATGCTATCTAGGTTGGTCATAACTTTCCTTCCAAGGAGTGTGCATCTTTTAATTTTATGGCTGTAATCACCATCTATGGTGATTTATCTTGACTCCTCTTTTCCTTAACTACATATATCATTTCTTCTCTGACCTGTGTCTCACTAATCCCTCACCTATCTTCAAAACACCCCAAATTATGAGTGGGCATTCTCTTTTGTGATGCTAGCTAGCTGACATCTCACATAGTGATCCAAATACCTTGTGCATTTCATTGATCCCTATCTAATGTTCATCAATCCTGGAACATATAATCCTAATGTCTTCCATCATACATGTCTAACTTCTTTCAGATCCTCTAGTTGCTCCTATATCTGATAGTGTTCTCTGTGTGTGACATCATACCTCCTTCTGTATCTGGATCCTCTTTCAAGGCTTCTAGGCCCTAGGTGCTTCCACAGCAATAGGTCTCAGGGTCAAGGGTCAGACCAAGATGATTCTATGGCAGTTGGCAGCCGTGACGACAGACTACCCCAAGTGGAGGGGTGGGAAACAGTGGGATTTATTGTCTCTCTTTCATAAGTTACTTCAGCTTCTGCCACTGCCAGTGTGTCAGCAATCACTAAAAGTTAGATTTTTGTCCTCTTTCTTGTGACTAATCATATCTGAGAAGAAGCACGTGAGATACTGGTGATGGTCTCTGCTTAAAATCTCCAATCTCAATGGAGTACACACTTGTCAGAAAGGTCGAGGCCACCAACCTATTCTTCTCCTCCTGGATCTTAGTCTTCTTGGCTGTAGGAATCACCATAGAGGAATGGACTGTACTGAAGTTGGGACCCCAAGACCTTATAATAAGCCACAGTCCGTGGATATGTTGTACTTCCCTGTGGCCAGCAGGTCAGAGTTATACTATGGAAAGAGATGGGTAGAGAATGAGGGTTCAATTGCTTCTCGGCCTTTTGGCTAAGATCAAGTGGAAAATGAAGGTTCATCTTTCCTTGACTTCCATTCATCTCACCATTATCCTCTAGTGCAACCACCTGTGGTTGCAGTGTGCCCACTTCCATAATCAATACAGTCAAGGCCTACCCCAAAAGCTCAGTATTAGCATGTTTTGGAGAAAGGCTTAGAAGCTCACAGACTTAACTGATGGATCTCTGAGAAGCCCTGACAGTAGCAACAGGGTATCTAGCATATCTAGAATGTGAGGATATAAAAGAAAGGTGACTGGCAGCAAAGAAAACTTGTTACACTAGAGGAAGACAAAAGTGTTTAGCAAGAAATACATTTTGAAAAAATAGAAGAGAAAGAAGTTTACAGAGATACAAAGATAGAGAACAGTTTCTTTTGGTTCCATCTCCCATTTAGCTTAAGACCCCTGCCTCTTTCTTGCCCTATCTCTGCTCTTTATTATTTAATCAAATGTTTCACCTCATTCATTTTTACCTAGAGATTTGTGTGCCCCAGGTAGAAATGAGCCAGAAGAAATATCTGTCTTCCTCTCAATACAGCTTCTTCTTTTCAACAGATGGCCTGGAAGTGGTCAGGAACATTCTGATTGTGGTGGTCAGCCTTTCCTTCATGCATAACTTGCTCCTGGGTTTTGAATTCACCTATATGATTCCTCAAACCAAATATACTCTCATCATCACTGCCTGCCTTGCTTTCCTAACAGGTAACTTCCTGTCTTCAGTCACAAGTAACTTCCTGTCTTCCCTAACATAGGATTGGATGCATACTTGGTTTGTAGGTCCAGGCTGTGGTCTCTGACTAACTCAGCCCTCCCAGTTCTTTGACTTAGATACGTAGCTGCCAAATTGGATCCACCATTCAAGTGGCATTGGTCTTTGGAGAAGGTTCAGTTTTGTGTGCTAGGGATTTGGAAGTCAAGCATATCTCAGGTTAAGACTTAAGTATGAGAGTCAGGGTCCATCAGAAGGAATTTTTCTTTCTCCTTTTGTCCGGATATCAGGCATCCTTCTGCTCAGTGCACTCCTCCTGTATCACCACATGCTAAATCAAGGTAAATTCGTGTACTACTTGAGTTACAAGATCTGCTGGATCACTTTCACTGCATACTTAAATGTATTATTGTTATTTGCCTCTGGTGAGTGTCTTCAGGGCCCTTGATGGGAGCTAAGAACCAATCCATCCCTGATAGACAGGAGAGTGAGAGGATGGGAAAGAAGATAGAGGGAAAGTTACCAACCTTTGCATTTTAAAGGGCCAGTGGGGGAGTTAGACTCACTCTGAGGATGGTTCCTGCAAGGATGTGGGCTGAGTGAGTTGTTCAATTCGCTTGCCTCCAAGGGAACCCTTCCTTTCCACCTTTTCTTTCATACCTGACCCATTCAGAGTGGAGATAACTACTAACTTCAAGGCTAAAGAGAGTAACTGATAGGGATGTTCACTCATGTGGAGGCAGTGGCCCTGGGGGCATAGTGTCAGGCCAGGACAGCCTGAGGGCAGACAGAATCAGTATCTGGTGCCCAGTGACCATCTACAAACACCAGGGACTCTTCTAAGAAGCCTTTAAAATTTCCCTTGGAATTAAACTTCCTAACTCAGAAGCACAGCCTCTGTCAGAAAGAATTCTCAACTGTGTTGAGTTGAGCACTGCCTGTGTGTGCTCAGGCACTCAGTCATGTCCAGCTCTTCCAAGACTCCATGGACTGCCAGGTTCCTCTGGTCATGAGATTTTCAGGCAAGAGTACTGGAGTGGGTTGCTATTTCCTCCTCCAGGGGATCTTCCCAACCTAGGGATTGAACCCAAGTATCCTGCACCTCCTGCATTGCAGGTAGATTCTTTACCTGTGAGCCATCAGGGAAATCCCAAATCTTATGCATGTGTGCTCAGTCAAGTCCGACTCTTTGTGACCCCGGGGACTGTAGTGGGGCTGTATTTAAGCTCTTCTGCACACACTTCTAAACTCTCCTGCTAAAGCATCCCCCTCCTGAATGTCTTGGGCCAGTTCAAAGGGAGACATTAGGCTTTAGATCTGGGCCTCATGAATCAAAGGGAGGGAAGTGTTTCTGTGACTTTTCTATTGTTCCTTCATCACCCTCTCCTGGCTTCTCTTTTTTCCAGGATTCCTCTCTCTCTTACAGTACAAGCAGTCCATCAATGGTTCTGGCAGCCTGATCACCATCTGCAAATCTGCCAGAGAAAGTCAAGTTATGGAGCAACATGGGGTTTCTATCAAAGTTCTCTCGTTACCAGCAGGTGCTGCAATGCCTCGTAGTATTGTCCGGGTACACTCTGCCCACATGAAAGAAGATTCCCCAGAAAGACCGAATGCCCAGGCGCGTCGTGTAACTTGGGCTCTATGATTTGACAATTTATTTTTCAGTATATGTTCATCTTAATGGCAACAGTTTGTGCATATGTGGTGTGTGTAGGTCCAGCTGTATGGTCTGATTTGGCATTATATAAAAGACTAAAACTGGGTTGGGGTCTATAAGAAGATCCAGAAGCCTTAAAAAAAATTTTTTTTACCCTGACCAGCTTTTATTTGTTCTCACCATTTAATAACATGCTATTAATATAATAAATATCATCATATAAATGATACTTGCTATATTATTAACTCTATTACAGTGTTTTAGAATAATGTGTACTACCTTTAGTCTCATTGAGTTTATTGTAAAATATTTCACCCCTTCAGAAAAAAATACAAAGAACATAATAAACACCTATATATACATCACCCAACTTTCACATTATAGGCATAACTCATATTCCCCTAATTCTGTTTCTAATCTCAATTCCCTCATTTGTTTCACTGCAAAACACCTTTAATGATGCATTGTTGATAATTTTACATTCATGTCATTTTTCTTACAACTTTATGCATCTGTAAATTTGTAGAGAATAGCTATCCAAGTGTCCAAAAATCATTAAATGTCATACAGTACGGATTATTTTTAGCAACTCACTTTTTTCACTCAACTCTATGGTTTTGTGATTTATTGATAAATTTTGTTTTACTTCATTCATTCACACTACTGTTAAGTTTTCCCCTTTAGGGATATAATGTGAAATACTCATTTTCCAGCTGATGAAAAGCTAGCTGTTTTCTTTTATTGTTGTTGCTTTTTCACTAAGTTGTATGCAACTCTTTTGTGACCCCAGGGACTGTAGCCCACCAGTCTCGTCTGACCATGGGATTTCCCAGGTTGCATTCCCTTTCCCAGGGGATCTTCCTGACCCAGGGATTGAACCCATGTCTCCTGCATCGGCAGGCAGATTCTTTACCACTGAGCCACTGGGGCAACCCTGTTTCTTTATTCTATTACAAATGGTGCTGCTATGAATACTCTTACACACAGTTCCCTCTGCCCATGAGCTAGAGTTTCTCTTGGGTGTTTAGGACTAGACCAGCTATATCAGAGAGTATTTTCAATATGATAACTGCCTGTGTTACTGTTTGTTCAGTTGCTAAGTTGTACCCGACTCTTTGTGACCCCATAGACTGCAGCACACTAGTATCCCTGTATTTCACTATCTCCCAGAGTTTGCCTGAACTCGTGTCCACTGAGTCAGTGACGCTATCTAACTATCTCATCCTCTGCCGCCCTCTTATCCTTTTGCCTTCAATCTTTCCCAGCATCACAGTGTTTTCCAATGAGTTGGTTCTTCACATCAGGTGGCCCAAAGTATTAAGCTTCAGCTTCAGCATCTGTTCTTCCAATGAATTGTCAGGGTTGAATTCCTTTAGAATTGACTGGTTTGATCCCTTGCAATCCAAGGGACTCTCAAGAGTCCTCTACAGCACCACAAATGGAAAGCATCATTTCTTCTTTGTTGAGTCTTATTTGTAACAAATGTTAAAATGTTTCTTTTTATATGTGTGCTTCTCTTAAACCATAAACTCCTAGAAGGCATAGGATTGTCTCCTAATAATTCCTCAGTATCTGAAATAGTCCCTATCAGAAACCCACAAAAGGATTGGGCCAGTCTACTGAAACCTCCAGGCACACCTTAATGATGTTTTTCCTGCACCACACTCAGGTCTACAAAGAAAAACATTGACTTAAACTATATAAGCTTTTGCCAGGGGGGTAACAATTCTATTGTAATATCTACAATTGGTCCCAAGAACCATGGGGGAAAGGGATTATCATTTCTTCAGTGTTTATTAAGCAAATATTTATTCAATACCTACTGCATATGCCAGGTGTTACTCTAAGTGGCTACAAAAATAACACTGAACAAAATAGACAAAATCTCTGCCCTTATGGAACTTAGATTCAAATGCAACTGAGCATATGAATGCATGTGTTGTGGTAAAGCAAATTAAATAAACAAACAAGTGGTTAGTATTTCATAGAGGAGTAGGTGCTGTGTATTCAGGAAAGGTCACCTGCTTTTCTATTTGAGGATGTGCCCCATTTGGCAACAAACCAAAATGTATGCAAGAAGGGTTACTTCCAAAATATCATTGCTATAGTGAACTCAGCTTAAATCCAGGGTAGGTAATTTCTCTTTGCTACAAATCATGATCTCTGGGGAAAACACAATGAAAACCTACGACTTCTAAGTTTTAATCAGATCCCTAGGATTTCCCAATTCAATAACCCTTGGATCATATTAGCAGGTGGCTCCCAGGGCACCAGCAGATGCTATTTCCACCCCCTAGACTGGAGAGGACACTCTGCAGAGCCACCATCAGAAACCACGACCTGTAACTCATGGCACCTCAGAGCCTGGGGTACCGAGGTCTGTGCTCTGACTCTCTCAGTCCAAAACTCACTCAAAACAAAAACAGCAGCAAAGACGAAGAAGAAGAATCTCTGTTCTGGGTTGTTTGTTTTTAAAATTCATCATAACCACTCGCTTTTCCTTGAGAATAAGGAAGCAGAGGTAGCAAGTCCCAACACTGAAGTCTCTGTGCAGAAGGGTGAGTGTTGAATTTTATCTGTCCTGTTACTCGTCTTCCAAACCTCATCTGTGGAAGCCAAGGACTCCCTGAAATGACACGTCTTCTCTCTGCTGAGATGACCACTGATCACCGGGTGGGCCTGGTAACTGTCAGAGCAGAAGCGGAGCAGAGAGGCTGCTGTCATGAGGTTACAAGGTCATTGAATCTTATCCCTGTAGAACTTGCTCATTAGTGTTTTTGATACACTTCTTTAAAAAGTTTCCTCAGCCTTTATACAGAGGAGAAAACAAAGGCACACAGAAGGGTGGGCTGGGGTTCCTTCTCGCATTCTGGGTCTCTCTCATTAGAGTGGGGTTGGGTGGAGAGAGTGGGGTACTCATTTTAACGTCACCCTCTGTCCTGTTCTCCAGGTGTGCCCTAGGGAAGAATGGCCCCAGAGAATGACTCTTCAGTGACTGAGTTTATCCTGCTGGGTTTAACACAGAAGCCAGAACTCCAGCTGCCTCTCTTTTTCATTTTCTTAGCAATTTATGTGGTCACTGTGGTGGGGAACGTTGGCTTGATTATTCTTATTGGTCTGAACCCTCACCTGCACACTCCCATGTACTACTTTCTCTTCAACCTTTCCTTCATTGATCTCTGCCACTCCTCTGTCATTACCCCTAAAATGCTGATGAGTTTTGTGAGCCAGACCATCATCTCTTATGCAGAGTGCATGACTCAGCTCTGCTTCTTCTCCTTCTTTGTTATTGATGAGTGCTGTATTTTGATTTCAATGGCCTATGACCGATACATGGGCATCTGTAAGCCCCTGCTCTACAAGGTCTCCATGTCCCATCAGGTCTGCTTCATGCTGACGGTGGGTGTATACGCGATGGGGCTTGTGGGTGCCATGGCCCACACTGGGTGCATGCTGCGACTCTCCTTCTGTGATGGAAACATCATCAATCACTACATGTGTGACATTCCTCCTCTCCTCCAGCTCTCCTGCACAAGCACCTCCATCAATGAGTTGGTGGTTTTCGTTGTGGTGGGTGTCAATGTCATAGTGCCCAGTGTCACCATCTCCATTTCTTACACCTTGATTCTCTCCAGCATCCTCCACATCCGTTCTGCAGAGGGCAGGCCCAAAGCCTTCAGTACCTGCAGTTCCCACATGATCGTGGTTTCTCTTTTCTTTGCATCCGCAACATTCATGTATCTTAAGCCTTTTCCTGCTGGGTCTCTGGATGAAGATAAAGTGTCCACAGTTTTTTTACACCATTGTGGGGCCAATGGTGAATCCTTTCATCTACAGTTTGAGGAACAAAGATATATCCAAGTTGCAGTGAATAAGACTTTGAAGAAAAGGGAGTTCTAAATGAAATTTGTTACTATTTGTTAGTATTATTTGTTACTAATAATTAGTATTATTTGTTACCAATAATTAGTACTATTTGTTACTAGTAATTGCTACAAATATTACTCTTTCCCTCCCCTGTGAGAACCAAGATAGTTCTTTCTCAGATCTTCACTGTGAGAACCAGCTGGGGTGTTTTGCAGGTAAAATCCAAGAAAGTGTGGCAGTTCTCTAAAACTGTGGCTTCTATGGTGTGCTGCAAATCTTTGAGGTTGCAAAGAGTCAGATATGACTTAGTGACTGAATAACAGTGAGTCTTAATACATATTTAATAGAAACATCTCCAACTCTAGCACCACAGGATTCATTATAGACTTTCCTTTTTATGTCTTTGTAAATTCTTTCTTTGATGGTGCCACTTACCTATTTGACTATACATTATAAGAAGAAAGGGTTAAAAAAAAAAAAAACTGTATATAAGCACTGTACCCCAGATGGTAAATGTGTTTTTCACCCTAGTATTGACTTGCAATTCTGAAGCTATCACATGTGTACTGGGATTGAATGAATGAAAATAAATTTAGCTAATAGAAATTTTGTTATAACCAAATGCCTTTTCCTGACTAATTTGCTTATGACTGGTAATGATGCTGTATACTCTCACAAACTGTAGTGGTAGGGCATTCCTTGCCTTCCCTTTGTCTTTGACCGATTATTAAAAATCTGCTAAAAATCTGGATGTCTCAGTCTTTATTCTTAGAGAAGAAAGAATGAGAGCCTTGACTTAGGTTGGTTTAAAAAGGATGCAAAGAAGAATCAGTTTCAACTGTGATTTCTACCCCCTGCCCCTGAAATATTTTCCATAAATAAAACAGATTTACTTTTGTATAAATACAAGAATATAGTAATATTTAAATTACTACTGAAGATGGAATAAACTTAAATTGTAAAAATTGGAATGCTACTCAACAGTAAAGGGAATGGCTATTGATACATGTAAAAAATGGGATGAACACTAAAGGTATCATGATTAGTGAAAAAAGCCAGTCTCAGAGATTGCATATTGTTTGATTTCATTTATTATCCTCCAAATGACTTGACTATGGAGCTGAAGATGAAAGAGATAGAGATGGAGAAAATGGAGATGAATGTGAAAGGGGATGGGTGTGAATATAAAATAATAGTGTAAGAGAATTTCTAAATGTATTGAAACAGTTCTGTATCCAGTCATGGTGCTGCTACATGAATATATACAAAGGATCAAATTGCATAGATCTACACACATGTACACACACGCAATGGAAACACTCAGTGTCTATAAGGCTGCTAAAATCTCACTGTCTGCAGTCCTGAAGTCTTGTTACCATTATTAAACCAGTGTCAATTTCCTGGTTTCACCATTACACAGAAATTGTGAAAGATGTCATCATGATAAGAAGCTAGATGGAGTTCAAGGGACTCCATGCATTATTTTAGCAACTCTATGTGAATCTATACTTATTTCAAAATAAATGTTAGCTTCAATCTTGTAAGCACAAGTGCTAGTTAATACACATCTAGGAATTATAGTCAGATACAACTGAATGACTGAAATGAACTGAACTGAACTGAAGAATTCTAAAGTCATATTTTCTTGAAATAGAAGTCCAAGAACAGTGATTTTCTTATGTGCTCTATGCTTAGTCACTCAGTCATGTCCAACTCTTTGTGACCTCATGGACTGTAGCCCTCCAGGCTTTTCTGTCCATAGGGATTCTCCAAGCAAGAATACTAGAGTGGGGGGAGGAACTAAGATGGTGGAGGAAAAGGGCGGGGAGACCAATTTCTCCCCTACAAATTCATCAAAAGAACATTTGAATGCTGAGCAAACTTCACAAAACAACTTCTGACCACTAGCAGAAGACATCAGGCGCCCAGAAAAGCAGCCCATCATCTTCCAAAGGAGGTAGGACAAAATATAAAAGATAAAAAGAGAGACAAAAGAACTCGGGATGAAGATCGATCCCAGGAAGGGAGTCATAATAGAGAAAGTTTCCAAATACCAGGAAACCCTCTCAGGTGGGTCTGGGGGAAGTTTTCAAATCTCGGAGGGCAACCTAACTGGGAGGAAAAAGAAATAAAACTCACAGATTACATGCCTAAAAGCAACTCCTAGCAGAAAAGTACCCCAGACGCCCACATCCCCCACCAGCAAGTGGGGGCGGAATGGAGAGGAGCGGGCGGCATTGCTTAGGGTAAAGACCGGGCCCAAATGCCCTGAGGGCAATCGGAGGGAGCTAATGTGAGATGGCAACTTAAACTGTGGGACAGAGAGACAGAGAGAGAGAGAGAGAAAATTAACCAGCCCGAACACACTGCCCGCCATTCACAAAACAAAGGGATTGAGCAATTCCAGAGAAGAACTAGCCAGTGGTGGACCAGCCCATCCCTTGCCGGAGGCAGGAGGCAGGGGGAGGGGAAAGGGGCAAACTCGGCCCCAGAAACGGCACCCCTACCAAACTGCAAACAGGCTTCCAGTCTCTAACCAAAGACTTCCTGAGATTCTGGATGGTTGACATCCACCAGGAGGGTCACGGCTAGAGGCCAGCTCCTGAGAACAGACACAAGGCTCGCGCAGAAACTGAGGCTGGGACCGCGGAGGGGATAAGGCGCACCGCACCTGGGGAGAGTGCGCCCATCAAGCTCCTGGCTGCCTGAGCTGCTCGGGCCGGGGAAGGCAGAAAATGCAGGCCCAACTGAGTCCACGCTTTTGTGGAGGACCTGAAAACTGGAACCACACGCCACGCAGGGCCCGCTCCCTATAGAGCACCCTGGAGCCTGAGCAGTGTAGACGGGAAAAGCACACACCTGTGAGCGGAAGCAAAACCCAGTGTGGCCAGAACACTGAGAGTGCTCCCCACACAGGCCAGTGACATTTGTCTGCAGCGCGCAGCGCCCCTCCCTCTCCACAGCACGACTGAACAAGTGAACCTAAACAAGAGACCGCCTCTGCCCGCCTGTGTCAGGGCAGAATTAGACACCGAAGAGACCAGCAAACAGAAGCCAAATAAGCAAAGGGAACCGCTTCAAAAGTGACCGGTGCAACAGATTAAAATCCCTGTAGGTAACACCGACTACACCGGAAGGGGCCTGTAGATGTCGAGAAGTGTAAGCTGGAACAAGGAGCTATCTGAAACAGAACCCAAACCCACACTGATCACAACAGCTCGAGAGAAATTCCTAGATATATTTTTACTTTTTTTTGTTGTTTTTTTGTTTTTTTAATTTAAAATTTTTTTCTCGTCTTTTTTTTCTCTTATTTTCTTTTAAAATTCCCTATTACTCCTCTATTACTCCTTAACTTTCATTTTCATTTTCATATATTTTTACTATTTTTAATTAATTTTTTTTCTTTTTTTCTCTTATTTTCTTTTAAAGTGCTCTATTACTCTTCTATTACTCCTTAATTTTCATTTTCATTTCACTCTAACCTTGCAAAAACAAAATAAAAAAGAGGCCCTATTTTTAAACCAAACTTCATATATGTTTCTTAAAATTTTTTGTGTTTTTGGTTTTGTTTTTAATATTGTATTTTTAAGAGTCTAACCTCTACTCTAGATTTTTAATCTTTGTTTTTCAGTATTTGATATCAATTTTGGACATTTAACAATCCAATATTCAGTACCCATTTTTACTCAGGAGTGTGTTGGTTACTCTCTCCCACTTTTGATTCTCCGTTTTCTCCCTCAGATCACCTCTATTTCCTCCCCGCCCCTTCTCTTCCCAATCCAATTCTGTGATTCTCCGTGGGTGTCTGGCCTATGGAGAACACTTTGGGAACAGAGTACTGGGTAGATCTGTCTCTCTCCTATTGAGTTCCCCTTTTTCTCCTCCTGCTCATCTCTATCTCCCTCCTCCCTCTCCTCTTCTTCATGTAATTCTGTGAACCTCTCTGGGTGTCCCTCACTGTGGAGAATCTTTTCACCATTAACCTAGAAGTTTTATTATCAGTGCTGTATAGTTGGAGAAGTCTTGAGGCTACTGGAAGTATAAGACTGAAATCCAGAGGCAGGAGACTTAAGTCTAAAACCTGAGAACACCAGTAAACTCCTGACTACAGGGAACATTAAGTAATAAGATATCATCCAAAAGCCTCCATACCTACACTGAAACCAACCACCACCCAAGAGCCAATAAGTTCCAGAGCGAGACATAATACGCCAATTCTCCATTAACACAGGAACATAGCCCTAAGTGTCAACATACAGGCTGCCCAAAGTCACACCTAACACATAGACCCATCTCAAAACTCACTACTGGACACTCCATTGAACTCCAGAGAGAAGAAATCCAGTTCCACGTACCAGAACACCGACACAAACTTCCCTAACCAGGAAACCTTGACAAGCCAATCGTCCAACCCCACCCACTGGGAGAAACCTCCACAATAAAAAGGAACCACAGACCACCAGAATACAGAAAGCCCAGTCCAGACACAGCAATCTAAACAAGATGAAAAGGCAGAGAAATAACCAGCAGGTAAAGGAACATGAAAAATGCCCACCAAGTGAACAAAAGAGGAGGAGATAGGGAATTTACCTGAAAAAGAATTTAGAATAATGATAATAAAAATGATCCAAAATCTTGAAAACAAAATGGAGTTACAGATAAATAACCTGGAGACAAAGATTGAGAAGATGCAAGAAATGTTTAATAAGGACCTAGAAGAAATAAAAAAAGAGTCAATTAAAAATGAATAATGCAATAAATGAGATCAAAAACACTCTGGAGGGAACCAACAGTAGAATAACAGAGACAGAAGCTAGGATAAGTGAGGTAGAAGATAAAATGGTGGAAATAAATGAAGAGGAGAGGAAAAAAGAAAAAAGAATCAAAAGAAATGAGGACAACTTCAGGGACCTCTGGGACAATGTGAAACACCCCAACATTTGAATCATAGGAGTCCCAGAAGAAGAAGACAAAAAGAAAGGCCATGAGAATATACTTGAGGAGATAATAGCTGAAAAATTCCCTAAAATGGGGAAGGAAATAGTTACACAGGTCCAAAAAACCCAAAGAGCCCCAAACACGATAAACCCAAGGGGAAACACCCCAAGACACATGGTAATCAAAATAACAAAGATCAAACACAAAGAACAAATATTAAAAGCAGCAAGGGAGAAACAACAAATAACACACAAAGGGATTCCCATAAGGATAACAGCTGATCTATCAATAGGAACCCTTCAGGCCAGAAGAGAATGACAGGACATAATTAAAGTAATGAAAGAGAATAACCTACAACCTAGATTACTGGACCCAGCAAGGATCTCATTCAGAGATGAAGGAGAATTCAAAAGCTTTACTGACAAGCAAAAGCTGAGAGAATTCAGCACCAGCAAACCAGCTCTTCAACAAATGCTAAAGGATCTTCTCTAGACAGGAAACACAGAAAGGCTGTATAAACGCAAACCCAAAACAGCAAAGTAAATGGCAATGGGACCATACCTATCAATAATTACCTTAAATGTAAATGGGTTGAATGCCCCAACCAAAAGACAAAGACTGGCTGAATGGTTACAAAAACAATACCCCTATATATGCTGTCTACAAGAGACCCACCTCAAAACAAGGGACACATGCAGACTGAAAGTGAAGGGCTGGAAAAAAATATTTCATGCAAATGGAGACCAAAAGAAAGCAGGAGTCACAATACTCATATCAGATAAAGTAGACTTTAAAGGCTGTGGAAAGAGACAAAGAAGGACACTACATAATGATCAAAGCATCAATCCAAGAAGAAGATATAACAATTATAAATATATATGCACCCAACATAGGTAAGGTAAATGCAAACGAGTATGAAAGGGGAAATTAGCAGTAACACAATAATAGTGGGAGACTTTAATACCCCACTCACAACTATGGATAGATCAACTAAACAGAAAATTAACAAGGAAACGCAAACTTTAAATGACACAATGGACCAGCTAGACCTAATTGATATCTATAGGACATTTCACCCAAAACAATCAATTTCACCTTTTTCTCAAGTGCACACGGAACCTTCTCCAGAATAGATCACATCCTGGGCCATAAATCTAGTCTTGGTAAATTCAAAAAAATTGAAATCATCCCAGTCATCTTTTCTGATCACAGTGCAGTAAGATTAGATCTTAATTACAGGGAAAAGGTTATTAAAAATTCAAACATATGGAGGCTAAATAACATGCTTCTGAATAACCAACAAATCATAGAAGAAATCAAAAAAGAAATCAAAATATGCATAGAAACGAATGAAAATGAAAACACAACAACCCAAAACTTATGGGACACTGTAAAAGCAGTGCTAAGGGAAAGGTTCCTAGCATTACAGGCTTACCTCAAGAAACAAGAAAAAAGTCAAATAAATAACCTAACTGTACACCTAAAGCAACAAAAGAAGGAAGAAATGAAGAACCCCAGGGTTAGTAGAAGGAAAGAAATCTTAAAAATTAGGGCAGAAATAAATGCAGAAGAAACCAAAGAGACCATAGCAAAAATCAACAAAGCTAAAAGCTGGTTTTTTGAAAAAATAAACAAAATTGACAAACTGTTAGCAAGACTCATTAAGAAACAAAGGGAGAAGAACCAAATCAACAAAATTAGAAATGAAAATGGAGAGATCTCAGCAGACAACACTGAAATACAAAGGATCATAAGAGACTACTACCAGCAGCTCTATGCCAATAAAATGGACAATTTGGAAGAAATGGACAAATTCTTAGAAAGTATAACTTTCCAAAGCTGAACCAGGAAGAAATAGAAGATCTTAACAGACCCATCACAAGCAAGGAAATCGAAACTGTAATCAAAAATCTTCCAGCAAACAAAAGCCCAGGACCAGATGGCTTCAAAGCTGAATTCTACCAAAAATTTAGAGAAGAGTTAATACCTATATTACTCAAACTCTTCCAGAAAATTGCAGAAGAAGGTAAATTTCCAAACTTATTCTATGAGGCCACCATCACCCTAATACCAAAACCAGACAAGGATGCCACAAAAAAAGAAAACTACAGACCAATATCACTGATGAACATAGATGCAAAAATCCTTAATAAAATTCTAGCAAACAGAATCCAAAAACATATTTAAAAAATCATACATCATGACCAAGTGGGCTTTATCCCAGGAATGCAAGGATTCTTTAATATCTGCAAATCAATCAATGTAATACACCACATTAAAAAATTGAAAGATAAAACCATATGATTATCTTAATAGATGCAGAAAAAGCCTTTGACAAAATTTAACATCCATTTATGATTAAAACTCTCCGGAAAGCAGGAATAGAAGGAACATACCTCAACATAATAAAAGCTATATATGGCAAACCAACAGCAAGCATTACCCTCAGTGGTGAAAAATTGAAAGCATTTCCCCTAAAAAAAATTTTTATTCCCCCTAAAATCAGGAACAAGACAAGGGTGCCCACTCTCACTACTAATATTCAACATAGTTTTGGAAGTTTTGGCCACAGCAATCAGAGCAGAAAAAGAAATAAAAGGAATCCAGATAGGAAGTGAAACTCTCAGTGTTTGCAGATGACATGATCCTCTACATAGAAAACCCTAAAGACTCTACCAGAAAATTACTAGAGTTAATCAATGAATATAGTAAAGTTGCAGGGTATAAAATTAACACACAGAAATCCCTTGCATTCCTATACACTAACAATGAGAAAACAGAAAGAGAAATTAAGGAAACAATACCACTCACCATTGCAAGAAAAAGAATGAAATACTTAGGAGTATATCTACATAAAGAAACAAAAGACCTATACATAGAAAACTGTAAAACATTGATGAAAGAAATAAAAAAGGACACAAACGGATGGAGAAACATACCATGTTCATGGATTTGAAGAATCAATATTGTTAAAATGGCTATTCTACCCAAAGCAATCTATAGATTCAAGGCAATCCCTATCAAGCTACCAATGGTATTCTTCACAGAACTAGAACAAATAATTTCACAATGTGTATAGAAGTACCAAAAACCTTAAATAGCCAAAGCAATCTTGAGAAAGAAGAATGGAACTGGGGGAATCAACCTGCCTGACTTCAGGCTCTACTACAAAGCCACAGTCATCAAGACAGTATGGTCCTGGCACAAAGACAGAAATATGGATCAATGAAACAAAATAGAAAGCCGAGAGATAAATCCAAGTACCTATGGACATTTTAACTTCGACAAAGGAGGCAAGAATATACAATGGAAAAAAGACAACCTCTTTAACAAGTGGTGCTGTGAAAATTGGTCAACCACTTGTTAAAGAATGAAACCAGAACACTTTCTAACACCATACACAAAAATAAACTCAAAATGGATTAAAGATCTAAATGTAAGACCAGAAACTATAAAACTCCTAGAGGAGAACATAGGCAAAACACTCTGCGACATAAATCACAGCAAGATCCTCTATGACCCACCTCCCAAAATATTGGAAATAAGAGCAAAAATAAACAAATGGGACCTAATGAAACTTAAAAGCTTTTGTACAACAAAGGAAACTATAAGCAAGGTGAAAATACAGCCTTCAGAATGGGAGAAAAATTAGCAAACGAAGCAACAGATAAGGGATTAATCTCAAAAATATACAAGCAACTCCTAAAGCTCAATTCCAGAAAAATAAATTACCTAATCAAAAAATGGGGCAAAGAACTAAACAAACATTTCTCCAAAGAAGACATAGAGATGGCTAAAAAACACATGAAAAAATGCTCAACATCACTCATTATCAGAGAAATGCAAATCAAAACCACAATGAGGTACCATTACACGCCAGTCAGGATGACTGCTATTCAAAAGTCTACAAGCAATAAATGCTGGAGAGGGTGTGGAGGAAAGGGAACCCTCTTACACTGTTGGTGGGAATGCAAACTAGTACAGCCACTATGGAGAACAGTGTGGAGATTTCTTTAAAAAACTGGAAATAGAACTGCCATATGACCCAGCAATCCCACTTCTGGGCACACACACCAAGGAAACCAGATCTGAAAGAGACACGTGCATCCCAATGTTCATCGCAGCACTGTTTATTATAGCCAGGACATGGAAGCAGCCTAGATGTCCATCAGCAGACAAATAGATAAGGAAGCTATGGTATATATACACCATGGAATATTACTCAGCCATTAAAAAGAATTCATTTGAATCAGTTCTAATGAGATGGATGAAACTGGAGCCCATTATACAGAGCGAAGTAAGCCAGAAAGAAAAAGAACATTACAGCATACTAACACATATATATGGAATTTAGAAAGATGGTAATGATAATCCTATATGCAAAACCGAAAAAGAGACACAGATGTACTGATCAGACTTTTAGACTCTGTGGGAGAAGGCAAGGGGGGGATGTTTTGAGAGAACAGCATCGAAACATGTATATTATCAAGGGTGAAACAGATCACCAGCCCAGGTTGGATGCATGAGACAAGTGCTCAGGGCTGGTGCACTGGGAAGACCCAGAGGGATGGGGTGAGGAGCGAGGGGGAGGGGGGATAGGGATGGAGAATACATGTAACTCCATGGCTGATTCATGTAAATGTATGGCAAAAACCACTACAATATTGTAAAGTAATTAGCCTCCAATCAATAAAAATAAATGGGAAGGAAAAAAAGAATACTGGCATGGGTTGCCATGCCCTCCTCCAGGGGATCTTCCCAACTCAGGGATTTAACCCAGATCTCTTGCATTACAAGTGGATTCTTTACTGTCTGAGCCACCAAGGAAGCCCAAGAATACTGGAGTGGGTAGCCTATCCCTTCTCCAGGGGATCTTTCCGACCTAGGAATTGAACAGGGGTCCCCTGCATTGCAGGCAGATTCTTTACCAGCTGATCTACCAGGGAAGCCCCTGATTTTCTTATAGACTTAATTTATTAAAAGTAAAGACATATTGAATCAGAACAGCCCAAAGTAAATTTTCATGGAATATTGGATTAGAATTATATCTAATAGCATTTTACTGAAGTAATAATGTCTAAAAGCAATAAAATATCCTTTTCTCTATATGTCTATAAAATGTTCATAAATACTTAAAGATACTCAAACTATTTTATAAAGCAAGATAAATAACCTTTACCGAAGTGTTGATAAATTTTACTAAGATTAATATGTTACCTGGAATGACAGTTAATGAAATTCTCAGTGACATTAATTATTTTCATTTTTATGAAGAACAGAGAGGAACTTTTTCTATGCTTCAGGCATGTACATTCCCTGAAGGAAATGATTAGGCTGTGAAAACAGACACCAATTTCTTGCCTGCAGAGCTTATCATGATGGGAACGTCTTAAGGGACACTTACTCCTGCATTTCTAATCAGGGGTAAGGATTTCTAATTACAAGCCTTAAGTAAATGCCATGAAATCTACACAGTGGTGGTGGAGCTGCCAAGTCTGTCGTTTCCCTTTACTGTCTCCTAAAAGATTTATAGGTACAACTTTAACCTGAACCTTAGACTAACTCCTGTAATGTTCAGATTGTCATATCAGTGCTCTGACTCTTTTGCCAACACAGAGAAGATTCTGTGACTGCATCTGCTCAGTGTCAATATCTCCAAAGCCAGTTCTTCCAGAAGAGTGGAGGTGAAACACATATGAAGTTCCCTCGACATTGAGTTCCCTCAATGGAAGGAATGTGAGTTAACAAGGTTTCTTTTCCTCTCGTCTCTAAAAAATGAGGAAAAGCATTTCTACTGAATAACAAGAAACTCCAAGGTCTGGATCTCCAGCATGACTGCTTGTATTGTTCTGAGCATATCCTCTGTGCTAGCCTTGTCCTCACTCTGGTAGCAGGGGAACGATAGCAGTTCCAAGTGACAAATCTAGAACATAGTAATATCAGAGGAAGAAAATATTTGTTTTTCTCTTAAAATTCTTTTGTTGAAATGTATGTATTATACAACTTTACATGCCATTATAAGAATACAGCTTGGTATGCTTTCACTAATTTAACAGCACCCAAATTAATTTATTTCTCTTTCATGCCATTTTGTAAAACATGATAAAGTATATCCACCTTGTTTTTTTCATCCTCTGTTCTTCTAGGATGAAATAGAGCAGGAGAAAGTGTAGAAGCAATGGAGTATATGGTTAAGTATAAAGTTTAGGCCACCAAGGCTCTCCTCCAGATCTGTTATTAATTATTGACTTCATGATATCTTGCAGTAGAGTGTCTGTAAATCATATTGACTGTTAAAAACTTCCTTCCAGGAAGCAGAATATTGGTGTGACCTCTGCTCTATATGAATTCTCTCTTTCTTGAAGGCCATCACAGGGAAACTGAGATATCTAGTAGAGTGATGGAAACTTGAGTAGGGAAAAAGTGACTGGTCAGATGTGTTGGTTGGAGTGATAGGGATACATTCCTACTACTGAAACTCATCAACAGTTAGGTTTGTTCCTCAGCTATCACACCCCTCTATCTTTTAGTAAGGTTAGAGTTATTATTTGTCCCATACAACTCATGAAAACAAAAGACATGGGAGGAGGCATTGGCAAACCTATGGCTGATTCATGTTGATGTTTGGTAGATATCAATGCAATACTGTAAAGCAATTATCCTTCAATTAAAAATAAATTTAATAAAAAAGAGAGTGATTTAAATGTTGATATGTGTGTGCCTTCAGACACTATGAAGCAGAGGAGGACGCACATGATTTCTGCCAGTCTGAGACTTTTTCTCATAAATAAAGCTCATATAAAAGCTAGTTTGTAAGGACAGAGCTGTGTTCCCTACTAATGAAATTTTCTTCTGTTCTCACAGATTTCCAAAGTTGAGACTAGAAAGCTGGCTATAAAGGACTCCTTAGTGATTAAATTTATTCTTGCTGGATTACAGACCATCCAGCAACCCATCTATTACCTGTTTCTAATGATCTATGTTGTCGCCATGGTTGGCAACCTAGGCTTGATCCTTCTTATTGGTCTAAATTCCCACCTTCACACCCCAATGTACTATTTCCTTTTCAACCTGTCCTTCATTGATTTCTGTTACTCTTCTGTTTTCACCCCCAAGATGCTGATGAACTTTGTCTTCAGGAAGAATACCATCTCGTATGTGGGGTGCATGACTCAGCTGTTTTTCTTTCTCTTTTTTGTCATCTCTGAGAGCTATATGTTGATCTCAATGGCCTATGATTGCTATGTGGCCATTTGTAATCCCTTGGTGTATAAGGTCCATGTCCCATCAGGTCTCTTTGGTGCTCTCTTTGGCTGCATATGTGATAGGATTTGCTGGAGTGTTTGCCCACACAGGGTGCATCCTTAGACTAACCTTCTGCAGTGTTAATGTCATCAACAATTACTTGTGTGACATCCTCCCGCTCCTCCAATTCTCTTGTACCAGCACCTATGTCAATGAGGTGGTAGTTCTCATTGTCGTGAGTATTGACATCACAGTACCCAGTCTCACCATCCTGATTTCTTAAATATTCATATATTAACATACAATATATTCTTGTTCCTTGTCCGTTTTATCTAGTGGTTTGTATGTCTTAGTCCCATGAATGTAATTTGCCCCTCCCTCTTTCCCTCTCAGCTCTTGCCTTCCCTGACAGTTCCCAAGTAGACACCAGGTAACCAGGGAGCCACTGATGTAGCCCATAAAAGCCAACCTTCAGGGAGGGGTTCAGAGAAAGTTGCAGAGAAAAGGAGTGGGGATCTGAAGGAGCTGATGGGGAAGGTCCAGCAGAGTTTGCTTACTAGTAAACAACTTTTGAAACTGGGGACTTTCCCAAATGCTTCTGTTATATCTGAAATATCTAATAATACATATGCATTTATTATTTTAGTGTTGAGGGTTTTTCTTTTCTTTTTTGGTGGAGGTAAGGGGGGATAATGGATTTTCCCTTTGATTTGCTTTTCTCTGTTAAAATGACTTCATAAAGTTCTTTAAAATGTAATATGTAAAAAACAACAAACATTATTCTCAATAGTAAAAAACTGAAAACATTTTTTCTAAGATCAGGAACAAGAGAAGACAATTACAATTAGTAGTCACTTTAACCACTATTATTCAACAAAGTTTTGGAAGTCCTATACATGGCAATCAGGGAAGAAAAAAAATAAAAGAAATCTACATTGGAAAACAAGAAGTAAAACTCTCACTCTTTGCAAATAAGATACCATCAGAAAATTACTAGAGCTAATCAATGAATTTAGTAAAGTCACAGGATACAAAATCAATACACAGAAATCCCCTGCATCTATACACTAATAACAAAAGGAAAATTTTTCAGAAAGGAAAATTAAGGAAAATTCCCACTCACCTTTGCAACAAAAAGAATAAAATACCTAGGAATAAACCTACCTAAGGAGATAAAAAACCTATATGCAGAAAACTATAAGATATTGATGAAAGACGACAGAAAGAAGATGAAGAGATATATTATGTTCTTGGATTGGAAGAATCAATATTGTGAAAATTAATATACTACCTAAAACAGTCTATAGAGTCAATGAAATTCTGTCAAATTACCAATGACATTTTTCACAGAACTAGAGCAAAAAATTTCACAATTTTATGGAAACACAAAAGACCTCAAACAGCCCAAACAATCTCGAGAAAGAAAAGTAGAACTGGAGGAATCAAACTTCTTCCCTTCATAACATACTACAAAGTCATAGTGATCAAGATAATATAGTACTGGCACAAAAACAGAAATATAGACCAACAAATCAAGCTAGAAAACCCAGAGATAAACTGACACACCTATGGGCACCTTATCTTGACAAAAGAGACAAGCATATACTATATAGTGGAGAAAAGACAGTTTCTTCAATAAGTGATACTGGGAAAACTGTACAGCTACAAGTAAAAATGAAATGAGAACACTTCCTAACACCATACATAAAAAGGAAATCCAATTAAAGACCTAAATGTCAGGTCAGAAACTATAAAACTCAGAAAATGTAGGCAGAACACTTTGACATAAATCACAACAAGATCCTCTTTTACCCACCTCCTAGATTAGTGGAAATAAAAACAATTTTTAATGTGATTTAATTAAGCTTAAAAGCTTTTGAACAGCAAAGAAAACTATAAACAAATGAAAAGACAACCCTCAGAATGGGAAATAATATTGCAAATGAGACAACTGACAAAAGATTAATCTTCAAAATACATAAGCAGCTCATGCAGCTCACCGTCAGAAAAATAGACAATCCAACCAAAATATGGGCAGGAGACCTAAACAGACATTCCTCCAAAGACATACAGATTGCCAATAAACACATGAAAAAAAATATTCAGCATAGGTCATTATTAGAGATATGAACATCAAAACTACAGTGAGGTATCACCTCACACCGATCAGAATGGCAATCATCAAAATCTACAAACAATAATTGCTGGAAAGGATGTGGAGAAAAGGAAAACCTCTTGCACAGCTGGTGACAGCATGAATTGATATAGCCACTATGGAGAACAGTATGCAGATTTCTTTAAAAACTGGGGAAAAAACAACCTAGTGGATGCATGGATGCTAAGTCGCTTCAGTTGTGTCTGACTCTCTGTGACCCTATGAACTGTAGTCCACCAGATCCCTCTGTCCATGGGATTCACCAGACAAGAACACTGGAACAGGTTACTATGTCCTCCTCAGGGTATCTCCCAGACCCAGGGATTGAACCTACATCTATGTCTCCTGCATTGGCAGGCAGGCAGGTTCTTTACCACTGACTCAGCAATCCAATGACTGGGAATGTACCCTGGGAAAACCATAATTGAAAAGACACGGGGGCGGCCCTAAGATGGTGGAGGAATAGGACAGGGAGACCATTTTCTCCCCCACAAATTCATCAAAAGATCATTTGAATGCTGAGCAACTTCCACAAAGTTGCTGAATGCCTCAGGCCTGAATGCCCTGAGGACAATCTGAAGGAGCTAACTGTGAGATAGCAATCCAAACTGCAGGATAGTTCAAGAACAAAAGGAGAGAGAGAGAGAGAACTTTCCCATAAGAAAGCTCTAACCTAAGGCACAGTTTGGCTGGCTCACAGAACAAAGGATTAAGCAAAAACCAAAGGAGAGCTAGCTGGCTGCGGCCTAGCCCACCCCCCCCCACCCCCCGCCTGAGTTAGTTTATAATTTTTGTGATTGATTTTTTTTTGTATTTTTAGCTTTGTAGTTTTGAGAATCTAACTTCTACTCTTGATTTTTAATTTTTGCTTCTTTGTATGTATTATCAATTTTGTACCTTTAAGAATCTAATTTTCTGTACCCATTTTTACTTTGGGGTGTGATTACTGGCTTGATTGCTCTCTCCCCTTTTGACTCTCTCTTTTCTCCCCCTTATAGAGATAGGTCACCTCTATCTCCTCCTTCCCCCTTCTCTTCTCTACTTAACTCTGTGACTCTCTCTGAGTGTTCTGAGCTGTGGAGAACATTTAGGGTACTGATTACTTGCTAGACTGGTCTCTCCCCTTTTGATTGCCCCTATTCTCCTCCTGGTCACCTCCATCTCCCTTCTCCCTCTTCTATTCTCTTTGTAACTCCGTGAACCTCTCTGGGTGTTCCAGACTGTGGAGAGCACATAGGAAGTTGATTACTGGCTAGATTGCTCTCTCCCCTTTTGATTTCCCCTCTTCTCCTCCTGGTCACCTCTATATCCCTCTTCCCTCCTCTTCTCCATGTAACTCTGTGAACCTCTCTGGGTATCCCTCACTGTGGAGAATCTTTTCACCATTAACCTAGATGTTTTATCGTCAGTGCTGTATGGATGGAGAAGTCTTGAGGTTACTGTAAGAATAAGACTGAAAGCCAGAGGCAGGAGGCTTAAATTCAAACTTGAGAACACCAGAGAATGCCTGACTCCAGGGAACATTAATCGAGCTCATCCAAAAGCCTCCATACCTACACTGAAACCAAGCTCCACCCAAGAGCCAACAAGTTCCAGAGCAAGATATAACATGCTAATTCCCAGCAATGCAGGAACATAGCCCTAAGCATTAAAATACAGGCTGCCCAAAGTCACACCAAATCAATAGACAGCTCAAAACTCACTACTGGACACTTCACTTCACTCCAGAGAGAAGAGATCCAGGTCCACCCACCAGAACACTGACACAAGCTTCCCCAACCAGGAAACCTTGACAAGCCACTAGTCCAACCCCACCCACAGGGAGCAACCTCCACAATAAAAAGGAACCACAAACTTCCAGCATACAGAAAGGCCACCCCAAACATAACAATGTAAACAAAATGAAAAGGCAGAGAAATATTCAGCAGGTAAAGGAATGTGATAAATGCCCACCAAACCAAACAAAAGAAGAGGAGATAGAGAGTCTACCTGAAAAAGAATTCAGAATAATAATAGTAAAGATGATCCAAAATCTTGAAAACAAAATGGGGTTACAGCTAAATAGACTAGAGACAGGGATTGAGTAGATGCAAGAAATGTTTAACAAGGACCTAGAAGAAATTTTAAAAAGTCAATCAATAATGAATAACACAATAACTGAGATCAAAAGCCCTCTGGAGGAAACCTACAGTAGAAAAATGGAGGCAGAAGATAGGATAAGTGAGGTAGAAGATAGAAATAGAAATGGTGGAAATAAATGAAGCAGAGAAGAAAAAAGAAAAAGGAAGTAAAAGAAATGAGGGCAACCTCAGAGACCTCTGGGACAATGTTAAATGCCCCAGCTTTTGAATCATAGAAATCCCAGAAGAAGAATACAGAAAGAAAGGCCATGAGAAAATCGTTGAGGAGATAATAGTTGAAAACATCCTTAAAATGGGGAAGGAAAGAACCACCCAAGTCCAAGAAACCAAAGGGTCCCAAACAGGATAAACCCAAGGTGAAACACCCCAAGACACATATTAATCAAATTAACAAAGATCAAACACAAAGAGAAAATATTAACAGCAACAAGGGAAAAGCAACAAATAACACACAATGGGATCCCCATAACGATAACTGCTGATTTTTCAACAGAAACTCTTCAGGCCAGAAGGGAATGGCAGGACATACTTGAGGATGAAAGAGAAAAACCTACAACTTAGATTATTATAGATTATTATACTTAGATTATTATACTCAGCAAGGAACTCATTTAAATATGAAGGAGAAATCAAAAGCTTTACTGACAAGCAAAAGCTGAGAGAATTCAGCACCACCAAACCAGCTCTTCAACAAATGCTAAAGGATCTTCTCTAGGTAGGAAACACAGAAAAGGTTTATAAACTCGAATCCAGAACAATAAAGTAAATGACAACGAGATCATATTTATCAATAATTACCCTAAATGTAAATGGATTGAATGCCCCAACCAAAAGACAAAGACTGGCTGAATGGATACAAAAACAAGACCCCTATATATGCTGTCTACAAGAGACCCATCTTAAAACAAGGGACACATACAGACTGAAAGTGAAGGGCTGGGAAAAGATATTTCAAGCAAATAGACACCAAAAGAAAGCAGGAGTAGCATTGCTCATATCAGATAAAATAGACTTTGAAATAAAGGCCATGAAAAGAGACAGAGAAGGACACTACATAATGATCAAAGGATCAATCCAAGAAGATATAACAATTATAAATATATATGCACCCAACATAGGAGCACTGCAGTGTGTAAGGCCAACGCTAACAAGCATGAAAGGGCAAATTAACAGTAACACAGTAATAGTGGAAGACTTTAATACCCCACTCACACCTATGGATAGATCAACTAAACAGAAAATTAGCAAGGAAACACAAACTTTAAATGATACAATGGACCAGTTAGACCTAATTAATATCTATTGGTCATTTCACCCCAAAAGAATGAATTTCACCTTTTTCTCAAGTGCACACGGAACATTCTTCAGTATAGATCACATCCTGGGCCATAAATATAGCCTTGGTAAATATTTTTTAAAAAATTGAAATCATTTCAAGTATCATTTCTGATCAAAATGTGGTAAGATTAGATGTCAACTACAGGGGAAAAAAAACTATTAAAAATACAAACACATAGAGACTAAACAACACACTTCTGAATAACCAACAAATCACAGAAGAAATCAAAATAGAAATCAAAATATGCATAGAAATCAATGAAAATGAAAACAGGACAACCCAAAACCTATGTGATTCAGTAAAAGCAGTGCTAAGGGGAAGGTTCATAGCAATACAAGCTTACCTCAAGAAACAAGATAAAAATCAAATAAATAATCTAACTTTACACCTAAAGCAAATAGAAAAAGAAGAAATGAAGAACCCCAGGGTTAGTAGAAGGAAAAATCATAAAAATTAATGCAGAAATAAATGAAAAAGAAACAAAAACTATATAAAAAATCAACAAAACTAAAAGCTGGTTCTTTGAGAAGATAAATAAAATAAACCATTAGCCAGACTCATCAAGAAAAAAAGGAAAAGAATCAAATCAACAAAATTAGAAATGAAAATGGAGAAATTACAACAGACAACACAGAAATACAAAGGATCATAATAGACTACTACCAGCAACTATATGCCAATAAAATGAACAACTTGGAAGAAATAGATGCATTCTTAGAAAAGTGTAACCTTCCAAAATTGTGCCAGGAAGAAATAAAAAATCAAAACAGATCCATCACAAGCATGGAAATTGAAAGTGTAAAAAATCCAACAAACAAAGGATAAGGACCAGACAGCTTCACAGGTGAATTCTACCAACAATTTAGAGAAGAGCTATCACCTATCCTAGTCAAACTTTTCCAGAAAATTGCAGAGGAAAGCTAACTTTCAAACTCATTCTATGAGGCCACCATCACCGTAATACCAAAACCAGACAAAATACCACAAAAAAAGGAAAACTACAGGCCAATATCACTGATGAACATAGATGCAAAATCCTTAACAAAATTCTAGCAAACAGAATCCAACAACATATTAAAAAGATCATACATCATGACCAAGTGGGCTTTATCCCAGGGATATAAGGATTCTTCAATATTTGCAAATCAATCAAAGTGATACACCACATTAACAAATTGAAAGATAAAAACCATATGATTATCTCAATAGATGCAAAGAATGCCTTTGTCAAAATTCAACATCCATTTATGATAAAAGTCCTCCAGAAAGCAAGCATAGAAGGAACATACCTCAACATAATAAAAGTCATATATGATAAACCCACAGCAAACATTTTCCTCAATGGTGAAAAACTGAAAGCATTTCCCATAAAGTCAGGAACAAGACAAGGGTGCCCACACTCACGACTACTATTCAACATAGCTTTGGAAGTTTTAGCCACAACTATCAGAGAAGAAAAAGAAATAAAAGGAATCCAGATTGGAAAAGAAGTAAAACTCTCATCATTTGCTAATAACATGATCCTCTACACAGAAAACCATAAAGACACCACCAGAAAATTACTAGAGCTAATCAATGAATATAGTAAATTTGTAGGATATAAAATTAATACACAAATCCCTTGCATTCCTATATGCCAAGAGAAAACAGAAAGAGAAATTAAGGAAACAATTCCATTCACCATTGAGACAAAATGAATAAAATACTTATGAATAAATCTACCTAAAGAAACAAAAGAGCTATATATAGAAAACTATAAAACAATGATGAAGGAAATCAAAGATGACAAAAATAGATGGAGAACTATAGCATGTCATTGGATCAGAAGAATCCGTTTAGTGAAAATGAGTTTACTACCCAAAGTAATCAATAGATTCAATGCAATCCCTATCACACTACCAATGGTATTTTTCAGAGAACTAAAATATATAATTTCACAATTTGTATGGAAATATAGAAACCTCGAATAGCCAAAGGAATCTTGAGAAAGAAGAATGGAACTGATGGAATCAACCTACCTGACTTCAGTCTCTACTACAAAGCTACAGTCATTAAGACAGTATGATACTGACCCAAAGACAGAAATATAGATCAGTGGAACAAAATAGAAAGCCCAGAGATAAATCCACACACCTATCGACACCTTATCTTTGACAAAGGAGGCAAGAATATACAAAAGAGAAAAGACAATCTCTTTAACAAGTGGTGCTGGGAAAACTGGTTAACAACCTGTAAAAGAATGAAGTGAGAACACTTTCTAACACCATACACAAAAATAAACTCAAAATAGATGAAAGATCTAAAGGCAAGGACAGAAACTATAAAACTCCTAGAGGAAAACTTAGGCAAAACACTCTCTGACATAAATCACAGCAGGATCCTCTATGACCCACCTCTCAGAGTAATGGAAATAAAACTAAAAATAAACAAACAGGACCTAATTAAACTCAAAAGCTCTTGTACAACAAAGGAAACTCTAAGCAAGGTAAAAAGACAGCCTTCAGAATGGGAGAAAATTACAGCAAATGAAGCAGCTGACAAAGAATTCATCTAAAACATATACAAGTAGCTCATGGAGCTCAATTTCTGAAAAATATGTGACACAATCAAAACATGTGCCAAAAAACTAAACAGACATTTCTCCAAAGAGGACATACAGATGGCTAACAAATACATGAAAAGATGCTCAACATCACTTATTATCTGAGAAATGCAAATCAAAACCACCATGAGGTACCATCACACGCCAATCAGAATAGCAGCTATCAAAAAATCTACAAACAATAAATGCTGGAGAGGGTGCAGAGAAAAGGGAAACCACTTACACTGTTGGTGGGATTGCAAACTAGTACAGCCACTATGGAGAAAAATGTGGAGATTCCTTAAAAATCTCAAAATAGATCTGCCATATGACCCAGCAATCCCACTGCTCGGCATACCCACCAAGGAAACCAGAATTGAAAGAGACACGTGTACCCCAAAGTTCATCGCAACATTGTTTACAATAGCTAAGACATGGAAGCAACCTAGATGTAATCGGCAGATGAATGGAAGTTGTGATACATATACACACGGAATATAACTGCTATTAAAAAGATAGGACTTTTTAAAAAAATAAGAAGCATATATAGAGATAAGGAGAAAGTCCCTGTGCGTGTGCTTGGAATGATACATGCTCAAAAAGGCCAAATTATTAAATTTTCACCTGAGCCTTATCCTCTTCACAGAGATTTCCTAAAGCAACCTAAACTACAAAAATGAGGAGGGAGTTCTAGATGGCAGGTTGGCAGGATGCAAAGCTCACCCTGCTTCAGGAAACACATCAAATTACAACTATATATAGGGAAACTCTTGCTGAAATTCATCTGGGCAAGAACAGACAGCTGTTCTATAATGAAGGGTATAAAGATTGATCATATGGAATCTTCCCGTAAAGGGAGAGAAGCGATGTGGTTGGGACCTATACGTCTCACCTGGGGCAGAGAAGAGGAAAGACATATCATAGGCTGGGGAATCCTCCTGGAGGAGCAAGGATTTGGGGCCAGAGTTTAGGAACACCTGCCCTGGGGTTTAACAACAGGAAATAAGCCTCCTTTCTGGCTTGAAAACCAGTGGAGATTTACCTGAATGCTGCAAGTAACTGACACCCTGCTCTTGAAGAGCATGTGCCAGACCTGCTCACTCCCAATCACAGCATGGAGGCAGCAGATTGAAAACTGCCTGGGACTCTGGCCAGCTGGCAAGGACCACCCCAACATCCCCTCTACCCAGCCCTAACTGAGCTCCTGCCCCAGCCTCTCATGCTCCTGTGGTTGCCGCCCACTAAACGGGAGGATCCCATAGCTAACAAGCGTGTGCACACTTGGAGGGATGGGAGGTGACTTGGACACTGAGGCTGCAACTGAGCCACTGTCAACTCATATGTCTCTGCAGGCACTCCAGGAGGAATGAAGTTGGGTCCAGGGGAGAGAATACTGTCACCAGAGTGCACATCATTTTCCATATTGGGAGGGGGAAAATTCAGTTCTGTGCTGTGACACCAACCCCTCCACCATGACTCAGTCAGTAATCAAGGCAAGCACACTGGGGGGAAAAGTGGGGGGAAAAGTCACTAACAAGTCACCACCCAAGGCATGCACACTGGGGGAAAATTGGCAAAAAGTCACTAACAAGTCACTCACCACACTGGGGGAAAAAGTTGCTAACAAAGGCATGCACACTGGGGAAAAACCAGAATAGAAATAGAGACCCAATCTCTCAGGCCTTGGTCCTCTCCCAAATACTGACTGCCATCAAATGCAGGAGAAACTCAGTTTCTCAAGTTTCCTGTACCACCTCCTTAATCTACAGCTCTGGACCTGATAGGGTAGTGACAGCCATTGAGAACTGGAGAAGCCCTTGCTCACTCCTGGCTCGGCTCTGGCTCTTGTCCCACCAACTCCATCCTACATCCCACCAATACAGTGGCTGCCATCACAGTCCAGGAGAAGACACAGTCCATGCTCACTTCAGATCCAATTCTCCCAGCAAAGCCACTGAACATTCACAGACTGCATAGGGACATTTCCACACAAGAAACCACCCTCAAGCATGGGATAGGTAATCAGTTTACCTAATGTCATGGAGACATAGAAAATTCAGCAAAATGAGATGTTAGAAGAATTTGTTTTAAACAAAAAAACAACAAAAACCTCAATAAAAACTTAACAGAAAGGAGATAAATAATTTACCTGATAGAGTTCAAAGCAATAGCAACGAGAATTCTAACTAAAGTAGGAAAAGGAACAGATGAACACCATGAAAATTTTAACAAGGAACTATAAAATATAGTTTAAAATCATAACTGAAGTATATAATAACTGAAATGAAAAATACACTGGAGAATTAGCAGTAGATTAGAGATAAAGAGCAATGCCTAAGTGGACATGAAAGAGAGAATAATGGAAATTTCCCAGTTAAAATAGCAGAAAAAATGCAAATAAAATTTAAAAGTATGAATAGTTTAAGGGACCTCCGTGACAACATCAAGTTTACTAACATTTGTATTCTAGTGGACCCAGCAACAGAAAAGAGCAAGAGAGTGGTGGGGAAAAAAAAAAGTATTTAATGAAATTATGGCTAAACACTCAGTGAACCTGAAGAAGGAAACCAATATCTAGGTTTGGGAAGTAGAGACTTTTAAATAAGATGAACCCAAAGAGAACCATTGGTTAATCCATATCATATTTAAAATGGCAAAATTTAAGATCACAGTAGAATATTAAAGGTAGCAATATAAAGATAAGGAATTTCATATGAGAGAATCCACATACATCTATTATAAGCTGATTATTCTGAAGAAACTTTGTAGACCAGAGGAAGTAGCATAATACATTTGAAGTGCTGAAAGTAAAAAAACTACAACCTAAGATACTCTTTGAAACCAAGCTATCATTCAGAATTGAAGAAGAAATAAAGAGCGTCACCAACAAGCAAAACCTAGAAGCGTTCATCAGTATTAAACCAACCATATAAGAAATAATAAAATGCCTTCTTTGTTGAAAAAGAAAAGACTGAAAGAATATTAAGAAATATAGGAAGAGAGAATTTCACAGGTAAAGACAAATATATGGTAGACTGTTGATCAACCACTTAAGTAAGCGAGTGGAATGGTTAAAAATGAAAATTGTGAGATCATGTCAAGATATCAAAGCAACCTAAGTGCCCATCAAAAACTGAGTTTATGAAAAAGATGTGGTATATGTGCACGATGGAGTGCTGTGCTGTGCTTCTTTGCTCAGTCGTGTCCGACTCTTTGCGACCCAGGGACTGTAGCCCGCCAGGCTCCTCTGTCCATGGGGATTCTCAAGGCAAGAATACCAGAGTGGATTGCCACGCCCTCCTCCAGGAGATCTTCCCAACCCAGGGATCACTCCAGGTCTCCCACATCGCATGTGGGTTCTGTACCATCTGAGCCACCAGGGAAGTCCAAGAATACTGGAGTGGGTAGCCTATCCTTTCTCCAGGCAATCTTCCTAACCCAGAAATCGGACTGGGGTCTCTTTCATTACAGGCAGGTTCTTTACCAGCTGAACAACAGAGAAATGTAAATGAAAATAACAGTGAGATTATCACCTCACACCTGTTGGAATGGCTATCATGAATAATAACACAAATAACAAAAATTGGCAAGGATGTGGAGAAAAGGAAACCTTAATACAATTCTGGGAATACAAACGAGTGCAACTGTGGAAAAAGTTACAGAGGTTCTTAAAAAACTAAACATAAAACTTATGGAGGATCCAACAACTGGTATATATCTGAAGGAAACAAAAATAGTAATATGAAAAAATACATGAAAAGATTGTTCATAGCAGCATTATTTTAATAGCATAGATGTGGCAGCCACCTAAGTGTCCATCAACAAAAGAATTTATACATGTATACACATATACAATTAATGGCTGAGTAATATATATATATATATATATATATATATATATATATATATATGTATATATATTCAGTTCAGTTCAGTTCAGTCACTCAGTCGTGTCCAACTCTGCAGCCCCATGAACTGCAGCATGCCAGGCTTCCCTGTCCATCACCACTCCCAGAGTCCACCCAAACCCATGTCCATTGAGTCAGTGATGTCATCCAACCATCTCATCCTCTGTCGTCCCCTTCTCCTCCTGCCCTCAATCTTTCCCAGCATCAGAGTCTTTTCAAATGAGTCAGCTCTTCAAGTCAGGTGGCCAAAGTATTGGAGTTTCAACTTCAACATCAGTCCTTCCAATGAACACCCAGGACTGATCTCCTTTAGGATGGACTGGTTGGATCTCCTTGCAGTCCAAGGGACTCTCAAGAGTCTTCTCCAACACCACAGGTCAAAAGCATCAATTCTTTGGTGCTCAGCTTTCTTTATAGTCCAACTCTCGCATCCATACATGACCACTGGAAAAACCATAGCCTTGACTAGACAGACCTTTGTTGGCAAAGTAATGTCTATGCTTTTTAATATGCTGTCTAGGTTGGTCATAACTTTCCTTCCAAGGAGTAAGCATCTTTTAATTTCATGACTGTTGTCACCATCTGCAGTGATTTGGGAGCCCAGAAAAATAAAGTCAGCCACTGTTTCCCCTGTTTCCCCATCTATTTTCCAGGAAGTGATGGGACCAGATGCCATGATCTTAGTTTTCTGAATGTTGAGCTTTAAGCCAACTTTTTTACTCTTCTCTTTCACTTCCATCAAGAGGTTTTTGGTACTTCTTCACTTTCTGCCATAAGGGTGGTGTCATCTGCATATCTGAGGTTATTGATATTTCTCTCAGAAATCTTGATTCCAACATGTGCTTCCTCTAGCCCAGCATTTCTCATAATGTACTCTGCACATAAGTTAAATAAGTAGGATGACAATATACAGCCTTGATGTACTCCTTTTCCTATTTGGAAACAGTCTGTTGTTCCATGTCCAGTTCTAGCTGTTGCTTCCTGACCTGCATATAGGTTTCTCGAGAAGCAGGTCAGGTGGTCTGTTATTCCCATCTCTTGAAGAATTTTCCACAGTTTATTGTGATCCACACAGTCAAAGGCTTTGGCGTAGTCAACAAAGCAGAAATAGATGCTTTTCTGGAACACTCTTGCTTTTTTGATGATCCAGTGAATGTTGGCAATTTGATTTTGGTTCCTCTGCCTTTTCTAAAACCAACTTGAACATCTGGAAGCTCATGGTTCCCATATTGATGAAGCCTGGCTTGGAGAATTTTGAGCATTACTTTACTAGCATGTGAGATGAGTACAATTGTGCGGTAGTTTGAGCATTCTTTGGCGTTGCCTTTCTTAGGGATTGGAATGAAAACCGACCTTTTCCAGTCCTGTGGCCACTGCTGACTTTTCCAAATTTGCTGACATATTGAGTGCAGCACTATCATAGCATCATCATTTAGGATTTGAAATAGCTCAACAGGAATTCCATCACCTCCACTAGCTTTGTTCGTAGTGATGCTTCCTAAGGCCCACTTGACTTCACATTCCAGGATGTGTGACTCTAGGTGAGTGATCACACCATCATGATTATCTGGGTCATGAAGATTTTTTTTGTACAGTTCTTCTGTGTATTCTTGCCACCTCTTCTTAATAACTTCTGCTTCTTAGGTCCCTACCATTTCTGTCCTTTATTGAGCCCATCTTTGCATGAAAATTTCCCTTGGTATCTCTAATTTTCTTGAAGAGATCTCTAGTCTTTCCCATTCTATTGTTTTCCTCTATTTCTTTGCATTGGTCACTGAGGAGGGCTTTCTTATCTCTCCTTGCTATTCTTTGAAACTCTGTATTCAAATGAGTATATCTTTCCTTTTTCCCTTTGCTTTTCACTTCCCTTCTTTTCACAGCTATTTGTAAGGCCTCCTTAGACAGTCGTTTTGTTTTCTTGCATTTCTTTTTCTTGCGATGATCTTGATTCCTGTCCCTTGTACAATGTCACGAACCTCTGTCCATAGTTATCAGGCACTCTGTCTATCAGATCTAGTCTGTTTAATCTATTTCTCACTTCCACTGTATAGTCATAAGGGATGTGATTTAGGTCATACTTGAATGGGCTAGTGGTTTTTTCCACTTTTTTCAATTTCAGTCTGAATTAGGCAATAAGGGGTTCATGATCTGAGCCACAGTCAGCTCCCGGTCTTGTTTTTGCTGACTGTATAGAGCTTCTCCATCTTTGGCTGCAAAGAATAAAATCAATCTGATTTTGGTGTCAACTATCTGGTGATGTCCATGTGTAGAGTCTTCTCTTGTGTTGTTGGAAGAGGGTGTTTGCTACAACCAGTGAATTCTCTTGGCAGAAGTCTATTAGCCTTTGCCCTGCTTCATCCTGTACTCCAAGGCCAAATTTGCCTGTTACTCCAGGTGTTTCTTGACTTCCTACTTTTGCATTCCAGTCCCCTATAATGAAAAGGACATCTTTTTTTTGGTGTTAATATAAATATTAGTCAGGAAAAAATAAAGTTCTGCTGTTTGCAATTATGTAGTTGACCATAGAGAATAGTATGTTCAGTGAAATAATGCAAAGATCAATGCTATATGTTATGTTATATGTGAAATATTAAAAAAAAGAAAGAAAGAAAAGTGAATATTACAGAAAAAACATTTTCACAGATGTAGCGACAAAACTCGAGGTTACCAGTGAGGAAAGGGAGGGGGTGAAGGGAAATATAGGAGTAGGGGATTAAAAGATACATAACAGTATGTATAAAATGAGTAAACAACAAGGGTATATTATATAGATGGAGAATATAGTCAGTATTTTCATAAAAATTTAAATGAGGTATAATCTAAAAAAATATTGAATCACTATATTTTACACCTGAAACTAACATGATATTGTAAATCTCTTGGTCCTTTATTGGACGGGAACCTGGTGATCTAGAGTCAACGATGAGAGAGTGAAAGAAGGAAAGAGGCTAATATTCCCTGGGTTACACAGTCGGCTTCCATGCTCCAGGGAATCATCAAGAAATAGAGAGATAGAGAGAGAGACAGAAAGAGAAAGAGAGCAAAGAAAGAAAGACCCGGGGACCAAAGCTCTGATGGAGTAAAGGTGTTCTAATCAACATGGTGTGGGCATATACTGTCTTACAAGGTAGATATTCTCATGCAAAGATAAAGATTAAAATTCTAGACTTAGAAAACACAAGGCAATTCCTACTAAAGAGAGAAGAGGGCACTTATCACCATAATGAGAAACTAACAAAGGAAATGCCTGGATTCCTCAGCCCCAGGAAAGGCGTGCCTCTCCTCTTAATTACTGAATATTCAGGAATTAATAAGGACCAAAGGATTCCTGACAGATCCAGAACAGCACACAGGAAGCCTCCTGTTAAATGCTTGCTAACATAAATCAATTATATTTGAAGAGAAAGCTCTTTCTTTGCCTTCTGTTAACTTGATTGTAATGTGCCTTGTGGTGGATTTCTTTCGGATTATCTTATTTGGGATGTTATGTTTTTGTTTCCTACTTCTGGATGTCCAGTTGCTTGCATAGACTTGAGGATTTTTTCAGCCAGATTTTATTTGAGAAATCTTTTAGATCATCACTCACATTTTCTCCTGTGGTGATCCATGGAATGCCTATGCATCTTGTGTGATATTAACACTTCCTATAAATCTTAGACTTTTGACACAACTTTTCATTCTTTTTTCTTTTTGCTCCAATTACTAAATTATTTCAGATATCCTTTTTCCAAACTCTATAATTCTTTTTTACATGTGTTTAGTCTGCTATTTTGACCTTCTAGTGAATTTTTCAGTTCAATTATTGTATTTTGGCTTCAGTATTTCTGTTTGGTACTCTTCAAAGAATAAAATTGCCACTTTGTTAATGTATTGTTCTTTAACTACCTTGAGCATCTTTATGATAGCTAAATTCTCAGTCAGGTAAATCATGTATCTCCACTTCAGTAGGGCCAATTTTAGGATCACTTTCTTGGAAAGAGCCTTTTTTTTTTTTTTTTTTTTTAATGTAATTACACTTTTCTTCATTTTTCCTTGTTTTTCTGCACTCATGTCTGCATATAGACAAAATAGCAAACTATTTTAATTCTCATGACCTGCCCTTGTAAAGGAGCTGACCCTCTCAATAAACTTGGCTAGAAAAAGCAGACCTCTCAATCTTGTGGTAGTATAACCCACTTTGCTTTCAGTAGCTCCAGGCCTCTGGAGAATGTCAGGATCCCATAGACCCTTAACAGGAGATTCGTCAGTTCCTCGGGCAGCTCCCAGATCAGTTGGGTCATTGGTTGAACAGTGTACCTTTTGCTTTGCCAAGGAGAAACTGTAGGAAAACTATTTTCTACTACTAGCTGTGTTAAGTTAATGTGGGGTAGGTGGCTATCGTGAGTTTTAGCCCAAATTGCTGTCTCTCTTCTCTCTCACCTCAGGCAGCTAAACTATGCCATATCCCATATCCCTTCAGCTTTCTCACACAGGCTATACAGAGGCCAGTCTTCTGAATGGCCTTTAGAAAAGTTGGGGCTTTGGATGTTTTGTGCATCTCTTTCTCTCCAGGGAGAACCTGGGAACTGGAGAATTTTGTCCCAATCACATAGTTCTGGATCACCATAGGTATATGGCAAGATGTACCTTACATTTTCTTAACAGCTTCAACATAATTGGTATCATGCTGGAACTATGTGCAACATCCTTTTAACTAAGTTTTGGGTTTCTTACAGAGGGAATCTGTACAAAATTTGTTTTGAGTCAGTGTGTTCATGCAAGGAAGGAGATTCTAGGGCTTGCTCTTCTGCCATCTTGCTGATGAGAAATGGTCATTAATTTTGGCTGTTCCTTGGAGGATAAGCAATCCCTATAGCAGAGGAAAAGCTTAAGTTAAATATTGAGTCTATAAGAAACTAAAGACAGATTGTATATACAATCCCCTTAGTTCCCTATTACACATAGAAACTGTTCCCTAGGGAATAGATGGAACAAGATGCTGCCATATCTATATCTGAGTATGTTATATCATTACACTCACATTAAAACCTCTGTAACTTCCTATGTGGTCAAAGTGATAATAATAACAACTATTTATTTCTTTCTGCTGCTGGATAGGACTGAAATTGTAATCAAAACTATAACCTCTAATTCTGAAAGAATTCTAGGGCATATAAAAAATTAATTACAGATGATGATTTCTTAAAATCAATGAACCAAATCCTCAGAAACTGAAATTGCCCTTCCAGGACTATGGGGTAAAAACAAGAAGCAAGCCCTGGGGTATTCTGCCTTAAGAGGGTGAGTTTCTGAATTTCATTTCTATTCATGTTTTCCTGGTTCGAGAGGGAGACTGAGAACCTAAGGTATGACAGTTCATTTCCTATTTGTGCAGTCCTGAGATTCAACTGAATCTTGCAGAGAAATCTGTTTGAGGGAAGAGTAGGGAATGTTCAGAATCATTTACAGACACAAGAGATGCAGTTTCTTAGTAAGTTTCTTCTCCATGGATGGAACACTTTTTCTTCTACTTTTATAACTTTTGCTCTGTGGTATATGGAAGGACTGAGACTGAAATTGAAACTCCAATACTTTGGCCATCTGATGTGAAGAACTGACTCACTGAAAAAGATCCTGATGCTTGGAAAGATTGAAGGTGGAGAAGGTGAAGACAGAGTATGAGATGGTTGGGTAGCATCACCGAATTGATGGACTTGAGTTTGAGTAGGTTCCGGGAGTTGGTGGTGGACAGGGAGGCTTGGCATGCTGCAGTCCATGGAGTCACAAAGAGTTAGACATGACTGAGCGACTGAACAGATATGGAGTAACTAAAACTGTCCTAGACATTAGTTCCTCTTACCTTGTTTGTTTGTTTTTTTAAATAAATTGGAAGCAATATTCTTTGTTCCTACCCTGTATAGTCTTATGCGCACTAGAGGCAAAAACCAGGCTTTTGGGGTTGCTGCCAAAAGAAGAGGAGAGGTGAGGAGAGGATCCAAGTGAATGAAATAATGGTGAGATGAGAGAAGGGAAAGTGTCCTCGTTCACACTTCTTTTCCATTGTTGTTCAGTTGCTCAGTCATTTCTGACTCTTTGCAACCCTATGGACTGTAGCCTTCCTGATTCCTCTGTCCATAGGATTCTCCAGGCAAGAACAGTGGAGTGGGTTGCCATTTCCTTCTCCAGGGGATCTTCCTGACCCATGGGTCAAACCTGCCTCTTCTGTGTCTTGCAGATTGATTCTTTACCCCTGAGCCACCATTATTCCTTTGGATAAAAGGCTACATTTTGGTGCTTTACAAAGCATCAAATATGCTTTGTGTGCTTTACAAATGCTTTAGTTTGTAAAGCATTTATAATGGAAATTTATGTCACTCGTTTCCATGGTAATGATAAGTAAAATCTATGGGTCCAGTTTGGGCTATTCACAATCATTCCTAGTGCATACATCTCTTTATGTGAGGAGATGTGAGAAATACTCTTTTTCCTCTATGTAACCCTTCTCCCCTGTTTTCACAGATCACCTTAGAGAAGAATGGCTCCAGGGAATGACTCTTTCATGACTCAGTTCATTTTAGTGGGATTAACAGACCAGTCAGTTCTTCAACTCCCCCTGTTTCTCCTGTTTCTAGTAATGTATATGGTCACCGTGATGGGAAATTTGAGCTTGATCATTCTAATTGGGCTGAGTTCACACCTGCACACCCCTATGTACTTTTTCCTGTTTAATTTGTCCTTAATAGATCTCTGTTATTCTTCTGTTTTTACACCTAAAATGCTGATAAACATCATATCAAAGAAGAAGATTATCTCCTACATAGGGTGCATGATTCAGCTTTACTTCTTCACTTTTTTTTGGTATTTCTGAATGCTATGTACTGACATCAATGGCCTATGACCGCTATGTGGCCATCTGTAGCCCACTCGTGTATAATGCTGCCATGTCCCCTAAAGTGTGTTCCAGCCTTATGCTCATTTCCTACTTGATGGCCTTTTTGGATGCCGTGACCCTTATTGGAGGCATGTTGAGACTGACCTTCTGTGATACAAACACTATCAACCATTATTTGTGTGACACCTACCCTCTGCTGCAGCTCTCCTGCACGAGTACCTACATCCTTGAGCTGGAAATTATCATCGTGTCAGGAATCAACATCATTCTTCCCAGTCTCACCATCTTTGTCTCTTATGGCCTCATCCTCTCCAACATCCTCCACATCAGCTCCACAGAGGGCAGGTCTAAAGCCTTCAGCACCTGCAGTTCCCACATCATTGCTGTTTCTCTGTTCTTTGGATCTAGTGCATTTGTGTATCTCAAACCATCTTCTATGCCCATGAATAAGGGAAAATTCTCTTCTGTCTTTTACACCAATGTGGTTCCCATGATGAATCCCTTAATTTACAGCTTAAGGAACAAAGATGTTAAACTTGCTCTGAGAAAAGTCCTGAGGATGCTGAAATTTTGATCAGAGACATTATCTGTCTGTGCATATAGTTTTAGAAGAAGGAGATTCTGTGTGTTTATTTAAATATTTATAGTTAGAATCTTATTTCTCTCTGTTTTAAATAACATGACTTAAATAATATTTGAGCCTTCCCCCAATAATTTATCTCTGGTTTTTCTGTCTGTTACTTCATTTTCCCGAATCATTTGCATGAGATCTCCTGCAGTTTTCCTTCTTACTAGTAATTTTAAATTAAACATGCAGTATCTCTGTTATTTTTATTATCATTTCATACTTTCAGTTTTCACTGAAAAGGAAAATGATCCCAAGTGATCAAATTTGAGACCCCTCTGATATAATGACAGACCAGTGATGAAAATCAGCTAGATAAGACTAAAGTAACATTGTTTCACTGGAGTTGTGCTTATCTGCCACTTGCTGTTAGAAACATGCATAAGATATTCTGTTTCTACCCCCATCTTTCCATTCTCTGACCTGGAAGACTATGTCTCCTTTAAATGTCAGAGATTTAAGTTTTCGTAAAGGCTTTATCTGTAATTTATTTTGTATCTGGTAAATATTTTACATCAAACTTCTTTGGGCTGGGATTTTCTCTTTACCTTTACACAATGAACTCAGCAGATCATCTAAATATATTTATTTCATTGATGGTAAAATGAACCTCTGAATGGTTAATTATTAAATGTCACAGGTTCATAAAGAAAAAAATCTAGACTAAACTGTTAACCTTCTAATCTCAAGTCTGCTACTTCTGTAGCCTACTTCCATCTACTTCATTCTATTCTATTTGTTTCATTATGATCATTAATGAGAAAATATTTTTAATTTGAAGCTTAACTGTTGTTTATTCCAGGGGATGTATAAATTTCTCTCATGGTGCATGGTGCTTTTTTATTGTTTGTTTGCTTGTTTAGGCAAACAGTTTCATGGGTTTCTTTGGGTGGGAAAGGAAGGTCTTTTGGACTAGTATACTGGTGAGATGGGGCTTCCCAGGTGGCACTATCATAAAGAAACTGACTGCCAATGCAGGAAACGTAAGAGATGTGGGTTTGATCACTGGGTCTGGAAGATCCCCTGAAGGAGGGCAAAGCAACCCCTTCCAGTATTCCTGCATGGAGAAGCCCATGGTCCGAGGAGCCTGGAAGACTACAGTCCATAGGGTCACAAAGAGTCAGACACAACTAAATGATTTAGCACACATTGGTGAAGTGATTGACTCATATAGGAAGTGTTTTTGTATGTGTCTAAAATTAAGAAAACTGAATTTCAGGTGTTTGAAAATGCTTATTATTATTATTAAGAAAACAGGACGTGGCAAAGAAAGGAGTCCAGAATCACATCATCAAAACAGACCTCTACAAGACACATAGCCAGAAAATAAGAGGTCGCTGTGTGGGAAGTGGTCATAAGACTAAGGAAACAGATTTTATTCTGACATTGTATTCTTCTATGCAGGACTGTATATGTATTTCATGTGTATATGAATTCTTATATATTTCACTGTATATGCATTTATATGAATATAAATCTTTGACAAAGCTATAATGTACATGATTTTACAGTAGTAGGGCATTGGGAAAGGATGGTGAAAAGGGTGTGTCACATTTGGAATCAGGGAGAAAGAGGGCAGCTACAGGTGATAAAATAGTTAAGAACATTTGAAATGCAAGTTAGGAAGAAGTAATTTAGAGAGTAAAATGATGGATTTGAAAGCTCCTACCTATGACCCTGTTCTCATTTCTGTAAGGCCCTAGAAATATTATTGAGCTCAGAGTGTTTCTCTAAATAGGCTATCAGCTTATTTGATTTTTGACAGTTTTTTATGGAGCTTCATATGCTATTTCCATATAGATTTTAAATTACTCAACCTCAAAGTGCAACTGGTAGTATAATGACATCTTGAAAGAAATACTTGGTGGATACATATATTTTTACACCGTCTATACTGGAAAAGATGTTGCATTCTTATTTTTTAAAGGCAAAAATGCAACCTATAAAATCCTCCATGTGACGCGTCACGGGTTAATGTAAATATTTTCCGTGGATGTCAGGCATGAACATGTCTAGGAGAGGCTTCGACAAAGTTTATGGAACCCAGGGTCGGTTAGTAGGGCCTTTCCCCTCCAATATCTAGTGTCTGTGCTGTGATTACTGATTTCTGCTTCTGAACCATATGTGCAAACACAGGGGGAAAAACCACTGTTGTTGTGTCTCCCCACCATGGCTATAGTCCACTCCTGATCCAGCTGAAGTGACTTCCAGGGAATTTAAAGCCCTGTACCCTTTTCCCCTCCCATCATGTTTTTCTTTTTGGGGCCACACTAAAGACTAGGACTTTTGTAAAGTAAGAAGCATATAGAGAGATAATGGAAGGTCTCCATGTATGCATCTGGAATGATATAGGCTCAAAAAGACCAGAAAAGAATTTAAATTTTTCACTTAAACCTAATCCTCTGCACAGAGATAACCTAAAACAATCTAAACTACAAAAATGAGAAGGGAGTTCTTAGATGGCATGTTGGCAGGATGCTAAGTTCACCCCTCCTCAGGAGTACATCACGTTACAACTACATATAGAGAAACTCTCACTGAAATCCATGTGGGCAAGAGCAGAAGAGCTGTTCTACAATGAAGGTTATAAAGAATAATACATATGGAGTCTTCCAGGAAGGGGAGAGAAGTGATATGGTTGGGACCTATATGTCTCACCTGGGGCAGAGAAGAGGAAGGGGATATTACAAGCTGGGGAATCCTCCTGGAAGAACAAGGATTTGGGGCCAGAGTTTAGGAACACCTGACCTAGGGTATAACAACAGGAAATAAGGCCCCTTTCTGACTTGAAAACCAGTGGAGATTTACTTGAATGCTGCAAGTAACTGAGACCCTGCTCTTGAAGAGCATGTGCCAGACCTGCTCACTCCCAATCACAGCATGGAGGCAATGGATTGAAAACTGCCTGGGACTCTGGCCAGCTGGCAAGGACCACCCCAGCATCCCCTCTACCCAGCCCTAACTGAGCTCCTGCCCCAGCCTCTCATGCTCCTGCGGTTGCTGCCCACTAAAGGGGAGGATGGATTCCATTGTTAACAAAAGTGTGCAGCCTTAGAGGGATGGGAGGTGACTTGGACACTGAGGCTGCAACTGAGCCACTGTCAGCTCATGTCTCTGCAGGCACTCCAGGAGTGAAGTTAGGTCCAGGGGAGAGAACACTGCAGCAGAGTGCACATTCCTGTCCATATTGGGAGGGTGCAGGGTCAGTTCTGTGCTGTGGCACCAACCCCTCACCACTGCCCAGCCACTAACTGAGGTGATGTTGTTGATATTTAGTTGTTAAATCATGTCAGACTCTTTTGTGACCCCATGGACTGTAACCCACAAGGCTCCTCTGTTCATGGGATTGCCCAGCCAAGAATACTGAAGTCAGTTGCCATTTCCTGCTCCAGAGGACCTTCCTGACCTAGATGTCAAACCTGGATCTCCTGCTTGCCTGTTAGATTTTTTTACCACTGAGCCACCAAGGAATACTTTTGCATACTAGGGAAAAAGCAAAACAAGCACAGAGCCAAGAAAACAACACAGCCCCAAGCTCACGGCCTAGAATAATTCAGAAACTGCCATCATATACAGGAGAAACCCACTTTCTCAACACTCTTGTTCCAGCTCCTCCAGCCACATGCCTACCCCTGATAAGGTGGTGAAAGCCATTGAGAACTGAGAAGCCCTTGCTGACACCTGGCTCTGGCTCTGGTCCCACCAACTCCAGCCTTACATCCCACCAATGTAGTGGCTGCCATCACACCCCAGGGGAAGACACGGTCCATGCTCACTTCAGATCCAGTCTCCCACCAAAGCCATTGAACATACACAGAATTCATAGGGCCACTCCAATACAAGAAACCACTTTCAAGGACTGGAATATGTATATGCTTTACCTAAAGTCAGAGAGACAGAAAAAGTTAAGAAAATTAAGAAGTTGTAAGAACTTGTTTCAGATGAAAGAACAAGAGCAACTAAAACCTTGATTAAAACCCTAATGAAAAGTAGATAACTAATTTACCTGATAAAGAATTCAAAGTGATAGTAATAAGAATGCTAATGAAACTGGGGGAAATAATAGATGAACAGCATGAGTATTTTAACAAGGAACTAGGGGGAAAAGATCATTATAGGTCAAGTATACAATAACTGTAGTGAAGAAAACACTAGAGGGAATTAGCAGCATTTTAGTGATAAAGAAGAATGCTTAAGTGATATAGATGATAGAATAATGGAAACCACACAATGAAAATAGCAAAAAAGAACAACAGATTTTAAAGAATATGAGTAGTTTAATGGACCTTTGTGACAACATCAAGCTTATTAGCATTCGTGTTCTAGTGGAACCAGCAGAAAAAAAGAGAAAATGTAAAAGATGTACTTAATGAAATTTTGGCTAAACACTTGAAGGAAACAGCTATCCAGGTTTGGGAATTACAGAGAGTCTCAAACAAGGTGAACCCAAAGCAAAATACACTGCGGCATATCATAGTTAAAGTGGCAAAAATTAAAGATCAAAATAGAATTTTAAAGGCAGCAGTAGGGAAACAAAGAATCTCATTGGAGGAAACCCACATAAGTTTATTATAAGCTGATTTTTCTGATGGACTTCTGCAGGTCAGAAGGGAGTAGTACAATATATTTAAACCACTGAAGGGGGAAAAATAAAACACTGCAGCCTAGGATACTCTTCCAAGCAAGTCTATCATTCAGAATTGAAGTAAAAATAAAGAGCATATCCAACAAGCAAAAACTAAAAGGGCTCACAAATACTAAAGCAACAATAGAGAAAATGTTAAAAAGTCTTCTTTGTTGAAAAAAGACTACAAGAAGAATAGGAAATTAGAGGAAGGGAAAATTCTATTGGTAAAGGTAAGTATATAGTAAAGGCTGTGGGTCAACCACTTTAAGCTAATATAGTGGTTAAAAATGAATATTATAAAATCAGGCCAAGACATGAAAGCAACCTAAATGTCCATCAAGGGCCAAATGGATAAAGAGGTGATAAAAACACACAATGGGATATGGCTCAGCTGTTAAAAAGAATTAAGTTTTGCCATTAGCAATAAATGAATGGATTTGGAGGATATTATACTAAATGAAATAAGTCACTGAGAAAGACAAACACTAAATGATATCACTTATATCTGAAATCTAAAAGATACAACAAGCTAGTAAATATAAAAACGAATCAGACTCACAGATATAGCAAACAAACTAATGGTTACCAATGAAGAATTAGAAGAGCGAGAGGCAAGAAAAGAGTAGGGAACTAAGAGATATATATACTATGTATAAAGCAAATAAGTTATAAGGACATACTGTACACACAGGGACTATAACCAATATTGTATAATAAATAGAAAAGAAATATAACCTTTAAAATTTGAATAACTCTGTTGTACACCTGAAACATATAATATTGTAGATAGATATAAACCTCTGTAAAAAGGTGAAAGTTATAAATTCAGCCATAACTACAACAAATGGAATAGACATGAAAGTGTAAAATACAACATATAACACAAAATGTGGGGGAAGCAAATAAAACTGTAAATATACTAGAATTTGCTTGAACTTACATTACTAGCAGTTTAAAATGAGTGTCTATAAGTATAAGTCAACATATATGAAACTGGTGGTAACCATAATAAACAGTAGATATTATAAAAACTAGAGAGAAAGGAGCACAAACATAAAACTACAGAAATCATCAAACTACAGTGGAAGAGAACAATAGAAAAGGACAGAGCAGACATTCAGAAACATCCAGAAAACAAATAACAAAAGATAGTAACTAGATACATATTTACATGTAAATAGACTAAATGTTCCAATAAGAAGACATAGGGTGGCTAAATGGATTAAAAACAAAACAAACAAACAAAGTACCATCTAACATATGCTGCCTACAAGAGATTCACTTCGGATCTAAAGAGACACACAGAATAAAGCGAGGGATAGTAAAAGATAATCAAGTCAAGAGGAATAGAATAAAGAGGGGGTTTCTAAATAAACTCATATAAAACAAAGTAGTCATTACAACTAAGTCAATAGTAAAAGACAAAAGAAGGACATTAAAAGGATCAATGCAGAAGAAAATATGATGTTCAGAAATGTATATGAACCTAATATGCTTATGTACTAAATATGCTTCAGTCGTGTCTGACTTTTTGCGACCTCATGGACTGTAGCCAGCCAGTCTCCTCTGTCCGTGGGATTCTCCAGGCAAGAATTCTGATTTGGGTAGCCATTTCCAGGGCTTCCCAGGTGGCTCAGAGGTTAAAGAATCTGCCTGCAATGTGGGAGACCTGGGTTCAATCCCTGGGTCAAGAAAACCCCCTGGAAAAGGAAATGGCAACCCACTCCAGTATTCTTGCCTGGAGAAACCCATGGATGGAGGAGCCTGCTGGGCTACAGTCCACCGGGTCACAAACAGTCGGACACGACTGAGCGAATTCACTTCACTTCCCTTCTATCGGGGATCTTCTCAATCCAGGAATTGAACCCGGGTCTCCTGCATCGTGGGTAGATTCTTTATCTTTACATATGAAATCTGTTCTGAAATAACCATTTCCCTCTATATCAGAACTAGAATAGTGCAAAAAACTAAGGTTTGTGAGTACCTTCACCATTTTTGGTTTGTGAACCAGAGGTTGAGTTTGTAGTGAGACTGTATCTCAGCCTGTTCTATCCACCTCAGTGTGACTTTTTTCTCACCTTACAATGTGAAGAAGGTGCTCAGCTAGTTTTCAGAGGTCAATTTGTTGTACAGCAAGAAACTAACACAACATTGTAAAGCAATTACACTATAATAAAAGTTAACTAAAAAAATGAAACCTGTTAGGCACCATCTACATCTAGACTAATAAGATCCAATTTAAATATAATTCAAGTCCCACATGTGATTTCAAACTTTCTGCTAGCTGAATTAAAAAGATAAAAGAGAAAGATGTGACATTAATTATAATAATGTTTCCTGTAACTCGATAAAGCCAAAATATTATCACTTCAACATACAACCAATATAAAAATTAAGATACTTTTGTCATTTATTGTACTAAGCCTTCAAAATGTTCTCAGAACAGCCCAGATCCATGTGATACTAATCTTTTTAATTAAAAATACTTGATCTCTATTTAGATTTCATAAAATTTACAGTATAAGAGATATATTCCCATATTAAGCTGTGTCAAACATGTGCTCAGGGTATCTGTAGTTCTGGCGAGTGGGGATTGCTCTCAAGTTGTGGTTCGTGAGCTCGGTAGTTGCCACACTCGGGCTCTAGAGCATGGGCTTCAGTAGTTGTGGCCCAAGGGTTCAGTAGTTGTGGCAAATGGAATCAGTTGTCCCAGGACGTGTGGCATCTTCCCTTACCAGGGATTGTACCCATGTCCTCTGCATTGGCAGGTGACTTCTTTACTACTGGACTACCAGGGAAGTTCAAAGGCCATACATTTTCTGTCACTTAAAAATAAAATATCTTATTTAGCTAAATAGTAACTTTTTCATATTTTTACGGTTTTATTGAGATAAAATTGACTGTATATGTTTAGTGAAAGTGAAAGTCACTCAGTCGTGTCTGACCCTTTGTGGACCCATGGACTGTAGAGCCCATAGAATTCTCCAGGCCAGAATGCTAGAGTGGGTAGTCTTTCCCTTCTCCAGTGGATCTTCCCAACCCAGGGATCAATCCCAGATCTCCCGCATTGCAGGCAGATTCTTTACCAGCTGAGCCACCAGGGAAGCCCAAGAATACTGGAGTGGGTAGCTTATCGTTTCTCCAGTGGATCTTGCTGATCTAGGAATTGAACTGGGGTCTCCTGTTTTGCAGGAAGATCCTCTACCAACTGAGCTATCAGGAAAGCCCAGTTTTAGGGACCATGGTTCAAGGTGGTGACATGGGAGGATCCTGAACTCACCTCCTCCCATGAATGCAGTAAATCTACAGCTACATATGAAGCAGTCACCTCTGAAAACTAGCTGAGCACCTTCTTCACATTGTAAGGTGAGAAAAAAGTCACACTGAGGTGGATAGAACAGGCTGAGATACAGTCTCACTACAAACTCAACCTCTGGTTCACAAACCAAAAATGGTGAAGGTACTCACAAACCTTAGTTTTTTGCACTATTCTAGTTCTGATATAGAGGGAAATGTTTCAGAACTGTTAAAATTATAAGAAATCTGTCTCCTGAAGATCCAGTGTTCCTTTTCTCCTTCAATAAGATTTATTACCTAGACTGTGTAGAGAATTTATGGATTAGGAAATCTCAGAGGGAACATTTTTCCTATAAGTGAGTCATTGACAGGCCAATTTCTTGTAATTCCCTGGTACCTCATCTGGTAAAGAATCCACCTGGAATGCAGGAGACCTCAGTTCAATTCCTGGGTCAGAAAGATCCCCTGGAGGAGGGATAAGCAATCCACTTCATATTCTTGGGCTTCCCTTGTGGCGCAGATGGTAAAGAATCCATCTGCAATGAAGGACACATGGGTTCAATCCCTGGACTGAGAAGATCCCCTGGAGGTGTGCATGGCAACCCACTTCAGTATCCTTGCCTGGAGAATCCCCAAGGACAGAGGAATCTGGTGGGTCACAGTCCATGGGGCCACAAAGAGTTGGACAAGACTGAGCAACTAAGCATAGCACCAGCACTGATTTGCTAGGACTCATTTCTGAATCCTATTGTCCAGAAGTACTCTTATGCCAAGCTTAAATATCTCTGGCTTCATGCATAAACTGGTTGAAAGACTCTCTTAACAAGTTTCTGAATTTCTTATGTATTTGCTACATAAATTGTTTTGCATCAGTTGTTTTTGTAGGAAAAAAGAGACTAGGGCTTCCTCTTCATTTCTCTAATCTAAATGAACAGAAAATGGGAGTTTTGGCTCTTCTTTGGGGAATGGAAAATCCCTAAGTGAAGTGAAAACTTGAGTAAACTATAGAATCTCTAAGGTACTAAGGACAGATTAAGGTACAGAATGCAAATGCAATCCCCCTGGTCCCTATTATACGTAGACTGTTTCCCTGGGGAAGAGACTGAGCAAACTTCTGCCACATTTATAACTGAGTGCATTATAGCATTACACTCACATTAAATCTTCTGTGACTTACAAGTGGCAAAAATAATAATAAAGAAGAATATTTATCTTTCTCTGCTGCTTGAGTGGACTGAAAGTCATAAACAGAAATTATGATCTATATTTCTAAAAGATTTTGAAGTCAAATCAGAAAATACATGTGGGCTGCATTCTCTTAGAATCAAAGGAACCAAAGCTTCAGAACCTGAAATTGCTCTACTAAGACCAGAGGGTGAAACTAATGATAAGAAAGCCCTGGGGTTTTCTGGAGACAGGAAGGTGAGTTTCTGAATTTCATTTATTCATGTCTTTCTTGTTTGAAATGGAAGTCCAAGGATCTAAGATATGACAGTTTATTTCCCAATTTTGCTCCTGAGACTTACATAAATCTTAGAAAAATGTCTGTTCAAGGAATGAATAAGTGAATGCTCAGGGACACTAGGGGCCTAAAAAGATGCATTAGATCAGTTAGTAAGTTCCCTCTCCATGGATGAAGGTCTCATTCATCTACAGTTACAGCTTTTACTCTGTGATGTGGGGTGAAGAGTTAACCTCTCGTAGACTCTGGCCATTTAGTTTTAGTTAAGAAGCAATTTTCTTTGTTCTCACTCCACCAGGTCTACTCTGCTTTAAAGAGCAGTACTTAGTCACTAGAGTCTCTACCTACAGTCTTACTGGTGAGGGGAGACTTCAAGTGAAAGGAGAAATGTTGAGATATGAGAAGAATGAGTCAATCCTGGTCCAAACCCCTCCTTTATCCTCTCTGTTTTTTTTTCCCCAAGCAGTCAATCTGCACAGGGCAGTTGTCTCCCTTCTGTAGGCTAAATTTTGATACTCTTTCCTACTTAGTTTATAAAGACCCAAAAAAGTGAAATTCCCTGTCACTCAGTTTCAGGATAATGGTAACACAGTTCCATGCGAAAGTAGGTAAGACAATTCCATGAGTCCAGGCTGAGTTACTCTCAGATTCCCAGCCCAAACACCACACTTGGGAGAGGAGATACTGTGTGAAAATTGAGTCATTGTTCGCTATGTAACTTTTTTCTTCTGTGCTCACAGATCACCTTAGAGAAGAATGGCTCCTGGAAATGGCTCTTTTGTGACTGAATTCATTCTGTTGGGATTAACCAATCAGCCAGATCTCCAACTCCCTCTATTCTTCCTGTTTCTAGGAATCTACATGGTCACTGTGCTGGGAAATTTGGGATTGATAACCCTAATTGCACTGAATTCACACCTACACACCCCCATGTACTTTTTCCTGTTTAACTTGTCTTTCATAGACCTCTGTTATTCTTCTGTATTTACACCCAAAATGCTGATTAACTTCATATCAAAGAAGAATATTATTTCTTACCTGGGGTGCATGACTCAGCTCTACTTTTTCAGCTTTTTTATCATTTCTGAATGCTATGTGCTGACATCAATGGCCTATGACCGCTATGTGGCCATCTGTAAGCCACTTTTGTATAACATTGCCATGTCCCCTAAAGTGTGCTTCAGCCTTATGTTTGGTTCATACTTGATGGCATTTTCTGGTGCCATGGCTCACACTGGATGTATGCTGAGACTGACCTTCTGTGATGCAAACACCATCAACCATTATTTCTGTGACATCCTCCCTCTGCTCGAGCTCTCCTGCACAAGTACCTACGTCAGTGAGCTGGAAGTGTTCATTGTAGTGGGCATCAATATCATCGTGCCCAGTCTCACCATCTTTGTCTCTTATGGTCTCATCCTCACCAACATCCTCCACATCAGCTCCACAGAGGGCAGGTCCAAAGCCTTCAGCACCTGCAGTTCCCACATCATTGCTGTTTCTCTCTTCTTTGGATCAGCGGCATTTATGTATCTCAAATCACCTTCTGCTGTGTCTATGGATGAGGGGAAAATCTCTTCTGTCTTTTACACCAATATGGTTCCTATGATGAACCCATTAATCTACAGCTTGAGGAACAAAGATGTTAAACTTGCTCTGAGAAAAACCCTGAGTAGGAGACAGTTTTAATTAGAACTATGTGCATGAGTTACAGGACAGTGATGTTGAGTGTTTCATTTTAATGACAATCTTCTTACCATATTTTTATTATCTTTTTAACCTAGTATCTTAAAGAAATTTGAGTCCTATTTGTATAATTTATTTCCATTTTTATATATTTTTCCACTGTTTTCAAAATACATGTGAAATAGCGAATATATTATCTCTTTTCATTATCATTTTGAAATTATTTTTCCACTGGGAAAAGATGAATGGTCTCCAAATAGTGAGTTACATAGCAGCAGACTGAAAACATATCACTAGGGTTGTTTTTAACTATCAACTTGCAATAAGAAGGATAAATAAGGATAAATACTCTGTTTCTACCCTTATCTTCCCATATTTCATTTGGCAATAATGTATCTTCTTTAAATACCAGAGACTGATGGTTCTAAGAGTATCAAGGACAATCCATTTCCCATCCAAAAGCTTCTTTTGGCAAAGAGTTTTATTTTTCACCTTTGTAAGTCAAATTGACACATAGCCAATCATCAAAATACATGTTTTGCATGGGTGGGAAAGTGAATCCAAGACTGAATAATGATTTACTTTAAGTCACACAGCTCTAGAAAGAAAAATTATAGACTAAATTCTGATCATTCTGACTTCAAGTGTATTATTCTTCAGTATACTCTATACACTCTTGATTCTGTTATTCTATTTCAATGAGCATGAAATATAAGAAAGCATTCCTGATTTAAAGTTGATTCTCCTCTATCTCAGAATGACATATGAATTTTTCTCAAGCTGGGTATTCCTTTCTTTTCTTTTCAGCAAAACAGTTTGATTGTCTTTTGCTGTTGTTGTTGTCACAAAGAGAAAGCCTTTTGGGCTCATATCGAGATGATTTGCTCAAAAAGGGAAATTACTATTTCTGCAATATTAAAAACCTGAATTTGGAATGCTTTCAAGGGTTTGTACTTCAGAACACAAGGCGTGAGCATTAAGGATACTCAGAAACATGTTATTATGTCAGGACTCAGGAGCATATGGTCAATTAATAAGATGTCCCAGTGTGGGACACGATTGTGAGATTTAGGGACCCGGGCTTCCCTTGTGATTCAGTTGGTAATGTATCTTCCTTCAATGTGGAAGACCTGGGTTTGATCTGTGGTTTGGGAAGATCCCCTAGAGGAGGGAACCAACTCCACTATTGTGGCCTAGAGAATTCTATGCACTGAATAGTCCATGGGATTGCAAAGAATCCTACACGACTGAGCGACTTTCACTTTCATTCTGAAACTGTTTCCTGTTTTTCAGAGTACTGTGAATATATTTCACTATTCATAAATCTTTGATAAAGCTATTTGCATAATGAACACACATTATTAGTGTTTTGGAGAAAGAAAGTGGAAGAGCTGTGGTCTCATTTGGGGAAGTGGGTAGAGAGAAGGCATCAGTTACAGGAGATAAATCATGAGGAGTAATTGCATCAAGTAAATTACACAGAAAATTGTTGGATAATGAAAACCTTTACCTATGGACTCACTCCTTGTGCAAGACCCTAGATACTCTTGAGATCACGGGATTTCTCTAGAAAAGATGAAAGCTTAAGTTATTTGTGATTTAAAATGTTAAACCAACAGGACTAGATGACCTTTGAACAAGGAGATTATTTCTGGTTTTGCTGGATTCTGTGTGCTACATTCATATGGAGTTTTAGGTACAGAAACATCAAATTGCAGTTGGGAGAATAATGACAATGTGAAAGAAATATTTGAAGAATAAAGCAAGTCATGACAAGAATGTTGGATTATTTTTTGAAAGCAAAAGTATGCTACTTTAATAATCCTCAATATGCTGTATCAGTGACCCTGTAATCATTTTCTAAGATATTTTGAGTAATATTAATTACTAAATACTCTTCCTAATCTCCAGTCAGTATTTATGTATTTTGAAATTTGGCAAAGCTGATTTTTGACTTTTTTTTTTTTTTTCTTAGATGATCAGCATAGCTAAATTCTTGGCTGGTATTTTTAGATGACTACTCTTTTTCCATCTCCTGACTGCAATATGGACATGATTGATTTTTCCTTAACAAGATCTATTTACCTAAAATTGTTGATCTTGGCTAGAGGTTTGCTTGTTTAAACTGGTATTTCCGTCTATAAACTTGTTTTTCAAGTGGAAACAAATGTGTCTAAACAACTGAAATTAACTGGGCCATTTGGAAACCAACAGAATGCAGATACATGTACTCTATCATGTATTTTAAAACAATTTGAGGATCCCCAAGAGGGAGTTAAGCCTGATCACTAACCTTTCATTTCATGTGCCTCAAAATTAGAATGAAATCTGTTCATTAACATAAAAAAACTGCTCTTCATAATGAGTAGTTTATATCCTTGATTAATTTGAAAAAATGTAAATAACAAGATACAATTTTTAATAATTACAGGTGGTAACCTTGCAAAGGAGGCAACCTTGCTGATTGTTCAGCAACTTAATCACGTTTTAGTTAGCAACAGAACTGTGCATCTCTCTGTTTGGAGTTCTTTTAAGTGGAGGGGGAATCAAACCAGAGGATTTTAAATGCTCAGTTCAGACGCTCAGTCGTCTGACTCTGTGACCCAATGGACTGCAGCACGCCAGGCTTCCCTGTCCTTCACCAACTCCCGGAACTCACTGAAACTCATGTCCATCGATTCGGTGATGCCATCCAACCATCACATCCTCTGTCATCCCCTTCTCCTCCTGCCTTCAGTCTTTCCCAGCATCAGCGTCTTTTCTAATGACTCAGTTCCTCTCATTAGGTGGCCAAAGTATTGGCACCTCAGCTTCAGCATCAGGCATCCCAATGAATATTCAGGACTGAGTTCTTTTAGGATTGACCAGTTTGATCTCCTTATTTGATCTTCTTCCTTTCTTGAGTTACGTGATTGGCACCGACGGTTTTGAAGGAAGTTATGGTTCTGCTGAAGGTATTCAATCTTAGAGTCAACCTCATAAGCCCTGGGTTTCTCCTGTGCCCATGAACCAGGGACAGAGCTTTTCTAATTTCGTGTGAAATTGGATTCTTTTCCAAATTGCTGCATCATGAAAATACATTTTCTTACCTAATTTAGCTAGACTTGTGACTTCAAATATTATACAATATATTGGGAAGATTCTAAACAAGAGCTAGAGAGCTAAGAAGACATTTCAAAGAAGCTTACACTTAAAATTTCACATGGCATGATTTTAATTTTCATTCATCAGGAATTCAATTACTAGCAGTTTCTTCCATCTCTCCCTTTTAAGGGTTGCCCCACTAAAAACAAATAAGCAAATTCCATAATTGTGGTAGCTGCACAGGTCATTATTTTGTTTGTGGAGTCCCTTGGTTTTGGTTTTTTCTTTTGTTTTTGGGGTTTTTTTTGGAGCATTTTGAAAGCATATTTTTGAGCATTTGATGCTTTTCTATCAATAAGAGGACATTCTGTTATCATAGAATGAGATTCTTCTCCCTCAAGAGAAACTCATGTAGGTTTGTTTTTCACACAAAAGCATATGTATTTCTAAAATGTGTTGAAATCCCAAGACAATTGAGTGGTCTTTGAAAAGTAAACATTCTCCTACTTTCTTTTTTATGTTTTTGAGAAGGTTAAAGTTTTGTACCATATTTAAAGTACGCAAGATACTTCAACCAATCAGAATGGTACTTTCATGGCTTCTCATCAAAGTTAACTCTGACTCACTTTCTTCTTTAGTTTTAACCAAGCCTTAAGCATAGTTTTGAGAAATATGGTTTTACTACACAGTTTCAATTTTTAAGTGGATAATGGAGAACCACTGAAAGTTCTTGAACTTGGGAGGTACAGAGCTGTGCTTTCAGACCTTATTCTAGCAGCATTGTTCATGACCAAATAGAGTGAATATATGGAAAAATGCTAAAATAATAGTTATGAGCCTCAATAGTTCAACATTACACTAGTTCAGTTTAATCATAAAGCCAGAAGTTGTGTGGTGGCTGGAGACAGGTGAGTGCAGGTCTTTGTGGTTGTAAACATTGTGGTTAAGCATAAGAGTTTTGAATGTATTCTGAAAGCTCTTAGATAAAAATAAGATGAGTTTCAGAAATATTCATTGAATTCTTTCTGTGTACTCAGCATTGTTCTTAGTTTCAGGATCCTAAGAGTTAACAAGATAGAATAAATATTTGTTCTAATAAAATATACAGTTTATAGAAAAGCATGAATTAAAGGGGGAAAGTTTGATGAGTATTATGAAAAAGAATCTACTGAAATTTATGAGAATATGAGTAGTAACAGCTGATGTTTATTGACTACCATATGCCAATATTGGCCCAACCATTTTACTTATTTTTTTTCATTTGATTAACACAGCAGCTCAATGAAAGAGATGCTATTTTGACACTCCTTACTTCACATTGGTGAACCTAGAGATTCAATAACTTATCCAAAGTGTTATAGTGTGTAAAAGTGGAAGAAGGAAGGTAGGAAGGATTCACAGCCAGAGCCAGGTTGCTAGGGTCACTGCCTGCAGTTGGATTGGTGAGGGAAGAGTTCACAAGAATGAAGGAATGTTGAGATGAGAGTACAAGAGTTGCATCGTTGTCCATCCTTATTCTTATCCTCTTCCCTGGGTTTTTCCAGAAGGTATGTTTGCATATGACAACTCTTGGCTTCCATCTCTGATTGTAATATCCTTTGTTATATTTAGCTTATAAAATATAAGCTAATTTAGCTTATAAAAGCTCTAATAAAGGCAAGTCCACTGTACCCTGATAATGGAAAAGGCAGACTCTATGGGACCAGGTTGGGATGGTGTCAGGCATTCACAGTGAGTATACTCTTTCATAGGAGGAGAAACAGTGGAAGAGCCGAGTTATTCTCTAATGGAACCCTTTCTCCTGTGTCCACAGATTCCTTTAGAGAAGAATGGCTCCTGGAAATGGATCTTTCCTGACTCAGTTCTTTTTGGTGGGATCAACAGACCAACCAGATTTCCAGCTCCCCCTTCCCTTCCTGTTCCTAGGAATGTATATGGTCACTGTGATGGGGAACCTGGGCTTGATAATCTTAGTTTGACTGAATTCACATCTACATACTCCCATGTACTTTTTCCTCTTAACTTGTCCTTCATAGACCTCTGTTATTCTTCTTTGTTTACACCCAAAATGCTAATTAACTTCACTTCAAAGAAGATCATTTGTTACATGGGGCGCATGACTCAGCTCTACTTTTTCTGTTTTCTTGTCATTTCTGAAATCTATGTGCTGATATCAATGGCCTAAGACCTCTCTGTGGCCTCTCTTATGCATTTTTGTATAACATTGTTATGTCCCCTAAAGTGTGTTCTAGCTTTATGCTTGGTTCCTACTTGATGGCATTTTCTGGTGCCTTGCCTCACACTGGATGCATGCTGAGACTGACCTTCTGTGATGCAAACACCATCAACCATTATTTCTGTGACATCCACCCTCTGCTTCAGCTCTCCTGCACAAGTACCTATGTCAGTGAGTTGGTGGTTTTCACTGTGGTGGACATCAACATCACTGTGCCCAGTCTCCCCATCTTTATCTCTTATGGTCTCATTTTCTCCAGCATCCTCCACATCAGCTCCATGGAGGGCAGGTTCAAAGCCATCAGCACCGGAAGTTCCCACATCTTTGCTGTTTCTCTCTTCTTTGGATCATGTGCATTTATGTATCTTAAACCATCTTCAGCTGCATTTCTGGATGAGCAAAACGTTTCTTCTCTCTTTTACACCAATGTGATTGCTATAATGAACCCCTTAATCTACAGTTTGAGGAACAAAGATGTGAATACTGCTCTGAGAAAAACTATAAGTAGAATATAGTTTTGATTAGAAACCACACCTCTTTTTCCAAATAATCACAGAATAGAGATACTCTCTTTTTAATTTTAAGGATTTTATTAGCAGTCTTATTATCCTATTTTGTACCATATTGAAAGAAATTTTCAACAAAGCAAATTATGTATACTTATCACATAGGAGACTTCTCTCCTTACTTACCATTTTCATAATTTCCTTTCCTCACATGTTCCCATTTATTAATACTATTTAGAAGAAGATTTATTATCTTGTTTTTCATTCATTATAATCATTTAATTTATTTATTATAATACATTTTCTGCCTTAGTCTGAACTTAGCTTTCCCTGTGAAAATAGAATGGCCAACAAATCATCAAGTCAGGGAACATTAAGTTTTCCGTTCAGTTCAGTCGCTCAGTCATGTCCAACTCTTTGCAACCCCATGGACTGCAGCACACCAGGCCTCCCTGTCCATCACCAACTCCCAGAGTTTACTCAAACTCATGTGCATCGAGTCGGTGATGCCATCCAACCATCTCATCCTCTGTTATCCCCTTCTCCTCCCACCTTCAATATTTCCGAGCATCAGGGTCTTTTCCAAAGAGTCAGTTCTTAGCATCAGGTGACCAAAGTATTGGAGTTTCAGCTTCAACATCAGTCCTTCCAATGAATATCCAGGACTGATTTCCTTTAGGATGGATTGTTTGGATCTCTTTGCTTTCCAAGGGACTCTCAAGAGTCTTCTCCAACACCACAGTTCAAAAGCATCAATTCATCAGCACTCAGCTTTCTTTGTAGTCCACTGTCCCATCCATACACAACTACTGGAAAAACCATAGCTTTCACTAGAGAGACCATTAGTGTGACATAATGTCACTGGGGATGTCTTATCTGTCAATTGCCATTGGAAGCATGAACCTGAGAATGTTTCCTCTTCCCATCTTTCCAGGTTTCATTAAGAAAGTTTATATCACTTTTAATTTCTGAGGTGGAAGACTTCACAGTGACTATTAAGTGTAACCCACTTTGTATCTGTAGGCACTGTGCATGCCTCCTTTGACAAAGGATATTGTTACCTGCAAGTAATGGATTGTCAAAATATATTCATTATATGGTTGATATATAGAGTGGTTAATGACTTATTTACAGTCATATGTATTTTTTATGAAAAAGTCTAGAATAAGATTAGGTTTCTGATTTCAGGTTTACTCTTTCCTTAATATACTTGGCTTCTATTGTATTTCTTTAATTTTGTCTATGTAAATATGCCACAGGAAAGGCTATCCTAATTTTTAATCTGAGAAATGCTTTGTTTCAGGGTGGTACATGAATTTCTCTCAAGGTGTATATTGCTCTTTTGTTATTTTATTTTATTTTTTGAGGAAAACAGTTTTTCAGGGGGTCTCTGTTGTAGTTGTTTATGGGAAAGATAATGCCTCTTGAGCTAGTATACTGGGGAGAAGATTGGTCATTAGGAATATTCCTTCATTCACAAAATTCAAAAACATAGTTTTTGGAATGCTTGCAATGCTTGTAATGTTTGTAATTCAGAGAACAGGGCATGGGAAAGAAAGGAGGCCATAAGCCTCTCATGAGGCTGAACCTCAACAGACACATGGTCAATAAATAAGAAGACCCTGTGGAGAGTGGTCATGAGGCTTAGGACCTATAGTTTAATTTGGATGTTTATTCTGTTCCATTTGATTAAGTAAATATATCCAGTCCATAAAGTTTTTCTGAACTTATAATGCACAGTGACAATACATACAATAGTAGTATTTGGGGAAATAAAGGTGAACAAGTTGTGGTCAGAATTCTGGAAAACCAGATAGAAAGAGGAAACTTTTTCATAAGATAAAAAGGTGAGTAGTAATTAAAGCTCAAATTATAAAGATGGAATCTAGAAAATATGATAAAAAACAGAAACCTATATTTACAAGTCTCCTCCTTCTGGACAGCCATAGAAATATTATAGAGATCATGGGATTTTTCTGGATAGGATAAAAACTTAAACATTTTATATTTAAAGAAAAAAGTTAAACCCACAAACCTGCATTCATTTGGTGTAACCTGGGCACAACTAAACCACTCCTGTTTTGTTGGCTTCCTTATGCTACTTCCTTATGGATTTTAAGGCATGAAATCATAAATCATTCTGCAGTTAAAACTATAATAACTTGAAAGAAACATTGTGACAGTGTCTTTTCTGGAATAAAATGCTGGATTACTTTTCTTTCAAAAAATAGGGGGAAACGGTTATTAAAATGTTTATCTTGTGGGAATTTCAGCATTTTTAAAGACAACTTTAATAATATTTTTTATTTTCTTGTTTTCTTATCTCCTCTGAAGAGTTAGATATTGTGAACTTAGCAACACTGATATGTTTGCTTTTTTGTATTTTTACATGTTCAGCATTGACTTACAGTTTTTAACTCCTTGCTATATCCTTGATTTACAGTTTTTAGTGGCACTCATACCACATTCTTTGATCTCAATATCAACTTATATTATTTTCACATACCAAGGCCTATATTTATAAAATAGCTGGGCTTGGTGGCAATTTTCTTTTTTCATTAACATCTTCACCCTTTTTATAAACTTGTCTTCCTTATTGACAAAAGAGTGTATCTAAAGAAGTAAATAATAATTACAGTATTTGGGAACACTTATAGGCACACAGAGGTGCAGTCACTCTGTTTTGTATTTCTCCATTAATTGATTTGCCAAAAACAGTTAAAGTTGGTCACAAGATTTCCATTTGAGAAGCCTCAAAGTACAGTTTGTTTCATTTTTAGAAAAAATTAGCTTTCTGTCAAATTAGATTTCTTTTTTTTTTAGATTTCATTCTATCAGATTATTGTCGATAAAATAATACATAAGTTTAAATAGCACTTCTAAAGTTTGCATTTGACAATGGCTTAAGGAATCATCTTAATTATTACATCTTGTTAGCAACTGAAGCTCTGTGTGTCTGTTTGGACCTCACTAAAAGGAGGGGAATCAAGTTAGGATGCTTACGTGTATAATATGTAACATATTATTGCAAAACTTGAACATTGCAATATTTTAAAAATTTCAGATAAAGAAATAAAGAGACCTGGAAGTAGGACTTTTATGGAAATATGTCCAGTTCAGAAATGGGCATAGAGAGGGTACGAAGCAGTGGCCTAGCTTTCCCTTCAGAGGTGAAGATAATGGAGAGATGGGAATTCACTTTGGATCTACCTGAGGGATGCACAGTCCCCAGAGTAAAGCAAAAATGAGTCAAAGAGTAGGTACGTAAGAACTAAAGACAGATCACACACTGGGATCTATAATTTCCTTATGTATATAGATGCACAATATATACTCCAGGAAAGAGACTTAGAAATCTTCTACCCAGTTTTTAACCAAGAGCATTACATCATTATACTCACATTAAATCTTTGTGTCTAATTACTAGCAAGTGTGTAATTAAAGGCTTTGTTTAAAAAAATAAATAAATAAATAAAGGATTTGTTTTTCTTTCTATTTCTTGAAAGGACTTAATGTAATCGGAAAGTACATTAGATCATAAACTTCCTGAGACATATGTCTAGGCTGTCTCCTCTTAGAACCAAAGATATCAAGCCTCAAGAATCTGAACTTATGTCTCCAATACCAACAGAGTAACAATCAACGATAAGGGAACCAGCTCTGTGGTTTTCTGAACTAAGAAGGGTGAGTTTCTGAATTCAACTTACATATCTAATTCAACTTACAATACTTATATCTTGTTTTGAGGTGAAATTTGAGGAACTTATATATACTTATTTTTTCTCATTTTGTGTAGTTCTGAGACTCAAGTGAACCCAGGGAATCTGTTGGAGAGGGATCAGAGAATGTTCCAAGACATGAGTGGGCTCAAAACATATCAGTCAGAAAGTTTCCTCTAAGAGGATAAAACTCACACTTTCACCTCTATGGTTTTTACTTTGTGACAAGGGATGTTACTTAATTCTCATAGACTATCCTCCTGGATTAGAAACTGAATTTCTGGTTCTGGCCACATGAAGTCTAAAGTGTATTAGAAACCAGTGCCAGGTTGCTAGGGTCACTGAATGAGGAAATGTTGAGATGAAAGTAGAACAATTGTGTCCTAATCCAGCAGGTGTTTGCATATGGTAGACTGGCCTTCCCTCTGTAGTCTGTTTGTGATATCCTTTGCTATATTTAGCTTATAAAAGCTCTAATTAAGGGCAAGTCCACATTGCTGTATTGTGATAAAGGTAAAGGCAGATTCTATGGGACTAATTTGGGATAGTGTCAGGAATCCACACTGTGTGTACTCTTTAGCACTGGACTTCCCTGGTGGCTCAGGGGTAAGAATCCGTCTGCTAATGCAGGAGACACAGGTTCATCACCTAGGTCAGGAAGAGCCCTTGGAGAAGGAAGTGGCAACCAACTCCAGTATTCTTGCATGGGAAATCCCATGGACAGAGGAGCCTTGTGGGTTACAGTCCATGGATTTGCAAAAGAGTTGGTCATGACTTAACAACTCAACAACAGCAAAATTACTCTTCTGTAGGATGAGACACTGTGGGAAGGGCTGAGTCGTCCTCTAATGAAACAATTTCCTGCTCTATACACATATACCCTTAGAGAAGAATGGATTCTGGAAATGTCTCTTTTGTGACCGAATTCATGCTGTTGGATTAACAGGCCATCCAGATCTCCAGCTCCCCCTTTTCTACCTGTTCCTAGAAATGTACCTGGTCACTGTGCTGGGAAATTTGAGATTGATAATCCTAATTGTACTGAATTCACACCTACACACCCCCATGTAATTTTTCCTGTTTAACTTGTCCTTCATCAGCTCAGTTCAGTCACTCAGTCATTTCCAACTGCAAACCCATGGGCTGCAGCACGCCAGGCTTCCCTGTCCATCACCAACTCCTGGAGCCTACTCAAAGTCACGTCCATTGACTTGAGTAGTCATGTCCACCATCCAAACATCTCATCCTCTGTCATCAAATTCTCCTCCTGCATTCAATCCTTCCTAGCATCAGAGTCTTTTCCAATGAGTTGGTTTTTCACATCAGGTGGCCAAAATATTGGAGCTTTCCTTTTAGCATCAATACTTGCAATGAATATTCAGGACTGATTTCCTTTAGGAGTGACTCGTTTGATCTCTTTGCTGTCCAAGGGACTCTCAAGAGTCATCTCTAACACCACAGTTCACAAGTATCAATTCTTCGGCACTTAGCTTTCTTTATAGTCCAACTTTCACATCCATTCATAACTAATGGACAAACCATAGCTTTGACTAGATGGACCTTTGTTGTTAAGGTAATTTCTCCACTTTTAAAACATGCTGTCTAGGTTTGTCATAGCTTTTCTTCCAAGGAGCAAGCATCTTTTACTTTCATGGCTGCAGTCACCATCTGCAATGATTTTGGAACCCCCAAAAATAAAGTCTTTCACTGTTTCCACTGTTTTCCCATCTATTTGCCATGAAGTGATGGGACCAGATGCCATGATCTTAGTTTTCTGAATGTTGAGTTTTAAGCCAACTTTTTCACTTTTCTCTTTCACTTTCATCAATAGGCTCTTTAGTTATTCTTTGCTTTCTGCCATAAGGGTGGTGTTATCTGCATATCTGAGTTTATTGAAAGTTCTCCCCGCAATTTTGAATCTAGTTTGTGCTTCATTCAGCCCGGCATTTTACATGATGTACTCTGCATATAAGTCAAATAAGCAGGGTGACAACATACAGCCTTGATATATTCCTTCCCCAATTTGGAACCAGTCTGTTGCTCCTTGTTCAGTTTTAACTGTTACTTCCTTTGACCTATATACAGGTTTCTCATGAGGCAGACAGGTGGTCTGGTATTCCCATCCCTTTAAGAATTTTCCATAGTTTGTTGTCTAGTGTCTCTTATTAAATACCATTAGCATTTGTGAAGTTTCCTGGAGTATTTATAGCCTCAATTTATATAATTAATAATTTTCTCTTTACCTTGGATCCTTTTCCATAATGCTGTGTCATGTATCATACATCTTTCTAATTTAGTTTGTGTAGTAGATTTAAATATTACACAATATTTTGATAAGATTCTAAATGAGTAATACAGAACTATGTAAAGTTTCAAAGAAGCCAAAAATTAAAATTTCAAATAGCACAATCTTTACTCTGATTCAACAGAAATTTAGTGCTTATTGGTCTTTTCCATCCCTCTCTCTTAGGCATTGTCATGCAAAAAAGTAAATCAATAAATCACATAATCATGATAGCACAAGTCACTGTTTTGTGTGTTGAGGAACTCCTTTTTTATGAGCAGTTTGAAGACCTTTTTTGAGAGTTTGATGCTTTTCTACTAGCAAGAGAACCGTCTTTTTTTTATAAAGTAGTATTCTTAACCTTCTTTCCAATATAGATAAGCAATGTGTGTAAATATAGACATATATTTTTATTTTTCACACACAAATGCACATATATTTATAAAATAGGTTGAACTTCCCAAGACAAGTAAAAAAAAGTAAAAACAAAAAGGCAAGTAAAAAGTGAAAATTCTCCAATTCTCTTTTTTAGATTTTTGAGGTTAAAATTTTAACAAAGGTTAATCTGCACAAAATACATATATCAATCAAAATGGAACTTCCATGGCTTCTCATCAAAGATAAAACAGACTCAATTTCTTCCTTAGTTATAATGAAGGATTAATCATAATTTTGAGAATTATACTTTTAATTCATGCTTCAATTTTCAAATGGGTAATGGAGAATCATTGAAGGTATTGAACTAGGGAGGGACAGAGCTGTGATTTCAGACCTCAGTGTTTAGGGCTAAATAGGACGATCTTGGAAAATACTAAAATTATCATTAGGAAGCACTAACGTTCAACATTACAGTAGTTCAGCTTAAACACAAAAAGCCAGAAGTTGTGTGGTGGCTGAGGTACATGAGTGCAGGTCATTGTGCTTTTAGATGCTATGGCTTAGCATTTGAAAAATGTTGAATACATTCTTGGACAAAAACATGATTATCAGAAATATTTATTAAGTTCCTCCCATGTCCTCTGCATTGTGCTTAGATCCTGGGGCCAAACAATAAACAAGATAGAAAAAATATTTTTCCTTATAGAATTTAGAGTTTATCAAGGAATACAGGTATTCCGGGGTGGGGGGGGGGGGACTCTCATGTGTGTAATGATGGAGAATCTAGTAGAATTTATGAGAACATGAATAATGACAGTTGACATGTATTGACTATTTACCATATGCCAGGCACTGATTCAGTCATTTTACTTAGACATTTTTCATTTAATTAACTCAGCAGCATGATAAAAGAGATACCATCTTTACCATCCAATTTTACAACTTTGAACTGAAAGATTAAATAAATTGCCCAAAGAATTATAGGATGTAACTAAAGATTCTCAATGCTCTCTCTAGCTCCATAGTCCCTACTCATTTCTATAATGAGAAGAAATTGATAACTCCAATTGCTGACATGTCACAGAAAATGACCTAGTGAGAGAATCAGGTAGAAATTACAAGGTTTGTTTTTTTTTTTTTTAAGTATAAGCTGTAGAAACGATATACAACATTGAAAAGTATTTCAGAGACATTTCACAATGAGGAGAGCTGAAGTGAGTTACTGAAACATTTCAAAAATTTCTGATGAAGAAATACAGAAATCTGAAAATAGGAGCCTTACAGATGATATGTTCATTTGGGAAACTGGAATAAAAAGGGAATGAAGCAATGTAGTGGCTTTCTGTTCAGAGATGAAGATAATGAGAAGACAGGAATTTACTTTGGATGTACACTGAAGGATGCACAATACCTAAAATGAAAAAGAGTAAAAGAGTGAGTCCCTAAGGAACTAAAGGCAGATCATGATCCAGGATATATAATTTCCATATTCCCTTTTATACATATGATCTACTTCCTAGGGAAAAGATTGAGAAGCTTCTAGTCTATTTTTGCCGAGTGCATTCATATACTCACTTTGAATCCTCTGTGTCTAATCCAGTAGCAAATGTGATAATTAAAAGGCTTTATTTTCTCTGATACTTGAAAGGACTGAAATAATTATCAGAAATCATAATAGTTCAGAAAGACTTCTCAGGCATATGTTTAGGCTCACACCTCTCAGGATAAAATAAATCAAGCCTCAGGAATCTGAAATAGCATTTCCAGTCCCAACTGGGTAAAGACCAAGGATAAGGGAGCCAGCCCTGAGGTTTTCTGAACTAAGGTGAGTTTCTGAATTCAATTTACATACTTATTCCCTGTTTTGAAATAAAGGTACAGTGACTGAATGCATGCTCGTTCTTTCTCATTTTCTGTAGATCTGAGACTTACATGATACTGGCGGAGGAATCTGTGAGAGAGTCATCAGAAAAAGTTTAGAGACACTCGATGGCTCTGTCCTGGTCTGTCCTTCTTGCCCTTTGTGTTTCCAGAAATTTCCTTGCACATAGCAGTACTGGCCTTAACTCTAAAATTTGTGATTTCCTTTGCTGCTTTTAGCTTATACAAGTCCACATCACTCTGTATCCTGATAAAGGTAAAGGCAGATTCTGTGGGACCAGCTAGGACTCTGACATTCACAGGGACTCTAGTCTCTGACATTCCTAGTATTTACCCTCCCTTGTAGATGAGACACTGAGGCAAGGGCTGAGTTGTTCTTTAATGGAACCCTTTCTCCTGTGTCCACAGATTCCCTTAAAGAAGAATGGCTCCTGGAAATGACTCTTTTGTGACAGAATTCATTCTGTTGGGATTAACAGACCAACCAGATCTCCAACTCCCCCTATTTTTTTTATTTCTAGGAATGTATATCGTCACTGTGCTGGGGAATTTGGGCTTGATAATCTTAATTGTGCTAAATTCACACCTGCACACCCCCATGTACTTTTTCCTCTTTAACTTGTCCTCTATAGACCTCTGTTATTCTTCTGTATTTACACCAAAAATGCTAATTAATTTCAGATCAAAGAAGAATATTATTTCTTACATGGGGTGCATGACTCAGCTCTACTTTTACTGCTTTTTTGTCATTTCTGAATGCTATCTGCTGACATCAATGGCCTATGACCGCTATGTGGCCATCTGTAAGCCACTTCTGTATAATGTTATCATGTCCCCTAAAGTGTGTTCCAGCCTTATGCTTGGCTCATACTTGATGGCGTTTTCTGGTGCCATGGCTCACACTGGATGCATGCTGAGATTGATCTTCTGTGATGCAAACACCATCAACCATTATTTCTGTGACATCCTCCCTCTGCTCCAGCTCTCCTGCACAAGTACCTACATCAATGAATTGGAAATGTTCATCGTTGCAGGCATCAACATCATTGTGCCCAGTCTCACCATCTTTGTCTCTTATGGTCTTATCCTCTCTAACATCCTCCGTGTCAAGTCCACAGAGGGCAGGTCCAAAGCCTTCAGCACCTGCAGTTCCCACATCATTGCTGTTTCTCTCTTCTTTGGATCAGGGGCCTTTATGTATCTCAAACCATCTTCTGCTGTGTCTATGGATGAGGGTAAAATCTCTTCTGTCTTTTATACCAATACTGTTCCCTTCCTTAACCCATTAATTTACAGCATGAGGAACAAAGATGTCAAACATGCTCTGAGAAAAACCCTCAGGAGGAGACAGTTTTGATTAGAAACACTCACTGTGTACATGAGTTACAGGACAGTGAGATTCTGTTTAGTTTTAGTGACAGCTTTCTTACCATATTCTTTCTGTTATCTTTTATTCCTAGCACCGAAAAGAAATTTGAGTTCTGTTCAAATAATTTATTTATATTTTTATATAAGTATTTTCCCCACTGTTTTCAAATTACATATCATCTCTATTTCCTGCTGAGTAATATCATTACAGTACATATATTATTTCTTTGTTTTCTTTATCATTTTGAAATTTTTTTTTCCACTGAAAAAAAATGAATTCTCTCCAAATAATGCACTTAAGAACACTAGACAATTCCAGTTGAGCTATTTCAAATCCTAAAAGATGTTGCTGTGAAAGTGCCACACTCTAGGATGCTTCCATGTCCTGGCAATTATAAACAGTGCTGCGATGAACTTTGGGGTACACATGTCTCTTTCAGTTCCGGTTTCCTTGGTTTATATACCCAGGAGTGGGATTGATAGGGCATATGGCAGTTTTATTTCCAGATTTTAAAGAATCTCTACACTGTTCTCCATAGTGGCTGTACTAGTTTGCATTCCCACCAACAGTGTAAGAGGGTTTCCTTTTCTCCACACCCACTCCAGCATTTATTGCTTGCAGACTTTTGGATAGCAACCATCCTGACTGGCATGTAATGGTACCTCATTGAGGTTTTGATTTGCATTTCTCTGATAATGAGTGATGCTGAGCATCTTTTCATGTGTTTGTTAGCCATCTGTCTTCTTTGGAGAAATGTCTGTTTAGATCTTTAGCCTATTTTTTGATCGGGTCATTTATTTAATAGCCAGGACATGGAAGAAACCTAGATGCCCATCAGCAGATGAATGGATAAGAAAGCTGTGGTACATATACACAATGAAATATTACTCAGCTGTTAAAAGGAATACATTTGAATCAGTTCTAATGAGATGGATGAAACTGGAGCCTATTATACAGAGTGAAGTAAGTCAGAAAAATAAACACCAATACAGTATACTAAGGCATATATATGGAATTTAGAAAGATGGTAATGATAACCCTTTATGCAAGACAGAAAAAGAGACACAAATGTACTGAACAGACTTTTAGACTCTGTGGGAGAAGGCGAGGGTGGGATTTGAGAGAACAGCATTGAAACAAGTATACTATCAAGGGTGAAACAGATCACCAGCCCAGATTGGATGCATGAGACGGGTGCTCAGGGCTGGCGCACTGGGAAGACGCAGAGGGATGGGACAGAGAGGGAGGTGGCAGGGAGGATTGGGATGGGGAACACATGTAAATCCATGGCTGATTCATGTCAATGTATGTCAAAAACCACTACAATATTGTAAAGTAATTAGCCTCCAATGAATAAAAATAAATGGGGAAAAAAAAAAGAAGGTGCCACACTCAATATGCCAGCAAATTTGGAAAATAAGCAGTGGCCACAGGACTGGAAAAGGTCAGTTTTCATTCCAGTCCCAAAGAAGGGCAATGCTAAAGAATGCTCAAACTACTACACAATTGCACTCATCTCACACACTAGCAAAGTAATGCTCAAAACTCTCCAAGCCAGGCTTCAACAGTACATGAACTGTGAACTTCCAAATGTTCAAGCTGGATTTAGAAAAGGCAGAGGAACCAGAGATAAATTGCCAGCATCCATTGGATCATTGAAAAAGCAAGAGAGTTCCAGAAAAACATCTACTTCTGCTTAAGTGACTATGCCAGTCTTTGACTGCGTGGATCACAACAAACATGGAAAAATTCTTCAAGAGATGGGAATACCAGAACACCTGGCCCACCTCCTGAGAAATCTGTATGCAGGTCAAGAAGCAACAGTTAGAACTGGGCATGGAACAATAGACCGTTTCCAAATAGGGAACGGGGTACGTCAAGGCTGCATATTGTCACCCTGCTTTTTAACTTATATGCAGAGTACATCATGAGAAATGCTGGACTCCGTGAATCAAGATTGCTGGGAGAAATATCCATAACCTCAGATAGGCAGATGACACAAACCTTGTGGTAGAAAGTGAAAAAGAACCAAAGAGCCTTTTGATGGAAGTGAAAGAGAGTGAAAGGCTGGCTTAAAACTCAACATTCAGAAAACTAAGATCATGGCATCTGGTCCCATCACTTCATGGCAAATAGATAGGAAAATAATGGAAACAGTGAGAAACTTGTTTTGGGGGGGGGGCTCCACAATCACTGCAGATGGAGACTGCAGCCATGAAAGTAAAAGACACTTGCTCTTTGGAAGAAAAGCTATGAACAACCTTGATAGCATATTAAAAAACAGAGTGAATATGTGGGAAAATGATAAAAATAATAGTTAGGAGCCATTAAAGTTCAACATTACACTAGTTTAGTTTAAAGACAAATTCAGAAATTGTGTGGTGGCTAAGGGACATGAATGAGGTCATTGTGGTTGCAGATGTTATAGCTTAGCATAAGAGAAGTTTTGAGTGTATTCTGAAAGCTCTTAGACAAAATTAATATGAGTTTCAGAGTACTCATTGAATTCTTTCTGTGTACTCTGTTGTTCTGATTCAGGATCCAACGAGTTAACAAGATAGAATAAATGTTTGTCCTTATAGAATTTACAGTTTATAGAGAACACAAAGGGAAAATGTCTGATGAGTGTTATGTAACAGAATCTAGTGAAAGTTATGAGAACATGAATAACAACAGCTGACATATATTGACTATCATATGCCAGATGATGTCCAAACCATTTTACTTTTTTTACTTAATTAACACAACAGCTCAATGAAAAGGACGCTATTTTAGCATTCCTTATTTTACATATGAGAAACAAGAGATCAAGTAACTTTTCCCAAATGATGTAGTTTGTAAAAGAGGAAGAAGGAAGGTAGGATTCACAATACTCTAACTTCATGGCTCCTATTCTTTTCTATGATGAGAAAAAAATTGATAACTGAAATATTACAGAAAATGAGCCAGTAGAAGAGTCAGGTAGAAATTTCAGGTATATGTTAAAAGCATAAGCTATAGAAGGGATGTACTATACTACAGATTCTTTCAGAGACATCTCAGAGACAGAACAACTGAAATGAGTCACTGCAATATTTGAATTGAATTAATCAGAATTTCTGATTAAAAAAAATAACAAAGAAACCTGAAAGTAGATCTCTTACACAAACATGTCCATTTAGTAAATGTAAATAAAGAGGTAATGAGACAATTTAGTAGCTTTCCCTTCAGAGGTGTAGATAATGAGGAGATGGGAATTCACTTTGGATCTACCTGAGGGATGTACAGTCCCTTGAACAAAGCAAAAATGAGTAAAAGAGTAGGTCCATAAAAACTAAAGACAGAATGTGAACCAGAATTCATAGCTTCCTTATCCCATATTATACATATAATCTACACCCTGGAGAGGAGACCGAGCAAGCTTCTAACCAGTTTTTCACCAAGTGAATTACATCATTACATTCACATTAAATCTTCTGTGTCTAATCAAGTAGCAAGTATGATAACAAAAGGATTATTTTCTTCTGTCACTTGGCAACACTGAAAATATCAGAAATTATAGAAGTTCAGAAAGATTTCCAGAGCACAGGTGAATTAATGTCTTTCTCATCTCCCCTAAAATCAAAAGGATCAAGCTTGGAGAACGTGAAATGACATTTCCAGAACCAACAGGGTAAAGACCTAGGGTAAGGGAGCCAGACCTGAAGTTTTAAGACAAAGTTGGGTGAGTTTCTGAATTTAATTTACAATACTTATCCTTTGTTTTGAGGTGAAAGTCCATGGACCATGCTTTCTCATTTTGTGCTGTTGAGTCTCAAGTGAGCCTAGTGGAAACATCTGTTGGAGAGGAATTGGAGAATATTAGAGGGCTCAAAGGACATGACAGTCAGGCAGATTCCTCTAAGTCGGTAGAACTCTGCTTCTTCTACCTTTATGATTTTTACTCTGTGACAAGGTTGGTAACTTAATTCTCATAGATTTGGGTCTCTTCATCTTGATTTAGAAACAGTGTTCTTGGTTCCTGCCCCATAAGGTCCTTCTGCAATGAGAAGACTGGTGAGGGAAGAGTTGACATGAATGAAGGAATGTTAAGATGAGAGTAGAAGAATTGCATCCTTGTCCATCCTTCTCTTGCCTGGGTTTTCCCAGAAGGTATGTTTGCATATGGAAGCACTTGCCTTCCCACTCTAGGATGATTGTGATGTCCTTTGTTATATTTAGCTTATAAAAGTTCTAATAAAGGCAAGTCCACATCACTCTGTATACTGATAATGGAAAAGGCAGACTCTATGGGACCAGGTTGGGATAGTGACAGGCGTTCAACAGTGTGTATACTGTTTAATAGGAGGAGAAACAGTGGAAGAGCTGAGTTGTTCTTTAATGGAACCCTTTCTCCTGTGTCCACAGATTCCTTTAGAGAAGAATGGCTCCTGGAAATGGGTCTTTCCTGACTCAGTTCATTTTGATGGGATTAAAAGACCAACCAGATCTCCAACTCCCCCTATTCTTCCTGTTCCTAAGAATGTATGTGGTCACTGTGATGGGGAACCTGAGCTTGATAATCTTAATTCAGGTGAATTCACATCTACATACCCCCATGTACTTTTCCTCTTTAACTTGTCCTTCATAGATTTCTCTTATTCTACTGTGTTTACACCAAAAATGCTAATTTACTTCACATTGAAGAAGAATATTATTTCTCACATGAGGTGCATGATCAGCTGTGTTTTTACTTCTGTTTTTTTGTCATTTCTCAATGCTGTGTGCTGACATCAATGGCCTATGACCGCTATGTGGCCATCTATAAGTCACTCTTGTATAATGCTGCCATGTCCCCTAAAGTTTGTTCCAGCCTTATGCTTGCTTCCTACTTGATGGCATTTTCTTGTGCCATGGCGCACACTGGATGCTTGCTGAGACTGACCTTCTGTGATGCAAACACCATCAATCATTATTTCTGTGACCTCCTCCCTCTGCTCCAGCTCTGCTGCACAAGTACCTACATCAATGAGCTGGTAGTTTTCTTCATGGCAGGCATCAAAATAATTGTATCCAGTATTACCATCTTTATCTCTTATGGTCTCATTTTCTCCAACATCTTTCACATCAGCTCCACGGAGGGCAGGTCCAAAGCCCTAAACACTTGCAGTTCCCACATAATTGCTGTTTCTCTGTTCTTTGGATCAATGTCATTTATGGATCTCAAACCATCTCCTGCTGGGTGCATGGATGAGAGAAGTATCTCTTCTGTCTTTTACACCAATGTGGTTGCTATGATGAACTCCTTATTCTACAGCTTTAGAAATAAAGTTGTGAAAACAGCTCTGAAAAGAACAGTAAGTGGGATACAGTTTTGACTAGCAACAGCATTTTTTGTTTGTTTTATAGTCTCCTCTGAAGAGTTAGATACTGAGAAACTATGACTTTATCACCACTATAGTATGTTTGCTTTTTTAATATTTTTAGATGTTCACCTTAACAGTTTTTAACTCCTCACTGTATCCTTGATTTGTAGTTTTCAACGAAGTTTTCACTCATAACACATCCCCTGATCTCAATATCAACATGTATGACTTTCATTTAAAAAAATCTTTTTATATAAAACCATTGACCTAGATTGGTATTTTTTACATTTATCTGCTATCCCTTTTTATAAAATTGTCTTCCTTATATACAGAGAAGTGGATCTAAATTAGTCAATAGTGATTATACTCTTTATAACTTTTATAGGTATGCAGAGGTGCACTCACTCTATTCTCTATTTTACCATTACTTGAGGTGCCAAAAATGTTCAACAGCTGGTAACAGATCTTCCATTTGAGAAGCCTCAAAATAGAAATTAAATTTCTTTCATTATAAAAAAAAATGAACTTTCAAATTAGGTTTCATTTCATCAGATTATTGTGAGAAAATAATTTTGGAAGGTGGAAGTTAGACATACTCATGCAATTAAAATAGAAATAAGTAATTTAGATATGATCTTTCTTTCAAGGTTTATAGCAATAAAAACCTACCTCATGAAACAAGAAAAACCTCAAATAAAGAACCTTACCTTGTATTTAAAGAAAATATAAAGAGTAGAAATAACAAAACCCAAAGTTAATAAAAGGAGAGAAATTATAAAGAAAAGAGCAGAAATTAGTGAAACAGAGACTGAAAAAATACAATAGGAAAGGTCAATGAGACTATGTTCTTTGAAAAGATAAACAAACTCAAAAACCCTTCTGCCACACTCATCAAGACAAAAGACAGATGGCCCCCAAAATAAAATAAAAATGAAAAAAGAGGTATTACTAGCAACACCACACAAATAAGAAGGATAATAAGAGATTATATGAAGCATTATATGACAATAAAATGGACAATCTAGAGGAAATGGACAAATTCCTAGAAATGTAGAGTCTCCCAAGACTGAACTGGAAAGAAGTAGAATATGAACAGGTAACTTGTCAGTAATGAAGTTGATTCAGTATTTTTTAAAAAGTCTAAGACCAAGTGGCTTCAAAGGTGAATTCCAATCCATGGCTGATTCATGTCAATGTATGACAAAAACCACTACAGTATTGTAAAGTAATCAGCCTCCAACTAATAAAAATAAATGAAAAAAATAAATAAAAAGAGACAACAGTTATCCTTTTCAAACTATTGCAATAAATTTCAGAGAAAGGAGCAATTTCAAGATCATTATTTGAGAGTAGCCTCACCCTAATATAAAAATAAGACAAAAATACCACAAAATGTTTACAGGCCATTATCACTGATGAATGCAACTGCAAAAATTCTTAAGAAAATACAGGAAAATCAATTTCACCAATATATTAAAAGGCTTATACACCATTATCAATTGGGATATATCTCAGAGATGCAAGGATGATTCAATAAGTGCAAATCAATCAATATGATATACCACATTAACAAATTGAAATAAAAAATTATATGATCATCTCAATAGATGCAAAACAAATCTTTGGAAGAAGTTCAATACTTGTTTTTCATAAATCTCTCACTAAATGGCCACAGAGGGAGGCATCTCCACATAATAAAGTCCACATGTGAGAAACTCACCGCTGACATTATATTCAATGGTGAAAATATTCTCACTATCACCACTTTAGTCCACATAGTATTGGAAGTCCTAGCCATAGAAATCAGACAAGAAAAAGACATAAAGACATTCACATTGGAAAGGAAGAGCTAAAACTTGTACTGTTTGCAGACATGATTGTAGAAAAAGAGAATCCTACAGAAAACACCAAAAAACATTAGTACTCATTCATAAATTCAGTAAATGTGCAGGAAACAAAACTGAACAAACCAATTTGCTGCATCTCTCTAAAATAATAAATTATCAGAAAGACAAACAATCAAATTTACAGTTTGATTGCTTGAGAGAACAATCAAATTTACAAGTGCATTAAAAAGAATAAAATACCCAAGAATAAACATAACTGAGGAAGTGAAAGACCCATGCTCAGAAAATGATGACACTGGTGAAAGAAATTGAAGATTGCACTAAGAAATGGAAAGATACACCTTGCTCATGGTATGGCAAAATTAATATTATTAAAGCGACCATACTACCCAAGGAAATTTCTTGAAATCCCTACAATAGCATTTTTCATAAAACTTAAAAAATAATTCTAAAATTTGTGTGGAAACACAAAAAAACCAAATAGCTTAAACAGTCTTTAAAAAGCCTCCAACTAATAAAATAATATTTAAAAAAAAATAATAAAATAAAATAAAAAGAAGAACAAGTCTTGAGATATCACACTTCCTGATTTCAAACAATAATACAAAGCTATAGCAATCAAAACAGCATAGTACTGACACAGTACACATGTTCATCAATTGGACAGAATAGAGAGTCCAAAAATGAACCCACACTTCTCTGGTTAATGAATCTATGACATGGGAATCAAGAATACAAAGTGTGGGAGATAGCCTCTTCAATAAAGGGTTTTGGGAAAACTGGACAGCTACATGCAAAAGAAACTGGGCCACCATCACACCACATACAAAAGTAAACTCAAAATGGATTAAAAAATTAAAGGTGAAACCTTAATCATAAAGTTTCTGGAAGAATACATAGACTAAATGCTCTTTGACATCAGAATTAGCAGGATCTCATTGGCTATGTCTTCTTGGCCAAGAGAAACAAAAGTGTAATTAAATGGAACTACTCAAACTGAAAAACTGTTTCAAAGTAAAGGAATCTGTCACCAATATGAAAAGGCAGGACTTCCTTGGTGACTCAGTGGTAGAGATCTGCCTGCCAATGAAGGAGACACAGGTTCAACCCCTCATCTGGGAGGATACCACATGCCGTGGAACAACTAAGCCCATGCGCCTCAGGTACTGAACCTGTGCTCTAAAGTCTGGGAGGCGCAGCTACTGACCCCAGTGCTGCAACTGTTGAAGCTCTCTTGCCTTAGAGACCCCTGATCCTCAATAAGAGATGCCACTGCAGTGAAGAGTAGCCCCACACCCTGCAACTAGAGAAAAGCCTGTGCAACAGCAAGGACCTGGCACAGTCACAAGTAAATGAATAAAGAAAATGATTTTAAAACATGAAAAGGCAGCATACTGAATGGAAGAAGATTTGCAAATGACATAGCTGATAAAGAGTTGATTTCCAGAATACAGAAGCAACTGATAGAAGTCAATATCAAGAAAATAAACAACCTGATTTAAAGATGGGCAAAGAAACTGGATAGACATTTTTCCAAAGAAGACAAATAGGTGGTCAAAACACACACACGGAAAGATGCTCAGCTTACTGATCTCAGGGAAAGGCCAATCAAACCCCAGTGAGATATCACTTCAACCCTCTAAATGTCTATTATCTACAAGAAAATGGAATATTAATGAGGATGTGGAGAGAAGTGCATGTTTGTGCACTGCTGGCGGCAATACAATGGAAAATATTATGAAGATTCCTCAAAAAGTTAAATTGAGAATACATATGTATTTCTAAAATGGCTTGAAGCTCTCAAGGCAATTCAAATTTAAACATCCTCCAACATTCTTTTTTATATTTTTGAGAAGGCTGAAAGTTTGTTCAATATTTAATCTCTGTAAAATACACTCCAATCAATCAAAATGGTATTTTCATGGCTTCTCATCAAAGATAACTCTGACTCGATTTCTTCATTAGTTTTAGCAAAGACTTAATCATCATTTTAAGAACTGCATTTTTACTCCATAGGTTCAGTTTTCAAGTGGGTAGTGGAGAACCATTAAAAACTCTTGAACTAGGGACGGCCAGAGCTATGATTTCAGACCTTATTCTAGCAGCAGTGTCCATGACTAAATAAGGGTAAATAGCTAGGAAGATGCTAGAATAATAGTGGCCACGTAGTTCAACAATATAGTTCAGTTTAAACATGAAATCCAGAAGTCATGTGGTGGCTGAGAGACATGGATGAAGGACGCTGTGACTGTAGATGCTGTGTCTTTGCATAAGAGAAATGTTGAATATATTCTGGAGAGTTTCAGGCAAAAAAATAACTTGCCTTTCAGAAGGAGCCACTGAGTTCTTTCTAGGTACTCTGCACTGTTCTGAGATTCATTAGCAAAATAGTAAAGACAGTAGAATAAATGTTTGCCTTTGGAGAATTTACAATTTATAAAGGAACACAGGAACTAAAGGAAGAAGTTTGTTGAGTGTTATAAGGGACACACTACTTGAATTTATGATAATATAAATAATGACAGCTAACACTTATTGACTATTCACCATATGACAAGTACAGTGCCAACCATTTCACTTAGATATTTTTCATTTATTAACACAACAGTCCAATGAAAGAGGTGTTCTCCTTACCATCCCTATTTTAAATATTTGAAAGGAGAGATTAAGTAAATTGTTCCAAGTGTTGTAGTTAGTAAGGGTGGAAGAAGGAAGGCAAGATTCACAACACTCTCTCTAATTCCATAGGACCCTGCTCTTTTCTATGATGAGAAAACATTAGTAACTTCAGCTAATGAAGTGTTACAAAAAATGACCCAGCAGGAGAATCAGGTAGAAATTTCAAGTATATATTAAGAGAATAAACTCTAGACAGGATATACAACATTAACAATAATTTCAGAAATATCCTGAGAGAAAACAAGAAATGAATTCCTTCAACATTTGAAATATTTTAGAAAAAGAAATAAAGAACTCTGGAATTAGGACTCTTGCAGAATATATGTCCACTTAGTAACTTACCCTTCAGAGGTGAAGATAATGATATTGGGAATATTCTTTGATCCACCTGAGGGATGTACAATCCCTAAAGTGAAGTGAAAAATGAGTGAAAGGGTGAGTCCGTAAGGAACTAAAGACAAATCATGAAGAGGGATCAATAATCTTCTTATTCCCTGTATTCATCTAATCTACCCCCTGGGGAAAAGACTCAGCAAGCTTCTAGCCTGTTTCTAGTCTGTTTTTAACCAAATGCATTACATCATTACACTCACATTAAATCTTCTGTGTCCAATCAAGTAACAAGTGTGAAAACAAAAGGCTTAATTTTTCTATACTGCATGAAAGGACTGAAAACAATTATCATAGATCACAGTAGTTCACAGAGATTTCGAGGGCATATGTTGATGCTGTCTCATCAGAAAATCAAAGAAATCAAGACTTAGGAACTGGAAGTTGCATCTCCAGAATCAACTGGGTAAAGATAACTGATAAGGGAGCCAACCTTGAGGTTTTCTGAACTAAGAAGGGTGCATTTTTGAATTCAGTTTGTAGTAATGATTCCCCTTTTTGAGAGCAAAGTCCAGGGACCTGATATACTCCCGCAGTTTCTCATGTTGTCCAGTTCTGTGAATGAAATGAAACTAGTGGAAGCATCTGTTGGAGAGGGATCAGAACATGTTCAGAGACATGAGGGGGCATAAATGACATAGAAGTCGGGAAGTTTCCTCTAAGTAGGTGTAATTCTCTCCTCCTGTATGGTTTTGCTCTGTGACAAGGGGAGTAACGTATTTCTCATAGATTCTGGTCCCTTCATCTTGGTTTAGAAGAGTACTCTTGGCTTCTACCACATCAGGTCTAACCTGCATTAGAAGAAATCACCAGGCTGTTGTTAGGGTCACTGCCTCCAGTTATCCTGGTGAAGAAAGAGTTCAGGTGAATGGTATCCTAATCAATCCCTCTTCCCCTTGGATTTTCCAGCAGGTATGCTTGCATAAGGCAGGACTGGGCTTCCCTCTGTTTGTGATGTACTTTGCTATATTTAGCCTATAACAGCTCTCATATAGGCATCTCTGGTGGCTTAGTCAGTAAAGAATCTGCATGCAGTCCTGGAGAACAGGGAACAATCCCTGGGTTGGGAAGATCCCCTGGCAGAGGGCATGGCAACCCACTCCCAATATTCTTGCCTAGAGATTCCATGGAAAGTGGAGCCTGGCTGGCTGCAGTCTATGAGATCCCAAGAGAATTGGATAAAACTTACTGACTAAAAAAGAAAAACAACAGTGCTCTTTTCTGGGATGCGATACTGTGGAAGAGCCGAGTTGTTCTCTAATGGAACACTTTCTCCTGTGTCCACAGATTCCCTTAGAGAAGAATGGCTCCTGAAAATTACTCGTTTGTGACTGAATTTATTCTGTTGGGATTAACAGACCAACCCGGTCTCCAGCTCCCTCTATTCTTCCTGTTTCTAGGAATGTATACGGTCACTGTATTGGGAAATTTGGGATTGATAATCCTAATTGCACTGAATTCACACCTGCACACCCCCATGTACTTTCTCCTCTTTAACTTGTCCTTCATAGATCTCTGTTAATCTTCTGTGTTTACACCCAAAATGCTGATTAACTTCACATCAAAGAAGAATATTATCTCTTACATGGGGTGCATGACTCAGCTCTACTTCTTCTGTTTTTTTGTCATTTCTGAAGTCTATGTGCTGACATTAATGGCCTATGATCGCTATGTGGCTATCTGTAACCCACTCTTGTATAATGCTGCCATGTCCCCTAAAGTGTGTTCCAGGCTGATGCTTGCTTCCTACTTGATGGCATTTTCTGTTGCCATGGCTCACACTGGATGCAGGCTGAGACTGACCTTCTGCGATGCAAACATTATCAACCATTATTTCTGTGATGTCCACCCTTTGTTCAAACTCTCCTGCACAAGTACCTATGTCAATGAGCTTGTAGTTTTCATTATGGTGGGCATCAACATCATTGTGCCCAGTTTCACAATCTTTGTCTCTTACAGTCTCTTCCTCACCAACATCCTCCAAATCAGGTCCACGGAGGGCAGGTCCAAAGCCCTAAGCACCTGCAGTTCCCACATCATTGCTATTTCTCTGTTCTTTGGATCATGTGCATTTATGTATCTCAAACCATCTTCTGCTGGATCTATGGGTGAGGAAAAAGTCTCTTCTGTCTTTTATACCAATGTGGTTGCCATGATGAACCCATTGATCTATAGCTTGAGAAATAAAGATGTGAAAACTGCTCTGAGAAAAACTCTGAGTAGGAGATAATTTTGAATAGACCATCTCTCTGTGCAGCTGGTCAAAGGCAGGAAGGTTTTGTGCTTAATCATAGTAATTTTATTGTCAATATTCTTTATTCTTTTTCACCATGTGGCAGGATATCTGAGTCATCTCTCAATTTACTTCCACTTTTCTTAGAATAGGTCTCTTTTTTCTTACCCACTAGCACTATTTCCTTTCCTCACTTTCTCCCCTTTATTAATATTATTCAAAAAATGTACTAAATCTGTTTTTTTTTTTCAGTATGAATGTTTTTCCCTGTAGAAATAAAAGGCAGGTCTACTGGTGGTCAAATCAGGGAACTTGAGATTAACATGGTGTCTTCATGGATATCTTATCCACAGCTTGCCATCGATAGCATGAATCAGACAATGTCTTCCTTGAGCAAGAATATATTTCATTTAATCCCTGAGATATAAGGTTACATAATGATTGTTACATAAATACTTAACAAAACTGTTAAGTATAAAAAATTTTGCTTTGTTAACAGTACACATTTTGCTTTCTTGACAAAGAATTTTCTTACTTTTATACAGCCAGCGCTTCACATAAGAGATTGTTAACATATAGTGTCTGGATGGGAAAGTATAGCTCAGGGCAGTTATTGCTTTATTTACAGTTGTATACCTTCTAATGAGAACATCTAGACTAAATTCAATTTTATGATTTGAAGACTACTAATCTCAGTATACTTTGCTTAGACTTTAACTCATTATTTTTGTTTCAGTAAACATGGCACAGAAGAAAATATTCCAATTTGAAATTTGACTGTGTTTTGTCCCTGGATTGTGCATGAATTTTTCTCAGGATGGTTATTTTTTAGTTGTTTTTATGAAAATAGTTTGTTTTTCTTGTTGTTGATATTGGAAAATGGAAGGTCTTACGGATATGAATATTGGGGAGATGACTGGCTTAAGTAAGGATGTTATTTCTTCCAAAAAAAAAAAAAATAAGAAAAATAAATGGAACACGTGCAAGTGTTTGTAATTCAAGGAACAAGGCTTTGGGAGATTAAGGAATCCAGAATCCTGTCATGAGCCCAAGGTTTAACAAGCCACATTGCCAATAAATAAGAGGTTTTTGTGGGGAGTTCTCATGAGGCTTAGGAATAGCATTTAAACAAGTGTTTTTACCTATTCCATCTAGTACATTGACTACTTAGTCCATAAAGCTTTCATAAACTTATGATACACAGCAACTAGTCAATAGTAGTGTTTTTTGAAATGAGGGTAGAAAAGTTGTGGTTCCATGTGAGGAGAAACTTAGAGGACTTTTTTCAGAAGAGAAAATAATTATTAGTGATTAAAACTCAAATTAGGTGTGAGGAATCTAGGAAATAAATTTTTGAAAATAAAAGCCTCTTTTTTATGATTCTCCTCTTTTTTATGAAAACCTAGAAATATGAAGGATATCACAGGATTTCTATGGGTAGGATGAAAACATATTTGATAATTAAAAAATTAAACTCATTAACCTCCATCACTGCGTGTGACATGGGCAAAACTAAATCACTTCTGCTTTTGTTGGCTACTTCCTCATGGATTTTAAGGTATAAAAGCATCAAACTGCTGTTAGAGAAAGATAAATTGAAAGAAATATTTGAAAACTAGCTCAAGTTATGACTATCTTTTAGGATGTTGGATTACATTCCTTTTGGAAAAAATATGGGGAAATGGTTACTCTAAAATGTGTAAGTGACTCTGCACACAGTTGCTCAGCTGTGTCCTACTCTTTGTGACCCAGTGGACTGTAGCTTGCTGACTCCTCTGTCCATGAAATTTTCCAGACAGGAATACTGGAGTGGTTGCCATAGGTTTGCTGCATATGGCCTTTATTATGTTGAGGTATGGACCCTTCATACCTACTTTCTGGAGAGTTTTTTATCATAAACGGTCCTGAATTTGTCAAAAATTTATTGTGCATCTAATGAGATGATCATATTGATTTTATTCTTCAGTTTGTTGGTGTAGTGTATAACATTGTTTGATTTGCATATATTGAAAACTCCTTGCATCCCTGCAGTGAATCCCACTTGATCATGGTATATGACCTTTTTAAAGTAATGTTGGATTCAGATTGTTAGGATTTTTTTGAGGATTTTTGCGTCTATTTTTCATCAATAATATTGGCCTATAATTTTCTTTTTTTGTGTGTAGTATCTTTGTCTAGCTTTGGTAGCAGGTCTTTTCCTTACCTACTAACACTCCTCCAAAGAACTCAGTCTCCTCAGAGTGAGATAAGAGGAGGTGAAAGTAGACTGTAAAATAATTACCAATTTGTTCTCCCATTGTATTATAAAGTTTTCTGCAATTAAAACTGTTGGTCAACAAAGCAATCTATAGATTCAATGCAATCCCTATCAAGCTACCAACGGTATTTTCCACAGAACTAGAACAAACAATTTCAAATTTGTATGGAAATACAAAAAAAAAAAAAAAAAAAAAAAACTGAAATAGCCAAAGGAATCTTGAGAAAGGAGAATGGAACTGGAGGAATCAACCTGCCTGACTTCAGACTCTACTACAAAGCCACAGTCATCAAGGCAGTATGGTACTGGCACAAAGATAGAAATATAGATCAATGGAACAGAATAGAAAGCCCAGAGATAAATCCACGGACCTATGGACACCTTATCTTCGACAAAGGAGGCAAGGATATACAATGGAAAAAAGACAAGTGGTGCTGGGAAACTGGTCAACCACTTGTAAAAGAATGAAATTAGAACACTTTCTAACACCATACACAAAAATAAACTCAAAATGGACTAAAGATCCATTTTGTAAATGTAAGACCAGAAACTATAAAACTCCTAGAGGAGAACATAGGCAAAACACTCTCCAACATGAATCACAGCAGGATCCTCTATGACCCACCTCCCAGAATATTGGAAATAAAAGCAAAAATAAACAAATGGGACCTAATGAAACTTAAAAGCTTTTGCACAACAAAGGAAACTATAAGCAAGGTGAAAAGACAGCCCTCAGATTGGGAGAAAATAATAGCAAACGAAGCAACAGACAAAGGATTAATCTCAAAAATATACAAGCAATCCCTGAAGCTCAATTCCAGAAAAATAAAAGACCCAATCAAAAAGTGGGCCAAAGAACTAAACAGACATTTCTCCAAAGAAGACATACAGATGGCTAACAAACACATGCAAAGATGCTCAACATCACTCATTATCAGAGAAATGCAAATCAAAACCTCAATGAGGTATCATTACACGCCAGTCAGGATGGCTGCTATCCAAAAGTCTACAAGCAATAAATGCTGGAGAGGGTGTGGAGAAAAGGGAACCCTCTTACACTGTTGGTGGGAATGCAAATTAGCACAGCCACTATGGAGAACAGTGTGGAGATTTCTTAAAAAACAGGAAATAGAACTGCCATATGACCCAGTAATACCACTTCTGGGCATACACACTGAGGAAACCAGATCTGAAAGAGACACGTGCACCCCAATTTCATCACAGCACTGTTTATTATAGCCAGGACATGGAAGCACCCTAGATGCCCATCAGCAGATGAATGGATAAGGAAGTTGTGGTACACATACACCATGGAACATTACTCAGTCATTAAAAAGAATTCATTTGAATCAGTTCTAATGAGATGGATGAAACTGGAGCCCATTATACAGAGTGAAGTAAGCCAGAAAGATAAAGAACATTACAGCATACTAACACATATATGTGGAATTTAGAAAGATGGTAATGATACCCCTATATGCAAAACAGAAAAAGAGACACAGATGTACAGAACAGAATTTTGGACTCTGTGGGCGAAGGCGAGGGTGGGATGTTTTGAGAGAACAGCATGTATATTTTCTATGGTGAAACAGATCACCAGCCCAGGTGGGATGCATGAGACAAGTGCTCGGGCCTGGTGCACTGGGAAGACCCAGAGGAATCGGGTGGAGAGGGGAGTGGGAGGGGAATCGGAATGGGGAATACATGTAACTCCATGGCTGATTCATGTCAATGAATGACAAAACCCATTGCAATGTGGTGAAGTAATTAGCTTCCCTCCAAATAATAAAAATAAATGAAAAAAAATTAATAAAAAGGGTACTAAGTAAAAAATATAATAAATAAATAAAATAAATTTAAAAAAATAAAAATGCTGGGCAAATATTTCAAGGATCTTAATCTGATTTTTAGAATTTTTCTTAAGTGCCTACATTTAGGAAATTCCCTAAAGCAATTTGTTTTTAATTATTTCAAATCTTATCCAAGTCAAACATTCCCACCGATGGGAGCTGGTTACTTAGACTATCTTGAAAACATTTAAAAATGCTTCCAAAACATTTCCGAATGATAAAATCCCCATTCTCTGACAAAGACATACTCAGAATCAGGTAACGTTCTTCCTTAATTCACAGGGAAAGTTAGCAGAGATTGATTTTTCACACTGTGGTAGTTTTCATTCAGAAGAATATTGTTACTTTTGGAACAGATGAAATTAGCACTTCTAAAGTTTGCATTTGACAATGGCTTAAGAAATCAACTTAATTATTACATCTCATTAGCAATGGAATCTCTGTGTGTCTGTTTGGACCTCACTAAAAGGAGGGGAATCAAGTTTGGAGGCTTACATGTATAATATGTAACTAATTATTGCAAAACTTGAACATTGCAGCATTTTAAAAATTTCAGATAAAGAAATAAAGAGACTTGGAAGTAGGACTCTTATGGAAATATGTCCACTTTGGAAATGGGCATAGAGAGGGTATGAAGCAGTGGCCTAGCTTTCCCTTCAGAGGTGAAGATAATGAAGAGATGGGAATTCACTTTGGATCTACCTGAGGGATGCTCAGTCCCCAGAGTAAAGCAAAAATGAGTCAAAGAGTAGGTCCATAAGAACTAAAGACAGATCACACACTGGGATCTACAATTTCCTTATTCCATTTATATATATATATATATATATATATATATATATGTATATAAATTCTATATATATGCATAATGTATACCCCAGGGAAGAGACTTAGAAAGCTTCTACCCAGTTTTTAACCAAGAGCATTACATCATTATACGCACATTAAATCTTGTGTGTCTAATTACTAGCAAGTGTGCAATTAAAGGCTTTGTTTTTCTTTCTACTTCTTGAAAGGACTTAATATAAACAGAAATTACACCAGATCATAAACATTTCCTAGGCATATGTCTAGACTGTCTCCTCTTAGAACCAAAGAAATCAAGCCTCAAGAATCTGAACTTCTGTCTTCAATACCAAGAGTGAAAATCATTGATAAGGGAACCAGCTCTGTGGTTTTCTGAACTAAGAAGGGTGAGTTTCTGAATTCAACTTACATATCTAATTCAATTTACAATACTTATTCCTTGTTTTGAGGTGAAATTTGAGGAACTTAATATACACCTATTCTTTCTCATTTTGTGTAGTTCTGAGACTCAAGTGAACCCAGGGAATCTGTTGGAGAGGGATCAGAGAATGTTCCACGACATGAGTGGGCCCAAACCATATCAGTCAGAAAGTTTCCTCTAAGAGGATAAAACTCACTCTTTCACCTCTATGGTTTTTACTTTGTGACAAGGGAAGTTACTTAATTCTCATAGACTATCATCCTGGATTAGAAACAGAATTTTTGGTTCTGGTCACAGAAGTCTAAAGTGTATTAGAAACCAGTGCCAGGTTGCTAGGGTCACTGAATGAGGAAATGATGAGATGAAAGTAAAACAACTGTGTCCTAATCCACCACTCTTCTCCCTTGGTTTTTCCAGCAGGTATGTTTGCATATGGTAGCACTGGCCTTCCCTCTGTAGTCTGTTTGTGATATCCTTTCCTATATTTAGCTTATAAAAGCTCTAATTAAGGGCAAGTCCATATTGCTGTATTGTGATAAAGGTAAAGGCAGATTCTATGGGAATAATTTGGGATAGTGTCAGGAATCCACACTCTGTGTACTCTTTAGCACTGGACTTCCCTGGTGGCTCAGGGGTAAGAATCCGTCTGCTAATGCAAGAGACACAGGTTCATTACCTGAGTTGGGGAAATCCCTTGAAGATGGAAGTGGCAACCGACTCCAGTATTCTTGCATGGGAAATCCCATGGACAGAGGAGCCTTGTGGGTTATAGTCCACGGATTTGCAAAAGAATTGGTCATGACTTAGCAACTCAACAACAACAAAATTACTCTTCTGTAGGATGAGACACTGTGGGAAGAGCTGAGTTGTCCTCTAATGAAACAATTTCCTGCTCTATACACAGATTCCCTTAGAGAAGAATGGCTTCTGGAAATGTGTCTTTTGTGACCGAATTCATGCTGTTGGATTAACAGATCATCCACATTTCCAGTTACCCTTTTTCTTCCCTTTCCTAGGAATGTACATGGTCACTGTGCTGGGAAATTTGGGATTGATAATCCTAATTGCACTGAATTCACTCCTACACAACCCCATGTACGTTTTCCTCTTTAACTTGTCCTTCATCAGCTCAGTTCAGTTACTCAGTCGTGCCCAAGTCTTTGCAAACCCATGGACTGCAGCATGCCACGCTACCCTGTCCATCACTAACTCCTGAAGCCTACTCAAACTCATCTCCATTGAGTTGGTGATACCATCCAACCATCTCAACCTCTGTCATCAAATTCTCCTCCTGCACTCAATCTTTCCTAGCATCAGGGTCTTTTCCAATGAGTTGGTTCTTTGCATCAGGTGGACAAAGTATTGGAGCTTCAGTTTTAGCATCAGTCCTTCCAATGAATATTCAGGACTGATTTCGTTTAGGAGTGACTGGTTTGATCTTGCTGTCCAAGGGACTCTCAAGAGTCATCTCCAACACCACATTTCAAAAACATCATTTCTTCAGCACTCAACTTTCTTTGTGGTCCAACTCTCACATCTGTACATGACTACTGTAGAAACCATAGTTTTGGCTATTTGAACCTTTGTTGTTAAAGTAGTGTCTCCACTTTTTAAACATGCAGTCTAGGTTGGTCATAGTTTTTCTTTCAAGGAACAAGTGTCTGTTATTTTAATGGCTACAGTCACCATCTGCAGTGATTTTGGAGCCCCCAAAAATAAAGTCTCTCACTGTTCCACTGTTTTCCCATCTATTTGCCATGAAGTGATGGGACCAGATGCCATAGTCTTAGCTTTCTGAATGTTGAGTTTTAAGCCAACTTTTTCACTCTTCTCTTTCACTTTCATCAAGAGGTGTTTAGTTCTTTTTTGCTTTCTGCCATAAGGGTGGTGTCATCTGCGTATCTGATGTTATTGATATTTCTCCCAGCAATCTTGATTCCAGCTTGTGCTTCATCCAGCCCAGCGTTTCTCATGATGTTATCTGCATATAAGGTAAATAAGCAGAGTGACAATATACAGCCTAGACGTACTCCTTTCCCCATTTGGAACCAGTCTATTGTTCCATGTCCAGTTCTAAATGTTGCTTCTTGACCTGCATAGAGATTTCTCAGGAGGCAGGTCAGGTGGTCTGGTATTCCCATCTCTTTAAGAATTTTCCACAGTTTTTTTGTGATCCACACAAAGTCTTTGGCATAGTCAATAAAGCAAAAGTAGATGTTTTTATGGAACTCTCTTGCTTTTTTCTACGATCCAGCAGATGTTGGAAACTTGTTCTCTGATTACTCTTCCTTTTCTAAATCCAACTTGAACATCCAGAAGTTCTTCATAGACTTCTGCTATTCTTCTGTGTTTTCACCCAGAATGCTGATTGACTTTATATCAAAGAAGAATATTATTTCTTATATGGGATCCATGATACAGCTCTACTTTTTCAGGTTTTTCACCATTTCTGAAATTTATGTGCTAACATCAATGGCCTATGACAGCTATGTGGCCATCTGTAACCCACTCTTATATAATGCTGCCATGTCCACTAAAGTGTGTTCCAGCTTTATGCTTGCTTCCTACTTGATGGCATTTTCTGGTGCCATTGGTCACATTGGATGCATGTTCAGACTGACCTTCTGTGAGCAATCCCCATCAACCATTATTTCTGGGATATCTTTCCTCTGCTCAAGCTCTCCTGCACAAGTATCCACATTAGTGATCTGGGAGTTTTCATTGAGGTGGGCATCAATATCATTATGCCCAGTCTCACCATATTTGTCTCTTATGGTCTCATCCTCGTCAACCTCTTCCATATCAGCTCCATGGAGGGCAGGTCAAAGCCGTCAGTACCTGCTGCCCCCACATCATTGCTGTTTCTCTCTTCTTTGGATCATGTATATTTATGTATCTCAAACCTTCATTTTCTGGGTCTATGGATGAAAGAAAATTCTCTTCTCTCTTATACACCAATGTGGTTGCCATGATGAACCCCTTGATTTACAGCTTGAGAAATAAAGATGTGAAAGCTGCTCTGAGAAAACCTCTGAGTAGGAGAAAATTTGAATAGATAGAGTATCTCTGTGCAGTTGGTCACAGGACAGAAATTTCTGTGTTTAATCATAATAACTTTGTTGAAATTTTTTTTTTTTTTAAACCACGCAGAAGGAAATCTGAGTCATCTCTCTATTTATTTACATTTTGTGTTGAGCCAGATTTTTCTTGCAGACTGTCTCATCATCTCCCATTTATTAATACTATTTGGAAAAAATGTGTTACCTCTTGCTTCTTTCTCAGTTTGAACGTTTTTTTAACCCTCTGAAAATTTAAAACTGTCTATAGTTGATGAAATCAGGGAATATTAGAGTGAAATAGAATCATTGGGAATGTTTATCTGCCACTTTCCATTGGGAGCATGAATTAGACAATATTTTCTCTTCCCATTATTTCAGTCTTCTTTGAGCAAGAATGTATCTCCTTAAATGCCTGAGATGGAAGGTTCCATAATGTTGGTTAAGTGCAAACAACTTTAGTTTTCTAAACATTATGCATTATGATTATGGAAAATTTTTTCTTTGTTTGCACATCCAGTCCTGCACATAACATATTGTTAAAATATATCACCTGGATGGGAGAACTAAGTTGAGAGTGGTACTCTGCTTCTACTTTATGTCATCGTTTTTGTTTCAGTAAACATGGAAAGGAGAAAATACCCTAATTTGAAAGTTGACTTCGTCTTTGGATAGTATATGACTTTTTCTCAGGGTGAGTATCAGAAAAATTTATAGCAGTACCAAAAAAGCTTTTTCAATGTGTCTCCTCAGCCTAAGAAACAAAAGCAAAGTTAAGCAAAAGGGACTGCATCAAACTGATAAGACATTGTACACCACAAGAAACTTAGCAAAATGAAAAATCAGTCTGCTGAATGGGAGGAGATATTTGCAAATGATATGTCTGATAACAGGCTAATATCCAAAATATACAAATAACCTGTATTACTCAGCATCTAGAAAACAAACAACCCAATTAAAAATGGGCAGAGGTGTATTTTTTCAAAGACATATGGATGACTACCAGATCCATGAAACAATGTTCAACTTCACTAATCTTCAGAAAAATGCAAATCAAATCCAAGGAGATACCTCACTACTGTCAGAATGGCAAACAAAAAGACAAGTCAAATTTGTTACTGACAATGTGGAGAAAAGGGACTGCTTATGCGCCATTCGCAGCATGTAAACACAATGGAAAACAGTGTGACGTTTTCTCAAACATTTAAACAGAACTACTATAGAGTCCAGCCACTCCATTCCTGAGTATTTACCTAAAGGAAACAAAATCACTAATTCAAAATATATACATACCCTGAAGTTCACTGCATCATTTTTTATAATGGCCAAGATACGTTTGCCTAAAGGCCCAATGATGTAATAGATGAATGGATAAAGGAGATGTGGTGTATATTTATACAATGGAATATTTCTTATACATAAGAATGAAATTTTGCTATTTGAGACAACATAAATGAACTTACAGAATGTAAAGAGAAATAAGTCAGATAGAGAAAGACAAACACTTATTTCTCTTATGATTTCACTTATATTTCGAATATACAAAACAGAAAAAAAGTAACAACATAGGTAAGCAGAAGCTCTACAGATACAGAGAATAAACATTGTTTCCAGAGGGAAGGAAGAGGGGATTGGAGAGAAATTGGTGAGAGAGTCTAAGAGGTATAATCTTCCAGTTACAAAATAAACGAGTGATAGGCATGAACAGTGTGGGGAAAGTAGTTGATTATAGTGTAGTATCTTTGTATGCTGAAAGTTGGTAACAAGACAAATTGGTGTTAGTTTCAAAGTGTATAGTAATAGAAAATCAGTTTATTATCATTAGGAACTAATAGAATGTTGTTGGTAAAGTAAACTTTAAAAGCAAATAAAGAAACAGTTGTTTGGAAAAATAGATTAGACTTATGTTTACCAAGTGGGCTTTCCTTGTGGTTCAGCTGGTAAAGAATATGCCTGCAATGTGGGAGACCTAGGCTTGATCCCTTGGTTGAGAAGATCCCCTGGAGAAGGGAAAGGCTACCCACTCCAGTATTCTGGCCTAGAGAATTCCATGGAATATATAGTCCATGGGGTCACAAAGAGTTGGAAATGACTGAGCGACTTTCACTTTCATGGTTACCAAAGGTGGGGATCTGGAGAGAAGAGGAAGTAGATGAAGATAGGACAAATGTCCTGTTCTAAGATGAATAAGTATTGGATGTAATATACAATATGATAAGTATAAATAACACTGCTGTATGTTTTATATGAAAGTTGTTAAGAGAGGAAATCCTTAGAATTCTCATTACAAAGAAAAAGGATACTTTTTTCCCTTTTATTTTGTATCCATATCAGATGATGGGTGTTCTTATTGTGGTTATTACTTCATGATGCATGTAAATCAAATCATTATACTGTACATCTTAAACTTACACAACGCCATATGAAAAAAGGGAAATTGTTAGCCTTTCAATAGTGTCCTAGTCTTTATGACCCCATAGACTGTGCCAAAAGCTCCATGGAAATGTCCAGATAAGAATACTGGAGTAGGTAGCCATTTCTTTCTCCAAGGGATATTTGTATCCCAGGGATTGAACCCAGGTCTCTTGCATTGCAGGCAGACTCTTCACCATCTGAGCCATCAGGGAAGTGATTATATTTCAAAACCCAGAAGAAACATGTTTAAAAATGGAAAAAAGATATTATGTGTTTGGATTTGAATGTATTCTAGATACTAGGTATTTATCAATATTATATTTAAATAATATACTAGGTATATTATATTTAAATAATATGCTAGGTATATTATTTAAAAGATATACTAGGTATATTATTTAAAAGTATTTCTTCCATTCTGTTAGTTCTTTATTCATTATCTTGATGATATCTTTGAAACCTCAAAAGTTTCTAATTTCATGATGTTCAGCATCCACTTTTTCATTTGTCCTTTATTAGTCATATCTAAGAACCATTGTCCATCCCAAAGTCAAAAAGATTTACTTTGATGATTTCTTCTAGGAGTTTAATAACATTATCTTTCATATTTAGATATGAGGTTTATTTTGAGCTAACTTTCTTATTTTGTGGAGTGCTCCAAATTCATTCGTTCAAAATTAACTTTATTATTCTAGTAACTTTTGCTGGAAAGACTACCCTATCACATAATCTTGGCATCACTGTTGAAAATCAAGTGAGCATAAATGGAATTACTTATTTTTGTATTCTGTGATACACACACACACACACACACACACACATATATCCCTCACACATGTGTATGTAAATGTAGCAAATTCATATCTGTGCTCTAACTTCATTTTCTTTCACTTCATTTCTCTAATGTGCCTGTATCACTATTTTTAAATATATTTATTTAAAATCTTTTTTTTCCATTGGTTAAAAACAAAGGTAGTTATGGTGTTATAGTGTTTTCAGTGTACAATTTGTGACCATGGTGACAGTAAGAGAGAGGGTAGAGAGGTAAAAGGAAGAGGCTGTATACTTTCTTCTCCTGAAGTCATTTCTGGACAAGCTGCTTCCTTTGCCTATTAATATTTCTCTAAAGGGCTCAAAGCCTTCTTCCAATGAGATAAGAGGAAATTGAAATGGAAAATAATTACCTTTTATTACCCTATAGTATTATAATTTATAGTTTTCTGCAGTTAAAATATATTAAACATATATTTCCAGGATCTTAGTCTAAATATTAAAATTTTCTTCAGAGCCGTCATGTGGGAAATTCCCTAAAGCAATATTTTCTTCTAATTCATATCTACTCAAGTCAAAAACTTCCACCAAAAGCAGTTGTTTACCTAGATTATCATGAAAACATTTCAAAATATTTCCAAAACATTTCCAAATGATAAAATTCCCTTTCTCTGATAAGGCCTTACTTGGACCAAATAACTTTCTTCCTTAATTCCCAAGGAGAGTTATCAGAGATTAATTTTCACACTGTAGTAGTTTTGATTCAAAAGAACATTTTTACTTTTAAGACAGATGAAATCTGTAAGACGGCATTCCTCCTTTAGGGAAAAGTCTTTAGACCCAGTGTTATGTTCCTTGTGTATCATCTATTATGTTATAGACTTTTTAGAGAGTTTTTGATCTAACATATCTCAGAAGCAACAAAATGTCCCTATAAGTGAGCTGTTGATAGGATTGTTGGTACCCCAGATAGGATAAATTCCAGATTACTGCACTTCCTTCAAATAATGCAGATTCCATTACATTGTGGGATTTGCTAGAATGAATTTCTGAGTCCTATTTCTCTTTCGATCTTTTCACAAGTTTTCAGCTATGGAACTGTTTGAGGAACTGAAAGGGCACTCAAACATGGCCACTTGGCTCTGAAGAGAACATGAAAACTGCACTGATCACATGAATTGTGGATTGTCAGGTCCTCTTTGTGCTGCTTTATCTTTACTTAGGGTCTTCCCTAGTGGCTCTGATGGTAAAGAAACTGCCTGAAATGTGAGCTCCAGGTTCAATCCCTGGGTCAACATGATCACCCAGAGAAGGGAATGACAACCCATTCAGTATTCAGGGTCTCAGGAACACAGTCAGGTTCAGCTTAGTTCAGTCACTCAGTCACGTCCAACACTTTGTGATCCCATGGACTGCAGCACACCAGACTTCCCTGTCTATCACCAACTGTCGAGGTTTACTCAAACTCATGTCCATCAAGTCAGTGGTGCGTTCCAACCAACTCATCTTGTGTTGTCCTCTTCTCCCACATTCAATCTTTCCCAGAATCAGGATCTTTTCTAATGAATCAGCTCTTTACATCAGGTAGCCAAAGTATTGGAGCTTCAGCTTCAGCATCAGTCCTTCCAATGAATATTCAGGACTGATTTCCTTTAGGATTGACTGGTTTGATCTCCTTGGTGTCCAATGGACTCTCAAGAGTCGTCTCCAACACAACAATTTAAAAGCATCAATTCTTCTGTGCTCAGCTTTTGTTATGGTCCAACTCTCACATCCATTCATGACTAGTGGAAAAACCAAAGCTTTAGCTATATGGATGTTTGTGGGCAAAGTAAAGTCTCTGCTTTTTAATATGCTGTGTAGGTTGATCATAGCTTTTTTTCCAAGGAGCAAGCATCTTTTAATTTATGGCTGCAGTCATCATCTACAGTGATTTTGGAGCCACAAAAATAGTCTGTCACTGTTTCCACTGTTTTCCCATCTATTTGCCATGAAGTGATGGGACCAGATGCTATGATCTTAGTTTTCTGGATGTTGAGTTAAGCCAGCTTTTTCACTCTCCTCTCTCACCCTCATCAAGAGGCTTGTTAGTTCCACTTCACTTTCTGCCATAAGGATGGTGTCATCTGCATAAGTTAGAAAAGGCAGAGGAATCAGAGATAAATAAGCAGGGTGGCAATATGCAGCCTTGACATACTCCTTTCCCAATTTGGAACCAGTCTGTTGTTCCATGTCCAGTTCTAACTGTTGCTTCGTTTGACCCATACACAGGGTTCTCACGAGACAGGCTAAGTGGTCTGGTATTCCCATCTGTTTAAGAATTTTCCATAGTTTGTTGTCTAGCGTCTCTTATTAAATATCATAAGCATTTGTGAAGTTTCCTGGAGTATTTATAGCCTCAGTTCCTATAATTAATAATTTTCTCTTTACAGTGGATCCTTTCCATAATACTACATATGTATCATACATCTTCTTACCTAATTTAGTTTGATTAGTAGATTTAAATATTATACAATATTTTGAGAAGATTCTAAATAAATAATACAGAACTATTTAAAGTTTCAAAGAAGCCAAAAATTAAAATTTCAAATAGCACAATCTTTACTTTGATTCACCAGAAATTTAGTGCCTGTTGGTCTTTTCCATTTCTCTCTCTTAGGCATTGTCATGAAAAAAATAAATCAATAAATCACATAATCATGACAGCACAAGTCACTGTTTTGTGTGTTGAGGAACTCCTTTTTTATGAGCAGCTTGAAGACCTTTTTTGAGAGTTTGATGCTTTCTACTAGCAAGAGAACTCTCTTTTATTATAGAGTTATATTCTTAACCTTCTTTCAAATATATATAAGCAATGTGTGTAAATATAGGCACATATTTTTATTTTTCACACACAAGCACACATATACTTATAAAATAGGTTGAACTTCCCAAGACAAGTAAAAAATGACAAGTAAAAAAAGCAAAAACAAAAAGACAAGTAAAAAGTAAAAATTATCCAATTTTCTTTTCTAGATTTTTGAGAAGGTTAAAATTTTTACAAAGGTTAATATGCACAAAATACGTATATTAATCAAAATGGTATTTTCATAGCTTCTCATCAAAGATAAAACAGACTCAATTTCTTCCTTAGTTTTAACGAAGGGTTAATCATAGTTTTGAGAATTATACTTTTAATTCATGCTTCAATTTTCAAATGGGTAATGGAGAACCATTGAAGATATTGAACCAGGGAGGGACAGAGCTGTGATTTCAAACCTCAGTGTTTAGGGCTAAATAGGAGTATCTTGGAAAATACTAAAATTATCATTAGGAAGCACTAAAGTTCAATATTACAGCCATTCAGCTTAAACACAAAAAGCCAGAGGTTGTGTGGTGGCTGAGGTACAGGGGTGGAGGTCATTGTGCTTCTAGATGCTACGGTTTAGCATTTGAAAAATGTTGAATACATTCTCGGACAAAAACTACATGATTATCAGAAGTATTAATTAAGTTCCTCCCATGTCCTCTGCATAGTGCTTAGATCTGGGGGCTAAACAGTAAACAAGATAGGAAAAATATTTTTCCTTATAGAATTTAGAGTTTATCAAGGAACACGGGTATTCAGGGGTGAAAAAAAACTCTGATGTGTGTTATGATGGAGAATCTAGTAGAATTTGTTAAAACATGAATAAAGACAGCTGATATGTATTGACTATTTGCCATATGCCAGGCACTGATTCAGTCATTTTACTTAGACATTTTTCATTTAATTAACTCAGCAGCACGATAAAAGAGATACCATCTTTACCATCCAATTTTACAACTTTGAACTGAAAGATTAAATAAGTTGCCCAAAGAGTTATAGGATGTAAGTAAATTAAGATTCACAATGCTCTCTCTACCTCCATAGTCCCTACTCATTTCTATAATGAGAAGAAATTGATAACTCCGATTACTGATACGTTGCAGAAAATGACCAAGTGAGAGAATCAGGTAGAAATTACAAGGTTGTTTTTTTTGTTTGTTTGTTTGTTTTTTAAGTATAAGCTGTAGAAAGAATAGATAACTTTGTGAATTATTTCGGAGACATTTCATAGTGAGAAGAGCTGAAGTGAGTTACTGAAACATTTGAAAAGTTTCTGATGACGAAACACAGAAATCTGGAAATAGGAGTCTTACAGATGATATGTCCATTTGGAAAGCTGGAATAAAAAGGGAATGAGGCAATGTAGAGGCTTTGTGTTCAGAGGTGAAGATAATGAAGACATGGGAATTTACTTTGTATCTACATTGATCCAAAGTGATTCCATACATATGATCCACTCCCTAGGGGAAAGATTGAGAAGCTTCTAGCCTGTTTTTGCCAAGTGCATTTATCACTACACTCACTTTGAATCCTCTGTGTCCAATCCAGTAGCAAGTGTAATAATTAAAAGGCTTTATTTTCTCTGATACTTAAAAGGACTGAAATAATTATCAGAAATCATAATAGTTCAGAAAGACTTCTCAGGCTCACACCTCTCAGGATAAAAGAAATCAACCTCAGGAATCTGAAATAGCATTTCCAGTCCCAACTGGGTAAAGGCCAATAATAAGAGAGTCGGCCCTGAGGTTTTCTGAACTAAGATGAGTTTCTGAATTCAATTTACATGCTTATTTCCTGTTTTGAAATGAAAGTACAGTGACTGAATACATGCCCATTCTTTCTCATTTTCTGCAGATCTGAGACTTACATGAAAGTGGCGGAGGAATCTGTTAGACGTACATCAGAGAATGTTTAGAGATATTCAGTGGCTCTGTCCTGGTCTGTCCTTCTTGCCCTTTGTGTTTCCAGAAATTTATTTGCATATAACAGTACTGGACTTAACTCTGAAGTTTGTGATTTCCATTGATGCAGTTAGCTTATACAAGTCCACATCACTCTGTATCCTGATAAAGGTAAAGGCAGATTCTGTGGGACCAGGTAGGACTAGTCTCTGGCATTCCAGTGTTTACCCTGCCTCATAGATGGGACCCTGTGGCAAGGGCTGGGTTGTTCTCTAATGGAACCCTTTCTCCTGCGTCCACAGATTCCCTTAGAGAAGAATGGCTCCTGGAAATGACTCGATTGTGACTGAATTCATTCTGTTGGGATTAACAGACCAACCAGGTCTCCAGCTCCCCCTATTCTTCCTGTTTCTAGGAATGTACATGGTCACTCTATTGGGAAATCTGGGATTGATAATCCTAATTGCACTGAATTCACACCTGCACACCCCCATGTACTTTTTCCTCTTTAACTTGTCCTCTATAGACCTCTGTTATTCTTCTGTGTTTACACCAAAAATGCTAATTAATTTCATATCAAAGAAGAATATTATTTCTTATATGGAGTGCATGACTCAGCTCTACTTTTACTGTTTTTTTGCCATTTCTGAATGCTATCTGCTGACATCAATGGCCTATGACCGCTATGTGGCCATCTGTAAGCCACTTTTGTATAATGTTATCATGTCCCCTAAAGTGTGTTCCAGCCTTATGCTTGCTTCCTACTTGATGGCATTTTCTGGTGCCATGGCTCACACTGGATGCATGCTGAGACTGATCTTCTGTGATGCAAACACCATCAACCATTATTTCTGTGACATCCTCCCTCTGCTCCAGCTCTCCTGCACAAGTACCTACATCAATGAATTGGAAATGTTCATCGTTGCAGGCATCAACATCATTGTGCCCAGTTTAACAATCTTTGTCTCTTATGGTCTTATTTTCTCTAACATCCTCCATGTCAAGTCCATGGAGGGCAGATCCAAAGCCTTCAACACCTGCAGTTCCCACATCATTACTGTTTCTCTGTCCTTTGGATCAGGGGCATTTATGTATCTCAAACCATCTTCTGCTGTATCTATGGATGAGGGGAAAATCTCTTCTATCTTTTATACCAATACTGTTCCCTTCCTCAATCCATTAATCTACAGCATGAGGAACAAAGATGTCAAACATGCTCTGAGAAAAACCCTGAGGAGGAGACAGTTTTGATCAAAAACACTCACTGTGTGCATGAGTTACAGGACAGTGAGATTCTGTTTAGTTTTAGTGACAGCTTTCTTACCATATTCTTTCTATTATCTTTTTTCCTTGCACCGTAAGGAAACTTGAGTCCTGCTCGAATAATTTATTTGCATTTTTATATAAGTATTTGTTTTTCCCGCAGTTTTCAAATTACATTTCCCCTCTATTTCCTGCTGAGTAATATCATTAAATAATAAATATATTATCTCTTTGTTTTCTTTGTCTTTTTGAAATTATTTTTTTCACTGGGGAAAGATGAATACTGTCCAAATAATGCATTTCAGAACACTAGACAATTCCAGTTGAGCTATTTCAAATCCTAAAAGATGTTGCTGTGAAAGTGCCACACTCAGTATGCCAGCTAATTTGGAAAACTCAGCATTGGCCACAAGACTGGAAAAGATCAGTTTTCATTCCAGTCCCAAAGGAAGGCAACGCCAAAGAATGCTCAAACTACTACACAATCGCACTCATCTCACACTCTAGCAAAGTAATGCTCAAAACTCTCCAAGCCAGGCTTCAACAGTACATGAACTATGAATTTCCAGATGTTCAGGCTACAGTTAGAAAAGGCAGAGGATCCAGAGATAAATTGCCAGCATCTGTTGGATCATTGAAAAAGCAAGAGAGTTCCAGAAAAACACCTACTTCTGCTTTATTGACTATGTCAAAGTCTTTGATTGCATTAATCACAACAAACATGGAAAAATTCTGAAAGATGGGAATACCAGACCACCTGACCTGCCTCCTGAGAAATCTGTATGCAGGTCAAGAAGCAACAGATAGAAATGGACATGGAACAATAGACTGTTTCCAAATAGGGAAAGGAGTATGTCAAGGCTGTATATTGTCACCCTGCTTTTTAACTTATATGCAGAGTACATCGTGAGAAATGCTGGACTGCATGAATCAAGATTGCTGGGTGAAATATCCATAACCTCAGATAGGCAGATGACACAAAGCTTGTGGCAGAAAGTGAAAAAAAACTAAAGAGCCTTTTGATGGAAGTGAAAGAGGAGAGTGAAAAGGCTGACTTAAAACTCAACATTCAGAAAACTAAGATAATGACATCTGGCCCTATCACTTCATGGCAAATAGATTGGAAAACAATGTAAACAGTGAGAGACTTTATTTTGGGGGGCTCCACAATCACTGCAAATAGTGACTGCAGCCATGAAAGTAAAAGACACTTGCTCCTTGGAAGAAAAGCAATGAACAACATAGATAGCATATTAAAAAGTGGAGACATTACTTTGCCAACAAAGGTCCATCTAGTCAAAGCTATGATTTTTCCAGTAGTCATGTCTGGATGTGAAAGTTGGACTATAAAAAAAAGCTGAGTGCCAAAGAATTGATGCTTTTGAACTGTGGTGTTGGAGAAGATTCTTGAGAGTCCCTTGGAGAGCAGGGAGATCCAACCAGTCCATCCTAAGGGAAATCAGTCATGAATATTCATTGGAAACACTGATACTGAAGCTGAAACTCCAATACTTTGTCTACCTGATGCAAAGAACTGACCCACTGGAAAAAGCCCTGATGCTGGGAAAGATTGAAGGCAGGAGGAGAACAGGAAGACAGAGGATGAGATGGTCCAATGGCATCTCCAATTCAATGGACATGAGTTTGAGTTGTATGGAGAAGGAAATGTCAACACACTCTAGTACACTTGCCTGGAGAACCTCATGGACAGAAGAGCCTGGTGGGCTACCATCCCTGCATTCGCAAAGAGTCAGACATGACTGAGCAACTAACATACACACACACAGACAGACACACACACACAGGCAGTTGTATGGAGAAGGAAATGGCAACCCACTCCAGTACTCTTGTCTGGAGAACCTCATAGAGAGAGGAGCCTGGCGGGCTACAGTCCATGGGGTCGCAAGAGTCAGACATGACTGAGCAACTAACACACACTCACAAGCTCCGGGAGTTGATGATGGACAGGGAGGCTTGGCATGCTGCAGTTCATGGTGTTGCAAAGAGCTGGACATGACTGAGCAACTGAACTGAACTGTACTGAACTGAGACTGGAAGTATATCACTGGAAGTGTTTTCATCTGTCACTTGCAATAAGAAGGATGAATAAGATATTCTGCTTTTACTCTTAACTTCCCATATTTCCCCTGGGAATAATATATCTTGTTTAAATGCCAGAGATTGAAGGTTCTAAGACTGTCAAGGATAATCCATTTTGCATCTGTAATTGTTTGGTGTAAACTTCTTTCAACAGTTTTATTTTTTACTTTTGTCAGTCAAAGTGACACATAACTGATCATCAAAATACATGTTTTGCAAGGATGGGAAAGGGAAGCCAACAGTGGATAATGATTTACATAAAGTCAGCACAACTCTAAAAAGAAAAAGAGGTAGATAGTATCAGTTATAGGAGATAAATCATGAGGAGTAATTGCATCAAGAAAGGAAGAAGTAATTTACACAGAACTATGTTGGATACTGAAAATGCTTACCTATGGATCCACTCTTTGTGGATGGCCCTAGAAATACTCTCTAGATCACCAGATTTCTCTAGATAGGGTGAAAGCTTAAGTTATTTAAGATTTAAAATGTTAAACCAACAGGGCTAGATGACTTTTGAATAACAAAGTTATTTCTGGGTTTTTTGGTTTCTATGTGGCTACACTCATACAGATTTTTTAGGTACAGAAACACCAAATTGCAGCTTGGAGAATAATGATAATGTGAAAGAAATATTTGGTGAATAAAACACATTATGAGAGATGATGCTGAATCAATTTTTTAGGCAAAAATGTGCTACTTTAGAACTCATCAATATGCTGTTTCAGTGAAAATGTAAACATTTTCTAAGGTAATTTAAATAATATTCTTTGCTTAAAACTTTCTTAATCTCCAGTCGGTATTTGTGCATTTTGAAATTTGTCAAAGCTGATTTTTGACTGGTTTGTTTTTAGATGTTGCACAAAGAAATCCTTGGCTGATGGTTTTCAATGACCACTCATATACCATCATCTGACTGCAATATGAACATGATTGATTTTCTCTTAACAGTTTCTATTCATATAAAATGTTCCATATTGGTTAGAGTTGATTTGTTTAAACTAATGTTTCCTATATAAACTTGTTTTTCAAATGGAAACAACTGTGTCTCTAAACAAGTGAATGTAACTGGGCCATTTGGAAACCTACTGAGTTAGAGCTGCATCTATTCTGTTACGTAATTTATAATGATTTGAATATCCCCAAAGTGAGTTGAGCCCAGTCACTAATCTTTTGAGAACCTCAAAATTAATATGAAACCTGTTCATCTGCATAAAATAACTGCTTTTTAAAAGGAGTAATTTTTATCTTTGACTAACTTGAAAAATTTTAAGTAACATAGACTACAGTGTGAAAGTCGTTCACTTGTGTCTGACCCTTTGCGACCCCATGGAATTCTCCAGGCCAGAATACTGGAGTGGGTAGCCTTTCCCTTCTCCAGGGGATGTACCCAACCCAGGGATAGAACCCAGGTCCCCCACATTGCAGGTGGATTCTTTACCAGCTGAGTCACAAGGGAAGTCCAACTTAGAATACAGTTTGAAATAACTGGAGGTGGTAACATGCTAAAGGAGGCAACTAAATCATGTTTTAGTTAACAATGGGACTGTGTATCTCTGTATTTGGGCTTCTTTTAAGTGGGTGGGGGATCGAGTCAGAATATTGTACATACATAGTACAGTTATCCTTAGTAGCTTTTGCTTTCTTGAATTATGTGATTGGCACTAAAGAGTGTTGAGGGAAGTTACAGTTCTGCTGAAGGTACTAAAGCTTAAAGTCAACCTCATAAGCCCTGGATTTCTCTGTGCCCATGAACCAGGGCACAGCTTTCTCTAAGATGGTGTGAAATGTGGATTCCTTTTCAAAATGCTACATCATTTATATACATTTTCTTATCTAATTTATATGCACTAGTGATTTCAAATATTATACAATGTATTGGGAAGATTCTAAATAAGAAATGGAAAGCTAAGATGTTTCAAATAAGCCTACTTTCAAAATTTCACATGACATAATTTTAATTTTCATTCATCATCATTCATCAGGGCTGAGCAGTCTCCCAGCTCTGTCTTTTAAATGCTGCCATACTGAAAATGAGCTTCCTTTGTATCTCAGTTGGTAAAATATCTGCCTGCAATATAGGAGACTCAGGTTCATTTCCTGGGTTGGAAAGATCCCTGGAAAAGGAAATGGCACTCTACTCCATTTCTTGCCCAGAGAATCCCATGGATAGAGGAGCCTGGTGAGCTACAGTACATGGAGTTGCATAGTTGGACATGACTTAGCAACTAAACCACCATACTGGGTGGGGGGGCGGGGAAGCCCCATATTGGGGAATCTAAGTCATTATTTTATTTGTGGCGACCCTCTTTTTTTGGAGCATTTTGAAAATATATTTTTGAGATTTTGATGCTTTTTTATCAATAAAAGAACTTTCTTTTATCACAGAATGATATTCTTCTCCCTTCTTCTACTCAACATAAGTAACATTTTAAAATATAGACCCATGTAGGTTTATTTTTCAAACACAAACATGTATATTTCTAAAATGGGTTGAGTCTCCCAAGAGAACTGAGTGGTCTCTGAAAAGTAAACATTATTCAGCATTGTTTTATATGTTTTGAGGAGGTTAAAATTTTGTACCATATGTAATGTGTGAAAAATACTTTGATCAATGAAAATGGTACTTTCATGGCTTCTCATCAGGGATAACTCTGACTCAATTTCGTCTTTAGTTTTAACCAACCCAAAATAGTTTTGAGAATTATATTTTTACTACATAGCTCCATTTGTCAAATGTGTAAAGGAGAATCATTGGAAGTTCTTGAACTAGGGAGGGACAAATCTGTGTTTTCAGAACTTACTCTAGCAGCAATGTTCATGACCAATTAAGAGTGAATATGTGGGAAAATGATAAAAATAATAGTTAGGAGCCACTACAGTTCAACATTACACTAGTTCAGTTTAAAGACAAATTCAGAAATTGTGTGGTGGCTAAGGGATATGGATGAGGTCATTGTGGTTGTCGATGTTATAGCTTAGCATAAGAGAAGTTTTGAGTGTATTCTGAAAGCTCTTAGACAAAATTAACATGAATTTCAGAAGTACTCAATGAAATCTTTCTGTGTACTCTGTGTTGTTCTTAGATTCAGGATCCAAAGAGTTAACAAGATAGAATAAATGTTTGTCCTTATAGAATTTACAGTTTATAGACAACACAAAGGGGAAAAGTCTGATGAGTGTTTTGTAACAGAATCTAGTGAAAGTTATCAGAACATGAATAATAACAGCTGACATTTATTGTCTATCATATGCCAGATGGTGTCCAAACCATTTAACATTTTTTTAATTTAATTAACACAACAGCTCTATGATAAGGACGCTATTTGAGCTTTCCTTATTTTACATATGAGAAACAAGAGATTAAGTAACTTTTCCCAAATGATGTAGTTTGTAAAAGAGGAAGAAGGAAGGTAGGATTCACAATACTCTAACTCCATGGCTCCTATTCTTTTCTATGATGAGAAAAAAAATTGATAGCTGAAATATTACAGAAAATGAGCCAATAGAAGAGTCAGGTAGAAATTTCAGGTATATGTTAACAGCATAAACTATAGAAGGGATGTACTATACTACAGATTCTTTCAGAGACATCTCAGAGACAGAACAACTGAAATGAGTCACTGCAACATTTTTAAGAATTTCTGATTAAAAACAATAATAACAAAGAAACCTGAAAGTAGATTTCTTACACAAATATGTGCATTTAGTAAATGTAAATAAAGAGGTAATGAGACAATTTAGTAGCTTTCCCTTCAGAGGTGTAGATAATGAGGAGATGGGAATTCACTTTGGATATACCTGAGGGATGTACAGTCCCTAGAACAAAGCAAAAATGACTAAAAGAGTAGGTCCAAAAGAACTAAAGACAGACTGTGAACTGGAATTCATAGTTTCCTTATTCTGTATATTACATATAATCTGCCCTGGAGAGGAGACCGAGCAAGCTTCTAACCTGTTTTTCACCAAGTGCACTACATCATTACACTCACATTAAATCTTCTGTGTCTAATCAAGTAGCAAGTATGATAACAAAAGGATTATTTTCTTCTGTCACTTGACAACACTGAAAATATCAGAAATTATAGAAGTTCAGAAAGATTTCCAGAGCACAGGTGAATTAATGTCTATCTCCTCTCACCTAAAATCAAAAGGATCAAGCTTGGAGAACGTGAAATGACATTTCCAGAGCCAACAGGGTAAAGACCTAGGGTAAGGGAGCCAGACCTGAAGTTTTAAGACAAAGTTGGGTGAGTTTCTGAATTTAATTTACAATACTTATTCTTTGTGTTGAGGTGAAAGTCCATGGACCATTCTTTCTCATTTTGTGCTGTTGAGTCTCAAGTGAAGCTAGTGGAAGCATCTGTTGGAGAGGAATTGGAGAATATTAGAGGGCTCAAAGGACATAACAGTCACGCACATTCCTCTAAGTCGGTAGATCTCTCCTTCTACCTTTATGACTTTTACTCTGTGACAAGGATGGTAACTTAATTCTCATAGACTTGGGTCTCTTCATCTTGATTTAGAAACAGTGCTCTTGGTTCCTGCCCCATAAGGTCCTTCTGCAATGAGAAGACTGGTGAGGGAAGAGTTGACATGAATGAAGGAATGTTAAGATGAGAGTAGAAGAATTGCATCCTTGTCCATCCTTCTCTTCCCTGGGTTTTCCCAGAAGGTATGTTTGCATATGGCAGCACTTGCCTTCCCACTGTAGGATGATTATGATGTCCTTTGTTATATTTAGCTTATAAAAGTTCGAATAAAGGCAAGTCCACATCACTCTGTATACTGATAATGGAAAAGGCAGGCTCTGTGTGACCAGGTTGGGATAGTGACAAGCGTTCAACAGTGTGTATACTCTTTCATAGGAGGAGAAACAGTGGAAGAGCTGAGTTGTTCTTTAATGGAACCCTTTCTACTGTGTCCACAGAATCCTTTAGAGAAGAATGGTTCCTTGACATGGGTCTTTCCTGACTCAGTTCATTTTGATGGGATTAAAAGACCAACCAGATCTCCAGCTACCACTTTTCTTCCCGTTCCTAAGAATTTATGTGGTCACTGTGATGGGGAACCTGAGCTTGATAATCTTAATACAGCTTAATTTATATCTGCACACCCCCATGTACTTTTTCCTCTTTAACTTGTCCCCTATAGACCTCTGTTATTCTTCTGTGTTTACACCCAAAATGCTGATTAACTTCACATCAAAGAAGAATATTATTTCTTACATGGGGCACATGACTCAGCTCTACTTCTGTTTTTTGTCATTTCTGAATGCTATCTGCTGACATCAATGGCCTATGACCGCTATGTGGCCATCTGTAACCCACTCTTGTATAATGCTGCCATGTCCCCTAAAGTGGGTTCCAGCCTTATACTTGGTTACTACTTGACAGCACGTTCTGGTGCCATGGCTCACACTGGATGCTTGCTGAGACTGACCTTCTGTGATGCAAACACCATCAACCATTATTTCTGTGACATGCTCCCTCTGCTCCAGCTCTCCTGCCCAAGTACCTACATCAATGAGCTGGTAGATTTTTCATGTGTGAGGCGAGCAGAAGTAACGCAACTTGGATTACGCTAGGCCTTCCTACTTGGTAAGATTATCAGGTAGCTTTCGCTTAACAATGGCCACTGTTTGCCAATTCGAACCAGTTAGCTTTCACTTAACACTGACCGATGTTTGCCAATTAGGATATTAGGATGGGGGGGGGGGAACACCCAGGAAAGTCCCGCGCTCGCGAAACTATTGACCAATGAAATTGCTTTGCAAACATGTAACCAATCCGCTTCTCAACCTATAAATTTGTGTAACAGCTTGGTCTCGGGGCTCTCTGATCCGCACCACTGCGTTGGTTGCGGCAGGGAGTCCTGGTTCGAGTCAGTAATAAACTTCCCTTCCTGAGAGTTGCATTGTCTTGGAAGCCTTCTCTCTTCCTGCTCGGGGATTGGGACATCGAGCATAACACATGGCAGGCATCAAAATAATTGTGTCCAGTATTACCGTCTTTGTCTCTTATGGTCTCATTTCCTCCAACATCTTTCACATCAGCTCCACAGAGGACAGGTCCAAAGCCCTAAACACTTGCAGTTCCCACATAATTGCTGTTTCTCTGTTCTTTGGATCAATGTCATTTATGGATCTCAAACCATCTCCTGCTGGGTGCATGGATGAGAGAAGTATCTCTTCTGACTTTTACACCAATCTGCTTGCTATGATGAACCCCTTATTCTACAGCTTTAGATATAAAGATGTGAAAACAGCTCTGAGAAAAAAAATAAGTGGGATACACTTTTGACTAGCAACAGCATTTTTGTTTGTTTTATAGTCTCTTCTGAAGAGTTAGATACTGAGAACCTATGACTTTATCACCACTATAGTATGTTTGCTTTTTTAATATTTTTAGATGGTCACCCTAACAGTTTTTAACTCCTCACTGTATCCTTGATTTGTAGTTTTCAACGAAGTTTTCACTCATAACACATCCCCTGATTTCAATATCAACATGTATGATTTTCATTTAAAAGATCTTTTTATATAAAACCATTGACCTAGATTGCTATTTTTTCATTTATCTGCTATCCCTTTTTATAAAATTGTCTTCCTTATACACAGAGAAGTGGATCTAAATTAGTCAATAATGATCACACTCTTTATAACTTTTGTAGGTATGCAGAGGTGCACTCACTCTATTCTCTATTTTACCATTACTTGAGGTGCCAAAAATGTTCAACAGCTGGTCACAGTTCTTCCATTTGAGAAGCCTCAAAATAGAAATTAAATTTGTTTCATTTTTAGAAAAAATGAACATTCAAATTAGGTTTCATTCCATCAGATTATTGTGAGAAAATAATTTTTGAAGGTGGAAGTTAGCTATACTCATGCAATTAAAATAGAAATAAGTAATTTAGATATGATCTTTCTTTCAAGGTTTATACCAATAAAAACCTACCTCATGAAACAAGATAAATCTCAAAAAAGAACCTTACCTTGTATTTAAAGAAAATATATAGAGTAGAAATAACAAAACCCAAAGTTAATAAAAGGAAAGAAATTATAAAGAAAAGAGCAGAAATTAGTGAAACAGAGACTGAAAAATTACACTAGGATTGGTCAATGAGACTATGTTCTTTGAAAAGATAAACAAAATCAATAACCCTTCTGCCAGACTCATCAAGACAAAAGACAGATGGCCCCCAAAATAAAATAAAAATGAAAAAAGACGTATTACAAGCAATACCACACAAATAAGAAGGATCATAAGAGATTATATGAAGCATTATATGACTCTAAAATGGACAACCTAGAGGAAATGGACAAATTCCTAGAAATGTACATTCTCCCAAGCCTGAACTGGAAAGAAGTAGAATATGAACAGGTCACTTGTCAGTAATGAAGCTGATTCAGTATCTTTTAAAAAGTCCGAGACCAAATGGCTTCTAAAGTGAATTCCAATCCATGGCTGATTCATATCAATGTATAACAAAAACCACTACAGTATTGTAAAGTAATCAGCCTCCAACTAATAAAAATAAATGAAAAAAATAAATAAAAAGGGAGAACAGCTATCCTTCTCAAACTATTCCAATAAAATTCAGAGAAAGGAGCAATTTCAAGATCATTATTTGAGAGCAGCCTCACCCTGATATAAAAATAAGACTAAAAAACCACAAAATGTATATAGGCCATTATCACTGATGAACGCAGCTGCAAAAATTCTTAAGAAAATACAGGAAAATCAATTTCACCAATACATTAAAAGGCTTATACAGCATTATCAATTGGAATATATCTCAGAGATGCAAGGATGATTCAGCAAGTGGAAATCAATTAATGTGATATACCACATTAACAAATTGAAATAAAAAATCGTATGATCATCCCAATAGATGAAAAACAAATCTTTGGAAGAGTTCAATACTTGTTTTTCATAAATCTCTCACTAAATGGCCACAGAGGGAGGCATCTCCACAAAGTAAAGTCCACATGTGAGAAACTCACTGCTGACATTATATTCAATGGTGAAAATATTCTCACGATCACCACTTTAGTCCACATAGTATTGGAAGTCCTAGCCATGGAAATCAGACAAGAAAAAGACATAAAGGCATCCACATTGGAAAGGAAGAGCTAAAACTTGTACTGTTTGCAGACATGATTGTAGAAAAAGAGAATCCTACAGATACCACCAAAAAACATTAGTACTCATTCATAAATTCAGTAAATGTGCAGGAAACAAAACTGAACAAACCAGTTTGTTGCATCTCTCTAAAGTAATAAATTATTAGAAAGAGAAACAATCAAATTTACAGTTTGATTGTTTGAGAGAACAATCAAATTTACAAGTGCACTAAAAAGAATAAAATACCCTGGAATAAACATAACTGAGGAACTGAAAGACAGATGCTCAGAAAATGATGACACTGCTGAAAGAAATTGAAGATTGAGCTAAGAAATGGAAATATATACATAGCTCATGGTTTGGCAAAATTAATATTATTAAAGACACCATACTACCCAAGGAAATTTCTTGCAATCCCTACAATAGCATTTCTCATAAAACTTAAAAAATAATTCTAAAATTTGTGTGGAAACACAAAAAAACCAAATAGCTTAAACAGTCTTTAAAAAGAAGAACAACTCTTGAGATATCACACTTCCTGATTTCAAACAATACTACAAAGCTATAGGCATCAAATCAGCATAGTACTGACACAGTACACATGTTGATCAATTGGACAGAATAGAGAGTCCAGAAATGAACCCAGACGTGTCTGGTTAATGAATCTATGACATGGGAATCAAGAATACCAAGTGTGGGAAAGATAGCCTCTTCAATAAAGGGTTTTGGGAAAACTGGACAGCTACATGCAAAAGAAACTGGGCCACCATCACACCACATACAAAAGTAAACTCAAAATGGATTAAAAAATTAAAGATGAGACCTGGAATCATAAATTTTCTGGCAGAATACATAGACTAAATGCTTTTTGACATCAGAAATAGCAGTATCTCTTTGGCTATGTCTTCTTGGCCAAGAGAAACAAAAGGGTAAATAAATGGAACTACTCAAACTGAAAAACTGTTTTGTGGTAATGGAATCTGTCACCAATATGAAAAGGCAGGGCTTCCTTGGTGGCTCAGCGGTAGAGATCTGCCTGCCAATGAAGGACACACAGGTTCAACCCCTCGTCTGGGAGGATACCACATGCCGTGGAACAGCTAAGCCCATGCGCCTCAGGTACTGAACCTGTGCTCTAAAGTCTGGGAGGCACAGCTACTGACCCAAGTGCTGCAACTGTTGAAGCTCTCTTGCCTTAGAGACCCCTGATCCTCAATAAGAGATGCCCCTGCAGTGAAGAGTAGCCCCACACCCTGCAACTAGAGAAAAGCCTGTGCAACAGCAAGGACCTGGCACAGTCACAAGTAAATGAATAAAGAAAATGATTTTAAAACATGAAAAGGCAGCATACTGAATGGAAGAAGATTTGCAAATGACATAGCTGATAAAGCGTTGATTTCTAGAATATAGAAATAACTGATAGAACTCAACATCAAGAAAATAAACAACCTGATTAAAAATGGGAAAAGAAACTGGATAGACATTTTTCCAAAGAAGACAAATAGGTGGTCAACACACACACATGGAAAGATGCTCAGCTTACTGATCTCAGGGAAAGGCCAATCAAACCCCAGTGAGATATCACTTCAACCCTCTAAATGTCTATTATCTACAAGAAAATGGAGTATTAATGAGGATGTGGGGAGAAGGGCATGTTTGTGCACTGCTGGTGGCAATAAAATGGAAAACATTATGAAGATTCCTCAAAAAATTAAATTTAAGAATCAATATTGTCAAAATGGCTATTCTACCCAAAGCAATCTATAGATTCAATGCAATCCCTATCAAGCTACCAACGGTATTTTTCACAGAATTAGAACAAATAATTTCACAATTTGTATGGAAATACAAAAAACCTCGAATAGCCAAAGTAATCTTGAGAAAGAAGAATGGAACTGGAGGAATCAACCTGCCTGACTTCAGACTCTACTACAAAGCCACAGTCATCAAGACAGTATGGTACTGGCACAAAGACAGAAATATAGATCAATGGAACAGAATAGAAAGCCCAGAGATAAATCCACGAACCTATGGACAGCTTATCTTTGACAAAGGAGGCAAGGATATACAATGGAAAAAAGACAATCTCTTTAACAAGTGGTGCTGGGAAAACTGGTTAACCACTTGTAAAAGAATGAAACTAGAACACTTCCTAACACCATACACAAAAATAAACTCAAAATGGATTAAAGATCTAAATGTAAGACCAGAAACTATAAAACTCCTAGAGGAGAACATAGGCAAAACACTCTCCGACATAAATCACAGCAAGATCTTCTATGACCCACCTCCCAGAATATTGGAAATAAAAGCAAAAATAAACAAATGGGACTTAATGAAAATTAAAAGCTTTTGCACAACAAAGGAAACTATAAGTAAGGTGAAAAGACAGCCCTCAGATTGGGAGAAAATAATAACAAATGAGGAAACAGACAAAGGATTAATCTCAAAAATATACAAGCAACTCCTGAAGCTCAATTCCAGAAAAATAAACGACCCAATCAAAAAATGGGCCAAAGAACTAAACAGACATTTCTCCAAAGAAGACATACAGATGGCTAACAAACACATGAAAAGATGCTCAACATCACTCATCATCAGAGAAATGCAAATCAAAACCACAATGAGGTACCATTACACGCCAGTCAGGATGGCTGCTATCCAAAAGTCTACAAGCAATAAATGCTGGAGAGGGTGTGGAGAAAAGGGAACCCTCTTACACTGTTGGTGGGAATGCAAACTAGTACAGCCACTATGGAAAACAGTGTGGAGATTTCTTAAAAAACTGGAAATAGAACTGCCATATGACCCAGCGATACCACTTCTGGGCATACACACTGAGGAATCCAGATCTGAAAGAGACACGTGCACCCCAATGTTCATCGCAGCACTGTTTATAATAGCCAGGACATGGAAGCAACCTAGATGCCCATCAGCAGATGAATGGATAAGGAAGCTGTGGTACATATACACCATGGAATATTACTCAGCCGTTAAAAAGAATTCATTTGAATCAGTTCTAATGAGATGGATGAAACTGGAGCCCATTATACAGAGTGAAGTAAGTCAGAAAGATAAAGAACATTACAGTATACTAACACATATATACGGAATTTAGATAGATGGTGGCGATAACCCTATATGCAAAACAGAAAAAGAGACACAGAAATACAGAACAGACTTTTGAACTCTGGGGGAGAACGTGAGGGTGGGATGTTTTGAAAGAACAGCATGTATATTATCTATGGTGAAACGGACCACCAGCCCAGGTGGGATACATGAGTCAGGTGCTCGGGCCTGGTGCACTGGGAGGACCCTGAGGAGTCGGGTGGGGAGGGAGGTGGGAGGGGGGATCGGGATGGGGAATACATGTAACTATATGGCTGATTCATGTCAATGTATGACAAAACCCACTGAAATGTTGTAAAGTGATTGGCCTCCAACTAATAAAATAATATTAAAAAAAAAAATAAATAAAAAAAAATAAAAAATAAAAAAAAAATTAAATTTAGAATACATATGTATTTCTAAAATGGCTTGAAACACTCAAGGCATCTCAAGTTTAAACATCCTCCAACATTCTTTCTTATATTTTTGAGAAGGCTGAAAGTTTGTTCAGTATTTAATCTGTGTAAAATATACTCCAATCAATCAAAATGGTATTTTCACGACTTCTCATCAAAGATAACTCTGACTCGATTTCTTCATTAGTTTTAGCAAAGACTTAATCATCATTTTAAGAACTGTATTTTTACTCCATAGTTTCAGTTTTCAAGTGGGTAGTGGAGAACCATTGAAAATTCTTGAACTAGGGAGGGCCAGAGCTATGATTTCAGACATTATTCTAGCAGCAGTGTCCACGACTAAATAAGGGTAAATAGCTAGGAAGATGCTAGAATAATAGTGGCCACAGTAGTTCAACATTATAGTTCAGTTTAAACATGAAATCCAGAAGTCATGTGGTGGCTGAGAGACATGGATGAAGGATGCTGTGACTGTAGATGCTGTGTCTTTGCATAAGAGAAATGTTGAATATATTCTGGAGGGTTTCAGGCAAAAAATAGCTTGCCTTTCAACAAAAGCCACTGAGTTTTTTCTAGGTACTCTGCACTGTTCTGAGATTCATTAGCAAAATAGTAAAGACAATAGAATAAATGCTTGTCTTTGGAGAATTTACAATTTATAAAGGAACACAAGAACTAAAGGAAGAAGTTTGTTGAGTGTTATAAGGGAGATGTTACTGGAATTTATGATAATATAAATAATGACAGCTGACACTTATTAACTATTCACCATATCACAAGTACTGTGTCAACCATTTCACTTAGATATTTTTCATTTATTAATACAACAGTCCAATGAAAGAGGTGTTCTCCTTACCATCCTTATTTTAAATATTTGAAAGGAGAGATTAAGTAAATTGTTCCAAGTGTGGTAGTTAGTAAGGGTGGAAGAAGGAAGGCAAGATTCACAACACTCTCTCTAATTCCATAGGCCCCTGCTCTTTTCTATGATGAGAAAAGATTGGTAACTTCAGTTAATGAAGTGTTACAGAAAATAGCCAGCAGGAGAATCAGGTAGAAATTTCAGGTATGTATTAAGAGGATAAACTCTAGAAAGGATATACAACATTACCAATAGTTTCAGAAATATCCTGAGAGAAAACAAGAAATGAGTTACTTCAGCATCTGAAATATTTTAGAAAAAGAAATAAAGAACTCTGGAATTAGGACTCTTGCAGAATATATGTCCACTTAGTAAATGGGCATAAAGAGAGAATGAAGCAATATAGTAACTTTCCCTTCAGAGGTGAAGATAATGAGATTGGGAATATACTTTGATCCACCTGAGGGATGTACAATCCCTAAAGTAAAGTGAAAAATGAGTAAAAGAGTGAGTCCATAAGGAACTAAAGACAGATCATGAAGAGGGATCAACAATCTCCTTATTCCCTGTATTCATCTAATCTACACCCTGGGGAAAAGACTCAGCAAGCATCTAGCCTGTTTTTAACCAAATGCATTACATCATTACACTCACATTAAATCTTCTGTGTCTAATCAAGTAGCAAGTGAGAAAACAAAAGGCTTAATTTTTCTATACTGTGTGAAATGACTGAAAACAATTATCAGAGATCACAGTAGTTCACAGAGAACTCGAGGGCTTATGTCGATGCCGTCTCATCAGAAAATCAAAGAAATCAAGACTTAGGAACTGGAAGTTGCATCTCCAGAATCAACTGGGTAAAGATAACTGATAAGGGAGCAACCTTGAGGTTTTCTGAACTAAGAAAGGAGCATTTTAGAATTCAGTTTATAGTAATGATTCCCCTTTTTGAGAGGAAAGTCCAGGGACCTCATATATTCCCGCAGTTTCTCATGCTGTCCAGTTCTGTGAATGAAATGAAACTAGTGGAAGCATCTGTTGGAGAGGGATCAGAACATGTTCAGAGACATGAGGGGGCACAAATGACATAGAAGTCGGGAAGTTTCCTCTAAGTAGGTGTAATTCTCTCCTCCTGTATGGCTTTTGCTCTGTGACAAGGGGAATAACGTATTTCTCATAGATTCTGGTCCGTTCATCTTGGTTTAGAACAGTGCTCTTGGCTTCTACCACATCAGGTCTAACCTGCATTAGAAGAAATCACCAGGCTGTTGTTAGGGTCACTGCCTCCAGTTATCCTGGTGAGGGAAGAGTTCAAGTGAATGAGGAAAAGTTGAGATGACAATAGAACAATGGTATCCTAATCCATCCCTCTTCCCCTTGGATTTTCCAGCAGGTATGCTTGCATAAGGCAGGACTGGGCTTCCCTCTGTTTGTGATGTACTTTGCTATATTTAGCCTATAACAGCTCTCATGTAGGCATCTCTGGTGGCTTAGTCAGTAAAGAATCTGCATGCAGTCCTGGAGAACAGGGAACAATCCCTGGGTTGGGAAGATCCCCCGGAGGAGGGCATGGCAACCCACTCCCAATATTCTTGCCTAGAGATTCCATGGAAAGTGGAGCCTGGCTGGCTGCAGTCTATGAGATCCCAAGAGAATTGGATAAAACTTACTGACTAAACAAGAAAAACAACAGTGCTCTTTTGTAGGATGCGATACTGTGGAAGAGCCGAGTTGTTCTCTAATGGAACACTTTCTCCTGTGTCCACAGATTCCCTTAGAGAAGAACGGCTCCTGGAAATTACTCGTTTGTGACTGAATTTATTCTGTTGGGATTAACAGACCAACCCGGTCTCCAGCTCGCTCTATTCTTCCTGTTTCTAGGAATGTATATGGTCACTGTGTTGGGAAATTTAGGATTGATAATCGTAATTACACTGAATTCACATCTGCACACCTCCATGTACTTTTTCCTCTTTAACTTGTCCTTCATAGATCTCTGTTATTCTTCTGTGTTTACACCCAAAATGCTGATTAACTTCACATCAAAGAAGAATATTATCTCTTACATGGGGTGCATGACTCAGCTCTACTTCTTCTGTTTTTTTGTCATTTCTGAAGTCTATGTGCTGACATCAATGGCCTATGATCGCTATGTGGCCATCTGTAACCCACTCTTGTATAATGTTACCATGTCCCCTAAAGTGTGTTCCAGCCTTATGCTTTCTTCCTACTTGATGGCATTTTCTGGTGCCATGGCTCACACTGGATGCATGCTGAGACTGACCTTCTGCGATGCAAACACTATCAACCATTATATCTGTGATGTCCACCCTTTGTTCAAGCTCTCCTGCACAAGTACATATGTCAATGAGCTTGTAGTTTTCATTGTGGTGGGCATCAACATCATTGTGCCCAGTTTCACAATCTCTGTCTCTTACGGTCTCATCCTCACCAATATCCTCCAGATCAGGTCCACGGAGGGCAGGTCCAAAGCCCTAAGCACCTGCAGTTCCCACATCATTGCTATTTCTCTATTCTTTGGATCATGTGCATTTATGTATCTCAAAGCATCTTCTGCTGGATCTATGGGTGAGGAAAAAGTCTCTTCTGTCTTTTATACCAATGTGGTTGCCATGATGAACCCCTTGATCTATAGCTTGAGAAATAAAGATGTGAAAACTGCTCTGAGAAAAACTCTGAGTAGGAGATAATTTTGAATAGACCATCTCTCTGTGCAGCTGGTCAAAGGCAGGAAGGTTTTGTGCTTAATCATAGTAATTTTGTTGACAATATTCTTTATTCTTTTTCACCATATGGCAAGATATCTGAGTCATCTCTCAATTTATTTCCATTTTTTTTTAGAGTAGGTCTCTTTTTTCTTACCCACTAGCACTATTTCCTTTCCTCACTTTTCCCCCTTTATTAATATTACTCAAAAAATTTATCAAATCTGCTTTTTTCTTTCAGTTTGAATGTTTTTCCCTGTAGAAATAAAAGACAGGTCTACTGGTGGTCAAATCAGGGAACTTGAGATTATCATGGTGCCTTCATGGATATCTTATCCACAACTTGCCGTCGGTAGCATGAATCAGACAATGTCTTCCTTGAGCAAGAATATATTTCATTTAATCCCTGAGATATAAGGTTACATAATGATTGTTACATAAATACTTAACAAAACTCTTAAGTATAAACAATTTTGCTTTGGTTAACAGTATATATTTTACTTTCTTGACAAAGAATTGTCTTACTTTTATACAGCCAGCCCTTCACATAACAGATTGTTAACATATACTGCCTAGATGGAAAAGTATAGCTCAGGGTAGTTATTGCTTTATTTACAGTCGTATATCTTCTAATGAGAACATCTTGACTAAATTCAATTTTATGATTTGAAGTCTACTAGTCTCAGTATATTTTGCTTAGACTTTATCTCATTATTTTTGTTTCAGTAAACATGGCACAGAAGAAAATATTCTAATTTGAAATTTGACTGTGTTTTGTCCCTGGATGGTGCATGAATTTTTCTCAGGATGGTTATTTTTTAGTTGTTTTTATGAAAATAGTTTATTTTTCTTGTTGCTGTTCTTGCTGTTGTTGGGAAATGGGAGGCCTTATGGATATGAATATTGGGGAGATGGCTGGCTTAAGTAAGGAAATTATTTCTTCCAAAAAAATAAGAAAAATAAATGGAACACCTGCAAGTGTTTGTAATTGAAGGAACAGGGCTTTGGGAGATTAAGGAGTCCAGAATCCTGTCATGACCCCAATGTTTAACAAGCCACATTGCCAATAAATAAGAGGTTTTTGTGGGGAGTTCTCATGAGGCTTGGGAATTGCATTTAAACAAGTGTTTTTACCTATTCCATCTAGTACATTGACTATTTAGTCTATAAAGCTTTCATAAACTTATGATACACAGCAACTAATCAATAGTAGTGTTTTTTGAAATGAGGGTAGAAAAGTTGTGGTTCCATGTGAGGAGAAAGTTCGAGGACTTTTCTCAGAAGAGAAATAATTATTAGTGATTAAAACTCAAATTAAGTGTAAGGAATCTAGGAAATAAATTTTTGAAAATAAAAGCCTCTTTTTTATGATTCTCCTCTTTTTTATGAAAACCTAGAAATATGAAGGATACCATAGGATTTCTCTGTGTAGGATGAAAACTTATTTGATAATTAAAAAATTAAATTCATTAACCTCCATCACTGCGTGTGACATGGGCAAAACTAAATCACTTCTGCTTTTATTGGCTACTTCCTCATGGATTTTGAGGTACAAAATCATCAAACTGCTGTTAGAGAATGATGAATTGAAAATATATTTGAAAACTAGCTCAAGTTATGACTATCTTTAGGATGTTGGATTACGTTCCTTTTGAAAACATATGAGGAAATGGTTATTCTAAAATGTTTAAGTGACTCTGCACACAGTTGCTCAGTTGTGTCCTAATTTTTGTGACCCACTGGACTGTAGCCTGCTGACTCCTCTGTCCACGAAATTTTCCAGGCAGGAATACTGGAGTAGGTTGCCATAGGTTTGTTGCATATGGCCTTTATTATGTTGAGGTATGGACCCTTCATACTCACTTGCTGGAGAGTTTTTTTATCATAAATGGTCTTGAATTTGTAAAAAATTTTTTGTACATCTAATGAGATGATCATATTGATTTTATTTTTCAACTTGTTGGTGTAGTGTATAACATTGTTCGATTGTCATATATTGAAAAATCCTTGCATCCCTGGGGTGAATCCCCCTTGATTATGGTATATGACCTTTTTAAAGTATTGTTGGATTCAGATTGTTAGGATTTTTTTGAGGATTTTTGCATCTATTTTTCATCAATAATATTGGCCTATAATTTTCCTTTTTTTGTGGTATCTTTGTCTAGCTTTGGTAGCAGGTCTTTTCCTTACCTACTAACACTCCTCCAAAGAACTCAGTCTCCTCAGAGTGAGATAAGTGGAGGTGAAAGTAGACTGTAAAATAATTACCAATTTGTTCTCTCATAGTATTATAACGTTTTCTGCAATTAAAACTGTTAGGCAACAAAGCAATCTATAGATTCAATGCAATCCCTATCAAGCTACCAACAGTATTTTTCAGAGAACTAGAACAAATAATTTCACAATTTCTTTGGAAATACAAAAAAAAACCTCAAATAGCCAAAGGAATCTTGAGAAAGAAGAATGGAACCGGAGGAATCAACCTGCCTGACTTCAGACTCTACTACAAAGCCACAGTCATCAAGACAGTATGGTACTGGCACAAAGACAGAAATATAGATCAATGGAACAGAATAGAAAGCCCAGAGATAAATCCACGGACCTATGGACACCTTATCTTTGACAAAGGAGGCAAGGATATACAATGGAAAAAAGACAACCTCTTTAACAAGTGGTGCTGGGAAAATTGGTCAACCACTTGTAAAAGAATGAAACTAGAACACTTTCTAACACCATACACAAAAATAAACTCAAAATGGATTAAGGATCCATTTTGCAAATGTAAGACCAGAAACTATAAAACTCCTAGAGGAGAACATAGGCAAAACACTCTCCAACATGAATCACAGCAGGATCCTCTATGACCCACCTCCCAGAATTTTGGAAATAAAAGCAAAAATAAACAAATGGGACCTAATGAAACTTAAAAGCTTTTGCACAACAAAGGAAACTATAAGCAAGGTGAAAAGACAGCCCTCAGATTGGGAGAAAATAATAGCAAACGAAGCAACAGACAAAGGATTAATCTCAAAAATATACAAGCAACTCCTGAAGCTCAATTCCAGGAACATAAATGACCCAATCAAAAAATGGGCCAAAGAACTAAACAGACATTTCTCCAAAGAAGACATACAGATGGCTAACAAACACATGAAAAGATGCTCAACATCACTCATTATCAGAGAAATGCAAATCAAAACCACAATGAGGTACCATTACATGCCAGTTAGGATGGCTGCTATCCAAAAGTCTACAAGCAATAAATGTTGGAGAGGGTGTGGAGAAAAGGGAACCCTCTTACACTGTTGGTGGGAATGCAAACTAGTACAGCCACTATGGAAAACAGTGTGGAGACTTCTTAAAAAATTGGAAATAGAACTGCCATATGACCCAGCAATACTACTTCTGGGTATACACACCAAGGAAACCAGATCTGAAAGAGACACGTGCACCCCAATGTTCATCGCAGCACTGTTTATTATAGCCAGGACATGGAAGCAACCTAGATGCCCATTAGCAGACGAATGGATAAGGAAGCTGTGGTACATATACACCATGGAATATTACTCAGCCATTAAAAAGAATTCATTTGAATCAGTTCTAATGAGATGGATGAAACTGGAGCCCATTATACAGAGTGAAGTAAGCCAGAAAGACAAAGAACATTACAGCATTCTAACACATATATATGGAATTTAGAAAGATGGTAATGATACCCCTATATGCAAAACAGAAAAAGAGACACAGATGTACAGAACAGAATTTTGGGCTCTGTGGGAGAAGGCGAGGGTGGGATGTTTTGAGAGAACAGCATGTATATTATCTATAGTGAAACAGATCACCAGCCCAGGTGGGGTGTTTGAGACAAGTGCTCGGGCCTGGTGCACTGGGAACACCCAGAGGAATCGGGTGGCGAGGGAGGGGAGGGGAATCGGGATTGGGAATACATGTAACTCCATGGCTGATTCATGTCAATGTATGACAAATCCCACTGCAATGTGGTGAAGTAATTAGCTTCCCTCCAACTAATAAAAATAAATGAAAAAAAAAAATAATGAAAAGCTTACTACTAAGTAAAAAATAATAATAATAAATAAATAAAATAAATTTTTAAAAAAATTAAAATGCTGGGCAAATATTTCAAGGATCTTAATCTGAATTTTAGAATTTTACTTAAGAGCCCTCATTTAGGAAATTCCCTAAAGCAATTTGTTTTAATTATTTCAAACCTTGTCCAAGTCAAACATTCCCACCGATGGAAGCTGGTTACTTAAACTATCTTGAAAACATTTTAAAATGCTTCCAAAACATTTCCAAATGATAAAAATCCCCATTCTCTGACAAGGACCTACTCAGAGACAAGTAACGTTCTGCCTTAATTCACATGGAGAGTTAGTAGAGATTGATTTTTCACACTGTGGTAGTTTTCATTCAGAAGAATATTGTTACTTTTAGAACAGATGAAATTAGCACTTCTAAAGTTTGCATTTGACAATGGCTTAAGGAATCAGCTTAATTATTACAACTCATTAGCAATGGAAGCTCTGTGTGTCTGTTTGGACCTCACTAAAAGGAGGGAAATCAAGTTAGGATGCTTACGTGTATAATATGTAACTAATTATTCCAAAACTTAAACATTGCAGCCAATGTATGACAAAACCCACTGAAATGTTGTAAAGTGATTGGCCTCCAACTAATAAAATAATATTTAAAAAAAAAAAAAAAAAAAAAAGAAATAAAGAGACCTTGAAGTAGGACTCTTATAGAAATATGTCCACTTTGGAAATGGGCATAGAGAGGATATGAAGCAGTGGCCTAGCTTTCCCTTCAGAGGTGAAGATAATGAAGAGATGGGAATTCACTTTGGATCTACCTGAGGGATGCACAGTCCCCAGAGTAAAGCAAAAATGAGTCAAAGAGTAGGTCCATAAGAACTAAAGACAGATCACACACTGGGATCTATAATTTCCTTATTCCATATATATATAATTTCTATATATATGCATAATGTATACCCCAGGGAAGAGACTTAGAAAGCTTCTACCCCGTTTTTAACCAAGAACATTACATCATTATACTCACATTAAATCTTCTGTGTCTAATTACTAGCAAGTGTGCGATTAAAGGCTTTATTTTTCTTCCTACTTCCTGAAAGGACTTAATATAATCAGAAATTACACCAGATCATAAACATTTCCTAGGCATATGTCTAGGCTGTCTCCTCTTAGAATCAAAGAAATCAAGCCTCAAGAATCTGAGCTTATGTCTTCAATACCAAGAGTGACAATCAATAATAAGGGAACCAGCTCTATGGTTTTCTGAACTAAGAAGGGTGAGTTTCTGAATTCAACTTACATATCTAATTCAACTTACAATACTTATTCCTTGTTTTGAGGTGATATTTGAGGAACTTAATATATGCCTATTCTTTCTCATTTTGTGTAGTTCTGAGACTCAAGTGAACCCAGGGAATCTCTTGGAGAGGGATCAGAGAATGTTCCAAGACATGAGTGGGCTCAAAACATGTCAGTCAGAAAGTTTCCTCTAGGAGGATAAAACTCACTCTTTCACCTCTATGGTTTTTACTTTCTGACAAGGGAAGTTACTTAATTCTCATAGACTATCATCCTGGATTAGAAACAGAATTCTTGGTTCTGACCACGTGAAGTCTAAAGTGTATTAGAAACCAGTGCCAGGTTGCTAGGGTCACTGAATGAGGAAATGTTGAGATGAAAGTAGAACAACTGTGTCCTAATCCACCCCTCTTCTCCCTTGGTTTTTCCAGAAGGTATGTTTGCATATGGTAGACTGGCCTTGCCTCTGTAGTCTGTTTGTGATATCCTTTGCTATATTTAGCTTATAAAAGCTCTAATTACGGGCAAGTCCACATCGCTGTATTGATAAAGGTAAAGGCAGATTCTATGGGACTAATTTGGGATAGTCTCAGGAATCCACACTGTGTGTACTCTTTAGCGCTGGACTTCCCTGGTGGCTCAGGGGTAAGAATCCGTCTGCTAACGCAGGAGACACAGGTTCATTACCTGGGTTGGGGAAATCCCTTGAAGAAGGAAGTGGTAACCGACTCCAGTGTTCTTGCCTGGGAAATCCCATGGACAGAAGAGCCTTGTGGGTTATAGTCCACGGATTTGCAAAAGAATTGGTCATAAATTAGCAAGTCAACAACAGCAAAATTACTCTTCTGTAGGATGAGACACTGTGGGAAGAGCTGAGTTGTCCTCTAATGAAACAATTTCCTGCTCTATACACAGATTCCCTTAGAGAAGAATGGCTTCTGGAAATGTCTCTTTTGTGACCGAATTCATTCTGTTGGATTAACAGACCATCCAGATCTCCAGCTCCCCTTTTCCTTCCCTTTCCTAGGAATGTACATGGTCACTGTGCTGGGAAATTTGGGATTGATAATCCTAATTGCACTGAATTCACACCTACACACCCCAATGTAATTTTTCCTCTTTAACTTGTCCTTCATCAGCTCAGTTCAGTCACTCAGTCATGCCCAATTCTTTCCAAACCCATGGACTGCAGCACGCCAGGCTACCCTGTCCATCACCAACTCCTGGAGACTACTCATACTCATGTCCATTGAGTTGGTGATACCATCCAACCATCTCAAACTCTGTCATCAAATTCTCCTCCTGCACTCAATCTTTCCTAGCATCAGGGTCTTTTCCAATGAGTTGGTTCTTTGCATCAGGTGGACAAAGTATTGGAGCTTCAGTTTTAGCATCAGTCCTTACAATGAATATTCAGGACTGATTTCCTTTAGGACTGACTGGCTTGATCTTGCTGTCCAAGAGACTCTCAAGAGTCATCTCCAACACCACATTTCAAAAACATCAATTCTTCAGCACTCAGCTTTCTTTATAGTCCACTCTCACATCCATACATGACTACTGACAAACCATAGTTTGGACTAGTTGGACTTTTCTTCTTAAAGTAGTGTCTCCACTTTTTAAACATGCTGTCTAGGTTGGTCATAATTTTTCTTTCAAGGAACAAGTGTCTTTTACTTTCATGGCTGCAGTCACCATCTGCAGTGATTTTTGGAGCCCCCAAAAATAAAGTCTCTCACTGTTTCCACTGTTTTCCCATCTATTTGCCATGAAGTGATGGAACCAGATGCCATTGTCTTAGCTTTCTGAATGTTGAGTTTTAAGCCAACTTTTTCACTCTTCTCTTTCACTTTCACCAAGAGGTCTTTAGTTCTTCTTTGCTTTCTGCCATAAGGGTGGTGTCATCTGCGTATCTGATGTTATTGATGTTTCTCCCAGCAATCTTGATTCCAGCTTGTGCTTCATCCAGCCCAGCGTTTCTCATGATGTTATCTGCATATAAGGTAAATAAGCAGGATGACAATATATAGCCTAGACGTACTCCGTTCCCCATTTGGAACCAGTCTGTTGTTCCATGTCCAGTTCTAAATGTTGCTTCTTGACCTGCATAGAGATTTCTCAGGAAGCAGGTCAGGTGGTCTGGTATTCCCATCTCTTTAAGAATTTTCCACAGTTTTTTGTGATCCACACAAAGTCTTTGGCATAGTTCGAAAAGCAGTAGTACGTGATTTTCTGGAACTCTCTTGCTTTTTTCTATGATCCAGCAGATGTGGAAACTTGTTCTCTGATTCCTCTTCCTTTTCTAAATTCAACTTGAACAACCAGAAGTTCTTCATAGACTTCTGCTATTCTTCCGTGTTTTCACCCAGAATGCTGATTAACTTTATATCAAAGAAGAATATTATTTCTTATATGGGATCCATGATACAGCTCTACTTTTTCAGGTTTTCACCATTTCTGAAATTTATATGCTGACATCAATGGCCTATGACTGCTATGTGGCCATCTGTAACCCACTCTTATATAATGCTGCCATGTCCCCTAAAGTGTGTTCCAGCTTTATGCTTGTTTCCTACTTGACGGCATTTTCTGGTGCCATTGGTCACATTGGATGCATGTTCAGACTGACCTTCTGTGAGCAATCCCCATCAACCATTATTTCTGGGATATCTTTCCTCTGCTCAAGCTCTCCTGCACAAGTATCCACATTAGTGATCTGGTAGTTTTCAATGAGGTGGGCATCAAAATCACTGTGCCCAGTCTCACCATATTTGTCTCTTATGGTCTCATCCTCATCAACATCTTCCATATCAGATCCATGGAGGGCAGGTCAAAGCCTTCAGTACCTGCTGCCCCCACATCATTGCTGTTTCTCTCTTCTTTGGATCATGTATATTTATGTATTTCAAACATTCATTTTCTGGGTCTATGGATGAAAGAAAAGTCTCTTCTCTCTTTTACACCAATGTGGTTGTCATGATGAACCCCTTGATCTACAACTTGAGAAATAAAGATGTGAAAGCTGCTCTGAGAAAAACTCTGAGTAGGAGAAAATTTTGAACAGATAGAGTATCTCTGTGCAACTGGTCACAGGACAGAAATTTCTGTGTTTAATCATAATAGCTTTGTTGAAATCTTTTTGTTCTTTTTTTTTAACCAGGCAGAAGGAAATCTGAGTCACTTCTTTATTTATTTCCACTTTGTGTTGAGCCAGATTTTTCTTGCAGACTGTCTCACCATCTCCCATTTATTAATATTATTTGGAAAAAATGTGTTACCTCTTGTTTCTTTCTCAGTTTGAACATTTTTTTAACCCTCTGAAAATTTAAAACTGCTCTATAGTTGATGAAATCAGGGAACATTAGAGTGAAATAGAATCATTGGGAATGTCTTATCTGCCTCTTTCCATTGGGAGCATGAATCAGACAATATTTTCTCTTCCCGTCTTTTCAGTCTTCTTTGAGCAAGAATGTATCTCCTTAAATGCCTGAGATGGAAGGTTCCATAATGTTGGTTAAGTATAAACAACTTTAGTTCTCTAAACATTATGCATTATGATTATGGAAAATTTTTTCTTAGTTTGCACATCCAGTCCTGCACATAACATATTGTTAAAATATATTACCTGGATGGGAGAACTAAGTTGAGAGTGGTATTTTGCTTCTACTTTATGTCATCGTTTTTGTTTCAGTAAACATGGAAAGGAGAAAATACCCTAATTTGAAAGTTGACTTCGTCTTTGGGTAGTATATGAATTTTTCTCAGGGTGGGTATCAGAAAAGTTTACAGCAGTATCAAGAAAGCTTTTTGGATGTGTCTCCTCAGCCTATGAAACAAAAGTAAAGTTAAGCAAAACGGACTGCATCAAACTGATAAGACATTGTACACCACAAGAAACTTAGCAAATGAAAAATCATTCTGCTGAATGGGAGAGGATATTTACAAACAATACGCCTGATAACAGGCTAATATCCAAAATCTACAAATAACCTGTATTACTCAGCATCTAGAAAACAAAGAACCCAATTAAAAATGGGCAGAGGTGTATTTTTTCAAAGACATATGGATGACTACCAGACCCATGAAACAATGCTCAGCTTCACTAATCTTTAGAAAAATGCAAATCAAATCCAAGGAGATACCTCACTACTGTCAGAATGGCAAACAAAAAGACAACAAGTGAAATTTGTTACTGACAATGTGGAGAAAAAGGACTGCTTATGCACCATTGGCAGCATGTAAACACAATGGAAAACAGTGTGACGTTTTCTCAAACATTTAAAAATAGAACTACTATAGAGTCCAGCCACTCCACTCCTGAGTATTTACCTAAAGGAAACAAAATCACTAATTCAAAATATATACATACCCTGAATTTCACTGCATCATTTTTTATAATAGCCAAGATACGTTTGCCTAATGGCCCAATGATATAATAGATGAATGGATAAAGGAGATGTGGTGTATATTTATACAATGGAATATATCTTATACATAAGAATGAAATTTTGCTATTTGAGACAACATAAATGAACTTACAGAATGTAAAGAGAAATAAGTCAGATAGAGAAAGACAAACACTGATTTCTCTTATGATTTCACTTATATTTCGAATCTACAAAACAGAAAAAAAGTAACAACATAGGTAAGCAGAAGCTCTTACAGATACAGAGAATAAACAGATTGTTTCCAGAGGGAAGGAAGAGGGGATTGGAGAGAAATTGGTGAGAGAGTCTAAGAGGTATAATCTTCCAGTTACAAAATAAACGAGTGATAGGCATGAACAGTGTGGGGAAAGTAGTTGATTATAGTGTAGTATCTTTATGCTGAAAGTTGGTAACAAGACATATTGGTGTTAATTTCAAAGTGTATAGAAATAGAAAATCAGTTTATTATCCATTAGGAATTAATAGAATCTTGTTGGTAAAGTAAACTTTAAAAGCAAACAAAGAAACAGATGTTTGGAAAAATAGATTAGACTTATGGTTACCAAGTGGGCTTTTCTTGTGGCTCAGCTGGTAAAGAATATGCCTGCAATGTGGGAGGCCTAGGCTTGATCCCTTGGTTGGGAAGATCCCCTGGAGAAGGGAAGGGTTACCCGCTCCAGTATTCCAGCCTAAAGAATTCCATGGACTATATAGTCCATGGGGTCACAAAGAGTTGGAAATGACTGAGCGACTTTCACTTTCATGGTTACCAAAGGTGGGGATCTGGAGAGAAGAGGAAGTAGATGAAGATAGGACAAATGCCCTGTTCTAAGATAAATAAATATTGGATGTAATATACAATATGATAAGTATAAATAACACTGCTGTATTAGGGTTCTCATTACAAAGAAAAAGGATACTTTTTCCCGTTTTATTTTGTATCCATATCAGATGATGGGTGGTCTTATTGTGGTTATTACTTCATGATGCATGTAAATCAAATCATTATACTGTACATCTTAAACTTACACAATGCCATATGAAAAAAGGGAAATTGTTAGTCTTTCAATACTGTCCTAGTCTTTATGACCCCATAGACTGTGCCAAAAGCTCCATGGAAATGTCCAGATAAGAATACTGGAGTAGGTAGCCATTTCTTTCTCCAAGGGATATTTCTATCCCAGGGGTTGAACCCAGGTCTCTTGCATTGCAGGCAGATTCTTCACCATCTGAGCCATCAGGGAAGTGATTATATTTCAAAATCCAGAAGAAACATGTTTAAAAATGGAAAAAAGATTTTATGTGTTTGGATTTGAATGTATTCTAGATACTAGGTATTTATCAATATTATATTTAAATAATATGCTAGGTATATTATTTAAAAGATATACTAGGTATATTATTTAAAAGTATTTCTTCCATTCTGTTAGTCCTCTATTCATTATCTTGATGATATCTTTGAAACCTCAAAAGTTTTCAATTTCATGATGTTCAGCATCCACTTTTTCATTTGTCCTTTATTAGTCATATCTAAGAACCATTGTCCATCCCAAAGCCAAAAAGATTTACTCTGATGATTTCTTCTAGGAGTTTAATAACATTACCTTTCATATGTAGATATGAGGTTTATTTTGAGCTAACTTTCTTATTTTGTGGAGTGCTCCAAATTCATTCGTTCAAAATTAACTTTATTATTCTAGTAACTTTTGCTGGAAAGACTACTCTATCACATAATCTTGGCATCACTGTTGAAAATCAAGTGAGCATAAATGGAATTGCTTATTTTTGTATTCTGTGATACACACACACACACACACACACACACACACACATATCCTTCACACGTGTGTATTTAAATGTAGCAAATTCATATCTATGCTTTAACTTCATTTTCTTTCACTTCATTTCTCTAATGTGCCTGTATCACTATTTTTAAATGTATTTATTTAAAATCTTTTTTTCCATTGGTTAAAAACAAAGGTAGTTATGGTGTTATAGTGTTTTCAGTGTACAATTTGTGACCATGGTGACAGTAAGGGAGAGGGTAGAGAGGTAAAAGGAAGAGGCTGTATACTTTCTTCTCCTGAAGTCATTTCTGGAAAAGCTGCTTCCTTTGCCTATTAATATTTCTCTAAAGGGCTCAAAGCCTTCTTCCAATGAGATAAGAGGAAATTGAAATGGAAAATAATTAGCTTTTATTACCTTATAGTATTATAACTTATAGTTTTCTGCAGTTAAAATATATTAAACATATATTTCCAGGATCTTAGTCTGAATATTAAAATTTTCTCCAGAGCCCTCATGTGGGAAATTACCTAAAGCAATATTTTCTTCTAATTCATATTTACTTAAGTCAAAACTTCCACCAAAAGCAGTTGTTTACCTAGATTATCATGAAAACATTTCAAAATATTTCCAAAACATTTCCAAATGATAAAATTCCCATTCTCTGATAAGGCCTTACTTGGACCAAATAACTTTCTTCCTTAATTCCCAAGGAGAGTTATCAGAGATTAATTTTCACACTGTAGTAGTTTTGATTCAAAAGAACATTTTTACTTTTAAAACAGATGAAATCTGTAAGAAGGCATTCCCCTTTAGGAAAAAGTCTTTAGAGCAAGTGTTATGTTCCTTGTGTATCATCTATTATGTTATAGACTTTTTAGAGAGTTTTTGATCTAACATATCTCAGAGGCAACAAAATGTCCCTATAAGTGAGCTGTTGATAGGATTGTTGGTACCCCAGATAGGATAAATTCCAGATTATTGCACTTTCCTTCAAATAATGCAGATTCCATTACATTGTGGAATTTGCTAGAATGAATTTCTGAGTCCTATTTCTCTTTCGATCTTTTCAGAAGTTTTCAGCTATGGAACTGTTTGAGGAACTGAAAGGGCACTCAAACATGGCCACTTGGCTCTGAAGAGAACATGAAAACTGCACTGATCACGTGAATTGTGGATTGTCAGGTCCTCTTTGTGCTGGTTTATCTTTACTTAGTGTCTTCCCTAGTGGCTCTGATGGTAAAGAAACTGTCTGAATGTGAGCTCCAGGTTCAATCCCTGGGTCAACATGATCACCCAGAGAAGGGAATGACAACCCATTCAGTATTCAGGGTCTCAGGAACACAGTCAGGTTCAGTTTAGTTCAGTCACTCAGTCACGTCCAACTCTTTGTGATCCCACGGACTGCAGCACACCAGACTTCCCTGTCTATCACCAACTGTCGAGGTTTACTCAAACTCATGTCCATCAAGTCAGTGGTGCGTTCCAACCAACTCATCTTGTGTTGTCCTCTTCTCCCACATTCAATCTTTCCCAGAAGCAGGATCTTTTCTAATGAATCAGCTCTTTACATCAGGTAGCCAAAGTATTGGAGCTTCAGCTTCAGCATCAGTCCTTCCAATGACTATTCAGGACTGATTTCCTTTAGGATTGACTGGTTTGATCTCCTTGGTGTCCAACGGACTCTCAAGAGTCGTCTCCAACACAACAATTTAAAAGCATCAATTCTTCTGTGCTCAGCTTTTGTTATGGTCCAACTCTCACATCCATTCATGACTAGTGGAAAAACCAAAGCTTTAGCTATATGGATGTTTGTGGGCAAAGTAAAGTCTCTGCTTTTTAATATGCTGTGTAGGTTGATCATAGCTTTTTTCCCAAGGAGCAAGCATCTTTTAATTTCATGGCTGCAGTGATCATCTACAGTGATTTTGGAGCCACAAAAATAGTCTGTCACTGTTTCCACTGTTTTCCCATCTATTTGCCATGAAGTGATGGGACCAGATGCTATGATCTTAGTTTTCTGGATGTTGAGTTAAGCCAGCTTTTTCACTCTCCTCTCTCACCTTCATCAAGAGGCTTGTTAGTTCCACTTCACTTTCTGCCATAAGGATGGTGTCATCTGCATAAGTTAGAAAAGGCAGAGGAATCAGAGATAAATAAGCAGGGTGGCAATATGCAGCCTTGACATACTCCTTTCCCAATTTGGAACCAGTCTGTTGTTCCATGTCCAGTTCTAACTGTTGCTTCGTTTGACCCATACACAGGGTTCTCACGAGACAGGCTAGGTGGTCTGGTATTCCCATCTCTTTAAGAATTTTCCATAGTTTGTTGTCTAGCGTCTCTTATTAAATATCATAAGCATTTGTGAAGTTTCCTGGAGTATTTATAGCCTCAGTTCATATAATTAATAATTTTCTCTTTACATTGGATCCTTTTCCATAATACTACATATGTATCATACATCTTCTTACCTAATTTAGTTTGATTAGTAGATTTAAATATTATACAATATTTTGAGAAGATTCTAAATAAATAATACAGAACTATTTAAAGTTTCAAAGAAGCCAAAAATTAAAATTTCAAATAGCACAATCTTTACTTTGATTCACCAGAAATTTAGTGCCTATTGGTCTTTTCCATTTCTCTCTCTTAGGCATTGTCATGAAAAAAAAAAAATCAATAAATCACATAATCATGACAGCACAAGTCACTGTTTTGTGTGTTGAGGAACTCCTTTTTTATGAGCAGCTTGAAGACCTTTTTTGAGAGTTTGATGCTTTTCTACTAGCAAGAGAACCCTCTTTTATTATAGAGTAATATTCTTAACCTGCTTTCCAATATATATAAGCAATGTGTGTAAATATAGGCACATATTTTTATTTTTCACACACAAGCACACATATACTTATAAAATAGGTTGAACTTCCCAAGACAAGTAAAAATTGACAAGTAAAAACAGCAAAAACAAAAAGACAAGTAAAAAGTAAAAATTCTCCAATTTTCTTTTTCAGATTTTTGAGAAGGTTAAAATTTTTACAAAGGTTAATATGCACAAAATACGTATATTAATCAAAATGGTATTTTCATAGCTTCTCATCAAAGATAAAACAGACTCAATTTCTTCCTTAGTTATAACAAAGGTTTAATCAAAGTTTTGAGAATTATACTTTTAATTCATGCTTCAATTTTCAAATGGGTAATGGAGAACCATTGAAGATATTGAACCAGAGAGGGACAGAGCTGTGATTTCAAACCTCAGTGTTTAGGGCTAAATAGGAGCATCTTGGAAAAAACTAAAATTATCATTGGGAAGCACTAACGTTCAACATTATAGTAGTTCAGCTTAAACACAAAAAGCCAGAGGTTGTGTGGTGGCTGAGGTACATGGGTGGAGGTCATTGTGCTTCTAGATGTTACGGTTTAGCATTTGAAAAATGTTGAATACATTCTCGGACAAAAACAACATGATTATCAGAAGTATTAATTAAGTTCCTCCCATGTCCTCTGCATAGTGCTTAGATCTGGGGGCTAAACAGTAAACAAGATAGGAAAAATATTTTTCCTTATAGAATTTAGAGTTTATCAAGGAACACGGGTATTCAGGGGTGAAAAATAACTCTGATGTGTGTTATGATGGAGAATCTAGTAGAATTTGTTAAAACATGAATAAAGACAGCTGATGTGTATTGACTATTGACCATATGCCAGACACTGATTCAGTCATTTTACTTAGACATTTTTCATTTAATTAACTCAGCAGCACGATAAAACAGATACCATCTTTACCATCCAATTTTACAACTTTGAACTGAAAGATTAAATAAATTGCCCAAAGAATTATAGGATGTAAGTAAATTAAGATTCACAATGCTCTCTCTACCTCCATAGTCCCTACTCATTTCTATAATGAGAAGAAATTGATAACTCCGATTACTGATATGTTGCAGAAAATGACCAAGTGAGAGAATCAGGTAGAAATTACAAGATTGTTTTTTTTTTTTGTTGTTTGTTTGTTTTTTAAGTATAAGCTGTAGAAAGAATAGATAACTTTGCGAGTTATTTCAGAGACATTTCATAGTGAGAAGAGCTGAAGTGAGTTTCTGAAACATTTGAAAAATTTCTGATGACGAAACACAGAAATCTGGAAATAGGAGTCTAACAGATGATATGTCCATTTGGAAAACTGGAATAAAAAGGGAATGAGGCAATGTAGTGGCTTTGTGTTCTGAGGTGAAGATAATGAAGAGATGGGAATCTACTTTGGATCTACACTGATCCAAAGTGGATCCATACATATGATCCACTCCCTAGGGAAAAGATTGAGAAGCTTCTAGCCTGTTTTTGCCAAGTGCACTTATCACTACACTCACTTTGAATCCTCTGTGTCTAATCCAGTAGCAAGCATGATAATTAAAAGGCTTTATTTTCTCTGATACTTGAAAGGACTGAAATAATTATCAGAAATCATAATAGTTCAGAAAGACTTCTCAGGCTCACACCTCTCAGGATAAAAGAAATCAACCTCAGGAATCTGAAATAGCATTTCCAGTCCCAACTGGGTAAAGGCCAAGAATAAGGGAGTCGGCCCTGAGGTTTTCTGAACTAAGATGAGTTTCTGAATTGAATTTACATGCTTCTTCCCTGTTTTGAAATGAAACTACAGTGACTGAATGCATGCCCAATCTTTCTCATTTTCTGCAGATCTGAGACTTACATGAAAGTGGCGGAGGAATCTGTTAGACGTACATCAGAGAATGTTTAGAGACACTCGATGGCTCTGTCCTGGTCTGTCCTTCTTGCCCTTTGTGTTTCCAGAAATTTATTTGCATATAACAGTACTGGACTTAACTCTGAAGTTTGTGATTTCCTTTGCTGCTTTTAGCTTATTAAAGTCCACATCACTCTGTATCCTGATAAAGGTAAAGGCAGATTCTGTGGGACTAGGTAGGACTAGTCTGTGACATTCCCAGTGTTCACCCTCCCTTGTAGATGAGACCCTGTGGCAAGGGCTGGGTTGCTCTCTAATGGAGCCCTTTCTCCTGGGTCCACAGATTCCCTTAGAGAAGAATGGCTCCTGGAAATGACTCTGTGACTGAATTCATTCTGTTGGGATTAACAGACCAACCAGATCTCCAACTCCCCCTATTCTTCCTGTTTCTAGGAATGTACATGGTCACTCTATTGGGAAATCTGGGATTGATAATCCTAATTGCACTGAATTCACACCTGCACACCCCCATGTACTTTTTCCTCTTTAACTTGTCCTCTATAGACCTCTGTTATTCTTCTGTGTTTACACCAAAAATGCTAATTAATTTCATATCAAAGAAGAATGTTATTTCTTATATGGAGTGCTTGACTCAGCTCTACTTTTACTGTTTTTTGCCATTTCTGAATGCTATCTGCTGACATCAATGGCCTATGACCGCTATGTGGCCATCTGTAAGCCACTTTTGTATAATGTTATCATGTCCCCTAAAGTGTGTTCCAGCCTTATGCTTGCTTCCTACTTGATGGCATTTTCTGGTGCCATGGCTCACACTGGATGCATGCTGAGACTGACCTTCTGTGATGCAAACACCATCAACCATTATTTCTGTGACATCCTCCCTCTGCTCCAGCTCTCCTGCACAAGTACCTATATCAATGAATTGGAAATGTTCATCGTGGTGGGCATCAACATCATTGTGCCCAGTTTCATAATCTTTGTCTCTTATGGTCTTATCCTCTCTAACATCCTCCGTGTCAAGTCCACGGAGGGCAGATCCAAAGCCTTCAACACCTGCAGTTCCCACATCATTACTGTTTCTCTGTCCTTTGGATCAGGGGCATTTATGTACCTCAAACCATCTTCTGCTGTGTCTATGGATGAGGGGAAAATCTCTTCTGTCTTTTATACCAATACTGTTCCCTTCCTCAATCCACTAATTTACAGCATGAGGAACAAAGATGTCAAACATGCTCTGAGAAAAACCCTGAGGAGGAGACAGTTTTGATCAAAAACACTCACTGTGTGCATGAGTTACAGGACAGTGAGATTCTGTTTAGATTTAGTGACAGCTTTCTTACCATATTCTTTCTATTATCTTTTTTCCTTGCACCGTGAGGAAACTTGAGTCCTGCTCGAATAATTTATTTGCATTTTTATATAAGTATTTGTTTTTCCCACTGTTTTCAAAGTACATATCACCTCTATTTCCTGCTGAGTAATATCATTAAATAGTAAATATATTATCTCTTTGCTTTCTTTGTCATTGTGAAATTATTTTTTTCACTGGGGAAAGATGAATACTGTCCAAATAATGCATTTCGGAACACTAGACAATTCCAGTTGAGCTATTTCAAATCCTAAAAGATGTTGCTGTGAAAGTGCCACACTCAGTATGCCAGCAAATTTGGAAAACTCAGCAGTGGCCACAAGACTGGAAAAGATCAGTTATCATTCCAGTCCCAAAGGAAGGCAACGCCAAAGAATGCTCAAACTACTACACAATCGCACTCATCTCACACTCTAGCAAAGTAATGCTCAAAACTCTCCAAGCCAGGCTTCAACAGTACATCAACTGTGAACTTCCAGATGTTCAAGAGGCAGTTAGAAAGGCAGTGGAATCAGAGATAAATTGCCAGCATCTGTTGGATCATTGAAAAAGCAAGAGAGTTCCAGAAAAACATCTACTTCTGCTTGATTGACTATGCCAAAGTCTTTGACTGTATGGATCACAATAAACATGGAAAAATTCTGAAAGATGGGAATACCAGACCTCCTGACCTGCCTCCTGAGAAATCTGTATGCAGGTCAAGAAGCAACAGTTAGAACTGGATATGGAACAACAGACTGGTTCTACATCGGGAAAGGAGTACATCAAGGCTGTATATTGTCACCCTGCTTAATTAACTTATATGCAGAGTACACCATGAGAACTGTTGGACTGCATGAATCAAGATTGCTGGGTGAAACAATAACCTCAGATATGCAGTTGACACCAACCTTGTGGCAGAAAGTGAAAAAGAACTAAAGAGCCTTTTGATGGATGTGAAAGAGGAGAGTGAAAAGGCTGGCTTAAAACTCAATATTCAGAAAACTAAGATAATGACATCCGGTCCCATCACTTTATGGCAAATAGATAGGAAAACAATGGAAACAGTGAGAGACTTTATTTTGGGGGGCTTCAAAATCACTGCAGATGGTGACTGCAGCCATGAAAGTAAAAGACACTTGCTCCTTGGAAGAAAAGCTATGAACAACATAGATAGCATATTAAAAAGTGGAGACAATACTTTGCCAACAAAGGTCCATCTAGTCAAACCTATGGTTTTTCCAGTAGTCATGTATGGATGTGAAAGTTGGTCTATAAAAAAAGTTGAGTGCCAAAGAATTGATGCTTTTGAACTGTGGGGTTGGAGAAGATTCTTGAGAGTTCCTTGGAGAGCAGGGAGATCCAACCAGGCCATCCTAAGGGAAATCAGTCATGAATATTCATTGGAAAGACTGATACTGATGCCGAAACTCCAATACTTTGTCCACCTGATGCAAAGAACTGGCCCACTGGAAAAAGCCCTGATGCTGGGAAAGATTGAAGGCAGGAGGAGAACGGGAAGACAGAGGATGAGATGGTTGAATGGCATCTCCAATTCAATGGACATGAGTTTGAGTTGTATGGAGAAGGAAATGGCAACCCACTCTAGTACACTTGCCTGGAGAACCTCATGGACAGAAGAGCCTGGTGGGCTACCATCCCTGCATTCGCAAAGAGTCAGACATGACTGAGCAACTAACATACACACACACAGACAGACACACACACACAGGCAGTTGTATGGAGAAGGAAATGGCAACCCACTCCAGTACTCTTGTCTGGAGAACCTCATAGAGAGAGGAGCCTGGCGGGCTACAGTCCATGGGGTCGCAAGAGTCAGACATGACTGAGCAACTAACACACACTCACAAGCTCCAGGAGTTGATGATGGACAGGGAGGCTTGGCATGCTGCAGTTCATGGTGTTGCAAAGAGCTGGACATGACTGAGCAACTGAACTGAACTGTACTGAACTGAGACTGGAAGTATATCACTGGAAGTGTTTTCATCTGTCACTTGCAATAAGAAGGATGATTAAGATATTCTGTTTTTACTCTTAACTTCCCATATTTCCCCTGGGAATAATATATCTTGTTTAAATGCCAGAGATTGAAGGTTCTAAGACTGTCAAGGATAATCCATTTTGCATCTGTAATTGTTTGGTGTAAACTTCTTTCAACAGTTTTATTTTTTACTTTTGTCAGTCAAAGTGACACATAACTGATCATCAAAATACATGTTTTGCATGGATGGGAAAGGGAAGCCAAGAGTGGATAATGATTTACATAAAGTCAGCACAACTCTAAAAAGAAAAAGAGGTAGATAGCATCAGTTATAGGCGATAAATCATGAGGAGTAATTGCATCAAGAAAGGAAGAAGTAATTTACACAGAACTATGTTGGATAGTGAAAATGCTTACCTATGGATCCACTCTTTGTGGATGGCCCTAGAAATACTCTCTAGATCACCAGATTTCTCTAGATAGGGTGAAAGCTTAAGTTATTTAAGATTTAAAATGTTAAACCAACAGGGCTAGATGACTTTTGAATAACTAGATTATTTCTGGGATTTTTTTACTTTTATGTGGCTACACTCATACAGATTTCTTAGGTAGAGAAACATCAAATTGCAGCTTGGAGAATAATGATAATGTGAAAGAAATATTTGGTGAATAAAACACATTATGAGAGATGATGCTGAATCAATTTTTTAGGCAAAAATGTGCTACTTTAGAACTCCTCAATATGCTGTTTCAGTGAAAATGTAAACATTTTCTAAGGTAATTTAAGTAATATTCTTTGCTTAAAACTTTCTTAATCTCCAGTCAGTATTTGTGCATTTTGAAATTTGTCAAAGCTGATTTTTGACTGGTTTGTTTTTAGATGTTCAGCACAAAGAAATCCTTGGCTGATGGTTTTCAATGACCACTCATATTCCATCATCTGACTGCAATACGAACATGATTTATTTTTTCTTAACAATTTCTATTCATATAAAATGTACCATATTGGTTAGAGTTGATTTGTTTAATCTAATGTTTCCTATATAAACTTGTTTTTCAAATGAAAACAACTGTGTCTCTAAACAAGTGAATGTAACTGGGCCATTTGGAAACCTACTGAGTTAGAGCTACATCTACTCTGTTATGTAATTTATAATGATTTGAATATCCCCAAAGTGAGTTGAGCCCGGTCACTAATCTTTTGAGAACCTCAAAATTAATATGAAACCTGTTCATCTGCATAAAATAACTGCTTTTTGAAAGGAGTAATTTTTATCTTTGACTAACTTAAAAATTTTAAGTAACATAGAATACAGGGTGAAAGTCGCTCACTTGTGTCTGACCCTTTGCCACCCCATGGAATTCTCCAGGCCAGAATACTGGAGTGGGTAGCCTTTCCCTTTTCCAGGGGATGTTACCAACCCAGGGATAGAACCCAGGTCCCCCACATTGCAGGTGGATTCTTTACCAGCTAAGTCACAAGGGAAGTCCAACTTAGAATACAGTTTGAAATAACTGGAGGTGGTAACATGCTAAAGGAGGCAACTAAATCATGTTTTAGTTAACAATGGGACTGTGTATCTCTGTATTTGGGCTTCTTTTAAGTGGGTGGGGGATCGAGTCAGAATATTGTACATACATAGTACAGTTATCCTTAGTAGCTTTTCTTTTGTTGAATTATGTGATTGGCACTGAAGAGTGTTGAGGGAAGTTACAGTTCTGCTGAAGGTACTAAAGCTTAAAGTCAACCTCATAAGCCCTGGATTTCTCTGTGCCCATGAACCAGGACACAGCTTTCTCTAAGTTGGTGTGAAATGTGGATTCTTTTTCAAAATGCTACATCATGTATATACATTTTCTTATCTAATTTATATGCACTAGTGATTTCAAATATTATACAATGTATTGGGAAGATTCTAAATAAGAAACGGAAAGCTAAGATGTTTCAAATAAGCCTACTTTCAAAATTTCACATGACATAATTTTAATTTTCATTCATCATCATTCATCAGGGCTGAGCAGTCTCCCAGCTCTGTCTTTTAAATGCTGCCATACTGAAAATGAGCTTCCCTTGTATCTCAGTTGGTAAAATACCTGCCTGCAATATAGGAGACTCAGGTTCAATTCCTGTGTTGGAAAGATCCCTGGAAAAGGAAATGGCACTCTACTCCACTTCTTGCCCAGAGAATCCCATGGATAGTGGAGCCTGGTGAGCTATAGTCCATGGAGTTGCAGAGTTGGACATGACTTAGCAACTAAACCACCATACTGGGTCGGGGGGGGGGGGAAGTCCCATAATTGGGGAATCCAAGTCATTATTTTGTTTGTTGAGACCCTCTTTTTTTGGAGCATTTGCAAACATATTTTTGAGATTTTGATGCTTTTCTATCAATAAAAGAACTTTCTTTTATCATAGAATGATATTCTTCTCCCTTCTTCTACTCAACATAAGTAACATTTTAAAATATAGACCCATGTAGGTTTATTTTTCAAACACAAACGTGTATATTTCTAAAATGGGTTGAGTCTCCCAAGAGAACTGAGTGGTCTCTGAAAAGTAAACATTATTCAGCATTGTTTTATATGTTTTGAGAAGGCTAAAATTTTGTACCATATGTAATATGTGAAAAATAATTTGATCAATGAAAATGGTCCTTTCATGGCTTCTCATCAGGGAAAACTCTGACTCAATTTCATCTTTAGTTTTAACCAACCCAAAATAGTTTTGAGAATTATATTTTTACTACATAGCTCCATTTGTCAAATGTGTAAAGGAGAATCATTGGAAGTTCTTGAACTAGGGAGGGACAAATCTGTGTTTTCAGAACTTACTCTAGCAGCAATGTTCATGACCAATTAAGAGTGAATATGTGGGAAAATGATAAAAATAATAGTTAGAAGCCACTACAGTTCAACATTACAGTAGTTCAGTTTAAAGACAAATTGAGAAATTGTGTGGTGGTTAAAGGATATGGATGAGGTCATTGTGGTTGTACATGTTACAGTTTAACATAAGAGAAGGTTTGAGTGTATTCTGAAAGCTCTTAGACAAAATTAATATGAGTTTCAGAAGTACTCATTGAATTCTTTCTGTGTACTCTGTGTTGTTCTTAGATTCAGGATCCAAAGAGTTAACAAGATAAAATAAATGTTTGTCCTTATAGAATTTACAGTTTATAGACAACACAAAGGGGGAAGTCTGATGAGTGTTTTGTAACAGAATCTAGTGAAAGTTGTGAGAACATGAATAATAACAGCTGACATTTATTGTCTATCATATGCCAGATGGTGTCCAAACCATTTAACATTTTTTTCATTTAATTAACACAACAGCTCTATGAAAAGGACTCTATTTGAGCTTTCCTTATTTTACATAGAAGAAACAAGAGATTAAGTAACTTTTCCCAAATGATGTAGTTTGTAAAAGAGGAAGAAGGAAGGTAGGATTCACAATACTCTAACTCCATGGCTCCTATTCTTTTCTATGATGAGAACAAATTGATAACTGAAACATTACAGAAAATGACCAATAGAAGAGTCAGGTAGAAATTTCAGGTACATGTTAAAAGCATAAACTATAGAAGGGATTTACTATACTACAGATTCTTTCAGAGACATCTCAGAGACAGAACAACTGAAATGAGTCACTGCAACATTTTTAAGAATTTCTGATTAAAAACAATAATAACAAAGAAACCTGAAAGTGCATCTCTTTCACAAATATGTCCATTTAGTAAATATAAATAAAGAGGTAATTAGGCAATTTCGTAGCTTTCCCTTCAGAGGTGTAGATAATGAGGAGATGGGAATTCACTTTGGATATACCTGAGGGATGTACAGTCCCTAGAACAAAGCAAAAATGAGTAAAAGAGTAGGTCCAAAAGAAATAAAGACAGACTGTGAACTGGAATTCATAATTTCCTTATTCTGTATTTTACATATAATCTACACCCTGGAGAGGAGACCGAGCAAGCTTCTAACCAGTTTTTCAACAAGTGCACTACATCATTACACTCACATTAAATCTTCTGTGTCTAATCAAGTAGCAAGTATGATAACAAAAGGATTATTTTCTTCTGTCACTGGACAACACTGAAAATATCAGAAATTATAGAAGTTCAGAAAGATTTCCAGAGCACAGGTGAATTAATATCTATCTCTTCTTGTCTAAAATCAAAAGGATCAAGCTCAGAGAACGTGAAATGACATTTCCAGAACCAACAGGGTAAAGACCTAGGGTAAGGGAGCCAGACCTGAAGTTTTAAGACAAAGTTGGGTGAGTTTCTGAATTTAATTTACAATACTTATTCTTTGTTTTGAGGTGAAAGTCCATGGACCATTCTTTCTCATTTTGTGCTGTTGAGTCTCAAGTGAAGCTAGTGGAAGCATCTGTTGGAGAGGAATTGGAGAATATTAGAGGGCTCAAAGGACATAACAGTCAGGCAGATTCCTCTAAGTTGGTAGATCTCTCCTTCTACCTTTATGACTTTTACTCTGTGACAAGGATGGTAACTTAATTCTCATAGACTTGGGTCTCTTCATCTTGATTTAGAAAGTGTTCTTGGTTCCTGCCCCATAAGGTCTATCTGCAATGAGAAGACTGGTGAGGGAAGAGTTGACATGAATGAAGGAATGTTGAGATGAGAGTAGAAGAATCGCATCCTTGTCCATCCTTCTCTTCCCTGGGTTTTCCCAGAAGGTATGTTTGCATATGGCAACACTTGCCTTCCCACTCTAGGATGATTATCATGTCCTTTGTTATATTTAGCTTATAAAAGTTCGAATAAAGGCAAGTCCACATCACTCTGTATACTGATAATGGAAAAGACAGACTCTATGGGACCAGTTTGGGATAGTGACAGGCGTTCAAAAATGTGTATACTCTTTCATAGGAGGAGAAACAGTGGAAGAGCTGAGTTGTTCTTTAATGGAACCCTTTCTCCTGTGTCCACAGATTCCTTTAGAGAAGAATGGCTCCTGGAAATGGGTCTTTCCTGACTCAGTTCATTTTGATGGGATTAAAAGACCAACCAGATCTCCAGCTCCCCCTTTTCTTCCCATTCCTAAGAATGTATGTGGTCACTGTGATGGGAACCTGAACTTGATAATCTTAATACAGCTGAATTCACATCTACACATCCCCATGTACTTTTTCCTCTTTAACTTGTCCCCTATAGACCTCTGTTATTCTTCTGTGTTTACACCCAAACTGCTGATTAACGTCACATCAAAGAATATTATTTCTTACATGGGGCACATGACTCAGCTCTACTTCTGTTTTTTTGTCATTTCTGAAATCTATGTGCTGACATCCATGGCCTATGACTGCTATGTGGCCATCTGTAACCCACTCTTGTATAATGCTGCCATGTCCCCTAAAATGCGTTCCAGCCTTATACTTGGTTACTACTTGACAGCACGTTCTGGTGCCATGGCTCACACTGGATGCTTGCTGAGACTGACCTTCTGTGATGCAAACACCATCAACCATTATTTCTGTGACATCCTCCCTCTGCTCCAGCTCTCCTGCCCAAGTACTTACATCAATGAGCTGGTAGTTTTCTTCATGTGTGAGGCAAGCAGAAGTAACGCAACTTAGATTAGAAGTAGGCCTTCCTACTTGGTAAGATTATCAGGTAGCTTTCGCTTAACAATGGCCACTGTTTTCCAATTCGAACCAATTAGCTTTCACTTAACACTGACCGATGTTTGCCATTTAGGAAATTAGAAATGGGGCGGAAACACCCAGGAAAGTCCCGCGCGCACGAAAGTATTGACCAATGAAATTGCTTTGCAAACATGTAACCAATCCGCTTCTCACCCTATAAATTTTCGTAACAGCTTGGGCTCGGGTCTCTCTGACCCTCACCACTGCGTTGGTTGCGGCAGGGAGTCCTGGTTCGAATCAGTAATAAACTTCCCTTCCTGAGAGTTTCATTGATTGGAAGCCTTCTCTCTTCCTGCTCGGGGATTGGGACATCGGGCATAACACATGGCAGGCATCAAAATAATTTTGTCCAGTATTACCATCTTTGTCTCTTATGGTCTCATTTCCTCCAACATCTTTCACATCAGCTCCACGGAGGACAGGTCCAAAGCCCTAAACACTTGCAGTTCCTACATAATTGCTGTTTCTCTCTTCTTTGGATCAATGTCATTTATGGATCTCAAACCATCTCCTGCTGGGTGTATGGATGAGAGAAGTATCTCTTCTGACTTTTACACCAATCTGCTTGCTATGATGAACCCCTTGTTCTACAGCTTTAGAAATTAAGATGTGAAAACAGCTCTGAGAAAAACAGTAAATGGGATACAGTTTTGACTAGCAACAGCATTTTTGTTTGTTTTATAGTCTCCTCTGAAGAGTTAGATACTGAGAACCTATGAGTTTATCACCACTATAGTATGTTTGCTTTTTTAATATTTTTAGATGTTCACCCTAACAGTTTTTAACTCCTCACTGTATCCTTGATTTGTAGTTTTCAATGAAGTTTTCACTCATAACACATCCCCTGATCTCAATATCAACATGTATGATTTTCATTTAAAAGATCTTTTTATATAAAACCATTGACCTAGATTGCTATTTTTTCATTTATCTGCTATCCCTTTTTATAAAATTGTCTTCCTTATACACAGAGAAGTGGATCTAAATTAGTCAATAATGATCACACTCTTTATAACTTTTGTAGGTATGCAGAGGTGCACTACTCTATTCTCTATTTTACCATTATTTGAGGTGCCAAAAATGTTCAACAGCTGGTCACAGATCTTCCATTTGAGAAGCCTCAAAATAGAAATTAAATTTGTTTCATTTTTAGAAAAAATGAACATTCAAATTAGGTTTCATTCCATCAGATTATTGTCAGAAAATAATTTTTGAAGGTGGAAGTTAGCTATACTCATGCAATTAAAATAGAAATAAGTAATTTAGATATGATCTTTCTTTCAAGGTTTATAGCAATAAAAACCTACCTCATGAAACAAGAAAAACCTCAAATAAAGAACCTTACCTTGTATTTAAAGAAAATATATAGAGTAGAAATAACAAAACCCAAAGTTAATAAAAGGAAAGAAATTATAAAGAAAAGAGCAGAAATTAGTGAAACAGAGACTGAAAAATTACACTAGGATTGGTCAATGAGACTATGTTCTTTGAAAAGATAAACAAAATCAATAACCCTTCTGCCAGACTCATCAAGACAAAAGACAGATGGCCCCCAAAATAAAATAAAAATGAAAAAAGACATATTACAAGCAGTACCACACAAATAAGAAGGATCATAAGAGATTATATGAAGCATTATATGACAATAAAATGGACAACCTGGAGGAAATGGACAAATTCCTAGAAATGTACACTCTCCCAATCCTGAACTGGAAAGAAGTAGAATATGAACAGGTCACTTGTCAGTAATGAAGCTGATTCAGTATCTTTTAAAAAGTCCGAGACCAAATGGCTTCTAAAGTGAATTCCAATCCATGGCTGATTCATGTCAATGTATAACAAAAACCACTACAGTATTATAAAGTAATCAACCTCCAACTAATAAAAATAAATGAAAAAAATAAATAAAAAGGGAGAACAGCTATCCTTCTCAAACTATTCCAATAAAATTCAGAGAAAGGAGCAATTTCAAGATCATTATTTGAGAGCAGCCTCACCCTGATATAAAAATAAGACAAAAATGCCACAAAATATATAGGCCATTATCACTGATGAACGCAGCTGCAAAAATTCTTAAGAAAATACAGGAAAATCAACTTCACCAATACATTGAAAGGCCTATACCCCATTATCAATTGGGATATATCTCAGAGATGCAAGGATGATTCAGCAAGTGGAAATCAATCAATGTGATATACCACATTAACAAATTGAAATAAAAAATCATATGATCATCTCAATAGATGAAAAACAAATCTTTGGAAGAAGTTCAATACTTGTTTTTCACAAATCTCTCACTAAATGGCCACAGAGGGAGGCATCTCCACATAGTAAAGTCCACATGTGAGAAACTCACTGCTGACATTATATTCAATGGTGAAAAGATGCTCACTATCACCACTTTAGTCCACATAGTATTGGAAGTCCTAGCCATAGAAATCAGACAAGAAAAAGACATAAAGGCATCCACATTGGAAAGGAAGAGCTAAAACTTGTACTGTTTGCAGACATGATTGTAGAAAAAGAGAATCCTACAGATACCACCAAAAAACATTAGTACTCATTCATAAATTCAGTAAATGTGCAGGAAAAAAAACTGAACAAACCAATTTGCTGCATCTCTCTAAATTAACAAATTATCAGAAAGAGAAACAATCAAATTTACAGTTTGATTGTTTGAGAGAACAATCAAATTTACAAGTGCACTAAAAAGAATAAAATACCCTGGAATAAACATAACTGAGGAACTGAAAGACAGATGCTCAGAAAAAGATGACACTGGTGAAAGAAATTGAAGATTGAGCTATGAAATGGAAATATATACATTGCTCATGGTTTGGCAAAATTCATATTATTAAAGCCACCATACTACCCAAGGAAATTTCTTGCAAACCCTACAATAGCATTTCTCATAAAACTTAAAAAATAATTCTAAAATTTGTGTGGAAACACAAAAAAACCGAATAGCTTAAACAGTCTTTAAAAAGAAGAACAGGTCTTGAGATATCACACTTCCTGATTTCAAACAATACTACAAAGCTATAGGCATCAAATCAGCATAGTACTGACATAGTACAAATGTTGATCAATTGGACAGAATAGAGAGTCCAGAAATGAACCCAGACGTGTCTGGTTAATGAATCTATGACATGGGAATCAAGAATACCAAGTGTGGGAAAGATAGCCTCTTCAATAAAGGGTTTTGGGAAAATTGGACAGCTACATGCAAAAGAAACTGGGCCACCATCACACCACATACAAAAGTAAACTCAAAATGGATTAAAAAATTAAAGATGAGACCTGGAATCATAAATTTTCTGGCAGAATAAATAGACTAAATGCTTTTTGACATCAGAAATAGCAGTATCTCTTTGGCTATGTCTTCTTGGCCAAGAGAAACAAAAGGGTAAATAAATGGAACTACTCAAACTGAAAAACTGTTTTGTGGTAATGGAATCTGTCACCAATATGAAAAGGCAGGGCTTCCTTGGTGGCTCAGCGGTAGAGATCTGCCTGCCAATGAAGGACACACAGGTTCAACCCCTCATCTGGGAGGATACCACATGCCGTGGAACAGCTAAGCCCATGCGCCTCAGGTACTGAACCTGTGCTCTAAAGTCTGGGAGGCACAGCTACTGACCCAAGTGCTGCAACTGTTGAAGCTCTCTTGCCTTAGAGACCCCTGATCCTCAATAAGAGATGCCACTGCAGTGAAGAGTAGCCCCACACCCTGCAACTAGAGAAAAGCCTGTGCAACAGCAAGGACCTGGCACAGTCACAAGTAAATGAATAAAGAAAATGATTTTAAAACATGAAAAGGCAGCATACTGAATGGAAGAAGATTTGCAAATGACATAGCTGATAAAGCGTTGATTTCTAGAATATAGAAATAACTGATAGAACTCAACATCAAGAAAATAAACAACCTGATTAAAAATGGGAAAAGAAACTGGATAGACATTTTTCCAAAGAAGACAAATAGGTGGTCAACACACACACATGGAAAGATGCTCAGCTTACTGATCTCAGGGAAAGGCCAATCAAACCCCAGTGAGATATCACTTCAACCCTCTAAATGTCTATTATCTACAAGAAAATGGAGTATTAATGAGGATGTGGGGAGAAGGGCATGTTTGTGCACTGCTGGTGGCAATAAAATGGAAAACATTATGAAGATTCCTCAAAAAATTAAATTTAGAATACATATGTATTTCTAAAATGGCTTGAAACACTCAAGGCATCTCAAGTTTAAACATCCTCCAACATTCTTTTTTATATTTTTGAGAAGGCTGAAAGTTTGTTCAATATTTATTCTGTGTAAAATATACTCCAATCAATCAAAATGGTATTTTCACGACTTCTCATCAAAGATAACTCTGACTCGATTTCTTCATTAGTTTTAGCAAAGACTTAATCATCATTTTAAGAACTGTATTTTTACTCCATAGTTTCAGTTTTCAAGTGGGTAGTGGAGAACCATTGAAAATTCTTGAACTAGGGAGGGCCAGAGCTATGATTTCAGACATTATTCTAGCAGCAGTGTCCACGACTAAATAAGGGTAAATAGCTAGGAAGATGCTAGAATAATAGTGGCCACAGTAGTTCAACATTATAGTTCAGTTTAAACATGAAATCCAGAAGTCATGTGGTGGCTGAGAGTCATGGATGAAGGACGCTGTGACTGTAGATGCTGTGTCTTTGCATAAGAGAAATGTTGAATATATTCTGGAGGGTTTCAGGCAAAAAATAGCTTGCCTTTCAACAAAAGCCACTGAGTTTTTTCTAGGTACTCTGCACTGTTCTGAGATTCATTAGCAAAATAGTAAAGACAATAGAATAAATGCTTGTCTTTGGAGAATTTACAATTTATAAAGGAACACAAGAACTAAAGGAAGAAGTTTGTTGAGTGTTATAAGGGAGATGTTACTGGAATTTATGATAATATAAATAATGACAGCTGACACTTATTAACTATTCACCATATCACAAGTACTGTGTCAACCATTTCACTTAGATATTTTTCATTTACTAATACAACAGTCCAATGAAAGAGGTGTTCTCCTTACCATCCTTATTTTAAATATTTGAAAGGAGAGATTAAGTAAATTGTTCCAAGTGTGGTAGTTAGTAAGGGTGGAAGAACGAAAGCAAGATTCACAACACTCTCTCTAATTCCATAGGCCTCTGCTCTTTTCTATGATGAGAAAAGATTGGTAACTTCAGTTAATGAAGTGTTACAGAAAATAACCAGCAGGAGAATCAGGTAGAAATTTCAGGTATGTATTAAGAGGATAAACTCTAGAAAGGATATACAACATTACCAATAGTTTCAAAAATATCCTGAGAGAAAACAAGAAATGAGTTACTTCAGCATCTGAAATATTTTAGAAAAAGAAATAAAGAACTCTGGAATTAGGACTCTTGCAGAATATATGTCCACTTAGTAAATGGGCATAAAGAGAGAATGAAGCAATATAGTAACTTTCCCTTCAGAGGTGAAGATAATGAGATTGGGAATATACTTTGATCCACCTGAGGGATGTACAATCCCTAAAGTAAAGTGAAAAATGAGTAAAAGAGTGAGTCCGTAAGGAACTAAAGACAGATCATGAAGAGGGATCAACAATCTCCTTATTACCTGTATTCATCTAATCTACACCCTGGGGAAAAGACTCAGCAAGCATCTAGCCCATTTTTAAACAAATGCATTACATCATTACATTCACATTAAATCTTCTGTGTCCAATCAAGTAGCAAGTGAGAAAACAAAAGGCTTAATTTTTCTATACTGCATGAAAGGACTGAAAACGATTATCAGAGATCACAGTAGTTCACAGAGATTTCGAGGGCTTATGTCAATGCCGTCTCATCAGAAAATCAAAGAAATCAAGACTTAGGAACTGGAAGTTGCATCTCCAGAATCAACTGGGTAAAGATAACTGATAAGGGAGACAACCTTGAGGTTTTCTGAACTAAGAAAGGAGCATTTTTTAATTCAATTTTTAGTAATGATTCCCCTTTTTGAGAGGAAAGTCCAGGGGCCTGATATACTCCCGCAGTTTCTCATGCTGTCCAGTTCTGTGAATGAAATGAAACTAGTGGAAGCATCTGTTGGAGAGGGATCAGAACATGTTCAGAGACATGAGGGGGCACAAATGACATAGAAGTCGGGAAGTTTCCTCTAAATAGGTGTAATTTCTCCTCCTGTATGGCTTTTGCTCTGTGACAAGGGGAGTAACCTATTTCTCACAGATTCTGGTCCCTTCATCTTAGTTTAGAACAGTGCTCTTGGCTTCTACCACATCAGATCTAACCTGAATTAGAAGAAATCACCAGGTTATTGTTAGGGTCATGGCCTCCAGTAATCCTGGTGAAGGAAGAGTTCAAGTGAATAAGGAAAAGTTGAGATGACAATAGAACAATGGTATCCTAATCCAGCCCTCTTCCCCTTGGATTTTCCAGCAGGTATGCTTGCATAAGGCAGGACTGCGCTTCCCTCTGTTTGTGATGTACTTTGCTATATTTAGCCTGTAACAGCTCTAATAAAGGCATCTCTGGTGGCTTAGTCAGTAAAGAATCTGCATGCAGCGCTGGAGAACAGGGAACAATCCCTGGGTTGGGAAGAACCCCAGAGGAGGGCATGGCAACCCACTCCCAATATCCTTGCCTGGGAGATTCCATGCAAAGGGGAGCCTAGCAGCCTGCAGTCCATAAGATCCCAAGAGAATTGGATAAAACTTACTGACTAAACAAGAAAAACAACAGTGCTCTTTTGTAGGATGTGATACTGTGGAAGAGCCGAGTTGTTCTCTAATGGAACTCTTTCTCCTGTGTCCACAGTTTCCCTTAGAGAAGAATGACTCCTGGAAATTACTCGTTTGTGACTGAATTTATTCTGTTGAGATTAACAGACCAACCAGATCTCCAACTCCCTCTATTCTTCCTGTTTCTAGGAATGTATATGGTCACTGTATTCGGAAATTTTGGATTAATAATCCTAATTACACTGAATTCACACCTGCACACCCCCATGTACTTTTTCCTCTTTAACTTGTCCTTCATAGACCTCTGTTATTCTTCTGTGTTTACACCCAAAATGCTGATTAACTTCACATCAAAGAAGAATATTATCTCTTACATGGGGTGCATGACTCAGCTCTACTTCTTCTGTTTTTTTGTCATTTCTGAAATCTATGTGCTGACATCAATGGCCTATGATCGCTATGCAGCTATCTGTAATCCACTCTTGTATAATGTTACCATGTCCCCTAAAGTGTGTTCCAGACTTATGCTTTCTTCCTACCTGATGGCATTTTCTGGTGCCATGGCTCACACGGGATGCATGCTGAGACTGACCTTCTGTGATGCAAACACTATCAACCATTATTTCTGTGATGTCCACCCTTTGCTCAAGCTCTCCTGCACAAGTACCCATGTCAATGAGCTTGTAGTTTTCATTGTGGTGGGCATCAACATCATTGTGCCCAGTTTCACAATCTTTGTCTCTTACGGTCTCATCCTCACCAACATCCTCCAAATCAGGTCCACAGAGGGCAGATCCAAAGCCCTAAGCACCTGCAGTTCCCACATCATTGCTATTTCTCTATTCTTTGGATCATGTGCATTTATGTATCTCAAACCATCTTCTGCTGGATCTATGGATGAGGAAAAAGTCTCTTCTGTCTTTTATACCAATGTGGTTGCCATGATGAACCCCTTGATCTATAGCTTGAGAAATAAAGATGTGAAAACTGCTCTGAGAAAAACTCTGAGTAGGAGATAATTTTGAATAGACCATCTCTCTGTGCAGCTGGTCAAAGGCAGGAAGGTTTTGTGCTTAATCATAGTAATTTTATTGACAATATTCTTTATTTTTTTTCAACATGTGGCAAGATATCTGAGTCATCTCTCAATTTATTTCCACTTTTTTTAGAATAGGTCTCTTTTTTCTTACCCACTAGCACTGTTTCCTTTCCTCACTTTTCCCCCTTTATTAATATTACTCAAAAAATTTATCAAATCTGCTTTTTTCTTTCAGTATGAATGTTTTTCCCTGTAGAAATAAAAGACAGGTCTACTGGTGGTCAAATCAGGGAACTTGAGATTAACATGGTGTCTTCATGGATATCTTATCCACAACTTGCCGTCGGTAGCATGAATCAGACAATGTCTTCCTTGAGCAAGAATATATTTCATTTAATCCCTGAGATATAAGGTTACATAATGATTGTTACATAAATACTTAACAAAACTCTTAAGTATAAACAACTTTGCTTTTGTTAACAGTATACATTCTGCTTTCTTGACAAAGAATTTTCTTACTTTTATACAGCCAGCCCTTCACATAACAGATTGTTAGCATATACTGTCTGGATGGGAAAGTATAACTCAGGGCAGTTATTGCTTTATTTACAGTTGTATATCTTCTAATGAGAACATCTAGACTAAATTCAATTTTATGATTTGAAGTCTACTAATCTCCGTATACTTTGCTTAGACTTTATCTCATTATTTTTGTTTCAGTAAACATGGCACAGAAGAAAATATTCTAATTTGAAATTTGACTGTGTTTTGTCCCTGGATGGTGCATGAATTTTTCTCAGGATGGTTATTTTTTAGTTGTTTTTATGAAAATAGTTTATTTTTCTTGTTGTTGTTCTTGTTGTTGTTGGGAAATGGGAGGCCTTATGAATATGAATATTGGGGAGATGACTGGCTTAAGTAAGGAAATTATTTCTTCAAAAAAAAAAAAATAAGAAAAATAAATGGAACACCTGCAAGTGTTTGTAATTGAAGAAACAGGGCTTTGGGAGATTAAGGAGTCCAGAATCCTGTCATGAGCCCAAGGTTTAACAAGCCACATTGCCAATAAATAAGAGGTTTCTGTGGGGAGTTCTCATGAGGCTTAGGAATTGCATTTAAACAAGTGTTTTTACCTATTCCATCTAGTACATTAACTATTTAGTCCATAAAGCTTTCATAAACTTATGATATACAGCAACTAATCAATAGTAGTGTTTTTTGAAATGAGGGTAGAAAAGTTGTGGTTCCATGTGAGGAGAAAGTTAGAGGCTTTTTTCAGAAGAGTAAATAATTATTAGTGATTAAAACTCAAATTAAGGGTAAGGAATCTAGGAAACAAATTTTTGAAAATAAAAGCCTCTTTTTAGTGATCCTCCTCTTTTTTATGAAAACCTAGAAATATGAAGGAGATCACAGGATTTCTATGGGTAGGATGAAAACATATTTAATAATTAAAAAATTAAACTCATTAACGTCCATCACTGCGTGTGACATGGGTAGAACTAAATCACTTCTGCTTTTGTTGGCTACTTCCTCATGGATTTTAAGGTATAAAATCATCAAACTACTGTTAGAAAATGATAATTTGAAAGAAATATTTGAAAACTAGCTCAAGTTATGACTATCTTTTAGGATGTTGGATTACGTTCCTTTTGAAAAAATATGGGGAAATGGTTAGTCTAAAATGTGCAAGTGACTCTGCACACAGTTGCTCAGCTGTGTCCTACGCTTTGTGACCCAGTGGACTGTAACCTGCTGACTCCTCTGTCCATGAAATTTTCCAGGCAGGAATACTGGAGTGGGTTGCCATAGGTTTGTTGCATATGGCCTTTATTATGTTGAGGTATGGACCTTTCATACCCACTTTCTGGAGAGTTTTTTATCATAAACAGTCCTGAATTTGTAAAAAATTTATTGTGCATCTAATGAGATGATCATATTGATTTTATTCTTTGATTTGTTGGTGTAGTGTATAACATTGATTGATTTGCGTATATTGAAAAATCCTTGCATCCCTGGGGTGAATCCCACTTGATCATAGTGTATGACCTTTTTAAAATATTGTTGGATTCAGATTGTTAGGATTTTGTTGAGGATTTTTGCATCTATTTTTCATCAATAATACTGGCCTATGATTTTCTTTTTTTGTGTGGTATCTTTGTCTAGCTTTGGTAGCAGGTCTTGGTGGCCTCATAGAATGAAATTGAAAGTTTTCCTTACCTACTAACACTCCCCCAAGGAACTCTGTCTTCTCAGAGTGAGATAAGAGGAGGTGAAAGTAGATTGCAAAATAATTACCAATTTGTTCTCCCATAGTATTATAAAGTTTTCTGCAATTAAAAATGTTGGGCAAATATTTCAAGGATCTTAATCTGATTTTTAGAATTTTCCTTAAGAGCACTCATTTAGGAAATTCCCTAAAGCAATTTGTTTTTAATTATTTCAAATCTTATCCAAGTCAAAAATTCCCACCGATGAGAGCTGGTTACTTAGACTATCTTGAAAACATTTAAAAATGCTTCCAAAACACTTCCGAATGACAAAATCCCCATTCTCTGACAAGGACCTACTCAGAGACAAGTAACGTTCTTCCTTAATTCACAGGGAGAGTTAGCAGAGATTGATTTTTCACACTGTGGTAGTTTTCATTCAGAAGAATATTGTTACTTTTAGAACAGATGAAATTAGTAAGGTTTTCTTTTCCTCTTTAGGAAAAGATCTTTAGACCCAATGTTTTTCTCATCTATCATCTATTATGTTGTAGACTGTTTGGAGAATTTATGATCTAATAAATCTCAGAGGCAAGAAACTCGTCCTGTAAGTGGTTCATTGATAGGATATTTGATACCCTAAGTGGTGTAAACCCCAGATTAATGCACTTCTCTTCAAATAAAGCATGTACTGTTATACTGTTGGATTTGTTAAGACACATTTCTGCATCCTATTTTTCATTCTTTCATTTGCTCAGAAATTTCTGGCTATGGAATTTTTTTTTTTTTTTTTTTTTTTTTTGAGGAAATGAAAGGGCACTCAAACATGGCCACTTGGTTCTAAAGAGGACATGAAAAGTGAGCACTGATCACATGAATCATGGATTGACAGGTCCTCTTTCTGCTTCATTATCTTTACTTAGGTTCTGAGAAACACAGTCAGCTTAGTCAGCTTTTAATATGTCATAACTTCCACTGGGATCTTTACTGAGTATAATCAGACTTTCTTTGAGATGTAGAACCAGGACTGGTACAAGGATTTCCCTGAAGAGAGTCTAGTGTCTCTTATTTAATATTAATATCATAAGCATTTGTGAAGTTTCCTGGGGTATTTCTAACCTCTGTTCATATAATTAGTAATTTTTTCTTTACATTGGATTCTTTTCCGAACTGCTACATCAAAATTATGACTAAATCTTAGTTAAAACGAAATAAGAAATTGAGTCAAAGTTATCTTTGATGAGAAGCCATAAAAAGATCAGTTTGATTTATGAAGTATTTTGCACAAATTAGCTATTGTATAAAATTTAACCTTCTCAAAAACCTAAAAAAAGAAAATTGGAGAATATTTACTTTTCTGAGACAATGCAATTGCTTTGGGAAGTTCAACCTATTTTATAAATATATATGTGTTTGTATGTGAAAAATAAACATTTACAAATCTATATACACACATTGCTTACATTCAGTGGAAGAAGGGGAAGATTATCATTTTACAATATAAGAAGTTTCCCTTATTAGTAGAAAAGCATCAAACTCTCAAAAAAAAAAAAAAAAAAAAAAAAGCCTTGAGAGGGGGGATCGGGATGGGGATGTCTCTTACCTAATTTAGTTAGACTACTAGATTTAAATATTATACAATATATTAGAAAGATTTTAAATAAGAAGTAGGGATCTATGAAAAAAAAAATTTTTTAAAAACCCAAAATTTTAAATGGCATACTCTTAATTTGTATTCACTAGAAATTCAGTGCCCATTGGTCTTTTCCATCCCTCTCTTAGGATTTGTTATGAAAATAAATAAATAAAATCACTTAATTTGGGTAATATAAATCACTGTTTTGTGTGTGGGGAAACGACCTTTTTTTTTTCTTAAAGCAATTTGTTTTTTGTTTTTTGTTTTTTTTAGAGTCACACAGTTTATTTTTACTGCTCTAAAAATCTGCTATGCTACACTTGTTCATCCTCCTACTACACCCTACACCCTGGAAACCACTAATCTTTTTTTTTTCCCCCAGTGGGTTTTGTCATACATTGATATGAATCAGCCATAGAGTTACACGTATTCCCCATCCCGATCCCCCCTCTCAAGGCTTTTTTTTTTTTTTTTTTTTGAGAGTTTGATGCTTTTCTACTAATAAGGGAAACTTCTTATATTGTAAAATGATAATCTTCCCCTTCTTCCACTGAATGTAAGCAATGTGTGTATATAGATTTGTAAATGTTTATTTTTCACATACAAATACATATATATTTATAAAATAGGTTGAACTTCCCAAAGCAATTGCATTGTCTCAGAAAAGTAAATATTCTCCAATTTTCTTTTTTTAGGTTTTTGAGAAGGTTAAATTTTATACAATAGCTAATTTGTGCAAAATACTTCATAAATCAAACTGATCTTTTTATGGCTTCTCATCAAAGATAACTTTGACTCAATTTCTTATTTCGTTTTAACTAAGATTTAGTCATAATTTTGAGAAGCATTTTTTTATTACATTGCTTGAATTTTCAAGTGAGTATGGAGAACTGAAAGGTTGTTGCTGAACCACAAAAAACATCGGGATTCCTGGCCTCCAGAGGAGAAGAATTCAATCTGAGGCCAGAGACGAGACTTGATCGCTCAGAGCTTTTGTGTAATAAAGTTTTATTAAAGTATAAAAGAGAGAAAGTTTCTGACATAGACATCAGAAGGAGGAAGAAAGATTTCCCCCTGCTTAATCTTTAGCCTGATGTTATAAAGCTACTAGCAGTCTGCTAATTAAAGAAAGGAAGTGTCTCAAAACTCAGAGAATGGCACCAGGCCCCTCACCCACAACATACATTGAGATAACATTGGCACCAGGTGAGTCATCCCGGGCCATAAAATGATTGACATGAATCTTGAAGAAAGGCAGATTTCTGTACAAATATATAGTTTCATTAACATAGGTTAGGAGAACAATGTGTGAGTATAACATACTAGTTTGTCAAGTGGAACCAACTTGAAGACAGAGTAAATGCACAGTACATTTTGCGACCCCATGGACTGTAACCAGGTTCCTCTATCCATGGGATTTTCCAGGCAAGAATACTGGAGTGGGTTGCCATTTCCTTCTCCAGGGTACATTAGCATAGCTTAAGACAAACATTTCCATAAGAAAAATGCATTGGTTAGCTCAAGGTTTGAGAAAAGTTAATTTCAGGTGGAACCAGGTGTCATTATGGCAACACAAAATTTTAAGAGAAACCTCTTTCTATATTTGTATACAGAAGGGGAAAAAATATAACACTAGTTTGTTTCTTTCTACTGCTTAAGAGAGAGATTAAAAAATGTGACACTTGCAGCCTATTTCCTCAGTTTGGAGACCCCTGACCTTCCTGCCTGTTACCCTCTCAGAAACATAGAAGTTACTTGAGCTAGAGAGGGATAGAGCAATGATTTCAGACTTCAGTTTATAGCTAAATAAGAGTGAGTTTAACGACAATATTTATGGCTAACTAAGAGTGTGTTGGAAAATGCTAAAATAATCATTAGAAGCCACTAAAGTTCAATATTACAGTAGTTCAGTTTAAATATCAAAAGCCAGAAGTTGTGTGGTAACTAAGGGACATGGGTGGAGGTCACTGTGGTTGTGGATGTTGTGATTTGGTGTAAGAAAAATGTTGAATATGTTCTGATGGCTCTTAGAGAAAAATAACATGATTTTCAGAAATATTTACTGAGTTTCTTCTGTGTACTCTGCATTGTCTTAGATCTAGGAGTCATATAGTAAACAAAATAGAAAAATGTTTTTCCTTATAGAATTTACAGTTTCTAGAGAAACACAGGTATTCAGGAGGCAAAACAGTCTGATGAGTGTTATGGTGGAGAATCTAGGGGCATTTACGAGCATGGATAATGACAGCTGACTTTTATTGACATTGACATTTATTTACCATATTCCAGATACTTTCTCAACCAGTTCACTTAGGCTTCTTCTATTTAATTAACTCAGTAGCCCAATGAAAGAGAGGCTATCTCTACTATCACTATTTCATAGGATGGAACAGAAAGAGAAGTCACTTGCCCAAAGAGTTATAGTTTGTAAGTAGGAAATTAAGATTCACAACACTCTAACTCCATAGACCTTACTCTTTTTTTGTGATGAGAAGTTGATAACTTCAGTAACTGAAATGTTACAGAAAATGACCCAGTGGGAGAATCACGTAGAAATTTCAAGTAAGTTTGGTTTTGTTGTTGTTCTTGTTGTTGTTTTAAGTATAAACTATACAAGGAATATGCTGAGATGCTAAGTCACGTCCGACTCTTTGTGACACCATGGACTATAAACCAACAGGCTCCTCTCTCCATGGGATTTCCAAGTAAGAATAATCAAATAGGTTGCCATTTCCTTCCAAGGAGATCTTCTGACCCAGGGGTCAAACCTGTGTCTCTTGAATTGGCAGGCAGTTTCTTTACAACTGAGCCACTGGGGTAGCCCCATAGAAGGAATATCAGTTCAGTTCAGTCGCTATCATGTCTGACTCTTTGTGACCACATGAAGAGTAGGCCTCCCTGTCCACCACCAACTCCCGGAGTCCACCCAAACCCATGCCCATTGTGTCAGTGATGCCATCCAACCATCTCATCCTCTGTCATCCCCTTCTCCTCCTGCCCTCAATCTTTCCCAGCATCAGGGTCTTTTCAAGTGAGTTAGCTCTCCGCATCAGATGGCCAAAGTATTGGAGTTTCAGCTTCAACATCAGTCCCTCCAATGAACACCGAGGACTGATCTCCTTTACGATGGACTGGTTGGATCTCTTTGCAGTCCAAGGGACGCTCAAGAGTCTTCTCCAACACCACAGTTCAAAACCATCAATTCTTGTGTGCTCAGCTTTCTTTATAGTCCAACTCTCACATCCATACATGACCACTGGAAAAACCATAGCCTCGACTAGATGAAACTTTTTTGGCAAAGTAATGTCTCAGCTTTTTAATATGCTATTTTGGTCATAACTTTCCTTCCAAGGAGCAAGCGTCTTTTAATTTCATGACTGCAATCACCATCTGCAGTGATTTTGGAGCCCAGAAAAATAAAGTCAGTCACTGTTTCCACTGTTTCCCCATCTATTTGCCATGAAGTGGTGCGACCATATGCCATGATCTTAGTTTTCTGAATGTTTAGTTTTAAGCCAATTTTTTCACTCTCTTCTTTGACTTCCATCAAGAGGCTCTTTAGTTCTTCTTCACTTTCTGCCATAAGGGTGGTGTCATCTGCATATCTGAGGTTATTGATATTTCTCCCAGGAATCTTGATTCCAGCTTGTGCTTCCTCCAGCCCAGTGTTTCTCATTATGTACTCTGCATATAAGTTAAATGAGCAGCTTTGCTGTAGCAACTGTGAAGAGATATCCCACTTCCAAGGTAAGAGAAACCCAAGTAAGGTGGTAGGCGCTTAGAGAAGGTATCAGAGGGCAAACAGACTGAAACCACAATCACAGACAACTAGCCAATCTGATCACATGGACCACAGCCTTGTCTAACTCAACGAAACTAAGCCATGCCATGTGGGGCCACCCTAGATGGACGGGTCATGGTGAGAGGTCTGACAGAATGTGGTCCACTGGAGAAAGAAATGGCAAACCACTTCAGTATTCTTGCCTTGAGAACCCCATGAATAGTATGAAAAGGCAAAAAAGATAGGACACTGAAAGGTGAACTCCCCAGGTCGGTAGGTGCCCAATATGCTACTGGAGATCAGTGGAGAAAGAAATCCAGAAAGAATGAAGGGATGGAGCCAAAGCAAAAACAACACCCATTTGTGGATGTGACTGGTGATGGAAGCAAGGTCTGATGCTGTAAGAGCAATATTGCATAGGAACCTGGAGTGTTAGGTCCATGAATCAAGGCAAATTGGAAGCAATCAAACAGGAGATGGCAAGAGTGAATGTTGACATTCTAGGAATCAGCGAACTAAGATGGACTGGAATGGGTGATTTCAACTCAGATGACCATTATATCTACTACTGTGGGCAGGAATCCCTTAGAAGAAATGGAGTATCCATCATAGTCAACAAAAGACTCTAAAATGCAGTAATTGGATGCATCTCAAAAACGACAGAATGATGTCTGTTCATTTCCAAGGCAAACCATTCAATATCATGGTAATCCAAGTCTATGCCCCGATCAGTAACACTGAATAAGCTGAAGTTGAATGACTCTATGAAGACCTACAAGACCTTCTAGAACTAACACCCCCAAAAGATGTCCTTTTCACTATAGGGGACTGGAATGCAAAAGTATGAGGTCAAGAAACATCTGGAATAACAGGCAAATTTGGCCTTGGAGTACAGAATGAAGCAGGGCAAAGGCTAACAGAGTTCTGCCAAGAGAACGCACTGGTCATAGCAAACACCCTCTTCCAATAACACAAGAGAAGACTCTGCACATGGACATCACCAGATGGTCAACACTGAAATCATATTCACTGATTAGCTCTAGTAATTTTCTGGTTGTGTCCTTAGGTTTTTTGTGTAGAAGATCATATCATCTGCAAACAGTGAGAGTTCTACTTCTTCTTTTTCAATCTGGATTGCATTTATTCCTTTTTCTTCACTGATTGCTGTGGTTAAAACTTCCAAAACTATGTTGAATAGAAGTGGTGAGAGTAGGCATCCTTGTCTTGCTTCTGACTTTAGGGGAAATTCTTTCAATTTTTCACCATTAAGGATAATGTTTGCTGTGGGTTTATCATATATGGCTTTTATTATGTTGAGGTATGTTCCTTCTATGCCTGCTTTCTGGAGGGTTTTTGTCATAAATGGATGTTGAATTTTGTCAAAGACTTTCTCTGTGTCTATAGAGATAATCATATGGTTTTTAATCTTACAATTTGTTAATGTGGTGTATCACATTGATTGATTTCCAAATATTGAAGAATTCTTGCAACCCTGGGATAAAGCCCACTTGGTCAAGATGTATGATCTTTTTAATATGTTGTTGGATTCTGTTTGCTAGAATTTTGTTGAGGATTTTTGCATCATGTTCATCAGTGATATTGGCCTGTAATTTTCTTTTCTGTGTGTCATCTTTGTCTGGTTTTGATATTAGGGTGATGGTGGCCTCATAGATTGAGTTTAGCAGTTTACCTTCCTCTGCAATTTTCTGGAAGAGTTTGAGTAGAATAGGTGTTAGCGCTTCTCTAAACTTTTGGTACAGTTCAGCTGTGAAGCCATCTGGTCTTGGGCTTTTGTTTGTTGGAAGATTTTTGGTTATAGTTTCGATTCCTGTGCTTGTAATGGGTCTGTTAAGATTTTCTATTTCTTACTGGTTCAGTTGTGGAAGGTTAAACTTTTCTAAGAATTTGTCCATTTCTTCCAAGAGGTACATTTTATTGGCAGATAGTTGCTGATAGTAGTCTCTTATGATACTTTGTATTTCTGGGTTGTCTGTTGTGATTTCTCCATTTTCATTTCTAATTCTGTTGATTTGATTCTTCTCCCTTCTTTTTTCTTGATGAGTCTGGCTAATGGCTTGTCTATTTTATTTATCTGCTCCAAAAACCAGCTTTAATTTTGTTGATTTTTGCTATAGTCTCCTTTGTTTCTCTTTCATTTATTTCTGCCCTAATAATCTTAATCTTACTAGGACAACAGATTTTAAAATAATGAAGTAAAATTAATTAACCTTGTATAAAAATACAATTAATTCTTTTAATATAAATAAGAAATATAAATATTGATTCAAAATTCAAACATATATATAGTTGGATTTAAAGTTTTGGTGTAAGAATTCAGAATACTGATGTAATTATTGATTTTTTGAGATACTCACTATTAAATATTCTAGTTGCTAAGTTACATATATAAAGAAACATTGTATTAGGCACTTTTGTTTCTTATTCCTTCTATTTTCATATTCCTTCTATTTTTGTATTTTCTTGTATATTTTTGTTTTTTGTTCCAAAATCAAAAAACTGGAAATAATCTAACATTTAACTGAATCAAAGTAAATTGGACACTCAAGTGAGGAGAGATACTATAAAATATAGTTAAAACATATTGATTCAATTTTTATAACCAGTTTGCACTTGTATGTGTTAGTGTTTCTCAATTTTGGATATTCATTTCAAGTAAACAAGGAAGTTTATTTTATTATTATCTCAATACCCAGGGTGTACCCTATGTCAATAAAGTCAAAATTTTAGAGGATAATGTAAGATATCAGTACTTTTTGAAAACTTCTAAACCTTTAATGTACACCGGAATAACCTAAGGATTTTGATCAAAAGCAAATTCTGATAGTAAGTCTTATAAATGGATTGAAATTATGCATTTTAGATAGAGTCTCTCAGATCTTGTCACTGCTACTCATCTATGGACCACTTGAAAAAAAACAAAGGGTAGAAGATCTCTTGTTTTGAACACCTTCCCTAGAATTCTTTCAGATTCAAGTAAGATGCCCCAATTCCATGCATTAAACGGTTTCTTTAGCATTGGATTTGCTGTGGCTGCATGATTCTGGGATATTTGAAAGGGAATATGTGTGTCTGGAATTCCACCTTATAGGTGAGCAGACTATGATTTACAGCTACATCAGTGTGCTGAATAAAAGAAGCAAGAAAGAGAGTTGGAGTTTTGTAAAGGTCAAGGCTGTATATTATCACCCTTATTTAACTTGTATGCAGAGCAAATCATGCAAAATGCTGAACCAGATGAAGCACAAGCTGGAACCAACATTGCTGGGAGAAATATCAATAATCTCAGATGTGCAGACGACACCACCGTCATGGCAGAAAGAGAAGAGGAACTAAAGAGCCTCTTAATGAGGATGAAAGATTGCCTCTACAGTACTAAATAGTTCATAAATCTTGGTACTTACAGAATTATCAGCCATGAATATTTTATCAAATTTCTATTTTATTATCTATGCTGTTACTTGAGTTAACTTGCTGGCATATTGAGTGCAGCAATTTCACAGCATCATCTTTTACGATTTGAAATAGCTCAACTGGAACTCCATCACCGCCACTAGCTGTGTTCATTGTGATGCTTTCTAAGGCCCACTTGACTTCTCATTCCAGGATGTCTGGCTCTAGGTGAGTGATCACACCATCGTGATTATCTGGGTCATGAAGACCTTTTTTTGTATAGCTCTTCTGTGTATTGTTGCCACCTCTTATTAATATCTTCTGCTTCTGTTAAGTCCCTACCACTTCTGTCCTTTATTGTGCCCATCTTGGCATGAAATGTTCCCTTGCTATCTCTAATTTTCTTGAATAGATCTCTAGTCTTTTCCATTCTATTGTTTTCCTCTATTTCTTTGCATTGATCACTGAGGAAGGCTTTCTTATCTCTCCTTGCTATTCTTTGGAACTCTGCATTCAAATGGCTGTATCTTTCCTTTTCTCCTTTGCCTTTTACTTCTCATCTATTCACAGCTAATTGTAAGGCCTTCTCAGACAGTCATTTTGCCTTTTTTGCATTTCTTTTTCTGGGAGATGGTCTTGATCACTGCCTCCTGTACAATGTCATGAACCTCCATCCATAGTTCTTCAGGCACACTAGCAAATTTAATCCTTTGAATCTATTTGTCACTTCCACTGTATGATCATTAGGGATTTGATTTAGATAATACCTGAATGGTCTAGTGTTTTTCCCTACTTTCTTCAAATTAAGTCTGAATTTGGCAATAAGGAGATCATGATCTGAGCCACAGTCAGCTCCAAGTCTTATTTTTGCTGACTGTATAGAGCTTCTCCATCTTTGGCTCCATCAGTCTGGTTTCATTATTGATTATCTGGTGACATCTATGTCAGTTTTTGTTCCAGTCCCAAAGAAAGGCAATGCCAAAGAATGCTCAAACTACAGCACAATTGAACTAATCTCACATGCTAGCAAAGTAATGCTCAAAATTCTCCAAGCCAGGCTTCAACAGTACATGAACCATGGACTTCCAGATGTACAAACTAGTTTTAGAAAAGGCAGAGGAACCAGAGATCAAATTGCCAACATCTGTTGGATTATCACAAAAGCAAGAGAGTTCCAGAAACACATCTATTTCTGCTTTATTGGCTATGCCAAAGCCTTTGACTGTGTGGATCACAATAAACTGTGGAAAGTTCTGAAAGAGATGGGAATACCAGACCACCTGACCTGTCTCTTGAGAAATCTGTATGCAGGTCAAGAAGCAACAGTTAGAACTGGACATGGAACAACAGACTGGTTTTAAATTGGGGAAGGAGTATGTCAAGACTGTATATTGTCACCGTGCTTATTTAACTTATATGCAGAGTACATCATGAGAAACACTGGGCTGGTTGAAGCACAAGCTGGAATCAAGATTTCCAGGAGAAATATTAATAACCTCAGATTCCCTGGTAGCTCATATGGTAAAACATCTGCCTACAATGCCAGTGACCCTGGTTTGATCCATGGGTTGGGAAGATCCCCTGGAGAAGGAAATGGCAAGCTACTCCAGTATTCTTGTCTGAAAAATCCCATGGACCAAGAAGCCTGGTAGCCTACAGTCCATGGGGTCGCAAAGAGCTGGACACCACTGAGCTACTTCACTTTCACTTTCAGATATGCATATGTCACCACCCTTATGGCAGAAAGCAAAGAAGAACTAAAGAGCTTCTTGATGAAAGTGAAAGAGGAGAGTGAAAAATTGGCTTAAAATTCAACATTCAGAAAACCAAGATCATGGCATCTGGTCCATCATGTCATGGCAAATAGGTGGGGAAACAGTGGAAACAATGACAGACTTTATTTTGGGGGGCTCCAAAATCACTGCAGATGGTGACTGCAGCCATGAAATTAAAAGATGCTTTCTCCTTGGAAGAAAAGTTATGGCCAACTTAGACAGCATATTAAAAAGCAGAGACATGCTTTTACCAACAAAGACCCATCTATTTAAAGCTGTGGTTTTTCCAGTAGTCAGGTATGGATGTGAGACTTGTACTATAAAGAAAGCTAAGTGCTGAAGAATTGATGCTTTTGGACTGTGGTGTTAAAGAAGACTCTTGAGAGTCCTTTAGACTGCAAGGAGATCCAACCAGTTCATCCTAAAGGAAATCCTTCATTGGAAGGACTGATGCTGAAGCTGAAACTCCAATACTTGGCTACCTGATGCGAAGAACTGTCTCATTGGAAAAGACCCTGATGCTGGGAAAGGTTGAATGTGGGAGGAGAAGGGGACAACAGAGGATGAGACGGCTGGATGGCATCACCAACCCAAAGGACATGAGTTTGAGTAAACTCCAGGAGTTGGTGATGGACAGAAGCCTGGCGTGCTGCAGTCCGTGGGGTTGCAGAGTCAGACATGACTGAGCAAATGAACTGAACTGAACTGAACTGAACTGAACTTTAGTTAAGTCATTAACAGTGCCTCCTTTTTAGTCTAATATTTGATGCTTGTATTTAAAAAAAAAATCTTTTCTTAGTTGCTCTTTATCTTTAAAAATTTTCTTAAAAGTTTTTAGAATCTTGGAAGATTTTAAAGATATTAACATCTGATAATCAAAATAATATAAAACAAATAATCCAACAAAGCCACCAATGTAATTCTGATGATTAGCCAGGGGAACTATTAGGTGACACAAAGTTCATGTAGCAGCATGTTTTAGGTGGAGAACTTGAGAATATTTTTTCTCCTTTCTTTTCCTTTTATATTTTTATTTGTTTTACTTCTTTCTTCCCTTTTCTCCTTTTCATCCTTCTTCCCCTACTTCCTTCCTTCTTTCTTTCTTCAATAATTTAGCAAAAATTGCTGAAACAGCACTTTACTACAAAACGAAGTTTAGACTATAAAAATTGCAAAAACACAGTTACTAACCTTTTGAAATTCAAAACTTTATATTAAGGAGGTCTAGTATTCATTATAAAGAATCATAATATGAAAATAAAATTGGAGAAGACTCAGAGGGGCATGCAAATTTGAGCAGATCTAATGGATTCAGAGCTAGGTAACTGAATATTTTGTAATTTTTGTTTCAAAATGTCTTCTTTTATTTATTAGTCCTGATCCAAGTTCTATCTTATATACCTAATGTAAGAGTTAGGTGTATATAGCAATGACATAAACTCTGTTATGTTGGGTTTAAGTCATTTAGCAGAATATAAGATGAAATCACTGAACATTAAAAATGACAAAGGTACTTCTTACTGGCCTTTAGCTTATTTGACTTTTAATGGGGATAGGAAGTAATACAATTAGAAAAGAGCAGCTGGGACTCAAACTCTCTTTCTCTCAAATTTTTCTTTTCTCAGTGAAGGTTGGGCTTGAAGACTGTCAATACCCCCTGGTTTAGCGCACACTCTGTGATCAACAAAACCTTCCAAGTTTGTACAACCTAGACCCTGAGGGTGACAGCAACTGGAAAAATGAGCAGAGACACTGAAAACAGTTGAAACGAACAAACTGAAATTTATGAAAGCAAAGAGTATTTATGTTTAAAATTTAGATTTTAAAAAACCTAATTCTTTGTATACTTGACATAGCTTTGGGTGCCATTCACTTGAAAAGAATAGGGATCAATTCTTTTTTAATTCAATAAAACTCACAAAGTAAGTGACTAGTTAATAATGATATTAGTTTCCAATTGCACTTGGAGAAACCCAGTGTCTAGAGTATGATCGTAGCAAATCCAATAACATGATTTTCTAATACTAGCTCCATGGAACTACAAAGCCACAAATATGAGGAAGTGTGAATGAACCAATGCTTCCTCATATATTAAACTGATAACCACTAGTCACAGGCAGCCTGACTCACTTAACCGGTCACTTCACACAAATATTACCATTTTCTATGTGTGCAATTAGGTTAGGAAGCACTGTGCTACACTTTAATTATTTCTGGAGTTTGGAGTTTAGCTACAGATATTCTTTTTAAAGAAAGATATTGACAAGATAAATGGCAAATAAAGATTGTGTAAAACTTGAAAAATATTTGAGGGTGTTGGGATAATTAACAGATTTCATCATATATCTTAAGGGACTCTAAAGAGAGAAATGACATTTTATGTATGGCATTTGAAAGATCTAAGAATACAACAAAAATATTCTAAACCTTAGAGTTCTTAGAAATGTCTATTCTTAATCCCTGAATACACTCAAACAGATTCAGTTCACATCTGATTCCTTCCAGTTTCAGAAACACATTCAAATTCAGAAAATGTTCATTTTCTAGAATAAGTCAAATTCTCTCAACTTGTCTAGATTTTTACTTGCTCATGTTTTCACATGAAACAAAAACTACCCCATTCATCTCTACTATCTGCTAAACAGTTTTCCTTTACTAATCTCATTTACAACTAATGTCATCATAGTAGTAGTGTTAGCTGCTCAGTCATGTCTGACTCTTTGTAACCCCGTGGACTCTAGCCTACCAGGCTGCTGTGTCCGTGGGATTCTCCAGGCAAGAATACTGGAGTGGGTCTCCATTCTCTTCTCCAGGGCATATTCCCAACCCAGGCATCAATCCCAGGTCTTCCGCATTGTAAGCAGAGTCTTTACCACCTGAGCCACCAGAAAAGCAGAATATCATCATGGAAACCTCAGACTCCTTCTAATTGATTAGACTTTCTTACTACATGCTCAAGAATCTTCCATTTCTAAACAGCACATTTTCAGACTCCAGCTGCACTAAACATCAAATGATGAACAAATCTGACTTAGTCTCCTCTATATCCAAGAAAATAGCCCACATCTGGCACACCATAGCAAGTTTAGAAACATGGTTTATGAATAAAGTGATAATTATATGAACGAAGATGTTGTGGAATATTTGCCTGAATGCCAATGATTATTACTTTCATAACTGAAGTCTCAAATACCAAGTGCAAAATTAACACACTCACCTTTCTTTGTTCCTGGAAATCTCAATGCCAAATCTATTTCACAATGTGCTCTCAGAAAAAAATAGCACTAGTGTTAGTGTGAGGAGTGGTAGGTACCCAGCATTCTGCTGTCTTTACTACTGGGAGAGCAGATCTGACAGCCTTGGTCTCAAGAGTCACTTTTGAAGCTGTTCTGCATCACAGATCAGCATCTCCAATTCTAAGTCTTCAGTGTTGTTTCTTCAGTTTCAGGGTAGCAAACATCCTGAACTTTCTCAGTTCTCCCCTGAGCTCTTGTGATCACAGTACTATGAATGTTTGTACTGGATTTAGATATGCCAGACAATAAATAACATGGAGTCAAATACTCCCCAAGGATTTTCATTTTTCAAGAGACTGGCTCTTGAGAAAAGAGGCAATTTCAGGTGACGTGTCCCCAGTTATCCAACATTTTCTTTCTAAAGGTATTATTTGTCAATCCTGAACTTACCAATTAGTGATAAAGATTTGTTCATGCGATCCCCTGAGGATTTTATTAAAATGCAGTTCCTGATAGAGCCGGTCTAAGTTGGATCTGAAATTCTGCATTTCTAACAAGCTCCTACCAGTGCTGTGGATTCACAGTTCAGACTGCAAATAGCAGATTTAGAGTATCAGGACATATTCTCACAATTTATCTTACTGCTAATAAATACAGAAATTTTTAATAATGAATTAAAATCATTTTTCTTGTAGTAAATATATTTAATTTTTATCAAAATAGATGATATAAATAATTGATTAAAAATGAAATCTATATATAATTGAATTTTGGAGTTATGGGGCAAGAATTCAGAATATTGATGTAGTATTTGTTTTTTAATAAAAATAATAATTTTATTATTATGATTTCACTAATAATAATTAATAATAATAATTTTGCTTGTTAAATTGTCTATCTAATGAGATAGTTTATTATTAGGCAATTATGTTTCATAATCCTTCTTTTCTTTTTTTTTTTTTTTTTTAAAGTTTTTTAATTTATATATTTTTTTTTTTTCTTAAATTTTATTTTATTAGTTGGAGGCCAATCACTTCACAACATTTCAGTGGGTTTTGTCATACATTGACACGAATCAGCCATTGAGTTACACGTATTCCCCATCCCGATCCCCCCTCCCACCTCCCTCTCCACCCGACTCCTCTGGGTCCTCCCAGTGCACCAGGCCCGAGCACTCGTCTCATGCATCCCACCTGGGCTAGTGATCTGATTCACCATAGATAATATACATGCTGTTCTTTTTCTTTTCAAAGCTGGAATAACTGGAAGCAGTCTTAGATTTTAGCATGATGTAAGATAAATTGGAAACTCACGTTAGGGAGCACTTCTAAAATATGATTAAATGTATTAGGTTCAATTATTTTTAAAAGATTTATAGTTGGGTGACACAGTGCTTCTCAATCATTTTTCTACATTGAAACTGTCGAAAAACTCAATCACTTACTCAAGTGAAATAAGCTTCAATTATACTAGAGCTTGCCATGAGGATATATGGTAAATAATTATCCATTTGAAGATAGGGCATAGTGTTTATATTTCATAAATCTTCCATTATTTGCTATTTTTATTGAAGTATAATTGCTTTGCTATGTTAGTTTTTCCTTTACAACAAATGATATTTGTTTTTCTCTTTCTGCCTTACTTCATTCTATATGACAGATTCTAGGTCCTTCCACATCTCTACAAATAAAAGCATACTAAAATATATTACTACAATTTTCTTCATCATCATCATCATTGCTGCAGTTCTCGCTTTATTGTAGTTAATTAAAAATAAAACAAAGACTCTGTTAGTCTTCAAGAGCATTTTATTCTTCCATTTCTCCATACATACTCTTTGTAATATACCTTTGAAGAAGTGTCCAGGAAGAGAATGTTGGAGATGAGTTACATGGGGAAGTGTCACTGAAACTATAAATATTTGAATAACAAATCTTACTCACGGCAAATTATTACTATGACATCATGATACAGATTCTATTCATGAATGTTTTCTACTGTCCAGAATTTTCCTCAGAGCAAATTTGACATCTTTATTCCGCAGACTGTAAATCAGGGGATTCAGCATGGGCACAAGGATGGTATAAAACACAGAGGACACTTTCCCTTGGTCCATGGAGCTCACAGATGATGGCTGCAGATACATAAATGATGCAGATCCATAGAAAATAGCAACACCTAAGAGGTGGGAACTGCAGGTTCTGAAGGCTTTAGACCTGCCCTTGTTGGAGCGGATTTGGAGGATGTTGAAGAGGATAAAAATGTAGGAGGCAAGTATAGTTATGGCAGGAGTCAGGAGATTAAATGCACTCAAGAATATGACCAATAATTCATTGACATAGATGCTGGAACACGATAGCTCAAAGAGTGGGAAGAGATCACAGAAATAATGGTTAACCACATTGTTCTTGCAGAAAATGAGTCTCAACATAAATACTGTATGGATTGTGGATCCAATGATGGCCAAAATATAAACTCCCACTGTGATGCGGAAGCAGATGTGATAAGACATGGTGACATTGTAAAGCAAGGGGTTACAGATGGCAGCATAGCGGTCATACGCCATTGCCGCCAACATGTGACACTCTGCAATAATAAAAACAATGAAGAAATACAACTGAGTCATGCATCCAGGATAGGAGATGATGTTCTGCTTTGTCACAAAGCTCACAAGCATTTTGGGGGTGACGACTGTGGAATGACAGAGGTCAATATAGGATAAATTGGTGAGGAAATAGTACATGGGGGTGTGCAGGTGAGAACTGAGCCCTATCAGTGTGATCATGCCCAGGTTCCCCACCACCGTGACCACATAGATTCCTAGGAAGAGAAGGAAAAGGGGCAGCTGGAGTCGTGGCTGATCTGTGAGCCCAGCGAGGATGAACTCGGTCAGTGAGGAGTGATTTCCTGCTGCCATTTCCCTCTGGGTAGTTTCTGAAGGGGAGAGTAAGGGACAGTTTTTGGACTCATGACTTTGCTATGCCCCCTATTAGTGATAAATTACATAGAAAATTAATTATTTGAATATTTTCTTGGTTTCTGTGAATAATTTTAACTCTGAATAAGTTTACCTAAGCAATACGTTCTTAATTAAATGTTTTTGCACCTCTATATTAAAGGTATTAAATTATATAATTTAAAAGTATTTCAGCCTTCTGGTTGACCATCAGTTTAGGTTTTTGAGTAATTACTCCCTAGTTTGACATTTCATTTATCTTTAAATGTTTTTTTCTAACGTGTGGTTTGCAGACTTGAAAACTTAGAAGACCTATTAAAAATAACAGAAGCTGTTTGAGCATCAACCTAGAGAGAACAAATCCCATTTAAGTGCAGAATCTTTTATTCACCAGCAACTGATTTCTGCCAGGGGTGAAAAGAGACACGTTATTACTAGATTTCAGAATTATTTTTCTGAAAATCAAAAATTTGGGTTTCTACATAAAATCATCAGATTTTCAATATTGTTCTTGAATTAAAATAACACAGACAACATTCATTGTGCAGATGTGATACCTGAATTGTCTCACTGTTAGCCTGCTTGCAGTCCAAATACCTCTGTCTTTGCTTGAGAGAAGAAATATAATAGTGCTTAAGTGAATATGCCTTAAAGTCCAAGTGTATTTGTTCCCAACATTTACAGTTGATAAATCTGGAAAAGTAAAACAGCTTCATTATTTAACTAGGAAGGTTTAACACTCTGAAAACAGTAATAATTATTTTTACAATATGTTATCAATTGAAAATAAGAGATAATTATACACTTCAAAATACATAGAAAAATCAATTATAATGTTTAAGCCTTTTTTATCTTTAATTAACTAAGAGGTTATGAAAACAGTCATAAAATTAGAGGACACAGAATAATAGATGCAGTTCTCTATTCTATTAAATAATAAACAGATTATTTTATCTGTTTATGGATCAAAGTAAATTAAAAATAATTTCCACTTGAATAAAAATTAAAAAGAAGAAACAAAATCTAAAATGTTCTACCCCTCACAGCTAAATAAAATATAATTGAAATGAATCTTAATTCTAAGCAAAAAACTAAACTATTAAACTTCTGGAAAAAACTATAGTTTAAACTATAGTTTAAACACTAAGCTATAATATTGTATAGTTAGTATGTATTAGAACACATGCCAACTATGAAATATTGATCAATTCTGCTATATCCAAATTAAAAATTGTTCTTCAAATTATATTATTAGAATATTAAAAGCAAGCCACTGACTACAGATTGTTACTGAAAATATAAATTAATATTGAAAAGACAATAATATGAAGACAATCAAGCAAATTAAAAAATAAGAAAGCTATTTTAACGGATATTATCACAGAAAATAAAAGAATAATTAGTAAGCATATGAAAAGATACTGAAATTACTATTCATCAGGGAAATGAAAACTAAACTAAAACATGAATGAAAAAACACTAGAAATCTATTTAAAAAAATGAGAGAAAAAAGGAAACAGAAATGAAAACTTACAACCCAAAGTTTTGAGACAGTGTGAGGCAACCAGATGTCTCAAATACAGAGAGCTAAAAAAGGTATGAAATTGTCCAACAAATTTGGAAAATTGACAATTTTTACAAAGTCAAGATGACACATAATTTAACAACTCTAATCTTTGGTGTTTTACCAAAGATAAAAATAGACATATGCCTACATAATGACTTGTACAAAAATGGGCATAGAGTATTTGTTACTAACAACCAAAAACATGAAATAAGGCAAGTATTCAACCAACTAAAATGAATTGATATGTATGCATACAGAGTAGAATACTACTCACCAATAAAATGCAAAAAGTCACAGATACATGCAGATTAATCTTGAAAATATTGACTTGAAAAGCCAATATACATAGAAGAGAAGATGCACATTTCCATTTATATAAAGTTCTAGAAAAGGAGACTAATCTATAAAGAGATAAAAATAGATCAGTAACTGACAGCATGGGGCATGGGAGAATCACTGGCAAAGGCCATGATAAAAGATTTTAGGATGATTGAAAACATTTCATGTCATTACTTAGATGTTGGTTTCACCAGTGCACAGTGGATGCAACTATCAAAACTCCTGTAGGTGAAATTTATTCTTAGAATGGGCACATAATTCTTTAAGTAATCTTGATAAAGTTGTACCTTGATATGAGTGTGAAAAAATATTAATATACCAAAATATGTTTTAAAATAAATGAATAATATTAATTTAAATAGAAAATCTAACAAAAATTGGCAAGGATTAAGGAGGATCTCAACAAGATTTGTAAATTTGTATAAATGTGCAATTTATGCATAATTCCATTGCATGTAGCAATTAAATGACATGAATTCTTCTTAAGAGCACATAGAACTTTTAAAAAATTATTAGTATGCACTTCATAAAATTATTTGTATGCAGGTTCATTATTCAAGCTATAATACCATTTCAAATGTTTTCACTGGCCTTCAACTTAAGAGAGGAATGACAGTAATTTTACAGATTTCCTTCTAAAATATAGAAAAGGAAACAACATCCAATAGTAATAATAAAATTGTAGAAAATACAGAATATATAAGGAGTTCTAAAATCTGTTTAAAGAACAGGCATAGCAAGCAACAAACTTAATAGTGGAACATGACATATGTCCTCTGGTACTGTGAGAGTGGCAAAGATAATTACTGTCTCCATTCCTATTCATTATTTTACTAAACATACTAACAAATTCAATAAGGCAATTAGAATAAAATAAGGATTGGAAAGGAAGAAATAAATCTCTTATGTATAGGTGATATGACTGAGTAGGTAGAAAAAAGTGATAGAGATAAGTTTTAGAAATTAATAAATACAAATTCTAGACATTAAGTTGAATGTTTGAAAGTAGATTTTTATAAGAAAATATTTCATTTTAGAATTTAAATATTGGTGTATGTCTAAAATAAATTCACTTTCTCTGTGTCCCATATGATGTGTATGTATGTGGATGTGTGAGTATGGCTAGATTCAACTTGCTAACATTAAATTTCCATAATCATAAGAAAGATGAATCTCTAATTTTTCTTGTTTGTAGTGTCCTTGCTAGAACTGTTTTTAAAACCTCTTGACCTCATAAGAGATTTAGAAAATGATTGTTCTCTTTCTATTCTTGGAATATAAAAAGTGCCTTAAATGTTTGGATGTGTTCCCAGTGACACAATCTAGACCTGTGGCGTCCTTTGAAAAGTAAATGAAAGTCTCTCAGTTGTGTCTGACTCTTTGCAACCCATGGACAATACAGTCCATGTCATTCTCTAGGCCAGAATACTGGTGTGGGTAGCCTTTTCCCTTCTCCAGGGAATCTTCCCAACCCAGGGTTCGAACTCAGGTCTCCTGCATTGTGGGAAGATTCTTTACCAGCTGAGTCACAAGGCAAGTGAAAGAATACTGGAGTGGGTAGCCTATCCCTTCTCTAATGGATTTTCCCAGCCCAGGAATCGAACCAGGGTCTCCTGCATTGCAAGTGGATTCTTTGCCAACTGAGCTATCAGGGAAGCCCCTGGTGTCCTTTATGGTCAAGTTTTTGTTTGTTTTTTTTTTATTAGTTGGAGGCTAATTACTTCACAACATTTCAGTGGGTTTTGTCATACATTGATATGAATCAGCCATAGAGTTACACGTATTCCCCATCCCGACAGGTTGAAATTGTTGAAAAACAGTTTTTCAGATTTTTTTCTTTCCTTTTTAAAGTTCTACTTAACTGAAATTGCAAGCCATTTACCATTTTGAAAATTGTCAGACAGTTTTTCTTTTATTTTTCTTTTTTATCTTCCACGGAACTAAAATGTCATGAATAGCTTATAACAGTGCTGAGGGCTTGGTCTTCATCACTGAGGGAGCCAGGTTGGGTCTGTGACATCCATAGGCTCCTAGGTGGTCACCACTGGCCACATTGTCTTGTCCACTTACCCTGTTACCTCATACAAACATGGCCATATTCTGAGAGTGCCATAAGATTAGGAAGCACAGTTCTACATTTAAATCACATCTGTAGTTCTGGGTTTTGTTATAGATATTCTTTTTTACGGAGGAACATTGACTAAATGGAAGGCAAATAAAAACTGTTGAACTTGGAAAATATTTGACGGCTTCCACAGTGCTCAGACAGTGAAGAAACTGCTTGCAAGTCAGGAGACCTGGGTTCTATCCCTGGGTTGGAAACATCCCCTGGAGAAGGAAATGGCAACCCACTCCAACATTCTTGCCTGGGAAATCCCATGAACAGAGGAGCCTGGTGGGCTACAGTCCATGGGGTCACAAAAGAGTCAGACACGACTGAGCAACTATCAGGGGGTATTCTTTTTAAGGAGGAGCATTGACAAAATGGAAAGCGAACAAAAAGTATTGAACTTGGAAAATACTTTAAGGTAATGGCATAATTAGCAGGTATCATCACATATCTCAAAAGAATCTAGAGAAGAAAATAGAATTTATGTACAGTATCAGAAAGATCTAAAAATATACCCTTTGTGAAATAAAAGGAAAATATTATAACAATTTGAATTCTTAGAAATAAATGAGGCACTTATTCTTAATGACTGAATACACTCAACCATACTTCAGAATTTGGCCCACTTCCAGAGACAGTGGAGAAAAGATTTCCTCCGCCGCATTTAAGAGAGTGTGAATATGTACCCTTCTTCTTGCCAGACTCAGCTCACATTTGGTTCTGTTTATGTTTAGAAACTTTACTTCCCACTTCAGAAAATTTTCATTTTCTGAGATGGGTTACATTCTCTTAAACTATCTGTATTTTATTTGCTCTTGTTTTCACATGAAATAATAGCCTTACCAACCTCATTTATCTCTGTTTTCTGGTAAATATTTTTTTCTTTTTCAATTTCATTTATATTTGCTGTCATAATAGGGACCTCCAATTCCTTTTAAGTGATTGGACCTTCTTACTGCGTGCTCAGAAAACTCATTTCTAAGCCACGGTTTTAAGATTTGAGCTGCACTGTAAACCAGTACGTGCATGCTAAGTCGACTCAGTTGTGTCCAACTCTTTGTGATGCTATGAACAGTAGCCCTCCAGGCCTTCTGTCCATGGGATTCTCCAGGCAAGAATACTGGAGTGGGTTCTCATGCTTTCCTCCAGGGGATCTTCCCAGCTCAGGGATAGAATCCATGCCTCTTTTGTCTCCTGCACTGGCAGGCGGGTTCTTTACCCCTAGTGCTACCTGTAAGCCAGAGGATGGGCCAAATCAGACTAAAATGTTCTCTGCATCCAAGTAAATAGCACACATCTGGCACAGCATAGCAAGTTAAAAAATATTGTATAAGAAATGAATAATCATATGGATGAATGGAGATATCATAAGACATTGCCTTGAATTCCCAAAGTGATTGCTTCCAGACTTAACAGTCTTATAACACAAATATGAAACTAAAACACTTACCTTTTTTACTCCTGGAAAACTAAACATCAATTTTTCTTTTCTTTGGCATTCTGTTCTCAGAGGAAAATAGCATTAATGTTTTGTTGGGAGTATTATGAACCCAGAATTCTTTTGTGCTGGGAGAGCAGGCACAGCCCTGGTGTCAGAGCCGTTTTTGAAGCTGATCTGCATTGCAGGTCAGCATCTCCAATTCTAAGTCTTCAGTCTATGTTTCTACAGTTTCAGTGAAACTGAACAGGACAGTCCCCTGGGAAGTTATGACTGCTGTGCTGTGGAGGTTTGTCCTGGGTTTAGCAGTTCAAGGCAATAAATAAAATAGAGTCAAATACCCTCGAGGGATTTCCATTTCTCAGGGAACAAGCTCTTGAGAAAAGAAGCAATTGCAGTTGGCATTTCCCAAACTGTTGAAATTTTTCTTTCAAGAGGGAATCTTTGTTAATCCTGAACAATTCGTGATACAGATTAGTTCACAGGGTCTCCTGAGGATTTTGTGTGTGTGTGTGTGTGTGCAGATCCCGATCCAGCAAGCCTGAAGGAGATTTGAGATTCTATTTCTTATAAGCTCCTAGTCAATGCTTTCACTTCAGTGTCAATAGTGTGAATAGCAGGTTTTAGAGGATCAGGACATACCCTGACAAGTCGTCATATTGTTAATAAGGCTAGAAATGTTAAAGAATTAAATATTTCTTCATTGCAAAAAAAATATTTAATTTGTCTTATGTACAGGTAACATGGGGCTTCCCAGGTGGCACTAATGATAAAGAACATGCCTCCCAATGCAGGAGATGTAACAGATGTGGGTTAAATCCCTGGGTTGGTAAGATCCCATGAATGAGGGTATTGCAATCCACTTGGGTATTCTTGCCTGGAGGATCCCATGGACAGAGGAGTTTGGTGGGCTGCAGTCCATGGGGTTGCAAAGTCAGATACAACTGAAGTGACTTAGCACACATAAGTAATGTAAATAATTGATTCAGAAGTCAAATCTATGTAAAACTGGAATTGGGGTAGTAGGGTAAGAGTTCAGAATATTAATCAAATATGTGATTTTTTTTTTCAGGCAGTCACTTAAAATAATTCTACTTGTTAACCTGTATATTTAATAAAATATTTTCTTTTTAGGGACCTATGTTTCAAGTTCCTTCTTCTTTCTTGTATACTTTTATTTTTTCCCTAAAACCAGAATAATTGGAAATAATCTTAGATTGCAACATGAGTCAAGCAAGTTAAATTGGAAATACACAACAGGAAGTTCTTATGAAACATGGTTAAATGTATTTGCTTGGTCCTTTTCAAAGGACTTTACAGTTGACTTTTATAATGTTTTTCAAATATCGCTGTATATTTTAAATCATCAAGGGATATTTTTAAACCTCAATAACAAGGGGATGACAGAAGGATGAGATGGTTGGCATCACTGACTCAATGGACATGAGTTTAAGTAAACTCTGGGAGTTGGTGATAGACAGGGAGGTGATTTTTAAGGTATTTTTGCAAATTGCTATGAAAAAGGGTAAAATCTCGAATACAATTATCCATGAACACATAGGAAAATGCTGCTCATCAATAATTATCAGAACTTAGAAGAATAAATATGGCACAATGTAACACAAAACAATTGTTCTCAACATTCTGATAAATTTGATAGAATACCCACAAGTATTCTCTAATGATAAGCAGTACCATAAAAGACATCATTATTACAGTATGTGTGAAGAACCAGAAATGTGCTTGATAATAGTGTGGAGTGGTCAGAAATGCATGGAGAATGAAAAACTTGGATTTGTTCTTGAAAGGTGTTTATAACTAAAAGGTATGTAAAACTGGAAAAGGAGAATGGAGTCAAGAAGCTATATCAAGACAGGAAAGCAGCAAGAATGAAGTGATAGGAATAAACCACATTGTCGAGATTTACAGAAACTATCCCACCCAGCAGGGCAAACAGCTTTTGGGCAGATCCTATTAGTTATGAAATATTAATATATTTTGCATATTACATATATAATTTTATTCACAGTTCACATTATTATTCTCTTATATGCAATGCCAAATTCAAATGTTAACTCTAGAGAGAACAACACACAGCTGGGTAGGACTAAATACAAATACTCAAAAGAGTGGAAGAAATTAAGTTATTCCTAATTTACCCTCTTCCTCAATAGTAAATGCCCTGATTCTTAGCTAGGCAGGTGGCTACATAGATACCATGGTATTTCTTAGCCCCTCTTATATCCACCTTGGACCATAAAACTGGGTCACACCAAAGGGTAATAGGAGAAGGTGAGGCCTGTCACTTCCAGGTGGTTGTCTTCAAGTTAAGGGACATCCTCTCTCCTTCCCTACCTTTAGTTCTGATGGCTGAGGGGTAGAGATGAAGGATGAATCTGGAGCTATTGTCTGAGACCAAATAATGGATGGAAGCTAAATGTTGTAGCAGAGCAACAACTGAAAAGCAACTTATGTCCCCAGTGAATCACTGAACCTGTCCTGTGTCACTTTCAGGATTATGTACCAAGGTATGTATGTACTTCTGTGTGTGTAATGCACAGTCACACCTAACTGTGACTAAAACAGAAGATATAAAGTAATTTTCTGAAATCCACTCCTGTGACATCCTTGAAAATGCTAATTGTACATAAGGAACTGTATTTTTTTTTTAGAAATTAAAAAATGCTTGTATGAGAATTAATGAAAGACAAACTCTGTATGAGAGCTTTATCCAAGTTTATCATAGTGCCTACTGTTAGAATATATTTATTGTATCATGTTCTTTTTCATTATTAAAACAGTGTGATCTTCTGTATTGGTATCTAAAAAATCCTATATATTTGTTAATTTTTGTCTCATTTGTAGTAGTTCTTTTTCAAAGTCCTTTACCTCTCATTTTTGTGGTAAAGTTTCATCTCCACTTTGGAATCTGTCTGCTATCTATTCCAATATTTTAATCCATATCTACTATCAGTTCTCATATCACTAGAGTAAATACAGACATGTTTTATCTTTCTTTAATCTTTTTAATAGTTTCAATATACAAATTGAGCTTCCCAGGTAGTGGTAATGCTAGAGAATCTGCCTGCCAATGCAGGAGGTATACGAGATGCAGTTTCGTTTCGTGAGTCAGAAAGATACCCTGAAGGAGGAAATGGCAACCCACTCCAGTATTCTTGCCTGGAGAATCTCAAGGACAGACAAGCCGGATGGGCTACAGTTCATGAGGTCACAGAGAGTCAGACATGACTGAGTGTTGAGCAGCAGAAATACACAAATGAATGCTCAGAAACAAGAAAAAAATTCTCACAAATATTCATTCCTATGAATGCTCAGAAACAAACAAAAAATTCTCACAAATATTCATTCCTATCTTTCAGCCATCCATATGAAAAAATCTATTCAATGTTGTTTGTTTAATCCATAGAGTAATAAAATAATTATTACACACATAAGCCTTATGAAGCATATCCTAGCAATAAAAATGCAAATTGGTTTATAATTATAATATTCATATCAGTTACACATAAACATAGACATATATACATACACATATGTACACATATGGATAGATACACATATATACAGAGAGTTTTTATGGATTAAAAAGTGGAGTATGAACTTTAGGAATGATTGGTACTTAGTAAGTGAAAAAGAAACTTTCTTCTAATTCTCAAAGAGAGGCATAACCTTGCCTCACACATTATGAATTGAGGTTTTATGAGATGAGATAAAAGGTGATATCTCACAGAGGTGTTACTATTACATGTTTGAAGGCAAGGTGACTTCAAAGAAAACACTGCTTTAGCATTTTTAGATGAGACAAATGATGTTTAAAACACAGTTTGAAAAGAAAAACAGTGTTAGTCATTCAGTCATGTCTGACTGTTTGTAACCCCATGGACTGTAGCCCACTTTGCTCCTCTGTCCATGGACTTTTCCAGGCAAGAATACTGAAGTGGGTTGCCATTTCCTCCTCCAGGGGATCTTCCAGACCCAGGGATTGAACCTGCATCTCCCACTAACAGGCAGACTCTTTACCATCTAAGCCACCAGGGATTTTTACCAGGTGTAACAGCTCATGCTGAGTCAAAGGGTAAAGAGAGAATTTATTGCTTAAATACCTCCTTTTCTTCCTCAAGATAATTCAGTTTCTTTTCCATGATAGATACTTTGGGGATAAGATGGGTACTTACCATTAATCAGAAAATATTTTTTCAATTTTAAACTTGTATGTGAATGATCCATATGGTTGTAATAATAAAAGAATGTCACTACTAAATCTTAAGATTCTATAATGTGAATGGCACAAACAGGTACATTTTTTAGAGAGAAGAGAAAATGAGTACAGGATTGTCAGGGAAATGGAGGTGACAGAATTATCTCAGAACTGTGGAGTCAGAAGTGCTGCATAAAGATATAAGTCAAAGTACACATAATTCTTCAGTGCTGTTTATTACTGTCAATCTCTTCCACTGAAATGTGGAGCATATGTGTGTCCTATGACATAGGAATTACGTCTTACCACCCATCATATGCCCTTGTACCTCCTAAAACATTTCTGTGCACAGACTAAGAATTAGAGATTGAATATTATAGATTCCAAATTGCTAACGTTGTTTATCATAGAGATCACACTTTCAGAGACATTTGTCTTACTAGTAAACAGCAATAGGGACACAACATATTGAGAAAATCAAAGGATACTGATCAGATGGATTTATTCCTTGAATTAAGATAAATAAATTTGGGATTTCCTTGTCAGTCCCATGGTTAGGACTCAGCATTTTCAACGTTGTGAACCCAAGTTTACTTCTTGATGGGGGGAACTAAGATCCTGCAAGTCACACAGGGTGGCCAAAAAAATAAAAATTTAAAATTAAAAAAAAAATTTTAAGATGAACAAGTCTTGGCAAAGAAGTTCCATATTCCATGCTTGCAATAATCCACATGAAGGCCTTTGAATATTGTGTTAATATTTAGAGGTAACACAGAGTTTTATGGACATGTGGACGCTGGCACATCCTCAAACAGTGCTGCTCTCCATATGATAACACTATGAATCCAGTCCTCTCCCTGCCACTTTCATCCCCAAAAATCAAGAATTAATAGTAGAAACCATCTCATTACTTGTAGACACACATTCCTGTGTCTGGACTGTTTTCTTACCAAACTTTCTCAGGAAATTATAAATTTTTGCCAATGCAAAACACTCATTATCACAGGAAACTTCTTTTTTCAAGGATTTTATTGAAGGCAATTTTGACATCTTTATTCCTGAGGCTGTAGATCAGGGGATTCAGCATGGGCACAATAACGGTGTAAAATACAGAGGACACTTTCCCCTGGTCCATGGAGCTGACTGATGATGGCTGCAGGTACATGAATGCTGCAGATCCGTAGAAAATAGCGACAGCTGCGATGTGGGAGCTGCATGTGCTGAAGGCTTTGGACCTGCCCTCCGTGGAATGAATGTGGAGGATGCTGGAGATGATGAAGATGTAGGAGCTGAGGATGGTCAGGATTGGGGTGAGGATATTAAAGGCACTGAAACACAAAACTACCACCTCATTGATGTAAGTACTGGAGCAGGAGAGCTCCAGTAGAGGAAAAAGATCACAGAAGTAATGGTTGATAACATCAGCCTTGCAGAAAAGCACTCTTAGCATGCAGCCTGTGTGAGCTGTGGCACCAGTCAAGCCCATGACATAAACCCCAACCACCATGCGAGAACAGAGCTGGTAAGACATGGTGACATTGTAAAGCAAGGGGTTACAGATGGCAACATAGCGATCATACGCCATTACAGCCAACATATGACATTCTGATATAACAAAAACAAGGAAGAAGAAGAGTTGAGTCATACATGCTGGGTAGGAGATAGTATTCTTCTCTGTCACAAAGCTCACCAGCATTTTGGGGGTAATGACAGTGGACTGACAGAGGTCAATAAAGGACAAGCTGCTGAGGAAATAGTACATGGGGGTGTGCAGGTGAGAACTGAGCCCAATCAGTATGATCATGACCAGGTTTCCCACCACCGTGACCACATAGATTCCTAGGAAGAGGAAGAAAAGGGGCAGCTGGAGTCCTGGATGCTCTGTTAGTCCAGCAAGGATGAACTCAGCCACTGAGGAGTGATTTCCTGCTGCCATTTCCCTCTGGGAATTTATGTAAGAAATGAAAAATTGTAGTGGATACAAAGACGTGTAATATAAAAGCCAATTACAATGATGTGTAATAAAAAACCAATTACAATGACGTGTAATATAAAAACCAAGACTTCTCAAGCAGATAGCTCCAGTTCTCTGTCTGTTCCTGATCGACATTAGTGGTCAAAGTGCATCTCAGTAACATAGGACATGTAAATATTAACAAATAAGATGGAATGTTCCTTTGTTTGTTCTATGTTATCAAACCAAAGCACTCTCCCAGTGGGTCTCAGTATTGCCCAGTCCCTAGACAGCCAAAGAAATTTTTCGTTAACTTTACTATAAGAACTTTCCATGATTCATTTTCATTCCTCTCAAATCTTCTACTGAGGAAATACTAGCATGCCTATTTTACATTCTGGGTAACTAATATAGTGGTTGGATATTTTCCCACAGTTAGGTATATAAAAAGTACATGATCAAGGATACAAAATAAGTCCTTTCTGTCTCACTTTTCCATCTCTTCTTTTAGCCACTCATACCTGCCCTTCTATCTCTCTTTGTCATATCAAAGCAACCATTCACAGTAATTAATATAAGTGGAAAAATTAATATAAAGTACTGACAGTAGTGTATCAATAACTGATCCTTGCAGTGAATACCTTCACTATGGTCACCTTTCCAAAAATACAGACAGAGAGTTCAAGAAAGAAACTAGATGGCTAACAATAAGTCTATATCATTCAACATGAACTCCACATCTAGGAAAGATGAGTTTCTTCATGAGGAGAATTCAGAACTGTGAAATATTAAAGCCTAAATTCATTCATCCTAAAATCTCTTGTGGAATACTCACCATGTGCTATGTACTTTGCATGACCTGTTATGATCCTGGGCTTAGATTCTGGGAAACCAGGGCTGCAGAATGTCGATCTTGCATGATCCTGAGACTATAACAACAGTACGGGTGTGGTCTTGGTGTCCTTGTACTCACCTTCAAACTCACCTTCAAACCAAAGCACTACCCCATAGGCACAAGAGACCAAAGCAGAAAGAATATTTGAATCTTTCCATCTCTGGGATATAGGTTTGGAAGAAACCTGATGATTCCATGCACAGCAGAGCCGTGATGAATTCAAAAGAAAGAGACCCAAGAAGTATCATCAGAGATTATTTGTGTACCAAAAATGATTACTATTTATTTAGGGCATACTTTGGGCCACCTTATGCAAAGAGTTGACTCACTGGAAAAGACCCTGATGCTGGGAGGGATTGGGGGCAGGAGGAGAAGGGGACAACAGAGGATGAGATTACCGACTCGATGGGCATGAGTTTGAGTAAACTCTGGGAGTTTGTGATGGACAGGGAGGTCTGGTGTTCTGCGATTCATGGGGTTGCAAAGAGTCGGACGCGACTGAGCGACTGAACTGAACTGACTGAACTGAATAGTACAGATTAAAAACATTGACATAGCCATAAGATATAAAAGTGGTAATTAAGGATTTGAGCCAATACTGATATCTTCGGAAATACTATCTCAAAATCAAAACATGCATAAAACATACACTAGACGCAAAGAGCATAAGAGCTGAAACAACTATAATCGTGATACGAACGTTTATTTTCTGCCACCCTCTTGTTATTGACATTTTTCATTCACAGGCATAAATTTCAGTCCTGATTATGAAGATTGTCATTTCAGAGTAAGGTCCTCTTTGTCTTTAGCTAACAGGACCCTGCAAATTGTGATTTTTTTTAAAAGTTATTTTTCTAGAATTTAGTGATAACAGCAGGTAAAACTGTTTGCCTTTTTAAATACAAATTTATATTTTAAAAAAGTGGACCTTGCACTTTGAGATATCATTTTGAGAATTATTCCATGGTACTGTGTACTTGAGCTTCCCGGGTGTCTCAGATGGTAAAGCATCTGCCTACAGTGTGGGAACAGCCCAGGTTCAATTCCTGGGTCAGGAAGCTCTCCTGGAGAAGGATGCAGTCCTATATTGAAAAAATATTCTACTAATACTCTGATAATACCATAAAAGAAATCATTATGAAATTTGTAGATGATGTTAACATAGAGAAAAATAACAGATACTTTTATGATGATAATGATTCTAGAAGATACTATTAGCCTGTGTATCTGATAGCATTTGATATTATAAAGAATTTAATAGTCTGTAAACACACTCTGCTGTGGACCTTTAGGATATAGAGATAAATAAGATAGAATCCCTACTCTTCAGAGTTTTACAGTCTAGAGAGAGTGGAGGGGGTGGACCAGACAATGTGATAAATGATTGAACAGATCCTCCAGAACATGGTGACTATGGTGCTAACCCAGGGGAGGGGTCAATGAAAGATTCCAAAAAAAAAAAAAAAAAACTGAACCTGGAAGGATATAAGTAGGAATAAGCCAGGTCTGCAAAAACATTCAAAATGGGGAAGCAATGGCCTAACGAATCTGTGTTCAAAACATCTGGATCAAGAGAAAATGCTTCAAACTGCCAATGAATTCATTAAAAAGAACATAACATCCAAATTTAAGGGAGTGATAAACACACAAGGGGAAAAAAATACATCTTATGAATTGTGCTTAGTTCTGGGGGCTATACTTTACGATGGTGAATTTCAAATTGTAATTATCCAAGACAACAATATTTGGATCAAAATAATTTACTCCAAGTACCCACACAACTAAAAACATGAATTGGAATTAGATTTATTGTATGTTACCCCAAAGGACAGAGCTGCAGCCCATAAGATACCTGGTTCAATAGCAAAGCTGTCTAACCGTTAAATGGGTCTGAATGTAATACAGGTTGAATTACGAAAAACACAGTTTTCTCCCTTCAGAGGTGTTACATTAAGAAGCAAACAACCAGTTTTAGATATCAACCATTTTCAGGAAATCTCTGTAATGGTGTGAAGAGGTTAGACTCCTTTAATATTCTCAGATTAAAAAATTCTGCAACAAATGGAGTTCAGATACTCACCCTTTTCTTGGAAACCTTAGACTGCGATGTATGTGTGCTTTAGAACAAGTACTCTCTAAGGGAAATCTCGATGATGAAAGTAGGGGCTGTTCAGATAGAAATTCCTATGCTCTCTTTTACTCAGTGTTCAAATTCAAATCTTGATTCCTGAGTTGTTCGCAGAGATACTATGAATCAAGAGTCATGAATCCTTATTGTAGCTTCCTCATAATTCTACCAGAGACACTTGACAAAGTGACATCCTTTTATCTAAGGTTTTAGTATATAAGAGGTATTAATAATATCAAAAACATGTTGGAAGCTACTGGAAACTCCCTCAAGATTTTCTTTCATCAGGGATGAGATATTGGAGTATAGGAGCAATTAAAATCTGCATTTTTCATTCATTGTTGGTAATATCATTAGCTCTCTTGTGTATAATATTCTCAGTGTTGAGACAGTAAACAGTCATTAGTTAAGAGCTAGAAATTAAAGCCTGCAGACATTGCTTTAGAAAGTCTTTGAAAACAGCTTCTTATATGAATATAATTTCTGAAATATTTGAAGCCACGATTTCAATCTTTTTATGTTTACTTGAGGTTTGGGGAAATACTTAATTATATCTAATTACTAGTAGTAAATGCCTCATTAGCAAAGTAGGTAATGTGTCAGCCATTAGTTGTAGGTGCTCTATATAGTTTTCAAAGACTTTATTTTTATGTACATAAGTCCACTATGCAAAGAAGCAAAATGGCTGTCTGAGAAGGCCTTACAAAGAGCTGTGAATAGAAGAGAAGTGAAAAGCAAAGGAGAAAAGAAAAGATATACCCATTTGAATGCAGAGTTCCAAAGAACAGCAAAGAGAGATAAGAAAGCCTTCCTAGTGGTCAGTGCAAAGAAATAGAGGGAAACAATAGAGTGGTAAACACTAGAGATCTCTTCAAGAAAATTAGAGATACCAAGGGAACATTTCATGCCAAGATGGTCACAATAAAGGACAGAAATGGTAGGGACCTAACAGAAGCAGAAGATATTAAGAAGAGATAGCAAGAATACACAGAAGAACTGTACAAAAAAGAACTTCATGACACAGATAATCACGATGGTGTGATCACTCACCTAGAGCCAGACATCCTGAGCCAGGCATCCTGGAATGTGAAGTCAAGTAGGCCTTAGGAAGCATCACTATGAACAAAGCTAGTAGAGGTGATGGAATTCCAGTTGAGCTATTTCAAATCCTAAAAGATGATGCTGTGAAAGTTCTGCCCTTAATATGCCAGCAAATTTGGAAAAGTTAGCAGTGACCACAGGACTGGAAAATGTCAGTTTTCATTCAATTCCAAAGAAAGGCAATCCCAAAGAATGCTCAAACTACAGCACAATTTCACTCATCTCACATGCTAGTAAAGTAATGTTCAAAATTCTCCAAGCCAGGCTTCAACAGTACATGAACCATGAACTTCCAGATGTACAAACTAGTTTTAGAAAAGGCAGAGGAACCAGAGATCAAATTGCCAACATTTGTTGGATTATCGCAAAAGCAAGAGAGTTCCAGAAACACATCTATTTCTGCTTTATTGACTATGCCAAAGCCTTTGACTGTGTGGATCACAATAAACTGTGGAAAATTCTTCAAGAGATGGGAATACTAGACCAACTGACCTGCCTCTTGAGAAATCTGTATGCAGATCAGGAAGCAACAGTTAGAACTGGACACAGAACAACAGACTGGTTCCAGCTGGGAAAGGAGTACATCAAAGCTGTATATTTTTATTGTCACGTGCTTATTTAACTGATATGCAGAGTATATCATGAGAAGCTCTGGGCTGGATGAAGCACAGGCTGGAATCAAGATTGGCGGGAGAAATATCAATAACCTCAGATATGCAGATGACACCACTCTTATGGCAGAAAGTGAAGAGGAACTAAAGAACTTCTTGATGAAACTGAAGGAGAGTGAAAACGTTGACTTAAAGCTCAACATTCAGAAAACTAAGATCATGGCATCTGGTCCCATCACTTCATGGGAAATAGATGAGGAAACAGTGGAAACAGTGCCAGACTTTATTTTTTGGGGTTCCAAAATCACTGCAGATGGTGATTGCAGCCATGAAATTAAAAGACACTTACTCTTTGGAAGGAAAGTTATGACCAACCTAGATAGCATATTTGAAAGCAGAAACATTACTTTGCCAACAAATATCCGTCTAGTTAAGGCTATGGTTTTTTCAGTAGTCGTGTGTGGATGCGAGAGTTGGACTGTGAAGAAAACTGAGCACCGAAGAACTGATGCTTTTGAACTGTGGTGTTGGAGAAGACTCTTGAGCGTCCCTTGGACTGCAAGAAGATCCAACCAGTCCATCATAAAGATCAGTCCTTGGTGTTCATTGGAAGGACTGATGTCGAAGCTGAAACTCCAATACTTTGGCCACCTCGTGTGAAGAGTTGACTCATTGGAAAAGACCCTAATTCTGGGAAAGACTGGGGGCAGGAGGAGAAGGGGACAACAGAGGATGAGATGGCTGGATGGCATCACCAACTCGATGGAGGTGGGTTTGGGTAGACTCTGGGAGTTGGTGATGGACAGGGAGGCCTGGCATGGTGCGATTCATGGGGTCACAAATAATCGTACACGACTGAGCTACTGAACTGAACTGAACAGTGGGAGACTGAAACCTCAGTCGGCAGATGGACTGCACCCAAGAGCCTAAGGATTTGATCACCATATTTGATTGGGGACCCTCGGATGGTTAAATGGCCCCTTTCTTTCCAAATAGCAGCATGTGCATGTAGCACCAGAAAGACATACTTGGAGTTAGTGTAAATGGCTACTATTTTTCCTTTTCCAAGCTCTAAAGCTTGAGTCAGGGCTATGAGCTCAGCAAATTGAGTTCAAGTACCTGGTGGCAAAGGTTTAGCCTCTATGGTCTCAAAATATGAGACTACTACATATCTGGCCCTTCTTTTTCCATCCATGACAAAGCTTCTTCCATCAGTGTACCAGATTTCCTCAGGACTGGTCAGAGGATCTTCCAACAATCCCTCTCAAGGTTTTGTCCAGTGGTCCAGGGTTTCTAGGAAAGAGTGAAAGGGGAGAGAGTCCTCAGGACTAGGCAAGAGGGTAGCTGGGTTAAGAACCTCACAAGGGGATATAATGAGGCCTGGACTTTCCGTCAGCACTACTTGATATCTGAGGATTCTTTGATCAGACATTCATAATGGCCTTTCCCATTCAGGAGTTGTTTCACTTGGTGGCTGGTAAAAATAGTTTGCCTCAAAAAGAGAGTTTTAAAGCATCTTCTATCAGGACTGCAATAGCTGCAAGATTTCAAAGGCAGGGAAAGATCTTTTCCCAATAAGGGAGTAGGACACTCAGGGACCACCATAAACTGATGGGGAAATATTTGTCCATCCCAGGAGCAAAGTGCTCAGGTAAATCTTTTTGTAACTGTTTTTCCTGTAGCACCCAAAATGGTACAGGTTTGGGAGGAGAAAGCTCTGGAGTAGGAGGTCAGGACAGAGTAGATAGCCCCTGGGTCAACCAAGAAATTCTCGGACCTACCTGCCATATCCAGTTGCACCCATGGTTCCAGCCCCATGATGGTTATCTGTGACAGGTGGGCTGGCTGGAGTGGGCTGCTTCAGTCTTGTTGAACCATCCTGAGGGAAGGCTTGGCATTTGACCTTGAGGCTCTTGGGTCCCCAGGGCAGAGTGTCACCCAATGTCCCAGTTGATGGCATTTGTAGCAAGCTGTTTTAGGAGACTTGGCTTGACTTGGACACTCTTTGGTTCAATATCCCACCTGTCTACAGATTAGCCATTTGCCTCATGCTTTGTCCTTTAAAGACACGGGGTTTGCTATAGGGCTTCCCGGGAGGGCAGCCAACATCTGGGTATGCCTTGTCTATTTTCTTTTCTCCCTTTCCTGGGCCTTCACCTCCTTCTCCTGTCCTCTGTTATAAAAGGTATAACTGGTCCTCTGTCTGGGCCATCTCATCTAAAGAGGCAGCAAGGTCCTGTTGTTGTAGCTGTTGTAACTTTATCCTGATGTCTGATGCACACTGGGACAAGGAATTTGTCCTTTAAAATCATCTGTCCCTCATAAGAGTCTAAGTTCAGATTGATAAACTTTTGGAGGGCCTCTTTTAGCCTTTCCAGAAAGGCAATGGGGTTCCCATTGGGCTCTGAGTTACTCCTGAGACCCAGGTGTAGCTGATTACTTTTTGCTGGGCTGCTTTTAGTCCTGCCTTTACACAGATATGAAAATGATCCCTTTCCCAGATGTGCTCAGGGTCATTATAATTTTAATTAGGATCTGAGGAGGGGACAGCAGTTTCCCCCACTGCATATTTATTGCTTGATATGTGAAGCCCCGTAGCATAACTTTGGGCTTCATTTAAGACCCTGGCATGCTCAGGGTCAGATAAAGTTCGACTAAATATGACCATGATGTCCTTCCATGTAAAGTCAAAGGCCAAGGTAATGTGTTGGAATGTACCTATGTATTTGCCTGGATCATCTGTATAACTTCCCAGGTCTTGTTTGATCTATCTTAGTGCTAAAAGGGAGAAGAGCTTATGGACCCGGTTGGTCCAAATTCTCCTCCAGTTTCAACTAAGGGACATACTTGAGTTGGCTTTTGTGGAAGAGGTGCTCCTGGATATGGGGGCACATTTGGATACAAGGAAGGAGCACCAGGTAACTCAGGAGCCATGGGAGGTAAGCCTTCACAGGGGGCTTCCTTCTTTATGTTGTCTGTACATAAGACCATTTGCCTAGTAGGCTAGCTTTTAGGGCATACAACAATCCCATACTTAAAACAGAGTTCCTTCATATCTCTTAGTCGGAAGAAAATTTGGACATAGGGGAGCTCTGTCCATTTCCCTTGTCTTTTGCAGAATAAGTCTAGCTGCAGGATGGCATTGCAATTTAAACTCCCATCCTCAGGCTTGTATTCCTTGTTCCCCAGAGGATACCATGGCCGTGTAGTGACACAAAAGGATTTTAAGAAACTTCTCCTTAGAGGATCGAACAGCTTCCAGTTATCAAGGATGCATCTCCAGGGCTTCTGTTGGGAAGTGGACTGATTATTTCCTATCTGAAAGACAATTATGACAGGAAGGAAAAGAAAAAAAAAAAAAAAAACTAATAGGCCTCCTTCTATTTCCATGGAAGGACTTCCTTAGGGGTGAGTTTTTTTGAAGCTTATCCACCCAGTACTGTTGCACTCTGAAAGCCAGGTGTCCCAGGGTCATGGTGCAGATCCCCAGGCAAGTTGAGGCATGACAGCCTTCTGGAGATTGAATCCCCAGGCAGGTCAAGGCAGGTCGGCCTCCTGGGACCCCTGGACTGGCAGATTCCCAAGCAGGTTGAGGTGTGACAACCTTCCAAGGACAAGATCCATAGGCAGGTCAAGATCGACCCAAGATCAACCTCCTGGGACTCCCAGACTCGAGTCGGGTGTCCCCAGGGTCTCCAGCATAACTAACGCTGGGTTGGATTAAGGGGTTGTAATCTTAACTCATTGCTGGTTTGTCTACCACAGACGGGAATAGATGTGAAGTGAAGTGAAAGTCACTCAGTCGTGTCTGACTGTTTGCGCCCCATGGACTATACAGTCCATGGAATTCTCCAGGCCAGAATACTGAAGTGGGTAGCCTTTCCCTTCTCCAGAAATATCTTCCCAATGCAGGGATTGAACCCACGTCTCCTGCATTGCAGGCCGATTCTGTACAAGCTGAGCCACAAGGGAAGCCCATGGGGATAGATATCATGATGTAAAGCAATCCTAGCTTGTGCCCTGAGATGGGGAACCTGGTGAAAGAGCCATAAGCCTTATCCTCTTATTGCTCTGAGAGAATGCAAGTCACTGATTTCCTCCCCTGGTCCTCCATAAGAGCAGTTTAGGGTGTTTCCAGTGGTAAACATTCCATTGTCATAGACCCACTTTAAGTAATAGCAGAAGTAATGACAAAGGAGTGGGTTATCTGGTCCTGTTAGGAGCATTAAGAGTATTTTAATAATAAGTGGGGTGGAGCAATATTGCCTATAAGGGGGCAGGGTCCTGGTTGTAGGAATTAGTGACTTAAGAACAAATTGATAAGAGGCAACAAATCAGATGTTCCACAAAAGTGGAGTGGAGATTTGATCCAGGGGTAAGCTTGTAAATTTAGGAGAAGGGTGGTGAGGGTTTGGGCCCAAGCGGCCTGCAGGGCTAACTCCCAAAGTGGCAAACATTATCCCTGGAAGCCCAATTGCCTTTGAAGGGATGCCAACAGATGGACTTCTAGCAGGCATTGTGTGCCTGTCACCGCCCTAGTGGGTTCACTGAGATATGCTGTTGTTGCACGTATAGTAGGAAACATAGAAGATGAAGGCCTTAATATCTAGAGGAATTGGGTATTATATAGTATTTCCCTTCCCAGGGCCAGCTAATTTCTGGTTGTCCCTCCAGAAGAATGTAGAGGCAACACTGTGGGCCCAGACAGGGCTCAGGAAAAGAGCATGAAACAGGAGGGAAGGGGGCAGGCCCAACTTCTGAAAGAATGACATAGCCCAAGGGAATAACATAAATTGATGAAAATCAAATGGGTCCAAGATGACAAGTCAAATTCAACTAAACCTGGATCCTCAGTCTGCAAGCTAAATGACACACCCAGAGGTGCCAGGACAGTTTTAAGTCACTGTCAAAAGACCGAGGAGTGAGTGGTTCCCAAATTGTTGGAATGATCCTCCTACTCAATAGCATATGAAATCACCCAGCTAGCGAAAACTAACCACATCGCACTCCATGGATGCCACACTCCCCTCTGTGATGGCCCACACTCTTGGAGTGTGCTTCTCTCTAAATCCAAACAAATCCAAACAAACTTATCTATCTCTGTGTCTCTCAAAATAAATTTTTTTTGCAATGAGACATCAAAAGCCTGACTTTCATTGGGTCCTAAAACCAGGCATTGTGGGTTTTGGCTGGGCTCAAGTCCCAGATGGATGTGACTGAGAGATTAAGCATAGCAGAGTGCCTGCCGTGTGGGTTTGAGTCTTAATCTTAGGTAAGCAGTTTCAAGAACGACTTTCAAAAATGGAAAGACGATGACCTGCCCAATACTTTGTAAGCAGTGGCATAGATGGAGAGAGGAGCTGAAGGACAGGAGGAAAAAGCAGTGGTGAAAAACGTGCCAAGGAATCTCCATCATAACCTGGTGAAAAATCTGCTAAATACCTGACCTGTGCTCACAGTTTTCATTGGCCTGATCCCTGACATAAAGGAAATTAGGGACAGAAGAACCCCCACCTGCTTGGGCAACAGCTACTAAGGCACAGCAGATACACCCTGGGATACCCGCGACTGCTTGCCTCTTCACAGGGGATTTGAGGAAACAAGAAACAAGAGACTGTAAAGTAGTTAAGATTTTGTTATCTGTATGTCCTTCCAGTCATAGGAGTGAGGACTTCCTACCCCAACCAGGGGTCTTCTGGAATCTGAGATTGAGCCGCACGAGCTTTCTGTGAAGTTTGCTTTTGCTGTCCCAGTTTACAGCACACTGGGCTTCTTGGCACCTTCCCTGCGCTGGGTTTTCTTCACGTTCAGCTTCCACCACAGGAGCTTTTGCTGAGTAGGGCTTCTGCTGTACTTGGCCTCTGCCTCACGGGGGCCGAGCCGAGGTTGTTTGGTTAAATCCGAGCCAGGTTAAATAGATGTCAAGGGAGTTTGTAATTTCCTCAGTTCTGCCTCACCACAGCAAAAATTTGAAGCAATGGATGGGACCAGTGTTACAATCAGTTTTATTTGGCAAGCAAAGGAAAATACATCCTTAAAGTATGAGGGCAGCCGACCCAAGAGACACAAAAAGAAGAGAGATCCAGGCTCAATTTGGTTTCTCTTTTCAAGTGGTTTTTTCTCCTCTCCCTGACCCTGCCCTATGTAAATTGGGCTACCCAGGAAGGCTGTTTTTGTTTTGTTTGTTTTTTTTACCTGAAGTTCTAACTCCAGTCCTAGGACCTTATTTTGTTCTATTTTCACAGGCGTCTTCCTTTCTTTGTCTTTTAGCCACTGCCATTATGGACTCCTTTTCCCTATTCTAACAACCTAACAGCTTTATTCTAAAGTTAATGGATAGACACGAAAAATTTTAAAACACAAAGATAATGTCATCAGATGTGCTTCTACATTGTTAAACTTAAATACAAAATGGAGACTAGACTTGAGAATCTTCTGAACAGCCAAAACTATTTAATCCAATAAGTAAATAAAACTAATTCTGGCTTATTTCATGAACTTAAGTGAGACTTAATTTAGGCTATTTCTTGTAAATGTTTCTGATAGTCATGAAAGAAGGCTTACAGGTGGCATGGTAGTAAAGAATCCACCTGCCAATACAGGAGATGCAAAAGGCACAAGTTGGATCCCTGGGTTGGAAGATCCCCTGGATTAGGAAATGGCAACCCACTCCAATTTCTTGCCTGGAAAATTCTATGGGCAGAGGAGCCTGGTGAACTATAGTCCATGGGGTAGCAAAGAATCAGACATAACTGAGGGACACACACAATCATGAAAGCAGCTTAAGTCATCTTCCCAAAAATGGTATGAGTGTTAACGCAAGTTTGTGTGCACAGTTAGGCCAAGTAAACTGAAACATAGGAGTTTAGAGCAGAGAAATGCTTGTTGTAAGGTCATGCAAGGAGACAGGTGATTCAGGACCTTAAAAGCCCCTAGCTCCCCAAAAGAGTTCAGCAAATCACTTTCATAAAGGCAGATGAGGGAGATGGGTCACAGGGCATGTGATCAGCTCCAGCACAGTTCCCTGGCTGAAGGTGAGGAAATGTGTGTCATGAAGTTTAATTTAAATCAGTCTTTAGGCTCCAGGAAGCCTGGGGCTATGCACTCTCGGTTGTCAAGTAGTTAACATCTTCCATTTGGGATGGAGTGGGTGTTCACATCTGCAAAACACCTCAGGAAATCTGCATCAAATACTGTTACCTAGGTACTTCAGAAAGGAGCTAAGGCAGAAGGTCTGGGGGAAGGGCTGTTCCAGGAAGGCCCCACAGGATCCTACTCACACACTTGAGATGGTCACTTGTGACCAGTCCCCTGCCATTTGGCTGCCCAGGTGGCCCAGCAATAATAAATCCACCTGCCAGTGTGCGACTCGAGTTCAATCCCTGGGTCAGGAAGATCACCTGTAGGAGGAAATGGCAACCCACTCCAGTATTCTCACCTGGGAAATCCCACGGACAGAGGAGCCTGGCGGGCTACAGTCCACGGGGTCACAAAGAGTCTCATGTGACTGAATGCACGTAGCACTAGCACTGCCATTTGGAAACTGCATGGTAATAACCAATCATTGTGGAGGTTACACAGCTTCCTCATTTCCACTTCACCAGCAATCCTATAAATTCATGATCGTATCAGTCTTTGCATTTGAAAGTTCCCACTTTGTGAACTGTTCTCATATACACAATAAACTCTTAGAAGTACAGTTCATTGATTTGGTGAGTTTAATTTTGTTATTTCTGGATTTTTGACAACATAGACAGGTAAAACTGATTTTCAAAAAAATACCTATTTTATCAAGCAGCCATTATTTAAAGAAACCATTTTACCAAAGGTAATAATCACAAGTATTCATTGTAATTTTAAAAAGTCATATCAGAAGAAATGTCTACAATTCAATTGGATATAATTATTTTTAGCATCTCTACTGAAAAAACAGGTGCAACCTAAAAGTTGAGAGTTATGTTTTTATTCAGCAAGAATTTTCAGGATGTCAAGCCTGGGAGACAGCATCTTAAATAATCCTCAGAGAACTGTTCCAAGGAGGAGAGGGTGGGGAGCCATGTTATATAGAAGTTTTGTGACTAAGAGCAGGTAGTCTGAATGTCCAAAGATAAGTGCAAATTAAAGAAAAAACAGATATCTCAAGATAAGAAATTTTGCATGTTTCTATGGATGGGAAAATGCAAGAGTTTGGGCTCACTGATATCATTCCTTTCATATGCACCTCACCTGTCTGAGGCCAAGATCCTGCATTCTCACATCCTGAGTTTCCTCAGGGCTCATCATAGGGAGGGGCGACAGTCTGATGTCTGCTGCTGCTAAGTCGCTTCAGTCGTGTCCGACTCTGTGCGACCCCATAGACGGCAGCCCACCAGGCTCCTCCGTCCATGGGATTTTCCAGGCAAGAGTACTGGAGTGGGTTGCCATTGCCTTCTCCGCTGATGGCTGCTAGATGGCCGGTATTCTTCCTGAGTTCCCTCGGGGCTCACCAGTTCACTTTTGGTGGCGCCTACAGTCTCAAAAGACAGTGACAAAAAAAAAAAAAAAGACAGTGACATCCTTTGTTTACTGATATAGCAACAAAGATTCCATTTCTCAACACCATTTTTCAATATTTTGTAAATATTTTTATAGAGAGCATCTTTGTACATAACATTTATTCAGAATTTTCATCTCTTCAAAATTATCAGCTCACTTATAAAACAAATTTTCTCCTGTGTCCCTCCAAACAAACACATTGTTGATTTCTAAAGGCAGGGAGAACCCTTAATTCTGTGCTAGGTTTGGAGATGCTCTTCATCCACCAGAGGGCGACAGAGCACAGTTTGCAGAATACAAACAGCTGGCCTTGTCCACTTTGGAGCAATTTAAGTCTAAGACCTAACTGACTTATTAGATAAGATACGGCCAGGATTTCTGATCATCTGTAAACCTAATATATATTGTAAAAGATAAGGCAACTGTCTCGTGAAAGGACAAATAATGGGAAACACATCAGAATATCAGGGATAATTTAAAGAGCTCAAAGAGAGCCTGCAATCTTTATTCTTTTGAATCACGAGCTTCAAATCAAAGACGACAAAGTGAGTTCCTAATTCTTTCATCCTTCTGGGTTTGCGGTAGATGCTACACCCTCTGATTTGCCCTCAGTTTGGTGAAATAGGTCACAAGTGGGATCCTTGTGACTTTGGGCACCATCTTTTTGCAATTTGCATTGCACTGGTGTAGTCTGTGTGTTCAGTCTCCCAGTCAGACGATCTTTGCCTCTCCACGGAATGGAGCCCTCCAGGCTCCTCTGTCTGTGGAGTTTTTCAGGCAAGAATACTGCAGTGGGTTACCATTTCCTCCTCCAAGGAATATTCCAGCCCCAGGGACTGAATCAGAGTCTCCTGTATCTCTTGCCTGTTTTTGCATTTTGCATTCCTTTGATGTGATAAAGCAGGCTATTTAAATACAGCCTGGAGTCACACAGTCTAAAGAAGCCTGCACTTTGCTCACAGGACAGTAACTCAAGACTCAAAAGAGGGAGAGATTAGATTCTGTTACTGACAGTTGTTCAAAGGGAAGTTCCAAGTTCTCCAGCTCTTTGGGTTGCTAAGAAGCAAAAAACATGAAAACATTCTTATGACCAGGGCATGCAAATTAGTATAACTGTGTCTCAGATCCATTATAAATGTAAAATGTTCTATTAACATATCCTATATATTTGCTACTTCTCTTTTTACCTAAGTACACAATCATAAATTGAGGAAATTTTATAAAGGATTATCATTCTCTAAGGGCTTCCCTGTGGTTCAGCTGGTAAAGAATCCACCTGCAATGTGGGAGACCTGGGTTCCATACCTGGGTTGGGAAGATCCTGTGGAGAAGGGACTGGCTACCCACTCCAGTATTCTGGCCTGGAGAATCCCATGGACTATATAGTCTATGGGGTCACAAAGAGTTGGACTCGACTGAGCGACCTTCACTTTAGTTCACTTCTTTCTCTAAAGTGAAGATTCAGTTTAACTGTATTGAATACAAACATTCCAGTGGTGGTTGTTGGTTTCACAATTGTCATAACCACTATGGGTCAGTTATTAATAAATGCCTTTAGTTTTCATGGTATCCTACATATAACTGCTTATCAAAGTCTTTGAGTGTACTTCAAATGCTTCCTGCTGAACCTTAGCAGGTTGAGTCTTATTGTTTCATATAAATGTATTGATCCTAGTAGGGCTTGATGCCAATGTATCATGTATTCAGCTTAGTAAAAAAAGCTTTTGTCATCTTATTTCCCTCCACACATACTTTTTCCTCAGCTTGGTAGTAGTTGTTAGGAGTGTTAACTGCACCTCTGTAAAGGAAAGGGATGTTTCTCTCCGTTGGGTTCTATAAGGATTAAATCATTAGCCATCCTGGTGACCTACCTAGAGTAAAGGCTGAAAGCTAGTCAAGGACAAAGAACAAGATAAAGCCCTCTGTGCATTGGGAAAACAGGCCCTCAGATAGTTGGATATATTTCAGGAGAATTGAACCCAGATTCTTGTATCTTCCCATACTTTGAAAAGCACTAAAATCTTTAACTGAGATATCCATTCCTTGTGATTAGCAGTAACCTTCTACTGAGATGACTGCTGGATTGCACTTACTGTTTCACCAATGTCACATATATACTGGCTTCACCCCCTACCTCTTCAGAGCAATTGTTCAGAGATCCATAAAAGACTGTAATAAATGCTAGAAAGGGTGTGGAGAAAAGGGAACCCTCTTACACTGTTGGTGGGAATGCAAACTAGTACAGCCACTATGGAGAACAGTGTGGAGATTCCTTAAAAAAACTGGAAATAGAACTGCCATACAACCCATCAATCCCACTGCTGGGCATACACACTGAGGAAATCAGAATTGAAAGAGACACATGTACCAAAATGTTCAACGCAGCACTGTTTACAATAGCTAGGACATGGACGCATCTAGAAGTCCGTCAGCAGAAGAACAGATAAGAAAGTTGTGGTACATATACACAATGGAATATTACTCAACTATTAAAAAGAATGCGTTTGAGTCAGTTCTAATGAGGTGGATGAAACCAGAGACTATTATATACAGTAAGGTGAGTCAGAAAGAAAAGCACCAACACAGTACATTAATGCAAATATATGGAATTTAGAAAGATGACTATGGCGATCCTATATGCAAGAGAGTAAAAGAGACCCAGATGTAAAGAACAGACTTTTGGACTCTGTTGGAGAAGGTGAGGGTGGGATGACTTGAGAGAATAACATTGAAACATGTATATTACCATATGTGAAATAGATGACCAGTCCAAGTTCAATGCATGAAACAGCACACTCAAAGCCAGTGCACTGGGACAACCCAGAGGGAAGGAGTGGAGAGGGAGGTGGGAGGGGGGTTTGGGCTTGGGGGACACATGTATGCCATGGCAGATTCACGTCAATGTGTGGCAAAAACTACCACAATATTGCAAAGTAATTAGCCTCCAATTATAATAAATAAATTAAATTTTAAAAAGAATGTAATCCAGGCTATGGTCCCCTCCCCAAAATCCCCATATATAATTCAAATTCACAGCTCTCCAGTTGTGTGGCTTTTGTTTTAAGTCTACACTTCCAAACAGAAGGGTTCAGAGTAGAGAAGTGGAACATCAAAGTCTTTGGAGAGCCTGGGGTGAGGCTGTGCTTGGATAGTGCCTTGAAAGATGAGTATGATTTATTTGGACATATAAATAAAACTCATATGCCAGGCTGAGGGACCAAGATCAAGACCCAGGGTCAGCAAAGACAGGGCATGGGTGAGGAATGCACCAAAATTCAGGCTCCACGGTCTGGCGCCATGTACAAAACATGGCCTATATGGCAACAGGATCTTTCATTCAGGACTGAACTGGGAAATCCAGGCTGTTTTGTTACATTGTTTCAGCGAATTGCAAGCTAGCTTAGGTTAGCTTGCGCTAAAGTCATATGTGTGTGTGCGCTAGGTCGCTCAGTCATGTCTGACTGAAGCCTAGAACAGGCTCCACTGTCCAGGGGATTTTTCAGGCAAGAATACTGGAGCAGGTTGCCATTTCCTACTCCAGGGGATATTGCCAACCCAGAGATATAATTATTATTTGTTGAATTTTTTTCTTCATAATTTCTGAGACTGGACCTCTGGCTCCATAAGTATGCTTGCTCTGTGTTGCCAAGGGACTTCTGCTTAAGACAAATACACAGTTGTACTCCTAGGGCAGTTGAGAACTGAGTGCTTATCCCAAAGTCTTCCTCGGACCTGTCCCAGTGAGCATCTAGGGTCTTTGTCATCCTGTGTGCTTCTAGTTTGGCATTCCAGTCTTCTCAGTGAGGCTAACAGGTTCTCATGAGTTCATCAGACCAACCATCCCTCAGAGTCATCTCTGCCCTAGCTGAGCAGGGGAGAACCCAGAACAGCTTCTGCATCAGCAGTGAAGGTCAGAGACACACCAGGTGCATGAGATTCCTATTGCTGCTGTGACAAATTATCACACATGTGGCTTAAAACAATGCAATTTATCATCTACAGTTCTAGAGATTAGAAATCCACAGTGAGTGTCACTGCTTCCCTGATGGTTCAGTGGTAAAAAAATCTGCCTGCCAAGCAGGAGATTCAGGTTCATCCCCCTGTTAGGGATGTCAGGAACCTCCCTTGAAGAAGGAAATGGCAACCCACTCCAGTATTCTTGCCTGGGAAATCCCATGGACACAGAAGCCTGGTGGGCTACAGCCCATGGGGGTCACAAAAGAATCAGACACGACTTAGCAATGAAACAACCCAACCCTGCTAAAATCAAAGAGTTGGCAGGACTGAGTTCCCTCTCAGCTGTCATTTCTCTGATTCTCTTCTGTCTCTCTCTTCCACTTAGAAAAAACTTTGTAATTATATTGGGTTTACCCAGATCATCTAGGATAATTTCACTTCAAAGTCAGCTGATTAGCAACCTTAATTCACCTGCACTCTTATTTCCTTTTTGTCAGTACCTAACACGTTCACAGGTTTTGAGGATTTGAATATGGACATCTCTGGGGAGCATTAATCTGTCTACAACAACAATTGACAGATTTCTTCACTGCTGACTTATCAAATTCCACCATTAGTCAATTTTTACTGGACAGGAATGCTAAATAAAGATTATTGGAAGTGTTCAATAAATCCACCCAAGCAGGGTTCTGGAATACAGAATTAAATCCATGTAACTCTACATCCACCCAGAGTGGATCACCGAAAATGTCATCTTAGCTGCTCATTCACAAATTGCGGGATCTGAAAGTTAGCAAATTTATTTAGCAGCTCAAAAATATTAGACAAGTCTTTAAGATTAATCTAGTTTTGCTTCAAAAATTGATAGCTGTTGCCAGAGGTGTAGTAGGAGCAGGATTGCAGAGAGCCCGAGAGCACAAGTCTGACTCTCACACTCGTTTTGAATCACACAAGCATCTCTGTTTTACTGGTGTGTGAAAACCTGTAACATGTTGCCATGACAATCTGCATGTGTTGCCATAACACCAAAAAAAAAAAAAACAAAAAGAGAGAGAGAGAGAGGTTTTATCTTTTAATGACCAAATGAGGAGGGAACAATACAGTGTAGAGCCACATTTTTCAAGCTATGTTGTCTGGACAAGGATTCATCTAAATTGGACCTGAGATTCATGATGCAATAGAATAAATAAGAGTTACCTTTATAAAGTCTTCAGCCTTTTAAACTTGAAATTTTGCGGATGAAAAAAAATCCTTTAAAAATTAAAAATGGATCTATTATGAAATAGAAAATAAAGTATCTTTGAAGCAAATTTTCAAATAACCTTTAAATTAAAAGAGAGAGAGAGAGAGCTTAGACTTTTTCTAAGATGGACAAGGATAATTCCAGATAACTATCTCCCCCCATCATCCCTGTTCCCTCTCAACTTCATTTCATCCTACACAATTTTCTCTGTATAGCCTTTTGAGTCACTTCAATGGAATATTAAAAACACTAGCTAATGGCATGGGAATAGTACTAAGAATCAGAAGACTTGGGTTTGGAAACAAATTCTACCCAAATTATTCTATTTCCTTAGGTATGTGTCTTGGATATTTTCGAGTTATTTTTTATCAGTACAATGAGGGAGAGTGCATAATTCAGTAATATATGTTGATCCATCACCAGGAAAAGTTTAGCAGTTGTTCCAAAGGACTGCATAAACTGAGATTCATAATGCTAGCAAATGTGTCACAGTCTAGACATTTGACCTTCAGTTTTGTACCTTTGGAAACTTAATTTTCTCCAAATGCAGAAAGGAAATTGGTCTCTCAGGGGATCAATTTCATATTAACCAGGCACAGAAAACAGGCATAAAGCCAGAATTCTAATTTATTAATTTTCCATGAACCTAAGATATTTATAGTTGCAAAGAGCAATATTGTTACACATGGGAAGTCTGAATACCAAAAGTTCAATTTAATTTAAAATGGGAATCATAAATGTCACACAAACTAGCAAAATCTGCACCCGGCAATTTCTCTCCACTGAGATCTTATTAAGAAGTCAAATGAAAAGGAAAATAGGTAAATTGAATCAAATTGAACAGAATCTGTTTTTCTCAGTCTTTGAATTTTATTGTTCAGTAATATTTTAAAAAATTCAATTAAAACTACATTTGGAGTTACCTACTTCTTATTTTGGCAAGATATTAATTAAAACTGTAATTAACACTAAAAGCTACTTTTTAAAAAAAAGGAAAAAGAACATATAGTTTCACAGAAAAAAAAATACATTCTTCTCAAGCAAAGTTAATGCCAACATTAAAATTTTAGTTTTGCCATTAACTGGTGAAAATTTTGTCATACTTTCATACTATTCCATAGACCAGAAGCAATAAATCACCAGATTAGATATTTTAAATAGCTGTTGCATTCATCACTCAGTATAAGTGAGTTTCCAATGGACTGGTAATACTTAGAATAATTGGCTACAACTTCCTTTAATTCCTTTCTACATGAGGGTGGACTTGACTTTGAAACCATAATACTTGGAGTCTATCTCTTGGGTTTATTTTAGCTGTAAATATTTATCTTAATAATGTATCCTTTCTGTGGTTCTGGATCTGAACAGTTCCTACCTATCCTGAACACTGTCCCCCTGCCATGGTTGAACATTTGCATCCTTCTAAAATTCACGTGCTGAAATCCTAACTCCTAGAGTGATGGTATCAGGTGGTGGGGCCTTAGGTAGATGATTAGGTCATAAGGGCAAAGCCGCTGTGTGTCAGTTGCTCAGTCATGTCTGACTGTTTGCGACCCCGTGGATTGTAACCCTCCAGGCTCCTCTGTCCATGGAGGTTGATTCCCGACCCAGGAATTGAACCCAGGTCTCCTGCATTGCAGGCAGATTCTTTACTGTCTGAGCCACCAGAGAAGCCCCATTTTTAGTGTCATTATGAAAGAGATTCCAGAGAGGTCCTTTGTTCTTTCCACCATAGGGGACACAGTCAAAAATGGCCACGTATGGACCAGGAAGCAGGCTCTCGCCAGACACCAAATCTGCTGGTGCCTTGATCCCAGACTTTTCAGCCTCCAGATTGTGGAGAGATAGTGTTTAAGCCACCCAGCCTATGGTAATTTTGTTCCAGGAACCTGAATAAATTGACACTAATAAACTATATTCTGGATAAACACATTATTTCAGATTATAGTCAAGTCTGGCTGGACAGAATACATTCAGTAAAGTTTATTTATCTGATATAGTGTTCATTGAATTTGGAATAAGTCTCAGAGAGTAATCTATTTACAATCCCAAGTTATTTGTGAACATCCCTCTTTGGCACCTGGTTTAAGAGCCAGGAATATCTACCTTATACTTTTCCAACCTCACAGGTCTATTTTGAGAATAAAAGCAGATGGTTTGTGTAGAGTAACGTTGCAAACCACAAATGACTATGCACACATTTGGGTTTATTATAATCATTTATAACAAGGCCAGAGATACCAGTGATGTGCATCTCTTTTATTTAAATTAGGGACCTTATTAGACTAAATCTGATACTCTTCCAGTTATTATTTGAGTTCTACCTTCTAAGTCCTTCTATCCTGGTTCATATGATGCTTTTGAAGCCCTTTAATTATTTCTACATTAACTGATTTTGTACCAATGGCCAGGGGGCAGTCTATTGACATAGGAAAAGAAGACATGAGGAGTATCACCAACACATAGGGAGAAAAGGACCTTAAGCTGGGTTTCCCTGCTGGCTCAGCTGGTAGAGAATCCGCCTACTATGTGGGAGATCTGGGTTCTATCCCTGGGTTGGGAAGATCCCCTGGAGGAGGGAATGGCTACCCACTCCAGTATTCTGTCCTGGAGAATTCCATGGACTATACAGAGTCACAAAGGGTCGGACATGACTGAGCGACTTTCACTTTCCTCAATAAACAGAGACTGGCTTTGGTACCACCCTTCCCAGAGCTTTCTACATGTATACTTGAGGAATATGAGGAGAAATTGAAAACAATCAAGAAAACTTCTATGACCACCAGCTGTAGCACCTGTTAATTTGGCACTGAACTTACATATATATAAAGAGAGATAAATATGTATATGTTTCTGTTTTCCTGGATCATATGCTTTTACAAAACTAGGATAAATTTCATTTTCATCTTTTTTCGGTATCTAAAAAACAGCTTATAAGATATAGATCAGAATTTTATCTATAGCCCTTGAAGAGAAACTAAACATCTCTGACTCTGCTTAATGACTAAACTATTTGGTCTTGTTTGTTTTCCTTTGCTTCTGCATTTCTCACTTCCCTGATTAAATTTATTCTTCTATTAAAGTTTTTCTACAGGCAAAAGGCAGGCAGAGGACATGGGGGTGGGACCATAGGCCCCTGCTCTATTTCAGTATTTTGTCTTCAATTTTTCATTTTGTCTTAAAATATTACAAAAAATATGTATTAGTGAAGCAGGAAAAGTGCAGTCCCATTGCTATCATTTCTCTAGGCTCTTGGGTGAAAGTTGGAAACCACCAAAGTGCTCCTGGATTTTTTTTGTAGGATATCCCCTTCCCACTAACAGAGCCTTTGGGATGTTTCTGAGATTCAGCAGAAGGTGAATTCACCAGGCTCAATGCAAACAATAGTGTGGCTGAATAGGAGGCTGTGAGCTTCTAGAATAAAGGTTGTGGTCCAGATTAGGTGAGGAATCAACACTGGGAAAGTAGCATCCATCTCTTTCATGGTCCAGCGAACTTCCTCACGAAGGGGATGGAGACCACACAGATGCGGCACGGGGTCGATGTTTGCCTGGAGACAGAGCTTTGTCTCCAGTTCTTGCTCGTTTTTTAATATCCTTGGTCTTCTCTCCTCTTTGCAAGTTTCCTCAGATTAGATATAATCGAAGTTTCCAGTGCCTTCACTTATAGCTCCTGCCCTCCTTTTATTCTGGAAAAGACATAGAGAAAGATGTAACATTTCTCATTGCTGGGTGGCCCTCTTTGCTTTTCTGTTGCTGTGTTGGATCCTAACTGGTGTGCCCCTTCATATCTCACTATAGGGCCAGAGTGAGATAAACACACCACTGACCACTTGGGTTACCGTTTCCTTCCTAAGAGTTGAAAAAAAAAGTCCTTATCTAGGGTTCTTTATCTTCTTGGGTTTGCATAGATAAAGACAAGCGATCCTATTTAGTGCCTTACCTATTCTCAACAGGAAAGACCCCTAAATATTGGGTAAAGATTTTCTCATTAAGAGAGAAAAGCCTCAGCTTCATAACCTAGTCCAATTATATTCTAGCTATGCTATCTTGAGCAAGAAATTTCTTTTTCATTAAGCCTTGGAAATTCATTAATACAATTGAGATAATAATACAACTGTCACAAGATCGTTGTGAGGAATAAATGAGATCATTTTGTATAGCATTTTGCATAATATCTGACAAACAGTAAGGGCTCTATAAATAATGATCTTCATACTACTGAACTGAAGACAGGAATGTGACGCACAAATGGGTGAAGAGACTATTGAAAGCAATTATATCAGGTAGTCCCCAACTTACAAGCGTTTGACCTTTTTTTTTTTTTTTAACTTTCTGGTGATGCAAAAGCCATATGCATTCAGTACAAACGTTATTTCTAATTTTGAATTTTGATCTTTCCTTGGATTCACTATGTGTGGTAGGATACTCTCTCATGATGCTAGACAGCAGCCGTGAGCCCAAGCTCCCAGTCAACCATATGATCATGAAGATAAACAACTGATATACCTACGACCATTCTGCACACAGACAACCATTCTATTTCTCACCTTCAGTACAGTATTCTATAAGTTACATGACCTATTCAACACTATTAAAAAGTAAGTTTTATATTAGATGATTTTGCCCAACTGTAGGCTGTTGTAAGTTTTCTGAGCATGTTTAAAATAGACTAGGCTAAATTATGATTTTTGGTAGGTTAGGTGTACTAAATGCATTTTTTACTTAAATTTTCAACATGTAAGCTCATTAGACTGTATTCTCATCTTAAGTTAAAGAATATATGTGCATGATATTTCTAAGGTTTCAGAAAGTTTTGGGAGGAGACTTTTCCATTAGGAGTCACTTCTAGGAATTCTCAGGAGGGCATTTTATGAAACTGAACTTATTTTCTATTAGACTGAATCAGGAGATATTCTAATTGGAATTTTAATAGTATGGTGCTTAAGTAAGAGGTACAAATGGTTAAGATAAAATTATGTGTAATCCAGGCATTGAGTATGATAGATTCCATGAAACCCACCCTTCCCCTCTATAACATTTCAGATCTAATCAGTGCCTTCCGAAAACTTCTGGGTAGCCATTTGTGGACAAAAGTGGATATCGCTGATACAGATCAAATAGAAAAGAGGTCACATGAGACCAAGTATATAGTAATATATAGGAAAAGGAGAATTGTCTGGCAGGTAATTAAGTGAACCCTGGGACTTTAACAAGTACAACAAGTTCAAGTAAAAGTTGAAGACATAAGGTCAACATTTGAGTGCTGGAAAAAATACAATTATACCTTTAAAATTATGGGTAGAAGAAAATTATGCACATCATGGTGCTTAGTTCTGGAAGGTACCATGGATGTTCTATAATCCAGAGGCTTTCAAACTTTTCCCAATGGAATTTGCTCAGAAATACAATATATAAAGTAGATGAAAGGGAAGTTTTCATTATACTTAATACAAAGTCTTAGAATAAATTACTAGAGTCTCCAGACTCCTGGAATCATGCTTGGAAAACCACTGGCTCAGTCTAATAATATGACCTGATAAAATGACTGTTTTATCACATTAATAGGCTTCCCAGGTAGTGCTAGTGGTAAAGAATTAGCCTGCCATTGTAGGAGACATAGAGATGTGGGTTTGATCCCTGGGTCGGGGAGATCCTCTAGAGGAGGAACTGGCAACCCACTCCAGTATTCTTGCCCGGAGAATCCCATTGACAGAGGAGCCCGGCAGGCTACAGTCCATAGGGTCACAAAGAGTTGACATGACTGAAGCAACACAGTACAGCCCAACACGGCATCACATTAATAATCACGCTGTCAGCAGGTAGTGAAACATATACATCTAATCTAGGATGCTAGTCATCAAGTTTTCACTTTCCTTTCACAACTGAGCTACTTTTAGTTGCCTGAGAATGCTCAGGCATGAGGAAAATCATGGGATGAAGAAGAGAACATCCTTGTTGGCAAACTCTTATTCCCTTCTTATGCACTAAAGGAAGAAAAATAAAAACTTTATTTTGCCTCTGGCATTCAGTCTGTTAATACTAAAAAGGAGAAGATCCTATCAAGTTCTTATTCAGTAATTCAGTCTTCTATTTATTCCCTCACTTCATAACCTTGGTCTCACACAGAGTTTCAGTTCAGTACAGTCACTCCGATGTGTCCAACTCTTTGCGACCCCATGGACTGCAGCACTCCAGGCCTCTCTGTCCATCACCAACTTCTGGAATTTACTCAAACTCATGTCCATTGAGTCAGTGGTGCCATCCAACCATCTCATCCTCTGTCATCCCCTTCTCCTCCCACCTTCAATCTTTCCCAGCATCAGAGTCTTTTCAAATGAGTTAGCTCTTCACATCAGCTGGCCAAACAATTGGAGTTTCAGCTTCAACATCAGTCCTTCCAATAAATATTCAGGACTAATCTACTTTGAGATGGACAGGTTGGATCTCCTTGCAGTCCAAGGCACCGTCAAGAGTCTTCTCCAACACCACAGTTCAAAAGCATCAGTTCTTTGGCACTCAGCTTTTTTTATAGTCCAGCTCTCACATTCATACATAACTACTGGAGAAACCATAGCTTTGACTAGATAAACGTCTGTTGGCAAAGCAATCTCTGCTTTTTAATAAGCAGTTTAAGTTGGTCATAACTTTTCTTCCAAGGAGCAAGCATCTTTTAATTTTATGGCTGCAGTCACCATCTGCAGTGATTTTGGAGCCCCCAAAAATAAAGTCTATCACTGTTTCCAATGTTTTCCAATCTATTTGCTATGAAATGATAGGTCCAGATGCCATGATCTTAGTTTTCTGAATGTTGACTTTAAGTCAACATTTTCACTCTCCTGTTTCACTTTCATCAAGAGGCTCTTTAGTTCTTCTTCACTTTTTGCCATAAGGGTGGTGTCATCTGCATATCTGAAATTATTGATATTTCTTCTGGCAATCTTGATTCCAACTTGTGTTTTATCCATCCCGGCATTTCTCATGATGTACTCTGCGTATAAGTTCAATAAGCAGAATGACAATATATAGCCTTGATGTACTCCTCTCCCAATTTGGTACCAGAATGTTGTTCTATATCCACTTCTAACTGTTGCTTCTTGACCTGCATACAGATTTCTCAGGAGGCAGGTCAGGTGCTCTGGTATTCCCATCTCTTTCAGAATTTTCCACAGTTTGTTATGATTCACACAGTCAAATGCTTTGGCATAGTCAATAAAGCAGAAGTAGATGTTTTTCTGGAACTCTTTTGCTTGTTCAATGATTCAACAGATGTTGGCAATTTGATCTCTAGTTCCTCTGCTTTTTCTAAAACCAGCTTGAACATCTGGAAGTTCACAGTTCACATACTGGTAAAGCCTGGCTTGGAGAATTTTGAGCATTACTTTGCCAGCGTGTGAGATGAGTGCAATTGTGTGGTAGTTTGAGCATTCTTTGGCATTTCCTTTCTTTGGGATTGGAATGAAAACTGACCTTTTCCAGTCCTGTGGTCACTGCTGAGTTTTCCAAATTTGCTGGCATATTAAGTGCAACACTTTCAAAGCATCATCTTTTAGGAATTGGAATAGCTCAACTGGAATACCATCACCTTCACTACCTTTGTTCATAGTGATGCTTCCTAACGCCCACTGGACTTCCCATTCCAGGATGTCTGTCTCTAGGTGAGTGATCACACCATCATGAATATCTGGGTCATGAAGATCTTTTTTGTACAGTTCTTCTGTGTGTTCTTGCCACCTCTTCATAATATCTTCTGCTTCTGTAAGGTCCATACCATTTCTGTCCTTTATTGTGCCCATATTTGCATGAAAATTTTCCTTGGTATCTCTAATTTTCTTGAAGACATCTCTAGTCTTTCCCATTCTATCCTTTTCCTCTATTTCTTTGCATTGATTGCTGAGAAAGATGTTCTTATCTCTCCTTGCTATTCTTTGGAACTCTGCATTCAAATGGCTATATCTTTCCTTTTCTCCTTTGCCTTTCACTTCTCCTCTTTTCATAGCTGTTTGTAAGGCCTCCTCAGACAACCATTTTGCCTTTTTGCATTTCTTTTTCTTGGGGATTGTCTTGATCACTGCCTCCTGTACAATGTCACAAACCTCCATCCACAGTTCTTCAGGCACTCTATTAGGTCTAATCCCTTGAATCTATTTCTTACTTCCACTGTATAATCATAAGGAATTTTACTTAGATCATACCTGAATGGTCTACTGGTTTTCCCTAGTTTCTTCAGTTTAAGTCTGAATTTGGCAATAAGGGGTTCATGATCTGAGCCACACTCAGCTCCCGGTCTTGTTTTTGCTGGCTCTATAGAGCTTCTCCATCTTTGGCTGCAAAGAATATAATCAATCAGATTTCAGTATTGACCATCTGGTTATGTCCATGTGTAGAGTCTTCTCTTGTGTTGTTGGAAGAGGGTGTTTGCTATGACCAGTGTGTTCTCTTGGCAAAACTCTATTAGCCTTTGCCCTGCTTCTTTTTGTGCTCCAAAGCCAAATTTGCCTGTTATTCCAGGTATCTCTTAACTTCCTACTTTTCATTCCAGTCCAGTCCCCTGGAATGAAAAGGACAAATTTTTTCATGTTAGTTCTAAAAGGTCTTTTAGGTTTTCATAAAACCATTTAACTTCAGCTTCTTCAGCATTATTGGTCAGAGTATAGACTTGGATTACTGTGATATTGAATGGCTTGCCTTGGAAACAAATAGAGATCATTCTTTCATTTTTGAGACTGCATTTTGGACTATTTTGTTGACTATGATAGCTACTTCATTTCTTCTAAAGGATTCTTGCCCACAGTAGTAGATATAATGGTCCTCTGAGTTAAATTCACCCGTTCCAGTCCATTTTAGTTTGCTGATTCCTAAAATGTTGATGTTCACTCTTGCCATCTCCTGTTTGACCACTTCCAATTTGCCTTGATTCATGGACCTAAAATTCCAGGTTCCTATGCAATATTGCTCTTTATAGCATTTGACTTTGCTTCTATCACAAGTCACATCCACAACTGGGTGTTGTTTTTACTTTGGCTCCATCTCTTCATTCTTTCTGGATTTCTTTCTCCACTGATCTCCAGTAGCATATTGGGCACATACCGACCTGGGGAGTTCATTTTTCACTGTCTTATCTAACAAAAAGTTTAGCAGGAAGTAAAGTAGGAAAGGTAGGAAAAGTACCATGGCAAAGGCAACCTTCCTTCCTTTTAGTGGCAAGAAATTCTTCACAAAAGAAAAGTAAAATAACAAGAGTATACTATTTTGAGGGTTTCTCTGGTACTCAGTGGTAAATAATCTGCCTGCTAATGCAGGGGACATGGGTTTGATACCTGGGTTGAGAAGATCCTCTGGAGAAGGAAATGGCAATCCACTCCAGTTTTCTTGCCTGGAGAATCCCATGGACAGAGGAGCCGGGTGGGTTACAGTACATGGGGTCAAAGAGTCAGGCATGACTTAGTGACTGAATAACAACAACATGCTATTCTGAAGCTATGAGGAGGGGCTTACGTAATACAAGAAAATAAAACAGACAAAATGATGACGTATTTTGACATACCCATCCACACCACTCAGCATGGGCTGAAAAGCCACATGTAAGAATTCCAGAGAAAAATTTCCCATACTGGGGCAGAAAGAGTTCCACATCATCAACCCTTCCAGCCATTCTTTTTAAATCTCAGGAACATGGTTTGTCCTGTACAATACTTTTTTCAGAGCTGTTTTTACTTCTTTATTCCTCAAGGTATAGATTAAAGGGTTCAGCATTGGTCCCACCAGATTCATCAGAATTTGCACCACAGTTCCTAGCATGGGGTTAGGTGTGGGCTGCAGATAGACAGTAATGATGGGTCCATAGGCACAGAGGATGGCAATGAGGTGGGCACTGCATGTGGAGAAGGCCCGGCGACGGCCCTCAGTTGATGGAATCTGCAAGATGGAGATGGTGATTCGAGTATAAGACACAAGGATTAGGAGAAAGCAGACTAGAGATACTAGGCCAACATTAGTGAAGCTCACCCTCTGGGCCAAGGATGTATCAGCACAGGCCAAGGGTAAGAGTGCTGGAATATCACAAAAGAAGTGAGCCACTTCATTGGGACCACAGTATGGCAGGGTGAAGGTAAGCAAAGTCAGGATGCTGGAATGGACACATCCTAACAGCCACGTGCCCACAGCCAAGGCCACACAGACTCTAGGGTTCATGATGACCACATACCGTAGAGGGTGACAGATGGCGGTGAAGCGGTCATAGGCCATCACGGTGTACAAGAAACACTCAATGCTGCCGAGGAAATGGAAGAAGAAGAGCTGGGAGACACAGTCCTTGTAGGAAATGAGTGGGCTCAGTCCCATGAGGTAGAGCAGCATTTTAGGACAGGTCACAGAGGAGAAACTCATATCAAACACAGACAAGTTCCCCAGGAAAAAATACATGGGTGTGTGAAGGCGATTAGAAGAAAGAATAGTCACAAGGATGGACATGTTTCCCAGCAGGGTGCAGGCATAGAAGGGCAAGAACAGGACAAAGAGTATAGTCTCCAGCCCCTCCGTGTGCGGGATTCCCAACAGGATGAACTCAGTCACCTCAGAGCAGTTCTTCATCTCCAGGAATGTCAGTCCTGTGGAAGGAAATGGAAGCAGAGGATGTAGAAAAATGTCCTGGTTTGTGTCAGCAGACTGAATGTACTGGAGAAATGAAATATGTGAGTGAATTAAAGCATTTTGATTCAAAGTTAAGGAAATTCTATGTCTAAGCCAAATTACAGAGCATTTAACCTGGAATGCAGCTACCATAGCAAAACTTCATAGTTTTTATACCAAATATGTTTATCATACTGATTCTAAATGAAAATATCCTTTATTAAAACAGTACTTTTAATGTTGGAACAAGGCTTTTAAAGGGAAGGCTGATGACCATACAAACATATGCTCCCTCAAAGTGGAGGATTATCAGAAGCCTCAAAACCAGATAAAGGCTCTTTAATGTCTCTAGATGTGAAACTTGAGAATCACTATATTTGTGAGCCAATACTGCTGACAAAATTATATTTTATCTGTTTTCTGGTGAGACCCAGGGTTGAACCTCATAACAGTTTGAAATGTTTACTCAACATGATCTCAGTTCACTTAATCCTCCCAGTAACCCTTTGAGATAAATGTACAGAAAAGGAAATGTCTCAACATTAGGAAGAGTAAACAACTTGCCTAATTAGAGGTTACTAAATATGGCAGAGCTAGGTATTTAAATCTTTTTTTTCCCTGACATGAGTCTTTCCACTGTGTGCACTTGTGATGGGCTGTGGCATTACTGACCTTGTCAAATTTTGCTCTTCACCTCTGTGTTGTTTATGTTTTTTCTTTTGATGTCACCAGGCTCTAAAAATGCTCCCAGTTCTCTTTAGTAAACAATGTAAACCCATCTTGTCTCTCCATGAAACACCACACACACACACACACACACATTTAAGTATAAAATCTAGAAGAGTTCATACTTTTTGACATGTACTGCTATACCCTTGGTGCAGAAAACAGTGACCGGCATAGAGTAGGTTCTTAATAAACATCTGATAAATGAGATGATGAAACAACTCCATGAATAACTGGAAAGGAAATCACTCAGTTGTTTTGTCTTGTACAAGGACTTACATGACACTGTCAGATATTAGTCTTCCTAAACAACCATGTAAAGAAGCTTGATCATACACCTGTTTCTCTTTGGCACCATCCTCTGAATATTTGAACTTTCTCTGTTACCTATACGGCATCTGAACCCAAAAAGAAGCTTTGCTTTGTGCTGTAAAAGATGACCCAAGACAAGAGCTACATAATCTGTATGTGAGTGCATGCTAAGTCGATTCAGTCTTGTATGACTCTTTGTGACCCCATGAGCTGTAGCCCGCCAGGCTCTTCTGTCCATAGGATTCTTCAGACAAGAATACTCGAGTGGGTTACTGTGCCCTCCTCCAGGGGATCTTCCTGACCTGGGGATCAAAACTGCATCTCCTGTGGCTCCTGCATTGCAAGCGGATTCTTTACTGTTGAGCCACCTGAGAAGCCCACATAATCTGAAGTCTCCACAAAAAGACAGAGAGAGAGACCTGGATATCTTATCAAGAGAGTCACACAGAAGGAGAGAAATGGACTGAAGGTGTCCAGGGATAGGCTTATTTAAGCGTCCAATCTTTTAATTATTTTCAAGACCAAAACCCTGGTTGTAAAGAAAGGAGATTTGGAGTTGGTGAGCCAATTTCATGAGGTAAATGACAAACCAAGCAAGCAGTGTTCTATTCTTAGCCACAAGTTTCTGTTCATTTCCTGGACTTTGAGACCATTTGTAAATCAGGGACTCAAAATTCTCCTTTCCACCGGATACCTGAGGAAGAAAAGAAGACTTAAAAAGAGAGAGAGATGAGGGTGGCACTTACATGACTAGCAAGGAGAAAATTTCATCCCTGTATTATTTGTATCTCTAGGATCTGTCACCCAAATTTGCTTCTGACATCATACCACAAGCCAGGATCAGGGATCTCCTCTCATAATCTGGAAAGTTCTTTCTTCTTAGTGAAATAAACTCAGATTAAGTGACAGAAAGCTGAAAGTCCCTCTGCCTTCTGTAAAGATCTCTTCCAAAACACTAATAGCAACATTGTTTTCTCATAGTGGAAATTTAAATGCTCTTGAAGTCCTTGGGGAACCCCATTCCTGAATGAGTCCTATTTTGCAGGGGTTGTTGAGCAAAGGGACTAATTAGAAGTGAGTGATGGTAACTCCTCTGTGACATTACTGTGATGTGAACATGATAGAGCCATATCTATATTTTCCACTTCTGTGCATAACCTGGGGAAGTTAGAGAAAAGCTACGAGGTACAGCTCAACGTTAGGACATATGTAGAAACCATTTCCCCAGTTTCAGGGTATACTTTTAGAATAAGAAATAGCAACCATATAACTCAGGCTTTTAAATATCCAATTTCATATACTTTATCTCAGTTTCTCTTTAGCCCATACACTTTTCTGTGATACTTTGGTTTGGAAACATAATTTATAATATCAGATTCTCCTAAAAGCAGAATTCTCAATTGGCATAGTTGACTTCCCTGAATGAGAAACTGTTCTCCACAGGACTTTCCCAAAATTCTATTAGTGTATTGATCAGCAAATATTTATTAATAACTTATACAACTATATGCATCTAAGCACAAAACATGTTTGCTGAGTCTGGAACTTGTCTTACTTAAAGGACATCAAGAAACTTGACTCTTGAACACAAATGTCAGAAATGTGAGAACTGCTGATCTTTTATGTGGCAGAGAGTCATTTAATTTTCAAGGAACTAAAATAAATAAAGAAAAGCATAAACTAATGAAATAAAACAAAAAATGAAAAGATGAATGATGCTAAATTTTTACTTTCTTAAAATACTAAGAAAATAGATATACTGCTGCAAAGATTATTACTGAATAAAACACCATATGGGTTAAGATTGATCAATCTCAAAAGTAAGTTTGATGGGCAATCACGTTAGTTTTTTTAAACAAATTTCAAAACCAGAAGAAAAAAAATATATATTGTTTATATGCACCCATAGTGGCAAGTCCATAGATAAAAGGAAGGTATTTTCTTAACAAAAATTCAGCAGTCTAACAACTGCTGAGAGGATGAGGATGACAAAATTACACAAAGGGAACTTCTAGATTATATTCTATATACTGTACTGGCTGAAAAGCTTCCATGAATTTACTAACATTCTTTAAATTTTGTATTTTAATACACAAGTTATTCCACAAGAAAAACAACTTTAAAAACTGTAATAAATGAAAAATGTTATTAATTTTAAGTACTATAGTAAATAATTTATAAAACATATATATGTACATATTTCTAACCACTAAAGAATGTACCCTATTAATTTATCTTGAATTGATTATGGAAAACAACAAATAATTTATTACCACATAATTTTTTTTCATGTCTTATTATGTTATGTTTGGCTAGTTTACCAAATATGTACAGAAAGTGCAGACTATAATGTCATTGAGTGTTAGGACATATACATGGACAAAAACAGTTTTTAAAACCCACTGCTTAAGTTTTAACACTTCATGCTTTAAATTTTTAAAAAATAATGTTAAAAAGTGAAAGATTCACTCTTTTATTTATAAACACTTATCATTTATTTTAAAAACCAGGTGTAAAGTCTATATCCTCAGGAAAAGAAACATAACCTTTGTTGTAATTGTTGCTATATATCTTAAAGATGATTTTAAACCAGGGACAAATTTTGAGGAGATGAGTACAATTTCTGAAGTTCAACATGAGCCAAATGTGTTATTTATGTCAATCCATCTATCTTTTGTAAATGGCAACCCATTCCAATATTCTTGCCTGGAAAAACCCCATAGACAGAGGAGCCTGGCCGGCTATTGTCCATAGGATTGCACAGAGTCAGAAACAACAGTGACAGCATGCACACACACATTTACCCTCCGTATTAGTTTGAATCTCAGTATCATTTTTCCTCATGCCTCCTCTTTTTAACCATTAGTCCAATGTGAATATAATTACATATAAACAGTTAAGACAAACAATTTAAAGATGCAATGGGTAATCAATTGTTATTTTTGCACAATATCAACAAAAATCTGCGGGCAATTCAGGAGACACAGGAGACTCCAGTTCAATCCCTGGGTGGAAGATCCCATAGAGGAATAAATGGCAACCCACTCCAGTATTCTTGCCTGGAGAATTCCATAGACAGAGGAGCCTGGCGGGCCACAGTCCATGGGGTTGCAGAGAGCCGGATACAACTGAGCGACTAAGCATACACATCAACAAATCAGTGATCAAATCATGAGCATATCGTCTCATAGCCTCAAATGCTGCTCTTGTTTATTCAAACCACACACAGAGGCTTTCAAAACTTTTATTTAGGGAAAAATGCATTAAAAGATTTTCATTAGCTCATTTTCATTTAAAAAAACATATTGGAAAAAAGTATGCCACTGTTCTCCTTACTGATATGAAGTGCAGGGATCTTTTCCAGGAAATCTCTGTGGGTTTTGAAACCAACAATTTGAAAAGGCTGCTGAATAATTTAGAATATCCTCTGTCACAGCTAGAATGCACTCCAGTGCTTCTGGGCAAAGAATGACACTCTTTCCAAGCAGACCATTCTGTAGTAATTATCTCCTCCATTTAAAGCCTACCTCCTTGAGTTTTCTAGCAAATGTTCTTTGTTTTACTCTTTGCACATTACCGATAGAATCTAACCCTTTTTTCATTCAGCATCCCATTACAAATTTGAAATCCTTGGTTATATCTGCTTTCTCTTTGTCGAAACAGTCTAATTTCCAACAACTGTTTTTCATATACCTTGCTCTTTGGGCTTTCTGACATTTCTGCATCTGATTTGTCAATAGCCCCCTAGTGATTTTAGACGACAATATTTCACGTATAATAGCATTTAGATTGTGCCTTAGATATAGACTGCTCAACAAACATCTACTGAACAAATAGATGACTTCTTTCCTCCACGTTTTGTATTTCTTTCTGTTGGAGTCAAGTTGCTCTTCATGTCTGGAAATTCATTCTACCTCCCCCATACACATTCCCTAGCTAAACAGTGACAGCTCCTATCTTACCCTTAGTACTTCATTTCCTGGAGGTTTGTCTTTTCAGGCCACATCTCTTTGCTAGCACACTTTTACATCTTTCCCCAAAAGAAGGCACTTTCATGAAGAAGTCATTGCTGAGAGAGTGATATCTGCCTTCACAATTCAATCTGTCTTTTACATTTACTTGTTCTCAGTTTTCATATCCCTTGTTTCTATTGCTCTCCTTTTAATAACATCATTTTTTTTAATCAGAGAAAAAAATATCTTTCCTGAACGAGGTTCAGATTGTCAACCTGCAACATGCGTACCTCTGATTAATCAAAGGGCGAGAGCCAACAAGGAGAAAGTGAGACACAGAACAAATTTGAGACTGTTTTATAAAAGGACTGAAGATTTTCCTTCCTGTGATTAACCTTGGATGCTCTGAGCTTTGATACAGTAAGGCACATTGACACCTTTCAGTTTCATATTCTAGGACTTGTCGGATGACATCCTTTACTCAATACTACCTATGGCATGTGCACTAGAGGTAAACAAGTTGCGATGAACAGTGTTGTTAACGGGAAAATAAGCAACTGTATTAAGAAGGAATTTTAATACTTATAAAATGTGGCATCATAGAATGATATTAAGAAGAATTGGAAATGTTATTAAGGTTTCTCCACTATTAGTTCATTTGAAATAGTGTGTTCTAGGAGATGCAAGGCAATGGTCTTTCTCAGGAGATGAAAGTAGCAGATTAAAAAAATAAATAAATAAACCTCTATGAATAAAAAATTCAATGGACTTGAGAACAGACGTGAGGATAAAGCCTGACAACTGCCAATTGTCCCAAGTTCCCCTCAGTATAATATTTCCATATATAGACAGCTTTTCTTGAGTCATTCTTTTGGTTCTCTTACTTCCTAGACTGGACACCAAGATTTCAGATGGATAGTTCTTTTCTTGGTGACCCAGACAGTAAAGAATCTGCCTGCAATACAGGAGACTTGAGTTCAATCCTTAGGTCGGGAAGATCCCTTAGAGAAGGAAATGGTAACCCACTCCAGTATTCTTCCCTGGAGAATTCCATGGACAAAGGAGCCTGGTGAGTTACAGTCCATGGGATCACAAAGAGTTGGATACAACTGAACACCTAACACTTTCAATCCTTTTCCAAACCTCTGCTGAATAATTACAAAAATAGAAAGTAAGAATACACAAATGGATCCATAAGGAAAAATAATATTAATTTAAGAGGAATAGACACACAGACTTCTACCCATGCCACAAGAACCATGGTTAATGACAATCTTTCTAGAAAAGGTCAAAATCAGAAGTTGGTGTGATCTTGCCAGTGTGTCTATAACACTTGGATTTTGTCCTTTGGAAGAAACGTGTATTTTATATTCTTCCAGAGAATTAGGAATGGCAAAAGAGGAGCTCCAGTGTACTAAGCCCTTGTTAATTTAGTTTATTTTTTTGACCACTCTGCACAACATATGGTATCTTAGTTCCCCAATCAAGGATCAAACCTATGTCCCCTGCATCAGAAGCACAGAGTCTTAACCACTGGTTCACCAGAGAAGTCGCTCCAGTATACTATAGTAGTAGTAGTTTAGTCGCTAAGTTGTGTTCGATTCTTGCCACCCCATGGACTGTATCCTGCCAGGCTTCTCTGTCCATGGGATTCTCCAGGCAAGAATACTACAGTGGGTTGCTACTTCCTTCTCCGGGAGATCTTCTTGACCCAGGGATCGAACCCGGGTCTCCTGCATTGCAGGCAGATTCTTTACTGACAGCTACAAGGGAAGCCAACTCCAAAATACCAGTCACTTTAAATATTCTGGGGACTTGGCACCATGGATTTTGTTGGATCTGTTCTTATGTGGAAATGGGAAAAAAGAACTTAGCCCAATAAAAGCCTAGAAAGAAGGCTTTATCTATATCTTTCTATCTGGTTAGGCTGAGGCCAGCTCAAGTTGCCCATACCACCTAATAATACAGTTTGCTCAGTTAGTTACATAAGAACTTATGTAGGTTCCCAGAATACATCAAGTGTGAATAAAACATGCAAAGTCCATGGTCCCAACTAGAGAACTATCTTTACTTCTCAGCTCCCTCTCAGCTCCCTCAGAGGGCCTGGTCACACTGTTGAATAAACTATAGTAACACACATGAACACACACACACACCACACACATATTGTGTCCTTTCCCATTGAGCATGGAGTCTAAAAACTAAAGGCTTCAGGAGGAGATTCACTCTGTTGACGATTCTGCTAAACTGAGATAAAATAATCCTATCTTGTGACAAAACTTGGTAGTGATTTCAACAGAATATTCCAAGGTGCCCACCCAGTCACCTTTGGGGTTTTACGGCTGGGATGCTAATGGAGTGGTTGATACCAACAGAGGGAAGCTGAGCAACTTCTGAGGTAAGCATGAATTGCTTTTATAAGCAACAGTAATGACCTCTATGCATCTTCCCTGTAGCTCAGACGGTGAAGAATCTGCCTGCAATGAAGGAGACCTGAGTTTGATCCCTGGGCTGGGAAGATCCTCTGGAGAGGGAAATGGCAATCCACTCCAGTATTCTTGCCTGGAGAATCCCATGGACAGAGTGGGACTGTGTCGGGCCACAGTCCATGGGGTCACGAAGAGTAGGACATGACTAAGTGACTAACACTACTACTATAATGACCTCTGTGACCTTCAAGCCTAAGAAAACTGGCCGCAAACCACCTCTAGTACCAGGACCAAAGGTATCAGTACACTTCTAGGCAGTATTGCTATTGTTTAATCATTAAATTGTGTCTGAATCTGTGCAGTCCCATGGACTGTAGCCCACCAGACTCCTCTGTCCATGGGATTTCCCAGACAAGAGTACTGAAGGGGGTTGCCATTTCCTTCTCCAGGGGATTTTCCCGACCCAGAGATTGAACCTGCATCTCCTGCTTGGCAGGTAGCTTTTTTACCACTGAGCCACCTGGGAAGCCCATTATTTTTGGCATTGTTGTTCAGTCACTAAATCGTGTCTGACTCTTTGCAACCCCATGGTCTGCAGCATGCCAGGCTTCCCTGTCCCTCACTGTCTCCTGAAGTTTGCTTAAACCCATGTCCATTGAGTCGGTGATGCTATCCAACATCTCATCCTTGGTCAACCCCTTCTCCTGCCCTCAATCTTTCCCAGCATCAGGGTTTCTCTTCTTTGCATCAGGTGGCCAAACCTTAGCATGGGTCATATTCAGATGAGCCTGTGGCAGTGAGCAGGTCTCACTGAGATGCTGTGGATTTCTCTTCAGGGTGTGCTCCCCGTGTTCCTAACACCCATCGCTTCCCTGACCATCCTTGATCAACAGTTCACCTTGTGCCCTGGTGGGACTCAGCCCACATCAGAGTCCATCTTAAACCACTATCAACGTAGCCTTGAAAAAACTGATTCCAAATTCAACTAACCTCTGACAAAGATCAGCAAACTACAGCTTGTGGGGAATATCCTGCCTGCAACCTATTTGTGTAAATAGAATTTCACAGGATCAAGGCTTGTCTTGTTTCATTTGTTTATGTTTATTCATTCATTCTATGACTGTTTTCATGCTACCATAGCAGAATTTTGTATTTGTGATAGAGACCCTCTGGTTCCCAAAGCCTAAAATACATACTACCTGGACCTTTAGAGGAAACATTTGCTGATGACTTGTCTCTGAGACAGGGAAAATGCCACCAATTTGAATTAGTTAGAGTTGCTTCCCCACTCTCTTTATGGCAGAAAGATCTTTACAATATCATAGATATATTTTAAAAACTAATTTAATATGCAAATGAGGAGGGGAAAAATCAGCTTTACCCACAAGAGACTAGTGACCTCCCTCTGAAACAATCTGGCCCCCAACAAGTTTCTTCAGGGCTCCCTTGACATCTTTGTTTCTCAAAGTGTAGATCGTGGGGTTCAGCATGGGGGTGATTACACTTGCAAAGATTTGCACTGGAGTGACCAGCACCTCGCTCAAAGACGGCTGGGTATAGACAAGAGCACAAGGCCCAAAGAACAGAGTGACCACAGAGAGGTGGGAGACACAGGTAGATGCTGCCTTGCGCCGCCCCTCAGCCGAGTGCATCTTTACCACTGCAATGACGATGCGCATGTAGGAGGAAACGATGAGGAGGAAACAGATCATGGGCACGAGGCCAATGTTGGTGAAGCTCACTGTCTCAATGATGAGTGTGTTACCACAGGCCAATTTGACAACAGGAAAGATGTCGCAGAAGAAATAATCTATCTCATTAGACCCGCAGTATGGCAACTGGAAGGTCAGTGTAGTGAGACTTATGGCGTGAAAAGAGCTAAGAGCCCAGGTGCCAGCCACCAGCAGGGCACACGCCCGACGGTTCATGATGATGGCATAACGCAGCGGGTGGCAGATGGCAGCAAATCGGTCATAGGCCATCACCGTGTAGAGCAGAGATTCCGCGCAGCCTAGGAAGTGGTAAAAGAAGACCTGGGACACACAGCCACCCAGGGAGATGACCCGGTTCTTCACCAGCAGGTTGGCCAACATCTTTGGGGTGCTCACAGAAGAGAAACCAATATCCAGCACAGAGAGGTTACAAAGAAAGAAATACATAGGCGTGTGGAGGCGGGAATCGGCCGCCACGGCTAGCAGGATGAGCAGATTTCCTAGCAGAGTGCAGACGTAGAAGATGAAGAACACCACAAACAGCACAACTTCCTGCCCCTGGGTTCGAGGGATGCCCAACAGGATGAACTCTTTAACCAAAGTGTGATTCCTTATCTCCGTAAAAGTTAGATTTTTATCCTGGAAAGAGCGGAAGTGACAGTAAGTTAATGACCCACAGCACCAAAATCCACAGCTTGCGACCAATAGATTCATAACAAGAAAGACAGTCATAGGCTCTATTCATGGAAGGATAAAGCTTATTGTGACTGAGACATCAAGAATAGCAAATACCCCAGAAAGAGGTGCCGTCTCTGGGGTGAGGACTGAAGGCAGGCTGGTATCTGGACAGACATTGCTTTATTATTACCAGATAGAGAGGAGCAAGTGGCAAAGAGAGGATAAGCCTTGAAAGCTGATGAAGGAAAGAATAGAGAAAGGGAAGGAAAGCAAAAGAGAGTAGGGAAAAGAAAAGGAAAAAACGAGGCATGTTTATAGTTTACAGAGAATTTTTATGACCATTTTCGAGTTAAGCCTTAATAGAGTCTGATAAGGGAAGATCCTCTGGAGAAGGAAATGGCAACCCACTCCAGTATTCTTGCCTGGGAAAGCCTACTGGCAGAGGAGCCTGGTGGGCTACAGTCCATGGGGTCACAAAGAATGGAACACGATTGAGTGACTAAACAATAACAGAGTCCCATATGTAAGATAGGAATAATATTTCTATTTCATAGATGATGAAGAAATTATGATTCAGAGAGGTTAAATAAATTGTTGAATTTCTCATATATAACTCGTGGCAGATCCAGAATTAGACTCCAAGGATTCTAAATCCATTATACCGTAATTAGAAAAGGAGAAAAATAACTATGGAAATGCAGATAAAAGAAAATATTACTGTATTTTCTAAACTGAGAGGACAAGACAATGTGGCTCGGTCATTCATTTTGTTAAATTTAGATTTCTCCGTAAACACCCTTGCCAAGTTGTCACCGAGTCCCTCCTTTGTGATTTTTTTTCACTCTACTCTTCCTGTCTATTATTGTTAAACATTCCAGACAGTTACACAATGCGAGCTGTTGCCCTGCATTCCTTATTCTATTTCTGCCACTGCACTAATACGTTTCATGAACTTTCAAAGCAACTTTGAGAACACTGTGGTCTGAAATTGAATTATTCATATGTGAAGCTAAAGAGACGTTTTCACACCGGTTTCTGTTATCTAGTGCTGAAACCATTTTTTATGCCTGTTTTTGTGAAAACACAGGTTCATACATAAATAGTTTATAAGTGTTCAGTTTCATAGTTTTAGTGTTCACCCATCACCCAAGCCCATCAAAGCATCTTTGTGTGTTTGAACTGTCATCAATAATGCGCAATACACTGTATTCTTTCCAGCATGCCGTTCCTTCAATCATGAGGCATTGTAGTGTCCACATTTTCATCTTCCTCCATATGGAAGATATTGGTAAAAGAAACAGCCTAAAATGGCAATAAGTTTTTCTTTATTAAAATATATGGCTATATTATGTATCCTATTTCTGATCTAAGTAGGGAAGAGAAATGGATTAACTTTTATAATTCTTTCAATTTAACTAAATTTGAGGATTCTAATAAGCATTGCACAAATGTACATACAAAAAATTTCAAAAACTATGGATAAAATAAATCACTGAATATAAAGAATATTTTATAACATTATGGAGAGGTTTTTTTGTATTCTCTAAAAGAGATTCAGAAATAACTAATTTCGTGAACTATCTGAAATAGGATATTTTCTGCTCCTAAAGCAACCATATGAAATCAGATGAACTTAATTTAACATCCTAAACAGTTTTCTTTTTTTAATATACAAAGGGAAAGCAACTCTTAAATGTAAAATCAAAACTAATGTGTGTGATGAGTCAGAAATGAATCAGAAAAACAGATTATTAACTTTGAGGAATCCATCATACCCACATGCTTCAGCTTTTTTTCTTCATTGCCTCAGGGAATAATAAGACATCTAAAATTTTTATGATAAAATAGATCATAAAAGTTTATTTAGACCATGACTTTTTTAGATAACATGTTTTAATTTTATTTTCATTGAAGTTTTGAATAAAAAGAATATGTTCTATTGATTCTATTGATCCAAGAGCAGAAAGGGGAAAGTTTTCAAATCAGAGAAGAGAAATTATAACATGAAATAAAACAAAATTAGCAAAAGTTTAGACATTGAAAACACCCTCATTCCTATAATGTTAAATTATTCTCTGAAATCAACATGGTGGATGGTAGTGCTATTCAATGAAATATGGAACTACGTGAATAATAGAATGAAAATCTGTTTTTAAGGTAAATAATAGAATTGTTCCTATATCTATTGACTTTGAGGAACCTCTGGACCAAGCAATTGATGATGTCCAAAGTGGAGTTGAATACATGACTCCGAAACCAAAAAGAAGTTCAGGGCTAAAGATGTAACCAAAAAATGGAAGATTGAGCCTTGCATTTATGAAAATATAGATGAGTACAAAATATAGAACACAAGAGAGGACCTGGAAGCACTTGAGAAGTCTAGGGAATTATGAGTCCTGTCTTCATTTCTTTCCCTCACCACTCCTCACATTATTATCTGGCTCCAATGTACTGTTAAAAATCAGTAAATTAAATAAATAATAACTAATAATTAGTACTCACTCTGAGCTAGATGACACTATTATCGGTCCTTTATATACATTAACATATTTAATCCTCTTAACAACCATCTGTAGTAGTTGTATTATTATTCCCCATTTACAAAACAGTAAACAGAATAATAATTTGCCACATTACTTATGACTGAAAATGAAAGTGTCTCAGAAGAGTAAACTGCATAATAGAAGATTAAGTAACTTGCCACATTATTTACGATTACCAGATAGTAATTTCTGACACTCTCTCTCCCTGCCAAAATAGAGATCTGGTGAGGTGTTTGCTAAGCATGAGTCACCTGATTACAGTTGGTGTATTATTTCTGAGCTTTTCAAAGTCTCAGTCCAGGTTTCATGTTGGTGAAAAAGAAGCCTCATACAGTTGTATGGCTGTAAGGTGAGTCAGACAATAAAATGGTTAGAAAAAGACTATCAGGCTGAGTGTTTACTCTGGGTATAATAGTTTTGGAGTGAATACCAGGAAATGACACACCAAGCAATGTTAGTCAGTTGAATGACTCTCCAGGGACAAGAACACTGTAAATATATTGAAGTGGTTATTTTTAATTTCTTCTCTCAAAATTCATGAGAACAGTTAGGCCAGGGAACAATTTAACAATCCACGAGCCCAAATCTTAATGTTCTAATGAATAATTCTATGGCACAATTCCTTAACTGTAAAGGAATTATTATCTTTATTATTGTCATACAACGGAGAGCCATAGCACAGACATATGTTATAACTAATGCAGAGTAAATCCTACATGGCTAAATCTGGAAGGAGATAAAAATACGAACTCAGTTTGTGTCTCGAATTGTATTTGAAAAGATGAAAGTCAAGAGAGGACAAAAGTGCCCAATGTCTTAGATTCAGGATTAGAATTTAGATCCAAGGTATGTTGTGGTTAATCTGAATCAGTTCTACTTAATCCCTTGACATCATTTTCAGCATGTCATGTCGGGGGGATTGAGAGGGAGATACACACAGACATACACACACAGACACATATTTTTCTGGGAAAATGTCCATACGTATTCTTGGGTTCTCTTTTTTTTAATTTTTTAATTTTTTTTTTATTAGTTGGAGGCTAATTACTTCACAGCATTTCAGTGGCTTTTGTCATACACTGATTCTTGGGTTCTTAAAAGAGGTCACAGCCATCAAAATGATGAGGAATCACTACTTAGACTAAACTAGAAAAATGACACATGATATCTATGACCGAGCAGGTTAAGAACTAAGGTGAAACAAATATATTTGTGTTTACATTCCATGACAAGAGTGAAAATGTATTAGAGTCTACTTAGAGCAAATGGGGAAAAAATAGAGTAAGGAAGTTACATAGCAGAAAGGTTGGAGAGGAGTGAGAAAGTGATAGGGAAAGATACAGGGAAAAGGAAAGGAAACTATATGTTAAAATAAGCATGTAGGCTTATACCGTCATGAAAACAGTGTTGTGGTCCAAGTCAACGCAGGCTTACACTCCTCTGTTCTTCCGGTGCCTCTTATGGATGCCTTTACGGTCACCTTGTCAAGAAAGGACTACAAACTGGCTTGATCCTGGGGTCTTTAGACTTGTGGTGTTGCTGTGTTTCTGCCCTTGAGCTGGTCAGGGTCTGTGCAAATAGACTTCCAATCTAGATCTCATTGAGTCATTGATCCTTTCTCTAGGCTCTAAAGCCTCCCTCAAGAGTGGATATCAGAGGCTTAAACGGAACTGGCATCTCTAAGGGACCAGATTCCCTGAAGTCTGTTATAAGTCCCTAAGGCTTACAGATAACATCATTTTCTCACTAACTAGTTTGAGGAATCTAATACTTTTTTTTTTTTTTTGAATAAGATATAACCAATTGGTCTCTGTATTGATGATGATGAAACTTTTGCCAAGGACCATTCTGAAAGAGCTACCAGATATGCTGGCAAGCATTCAATTTATTATCTATGAAAAGTAAAGACTTAATGCTACATTAAAGTTTTCATTCCTGGCACTTAGCATCTCAATGGTTGATTCTTCCTCAGAACAATTAGAGGGCTCATGATTGCTACGTGGTACTTAAAGCGTAAGATTTTGAATCATAACGTCTGGGTTTAAATCCTGACCACACAATGACTGGTGTGTAAGAATGAACAAGTTACTCAAATTGTCTGATGGTCACCAAATTTCTTTATCTGTAAACCTGAGATGATAATACCTTTTACATTACAGTTTTATGAACTTCACATGAGATAATGTATGTGCAAATTTGGTTTTGAATTGTAAATCTTTCTGTAAATATTAAGAATTAGCACTATTTTAATTATTTTCATCTAATTAGTATGATTAAAAGTGGCTGGAATAATGTCTTAAAAGAACCTAGACTATTGACTTTTTAATAACAAGTTTCTTCAGATATAACTTACACATCATAAAATCCATCATTTTAAAGTATACAGTTCAGTGATTTCACAGTTTTGCCACCAATACCACAATCCAATTTTAGAATATTTCTATCACTTTAGAAAGACCCCTCATGCCTACTTGCAGGCATTGCTTCTTCCCACCCCTCACTCTAGGACACCATAATGTACGTTTTTGTTGTTAAGGACTTGTCTTTTGTGCACAGTTCCTGTAAATACAATCATACACTATGTAGCCTTTTGCATCTGCCTTCTTTCATTTGGCATAATGTTTTCAAGGTTCATCTACATCATAGCATCTACCAGCACTTCATTCCTTTTTAAAGCCAAATAATTGTGCACAGTGTAGATATAGTACATTTTTTACTCATTCATTACTTTATGGGTATAGGGGTTGTTCCTGAGGTTATTAAGGTTACTGCCTCAGGAATGCAGATAACCTCAGATATGCAGATGACACCACCCTTACGGCACCATTATGGAAGAAAGCAAAGAAGAACTAAAGAGGCTGTTGATAATAGTGAAAGAGGAGAGTGAAAAAATTGGCTTAAAAGTCAACTTTCAGAAAACTAAGATCATGGCATCTGGTCCCATCACTTCATGGCAAATAGATGGGGAAACAATGGAAACAGTGAGAGACTTTATTTTGGGGGGCTCCAAAATCACTGCAGATGGTGACTGCAGCCATGAAATTAAAAGGTGTTTGCTCACTGGAAGAAAAGCTATGACCAACCTAGACAGCATATTAAAAGCAGAGACATTACTTTGCCAACAAAGGTCCATCTAGTCAAAGCTATGGTTTTCCCAGTAGTCATGTATGGATGTGAGAGTTGGATTATAAACAAAGCTGAATGCTGAAGAATTGATGCTTTTCAACTGTGGTGTTGGAGAAGACTCTTGGAGTCCCTTGGACTGCAAGGAGATCCAACCAGTCAATCCTAAAGGAAATCAGTCCTGAATATTCATTGGAAGGACTGATGCTGAAGCTGAAGCTCCAATAATTTGGCCCCCTGATGCAAAAAACTGACTCATTGGAAAAGACCCTGGGAAAGATTGAAGGCGGGAGGAGGAGGGAACAACAGAGGATAAGATGGTTGGATGGCATCACTGACTCGATGGACATGAGTTTGTGTAAGCTCTGGGAGTTGGTGGTGGGCAGGGAAGCCTGGCGTGCCCCAGTCCATGCAGTCTCAAAGAATTGGACACTACTAAGCAACTGAACTGAAACTGAACTGGGTTGTTCATACTTTAGATTATTATTAATAGTGCTCTTATAAAAATTTATATATAAGTGAAACTAGATGTGAATGGTTGCTTTCAACCTTTCTATAGAAATGAGCAAAAATAAATGCAAAAAAAACACTACAAAGCCTATAAAATCCTAAATGCGCTGATTTGATCTAAATGATTATGTTGTTTTATGTGAAATAAATTAATTGATACTGAATTTAATCAAAGAAATATATTTATATTTGTGAGTTTTATGCTTCATTTGTCAACTTGATTTCATTTTTTAATTTTTTCTTAACTTTTTATTTTATATTGCTGTATAGCCTATTAACAATGTTGTGATAGTTTCAGGAGAACTACGAAGGGACTCAGCCATACATACACATGTATCCATTCTCCCCCAAGCCCCTCTTCCATTCAGGCTGCCACAGAGCATTTAGCAGAGTTCCCTGTGCTATATGGTAGGTCCATGTTGGTTATCATTTTAAATTTAGCAGTGTGTACCTGTCCATCCGAAACTATTCAAGGTATATTCAATCATCCTTTGAATTATCCTTCTTACGCTTGTTGTAATCTTACTTCTTTTAAAAATTAGCTTTTAATTTATCAATATATTATTTTTATCAGCTAATTAATTAAATTTTAAAGGGATTATAGCAATTAGATTTTGGGGGAAAATCTAAAGGGGTCTTCAGTTTATGATGAGGGAAGTCTCCACAGGATAATGATGTTGGATGTTGTTGGATAACAATGCTGTTTGGTGACCACGGTAAGAAAGAGTTGCTTTCAGCAGATGTCTGGGCAAATAGAGTTGACCAAACACCATCACGGGTCACAGTACATATCAGACAAGGCCACAGGAAGGTGTTATCAAAGTGGAAAAATAGACATCCCTGTTCATCAATGCTGTAGCCTTGTTGTTGCAGAGTTCAAAATCAACCCTGGGGAAATGAAGGATGAGGGCAGAAAGTTCAAAATTGACTAAGCTTGTAACTTGAATGTAAGAATTTTGTAACTTGAATATAATAAGTGTAACTTGAATGTCATTGACTTCAATGTAACTAGGATATTTTTCCTACCAACCATTTGGCAGAAATGGAGGTGCAAGGTAAAAATAAGTTAGGTATGGAAAAATAAAGGAAGCTACATTTTGTGCATCTGAGTTTGGCCCATAGGAACAACAGTTGCCCACTATATATCTTCTTTGTATGTTTGCATGAGTGCTCAGTCCTGTCTGACTCTGCAACCCGATGGACTGTAGCCTCCCAGGCTTCCCAGACAATGATACTGGAGTGGGTTGCCCTTTCCTCCTCCAGGGAATCTTCCTGAGCCAGGGATCGAATGTGTGTCTCTTGCGTCTCCTCCATTGGCAGGCTGGTTCTTTATCACTGAGCCACCTAAGAAACCCACTTACACATTTGAAATGACCTTAAATTGTGACTCCCCAAGAGATACATAATGATGTAAGTTATATACATGTATCTGGATGTGGTCGGGGACCTGGTAATATGATGGCTAGGAATAGAATTATGGGTGGAAGATAATAGGCCTAATTATGTTCAATGGACTTTGAAAATTATTCAGCCAGTGCAATTTTACTACATTTTCTCTGACCTTCAAGCTTACACCTCATTTCAAAGGGCCCAGCAAACCAGCTTTGGTCAGTCACCGACTAACAAGGTCCTCTGGAAGGTTTCCATGGAAACCAAATGCAGAGCAGCAGGAGAGCATGGATAGCCTAACAATTAATTTCAAGCCTGCTGTTTCTCTTTTTCCCTACCATATAGCCAATGCTTTTAGCATGGCTTTTGCCAAATGAATACAAATAATACCATGCTACAAACATTTAAAATACTATAAAATACTATATTACCAATATACAATAAAAATAGAACATATTACTACATATATATACAAATGAGTTATACATATATGTATAATATACATTGTATGTACATACCATTTATATATAATAACAATATTTTTTATTTGTTTTATAATAATAGCTGCTATATTATAAGCATATAACATAATATTAAGGATTATATATTACTGATTTTTTTTTGGCTAAAAAGGGAAAAGAAACTAATAACTTTTTTATTTCTCTTGACATTTCTATGCCTTAACCACTCCTAGATTTTCCTCTTATGACCATCCCCATTCTCAAATTTTTAAATCCTACCAGCCAGCAATACACAGTTCATATGTGATCTTCTCTTTTAGGCTCACCCTGGTATTCCCAGACCAAATAAACATCTCTCATTTGAACCCACTTCATATTTTAATTACATTTCTTTTAACAGATAATACTTAATTTGTTTCGTAATTAATTACATAAAGACCTCTGCCCGAATCAGGTTTTCTTTCTCTGTAGAATCTAGCTAAGTGACTTAATAGTGACTCAATGAATGTTTGCTAAATTAATGCATCAATTAAAAAAAGAAGAAATCAACTTAGACTTCAGATCCCTTAGAGAAGAGAACTCCCAGTTTAGTGCCCTCATTTCTGAGCACTCAGTAAGACACACAGACCTCTTTCCTTTTTTTTAGGAGAGGTATTTATGTGTAGGATCTCTGAGGTCCCTTCCGCCTCAACAGTTCTATTTGATAATCATGATCTAAAAATAAGATCTAACTATGTTGCATTTAGACTATCTTTTCATGTGGACTCTAGTCTAAATTTTTCTCTCTCGGTCTGCTCATCATTTGCTTCCAAGTAAATAGACTTAGCTCTATAAATAATAAGCTAGCCAGAGAGTTGAGGACCAGGCTATGCAAAGGCATCACTTACTAAAGTATATCCGTGCTCAGACCCTGTGCTGAACCACTGCATGGGACATAAAGATGGGTTTATGTGGTACAAGATATATGAGACATACAGTACCTATTCTCAGAGAATTCACCAGCTACGAGGTGGAGAAGACAAGTACACACAGATAACTATAAAAACCATGGAGGAGGATTCAGGAAGAAGGGGACACATATGCCTATGGCCGATTCACGTCACTCTATGGCAAAAGCCATCACAATATTGTAAAGCAATTATCTTCCAAATAAAATAAATAAATAAAATTTTAAAATTTATTCTAAACAGACAGACTCAGTATAAGATTTATATCCTAAATTAGATACCAATTCATTCTTTTAAGTGAAGCTGCATTGGAGAACAGAGTCCTAACTTTTTCCTCACTTGTTCCATGTTATTTTATGTATGTTGTTTGGGCTCTCTGGATTCAGTTGTCTCACCATATATAAAATGAAATCATTGCTTTATATGATCTTTAAGGTCTCATAAATTTCTATCTTCCTATGTCTTACAGGACTTAAGAATGTAGCTCTTTGTTTTCATAGAAATGGTTTGTTTATTGGCGTCCCTAAAGGACTTTTATATTCACTTTAAAAATGATGGATTTTATTCTGTTGATGTATTAACAGAATTATTATTAGTCCCATTGACTATATCATGTGTGTGTGTGTGCATGGGTTTTGTGTGTGTGTGTGTGTATTTAAGGAAATTAAATATTCCTTGGTGCTCTCAAAATAACTGAGAATGTAAAATACTTCTAAATTTTGGGTATCAAAACTGCAGGGGATAGCATGAGATACAAATTTTCACAGCACCTACTGATGGAAAGAATTAGCAAGTATCGGATTAATTGAAGCCATGAGAAGTGTCAGGGTTGATAAACTGAACCTTCTGCATTTCCTCTTAAAATTCATTCTGAGTGTCAGATTGCTCACCCTGACCCTGCTGTTTGATCTAACTTCTTTGCTTTAATTCTGCTTTTTAATAGGCACCAGGCAAAGCCAGCTCTGATCACTGGAATGTGATCGAAAGATTCCAATGGTGCTTCTTTGAGAAAAGAAGATTCCATGCTCAGAATATGTAGCCATTTGAAACCTGGAATTATTTTAACTGTTTTGTCTAGACCATTTAGTTGCATCATAACTGGCAAGTGACATTTTTATCACTAACTCTCACAAAAAGGTAATATCATAGAATCCCTCTCTTTTAATGCAATAATTCAGGAAGAAATCAGTCTTACCTTGGAAATGCTAGAAAAACTGAGGTGAATGAAATTTTGCCTGAGCGTGTGTGTAGAAAGTAGGCTGTATATTAGTGTGTGTGTGTGTGTGTGTGTGTGTGCACGTGCACATATACACATGTATGTTACACTCACACTTAGTTCTTCCCTGGAATACTAATTGCAGAGAAAACCCAGACCAAAAAACTTTAACAAGCCTTCTTGTACTTCCAGTATCAATTCCCAGCCTTATTAATCCACTTGGCCCTGATATGCAGCTCAGAAGTGAGAATTAAAAATTAGAGGGCAAAAATAAAAGCCAAAGTCATAACGAGCAGGAGAAGCATCTCATAAGAGTGGGTACCTTTGAGATTAATTAACTAGAAAATTCTCTTCACAATGATTCCCTTAGAGAAATCTTACAGCTTGGTGAAGTGGTAAGAAAAGTTTTGTCAATGTGTTTCTTATCTGGAACTTTTCATTACCTCCTTTGGGAAAGAAGGACCGTTTCTGAGTCTCAAACAGTGATGTTTATAGGGATGAACATAGAAAACGCATACTGTTATCAGCAGCACAAATCATACATTGGATATGGGAGGCATTACAACAGATCTGGGCTTGGAAATCTCAGTTTTCTAGGACTATGGGGACAAAATACTGTACCACAGATTGGGTGGCATAAACAACAGACATTTATTTTCTCACAGTTCTGGAGTCTAGGAGTCTAAAATCAAGGAGACAAAAGGGTTGGTTTCCTCTGGGAGGACAAGGGGCCCATTTCAGGCTCTGTCCTTGATGACTTGCCGACGGTCACCCTCGTGCTCGTCCTCATGCCAACATTCCTCTGACTGTATCCCTGGTGTCTCTTTGTGTTTGAAGATTACCTTTCTTATAAGGACATCAGTCATGTTGAATTGGGGTCCACCCTAAGAGCCTCATTTTCATTTAATTGCCGCTTTAAAGGTCCTATCTCCAAATTACAGCCACAATCTGAGGTGTGGGATCTGGTGGGGGACAGTTAAGACTCCAACGTGTGAATCTGGGGGAAAAACACAATTCAGTCTATAACAGAGAGGTTATATATAGGTTGACCCTCTGAGCTCTTACAACCAGGAAGCTGAAGATTGGGAAGAGATCATATAGACTCAGAGAGGTTTAGAAGGGTTTGTGTATGTATGTGTGTGTGCTTAGTCATGTCCAACTCTGTGATCGTATGGACTATAGTCCACCAGGCTCCACTGTCCATGGAATTCTCCAGACAAGAATACTGGAGTGCGTTGCCACTTTCTCCTCCAGGGGATCTTCCTGACCCAGGGATCGAACCCACATCTCTTATGTCTCCTGCATTGGCAGGCAGATTGTTTACCACTGCACCACCTGGAAAGATTTAGGATATATTCAATTTAGAGTCATTTGAAGTGTATTTGAAGCTTCCCCTTTAGACTCTTGTTTACTGAGCAACAAAAAAATAAAAAGGTTTTTAAGAGTTTAAGAGAAGAGACCAACAAGAGTCTGTCTCTGATCCAGGAGTGATTGCTAGCTCACACCAGTGCCTGGAGGTACAGACACAACTGTGCTGGTCTGGCCTGGAAGTTTCCATGGCTGCTCTGATTATGAGAAGTACAGAGACAGGAATAAAGACTGGTCTCTGTCTCTACCCCCTTCTCATCCATCACCCTCTTTCCAGTGTCCTTTCATCTTTACATTTCTGTTAAAATAAACGCCATAGTCACTAGATTCCCCAAGTGTGATAGTAATGCTCAACGAGTTCAGCTGTGAAAACAAACTGTATTGAAATAGCACATTTTTCAACTTTCCCATATTTCAGCCAAAGCAAAAAGAAATGTAGGCATGGGGACCAAACGCAAATGCTTTCCATAAACAGAGAAGTCAAAGGTACAAAACGATGACATCTAGGATGTCACATTGCCTCCTGGCTGTGCTGAGGAATACAAAACCAAGTTCAGATTTTCTGAAACAGCTTCATAGCGCAGTCACGGCTCTGTGGATTCTCCCCATCTGCCCTTCCCACATTCCTCTTCACATGCTACACATTTCCAACAAAAAGTGACCTCTCTCCTTCCCTTATCAGCAGCATGATAACACACATGTCCCAAGGTCAGAAAGTCAGCCCTCAAGTCTTCTTTCTGCCAATCACTCTTTATGTGTCCTTGCATACGTGCATGCGTGCTAAGTCACTTCAGTTTGTCCAACTCTTTACGACCCCATGGGCTGCAACCCACCAAGCTCCTCTGTCCATGGGATTCTCCAGGCAAGAATACTTGAGTGGGTTGCCATGCCCTCCATCAGGAGATCTTCCTGACCCAAGGATTGAACTCTCATCTCTTATATCTCCTGTATTGACTGGCAGGTTCTTTACTACTACTGCTGCCTGGAAGCCCTATGTGTCATTAACAAGCCATTTTATCTCTTCCAGTCTTAGTCCCCACATCACAAAATGGACATAATCATAATAGTACCTGTCCTCTCAAAGATGTTTGTGAATATTACTGTAGAGTAATATTCCATAAACTATGAAGTGCAGTTGAAGTAGTAGCTACTGATTTCTCTACCTCTGCTCAGGAAGGAAGTCCAGCTGATATAGGACCTTCCTCAGAGATGACTTCACCTCCTTATTCCTGAGGCTGTAGATCAGGGGGTTGAGCATGGGGGTGACCAGGTTATTCAGGATCTGAACAGTTGCATCCATCCAGGGACTTGGGGTTGGCCGTAGGTAGATGAGGACCACTGGCATGTAGAAAAGCAGGATGGCAGTGAGGTGGGCACTGCAAGTGGAGAAGGCGTGCTTTCGGCCGGCTGCAGAGCGGATCTGCAAGATGGAACAGATGATGCGGCTGTAGGAGGTGAGGATGAGAAGGAAGCAGCTGAGTGGCATGAGACCCACACTGATGAACCCCACCATCTCCAGGGCCGAGGTGTCTGCACAAGCCAGCTTCAGCATGACTGGGATATCGCAGAAGAAATAGTCCACCTCATTGGGGCCACAGTAGGGCAATTGGAAGGTGAGTGTAGTTAGAAAGGTGGCCTGAATACAGCCAAAAAAAGAGGTGCCCATGGCCAGGATGGCACACGCTCTGTGACTCATGATTATTGTATAGCGCAGAGGGTAACATATGGCAACAAAGCGATCATAGGCCATTACCGTGTACAGGAAACACTCCGTACAACCCAGGAAGTGGTAGAAGAAGAGCTGGGACACGCAACCTGCGTAGGAGATGGTTCGGCTGTTCCCTGAGAGGTAGAAGAGCATCTTGGGGGAACTCACAGAGGGAAAAAATATGTCACAGACAGACAGTTTACACAGGAAGAAGTACATGGGAGTGTGCAGCCGAGCGGAGGAGACAATCGCCAGTAGGATGAGCAGGTTCCCCATAAGGGTGAAGATGTAGAAGGACAGAAACAGGACAAAGAGCATGGTCTCCAGGTCCTCTGTGTGCGGGATGCCCAGCAGAATAAACTCAGTCACCACCGAGGCGTTCCTCATAGCTGTGATGAAGTCTGACCTTGATAAGGGAGGGGAACACTCAAGTCTGAACACCAATATCAAATAATTAAGCTTTTTGCCAATGAGCACATTGACTGTGTTTTTAACTAGCAACAACCCACCTTCCTATGAATGGCATGTTCTATATTAAAAATATCATGTATTAAGAAAAGGATATTTTACAGCCAGTCTATCCATCTCTTGGAAGGAATGTCTTGAGAGGCTGATGGTTGTTTATGACAAGACCAGAAGTTTTGAGATCTATTCAAATCATTTTCAGGTCAAGTTAGAAACCACTTTACAGTTGTTTAATCCATGGACTCACTCTTTTCAGGCACATTTATATTTTGAAATCTCACAATATCTTTGAGAAGCAAACTCCCACTATGCATTACCCTCTGAAAAATAATCAGAAAAAAATTGTGTTAGGAATCAGAACATTTAATATTAATTCTGGCCTTGCCACTTATTAACTACAGTAGTTCAAACAATTTATGCAATATCTTCCATAGACATAGTTTTGTCATACACAAAATGAAAATAATAATTACCTTAGCAAAAACATCAACAACAAAGATATCCTGGTGTCATAGTAAAGTTAAAGAAATTTCTATGAAAGTATCTGGGAAAAACATAAATCCTAATGAAAAGCGTATTTTTATGTTTCTTAAATATGTGTTTAAATACCTTTCTTCAATGTTGGCATTCTAAAATTATTTGCAAATACATGTCTTATGAAATGGCATTATTAAATAGATTTACATCACATCCTCTTCAGCTTACATCCTTCCAGACTTGGTAGGTACAATGTCGCCAACTCTATCAGGAGATGCTTCTCTGGTTCTTCTGGTCCTCTTAACATTTTCTGAGTGAACTTAGAAGTATTAAGTCCTAAGGTGACTCTGGAATATTAAGTAAAAGAAGGAATAGTAGCAAGTAGAGTACCAAATACTACGATAACCTATGGTTCTATAATATTGTTTGATTTTTAAAATCCATCTCAGGAAAAAGAAGCCTCAAGGACCAGGAAGGTCCCTTTGTGTGGCCCCAAGTGTGTGGGGGGCAGAAGTTAATGATAAGATGCGGGCATGGGCAGAGTTTGAAACACTCACAGTCCACCTGAGAACGCAGTCACATTTCCCAGTGTTATAACAAGACCTCATGTTTGCTGCCGCTGAGCAGAGAATGGAGTGCTCCAGCCAAACACCCCTTAATTCTCCTACTTATAAAGAATTGAGTCCCTTAGGGTTTGTGCATTTGAGACCTGTACACACTCCTACTTCCAGGAGTGCTTCCTTGGAAGTGGATTCAGATCCCCTGAAGCCCTATTTGGGAATGAGTGATAGCTCTGAGGGAGCAATCAGTTTGTTGACCTTATTCATCATCCAGCTATGAAATAATAGTAGTGAGATCATCAGTAAGGAATGCTCTGAAGTGGGAAATAGCTGTGTTCCTTCAAGAGTATTTGCATGGTAGCATAAGTTCCAATTCTAACCTTAGATCACCTGCAATGCTATCTCTTTATTGGTTGTCTTCTACACCTTCAAACTTTTCCTTATGATATCCTTTGTCTACTGTTTTTGAAATTATCGATACATCCATGCAACTACGCAGTTCTCTCTAATAAACATCACTTTTCCAGGTAGAAACTTCATCAGTTATTATTTGCTTTATATATACTATCATTATTTGTCCTTCAGGTCAATACTCCTAAAGACAAATATACATTCATGGAGGGTGATCAGTGTAAATAAAGGGGTTGGCTGCAAACCTTCTCCAAAAGAAAATGATTGACTAAATAGCTAATGTTCAGTTAAAAATTCACAGTAAACATTTGCCACATGCTAAAGAAAAGTGAAAGTGTTAGCTGCTCAGTCATGTCTGACTCTTTGCAACCCCATGAACTGTAGCCTGCCAGGCTCCTCTGTGCATGGAATTCTCTAGACAAGAAGACTGGAGTGGGCTGCCATTGCCTTCTCCAGGAGGTCTTCCTGACCTAGGGATTGAACCCCGTCTCCTGCATTGACAGGCAAATTTACTGTCTGAGCCATCATGTAAGCTCTGACACATTCTAAGTGTTATGCTGATTCTTAAAATGTATTATTACATTTAATATCCTGAAGAAACCATAAACCATATAAAGAAACCGAAAAGCAGATAAAATAACTGATCACACAACTAGAAACTGACTGCACTGAGACTGTAATTTTATTTTATTTTGAGACTGTAATTTTAAAGCCAGTGTTTTTAAGCTCAATGCTATGATGAGATTTGAATTTTGTACCCAAACATATAATGTGATTTTTCAAAGGCTTCCAGGGCTGATAGATAAACTTTGTATGCACTCTTCCATGTGATGATTCAGTAATCATGGGCATATCTGGTAGAAAGACAGATTTATTTTCAATGCAGAAAGTTTAATTATTAGAAATTATACATCAATGAAGTAAGTAATCCTTATGATATAGTTATTTCCTTGTCTGGAAATATCCAAGAAAAATGTAAAACAAATAATCTTTCAGGTATGCTATTAAGGCTTTTCTCAGTTTGAATGAATAACTTGAGTTCGAGTTCTTACTAATTTTGGAATTATTTTATTTATACTGGAAAGTTTATGTCCATTGAATTGGTGATGTTATCTAACCATCTCATCCTCTGCAACCCTCTTCTCCTTTTGTCTCAGTCTTTCCCAGCATCAGGGTCTTTTCCAGTGAGTCAACTCTTCGCATCAGTAGCCAAAGTATTGGAGCTTCAATTTCAGAATCCATCCTTCCAATGAATATTAAGAGTTGATTTCCTTTAGGAAGGACTGGTCTGAATTCCTTACTGTCCAAGGGACTCTGAAGAGTCTTCTCCAGAGCCACAATTCAAAATCATCGATTCTTTGGCACTCAGCCATCTTGATGATCCAATTCTCATATCCATACATGACTACTGGAAAGACCATAGCTTTGACTATATGGACTTTTATCAGCAAAATAATGTCTCTGCTTTTTAATATGCTGTCTAGGTTTGCCATAGCTTTCCTTCCAAGAATCAATGATCTTCTAATTTCATTGCTTCTGTCACCAGCCATGATTTTGTAGCTTCCACACCCCGAGGAAAGAAAATCTGTCACTGCTTCAACCTTTTCCCCTTCTATTTGTCATGAAGTGATGGGACTGGAGGCCCTGATCTTAGTTTTCTGAATGTTGAGTTTTAAGCCAGCTTTTCACTCTCCTCTTTCACCCTTATCGAGGCTCTTTAATTCCTTTGTGAATATACGACAGTTTTAATAATAACTAATATTTATTGTGCATTTCCTATATGCCAGAATTCTGCTGAGTGCTCTCCATTAAGTAGGCAATATTATTTCCCTCATTTCTAGTAGAAAATTTAGTCTCAAAGAGTTTAAGCAACTTACCTAATGTAATCGAGTCAATTAACGGATCCAGAATGATATGACTCTTCCCTTTGAGTTACAAAGAAAAAAATAATTCAATCCTAAAGGAAATCCTTCCTGAATATTCACTGGAAGGACTGATGTTGTTGAAGCTCCAGTACTTTGACCACCTGATGTGAAGAGCTGAGTCATTAGAAAAGACCCTGATGCTGGAAAAGATTGAAGGCAGGAGGAGAAGGGGATGATAGAGGATGAGATGGTTGGATGGCATCACCAACTCAATGGATATGAGCTGAAACAAGCTCCGGGAGATGGTGACGGACATCACCATCTCCTCGCGTGCTGCAGTCCATGGGGTCACAGAGAGTCGAACAGGACTGAGGGACTGAACAACATCAACTCTGATTTTTATAACTAATATCACCTTATATTTGTGGTGGGTGAGTTTTTCAATGCAATTTCACGTTTTTAAAGTTAATTTTCTCAACAACTATGTAAGGTAGTTCTTATTAACTGCATTTTACAGGTAAAGCCATTGGACTCAGAGCAACTGTGACTTTCCTAAAGTTAGACAGCAGAACGCAGTCATCTCCAAGCTTAGCCCTCTTTCACTACATCATCACTGCTTCCCAAAATGACCCCATACAGAAAGCAGCTGGCCCTGTGTGAGAATTATTAATAGATTCACTTGAGGTTTTTGGAGGAGTGTTGAGTATGCCCTTAGTGTATGCCTTTTTACCATTTTTATCGTGTATTCCATGGCAAGATTATATGAGAGAGAGAAAGAGAAGAGAACCTGTTCAGAATATGTCTTGTTTCATAGGAATTGAGTCTCAGAAATTTCAGTAGGTATTTCTCAAGGGAGCTGTCTTGCTACAATTTATTTGTAGGAAATTTTGCATTATTTGCATCACTCTTGTTTTAATCAGAAAAAAAGGCCCTGACTTGTTTAATGCCTTTTTTCCTCTACTCTGAAATTCAAGTAAGTCACTAGCATATTCTTGCAACAACTGATTTCTCAACTAATCATTCAGCAGAACTTTCTGATTATAAATAGCAGGGCTAAATCCAGGCGTTCTTGGTCCAGTGACAGGTGCTTTATTGTTTGTTGGTAGGGCTGGGGTCTGGCATGAGTAACCAAGTAAGGGTTTCTTCTATCATCTGCAAAAACTCAGCAGTGAAGAAGTGGACAGTGAGCCAAAACGCAAGAGTAGGATATGGCTACTTACTGGGTCATAAATTTCTTAATCAGTTTTCCCCCTCCCTTTCTCTCTTTTTCCTTCTGGTAAGAAAGTGTTCAGCTGCTTTACTGGGCTTCCTAACAATTTAACAATTCTATGGAAGAGGTGGAACCCAGTTAATGGAGGAATTAAGTTAATAAATATAGGAATGAAACATACTTTCTGCATTTTTGTTGGGGAGAGATGGGTATGACAGAAATATCAGGGACTTGAATCCTAGGAAACTCTCTTGAGTGGCTTGGTACCCTTAGTTATTACTAGTTCCTAAGCGATTCCTCGCATTTCTTTGTGGTCCCCATTCCCATGATGAGAGCTGGTCAACTGCTGGGATATGGTTCAAGTACCCTCAGCAGGCTACAGTACTGAAACAGCCCCTGTGTGTGATGGAGCAGAAAGATGACTGATCTAGCAGGTTTGAGATATAGCCCAGTCTGTCAAGCAAACTACAGTATCCAGTTTCCATGGCACAAGCAGACAAGTAGGTCATGGTTCAGAAAGAACAAAACTTTTAGTAACAACAGCTACCCTGAAAGATACAGTAGAGCATTCTTACAAAAGAAAAAAAAAATGTATAATAAAGATGCATCTTTGTGTCACATATATGTAAGTATATATATGTGTGTGTGTAACTATATATATATTCAGGGTTCAATTGCTAAGCTTTTTATGATTATATTCATTCCTGTTTTGCTCTCATTCATTCTAACAATATTAAATCCTGTCTTCACTCACATATTTATATTTCTAGCCCAGATGTCCCCCCTTGAATTATAGACTTGTTACTCAATATCTCCATGTAGGGGTCTGGATGTTAGGCATCTCAAACTCACTGTAACCAAAGAGGCACTCTTGTTTTTCCATTCCAAGCTTTCCCACAACTATTTCTAGCTTAGTAAATAAAACGCTACAAAAAACAAAAACAGAGAAAATCTTGAAAAAAGTAAGAGTCAAGCAACACACTTTATCCACGAAGGATAAAGGATAAGAATTACAACACATTTCTTGATAAAAATTATATAACCAAGGAAAAAGTGGCATGAGATGTTTAAAGTGTTGAAATAATCAAGCACAGCATATTTAATTCAATAGCCAGTGAAATTATCCTTCAGAAGTGAAGGAGAAATAAATACTCTCAGACAAACAAAATCTGAGGAAATCTATTTCCAGGAGAAATATTCTGCAAGAAATGCTAAAAGGAGTTCTTCAGAAAGAAGGAAAATAATATAGGTCAGAAACTCAGATATACATAAACAAAGAGTGTCAGAGAAGGAATAAATAAAGGTAAAATAAATATTTTATTTTTCTTAATCTAAAAGATAAAATTTTAAAGTAATACTAATACATTGGATAATTATAAAGAAATGAACAATGCCACAATGAATGGGATGAAAGAATTATGAAAACTCTCTAACTCATCAAGGTACCTGAACTACATGTAAAGTAAGATAATGCTATTTGAAGGTGGACATGATTCGTTTTAATATATATTGCAAATTCTAGGGAAACAACTAAAAAATACATATAAAGAAATATAATTGATATGTTGAGAGTAGAGATAAAATGAAATCACATATACTGCTTAATTAAAACCGAAAAGGAAAATGTTTAAAAACAGATGTAAGAAATAGAAAGCAAACTTAGTAAATATTAAGCCAATTAAATCACTGATTACAAAATGTGCTAACTAAAACTCAAAGATGGTCAGAGTAGCTAAAAACACAAGTGAAGTGAAGTCGCTCAGTCTTGTCTGACTCTTTGCGACCCCATGGACTGTAGCCCACCAGACTCCTCTGTCCATGAGATTTTCCAGGCAAGAATACTGGAGTGGGTTGCCAGTGGTTAAGACTCCATGCTCTTAATGCCGAGGGCACAGGTTCAATCCCTAGTTGGGATACTAAGATCCTTCATGCCATACAGTGTGGCTAAAAGAAAAAGTGTGTGTGTGTGTGTGTACCACTAGAAACCCAATTTAATTATAAAGACTTATGCTAAAAGTAAAGGAATAGAGAAAGTTATATATCCGGCTAACATTAATCAAAAGAAAGCTGGACCAACTATATTCATTTTAGACAAAGCAGATTTCAGAAAAAGGAAAATAATCAGATATAAAGGTGCTTATTACAACATAATCATTATGTATCATTATGTACATAACATACATCATTACATAATGATAAAGGGTGCATACTACATAATGATAAAATCTAAAATGTGTATGTGCCTAATAAGAGAACATCAAAATGCATGAGGTAAAAACTGATAGAACTGAAAGGAAAAACAATATATGGGGCATTGCATGGACTTTTTCTTCTCGTCAATCAGGTACGTCAAGCAGATGGACTGATTTTAAGGGAGCCATGGCTGAGTTGGGAGAGAAACAGCAGATGCTAAATAATCTCCAACATGACTGTGTTAGCCTTGAGGAAAACATGCCACATGCTAAGTCACTTCAGTCATGTCCAGCTCCTTGTGACCCCATGAACTGCAGCCCACCAGGCTCCTCTGTCCATGGGATTTTCCAGGCAGTACTGGAGTGGGTTGCCATTTCCTTCTCCAAGAGGATCTTCCTGACCCAGGGATCCATCCCGGGTCTCCTGCATCGGCAGGAGGATTCTTTACCATCTGAGCCACCAGGGAAGCCCTTGGTGAAAATAGAAATGGGTTGACTAAGCCGTCTCTGTAGAACAGCATACCCTGCCCTGGAGGCTCTGGGCTCAGTCTGAGTGGGAGTCTCTTGAGGCCGTGTTATCTGCCTTCCTTCTGGCCAAGTCTGCAGCAGCCCGGAAACAACTACAGGAAGAGGGCGAGGAAAACCAATATGAGAGCAGCTTCCTTCCCAGGCTCCTTGCCCAGATCATCAGTTCCTGAAAGCACAGATGGTGTTTGACATTTTTCTAAAACATGAAGCACCAGACTTGAAAGTGGGTTTCACTACAGGTGATAAAATATCTTTGTTGGTTCTGAAGATCTGAGGAATTGTTGTTTGGATCTGAGGAATTTATAGTTGGGACAACATTCTATAACACAAGAGCACAACTAGAAAAATAAAAGCATGGGCGTTTATAGTTTATACTTTAAAATGGGGGTTGATTCTGCAATTTAAAGAAAACATAAGTAAAATTGTCCTTTGTTTTGTTTTTTTGGTTTTTGCTCAGTTGCTCAGTCCTGACTGACTCTTTGTAACCCCATGGACTATATATAGCCCACCAGGCTCAAGAATATTGGAGTGAGTTGCCATTTCCTTTCCTGTTTTTTGTTTTAGAAGTTCCTAAGTCTCAAGTCTGGATGCTGAGGGTGAGCAAAGGAGAGATGAACAATGAATGGAATAGTCAACATCCTGCACGATAAATGTAAAGGACTGTCATTTTGTGGAAGAGAGTAATTGTGCAAGTGTCATGGTCCTTAAGAACCTGTCTTTTCTGTCATTACATTGATAGAGACTATCTAGATCAGGGGTCTCCAGCTTCTGGGATCTAATGCTTGATGATATGAGATGGGGCTGATATAATAATAATAGAAATAAAGTACACAATAAATGTGCTTGAATTATCCTGAAACCAACGATCCCCATCCCCATCACCCCAGGTCCATGGAAAAATTCTTCCACAAAACTGGTCCCTGGTGCCCAAAAGTTGGGGGACCTCTGATCTAGATGACAAACTTGAATGCAAGCCTATTTTATGAAAAGACTAAGCCCTTATTTCTCTTAAGTTCAATGTGTGTACAAATCACCTGGTGAACTTGTGAAAATGCAGATTTTGATACTGTAGTTTCTGGGGTTGCCTAAAATTCTGCATCTCTAGCAAGCTTCTCGGTGATGTCAGAGCCATACTGCATGGGTTGCACTCAGCTGTAGTAAACTTGGAAGAAAGTCTTGGGAGGTGAGTCACCCTGTGTAAGTCGGGCAAATCTTCCCAATGCCAGTTCATGCAAGAGCCAAGCAGGACTCAGCTCTGGGCAATTCTCCACCTAAGTGAACAGATATTGTGGTCTTGCTCAGAATGCTTGAATATTCAAGTTGAAAGTAATAATAGAATTCTAGTGTAATCCCTTAGTTGTAGGATGGGAATTCTAAGATCCTGAAGGTAAAATCATTTGTCCCTCCTCACATGACTATTTAAATGTATGGTCAGGATTCCAACAGTGGTTTTCTGGCCAGCGCTCTTTACCTGCTTCATATAAGATAGGAAGCCAGGAGCTTCCCTGGTGGTCCAGTGGTTAAGAATCCACTTGTGGTGCAGGGGACACAGGTTCAATCCCTGGTCAGAGAACTAAGATCCCATATGCCTCAGGGCAACTGAGCCCACACCCCACAACTAAAAAGTCCATGATTACACATGACACAGTAAAGACCTGCATACCACAACTAAGACCCAATGCAACCAAAAAAAAAAGAAATACATACATATATATATATATATATATATATCTCATTAAAAAAAGGACAGAAAACCAGCCTACAACAGAAAATAGGAGGAAAGGACACAGTGTGAACAGTAGAGGTACCAGAAAAGTTGGCTGGGAAAAACAAGGGATAATAAAAACTGATGCAGATTCAGTGAGTACCTCTATAAATAAAGACCAAATACAACAAAGTGCAGGGTAGAGATGGCCATTTTAATATTGATATGATATCATTTCAGGAGGCAACACATCAAAAAGGGTCATTTCTACCAGGATAGAGTATATGGGACATAAGTTTCAGAAACACGAGGAGCTCCTTTCTTTCTCATGAGGTGAGCGGTCTAGGTTGAGGTCTCAGGGGAAATTGCCCTTCAACTTGTTTTTTCCTATATTATATGAGGTCAGATCTGGACTTAGAAGCCTCATGAGTTCAGACTAGGACTAAGGAGTCTTTAGTGCTTTCTTACTAAGATGTTTAAGGATTAAGGGAAAACAGGTCTCTATCAGACATAACTCAACCTAAGTCACCAAGGCACTGGGAGGAAAAGCATGTAGCAGAGGCCAGCAAAGCCCAAGCAGGATCAATCAAGAAAGTCCCCAAGAAATAAAGCGTGGGATGAATTGGGAGAGGAGCATTGAAATATACATATTACCACGTGTAAAACCGATAGCTAGTGGGAAGTTGCTGAACAACGCATGCAGCTCACCCCGGTACTCTGGGATAAGCTAGAGGGGTGGGATGGGGTGGAGGGTAGAAAGGAGATTCAAGAGGGAGGGGCCACATGTATACTTATGGCTGATTCACGTCGCTATATGACAGAAACCAACACAACACTGTAAAGCAATTATTCTCCAAATTTAAAAAAACAACATTTTTAAAAGAAAGAAGCTCCCCAAGTGCCAGACCTCACAGTGGACCCCTGAGTCTCCCTCTTGTGATCGTAAGCTTATATTCATCCCAGTGTTGGCTTTCTACCTCCCCTCCAGCTCTTTTTCCTATCTAAAAATAGAAAAGTGCACAGTTCACCAGTCTGGTCCTGATAAGTACCTAAGAACAAAAACAAACAGAAAAAAAGTGCAGAGAATTCTCTAATTCAAGCATTCCCTGAACATCAACGCTACAATCTTTAGTCTGGAGTCCACATCACCTGTGTTTCATGTGGTCATTCTGGAAAATTGAGGAGGAACATTATAGCCTGGGAATGCTTTGAATTCCTCCAAGAAAGGAAACAGATTCCGGGACCCGTGACACTTGGCTGAGGGTAGGAGCTGGGGAAGGAAAAGCACATTTGAAGAGAAGCTGGCACCGAGAGGCTAGAGAGTGTGGGCGCCCACTGCACATACAATAAGAAGCTGACAGGATAGGCATAAACTACAGAAACATCAGAGCAGAAGAGAGGGTGAAGGCAAGGACCGTAGCATGGCAGAGGCACTTGTTCTTCTGGACGGTCTCTTCAGGGGCCAAAGATGGCAGGATCCACAGACGATTTCATGAAAGCAATTGCAGCTTTCACAAGCTCATGCCTGACGGACCCTGGTAGAAGGAGGAAACAAAAATGAAGGCTGAGGGACAGTGATGAGAGGATAGGCTCTCCTCCCAGGCTCCACGAAACTCTTCAGCATCTTCCCTGAGCCCTACTTAGCTGTCTTCAATACCCCAGACTTTTTTCTCCCTACTGCCCAGGCTCCCTTTAATCTTCTCCAGCCCCAGAAATATTCAGCAGCTGTGAAACGATAAATACCCAAGGAATCAGGGCTCCACGTCCCGTCCTACACTCAGTACAGCACATTTTCACTTCATGTCCTTCTCACAGCTCACACTCCCCACCCATGTCCCCTTCCCTCTACACCCACCTCCTCCACTCCCCCAATTTCAGATTGCACCCTCATCCAACCAGTTGGGGCATCAGGAAAGGTCTGAACCAGGATGGTCGGGGAGGAGATATGGGAACCCTATCTTGGTAACCCTCTATCAGGCTTGGAGGCTCAATGCCTAGGATGATGGCTAGCTTCCTAAACACGGGGAAAGATGGGGTCTTAGGCCTGGGTTCCTACCTGCGTGGATGCGAATCCAGGCCACTGCCTTCCTTTCCAGAAGCTCCCACTCACATTCCATGTCCTTAGCGTGGTCATGCAGCCAGAGCACCGCCAGGACTGTGGCCCAGCTTGAAGAATTCGCATCCTGTACCACAGAGAGACTTCCCTGAGGCCCCCAGGTTAAGTTCAGGGACTCCCCTCGTGGCCCAGTGGTTAAGAATCTGCCTGCCAATGCAGGGATTTGGGTTCGATTCCTGGTCAGGGAACTAAGATCCCACGTGCTGCAGGGCAACTAAGCCCGCGCACACTGCAGCCAGGGTCTGTGAACTGCAACGAAAGGTCCCTCATAATGCAACTAAGACCCGACACAGTCAAACAAATAAATATTTTTTAAAAATTCAGATTCCTTATTGAAGGACTCTTCATTCCCCTGACTTATTGATCCAGTTACCACGAAAGGAAGGAAATGTTAGTCGGGCATGTCTTGTTCTCAAGGAAACCAAGTTAGAACTTTATGATTCTCATATCTTCTTCCACTTATGTATAAATTATCCCTTTAATTATTTGTTTTAGAATAATTATTTCAACAGAAATATAATGCTAGGCACATATATAACTTTAAATGCCCTAGCAGTCACATGTAAAAATAAAGAAGTACAATTATTTAATATATTGCATTTAACTTAATATATTCAAAATATTATTTTAACATGTAATCAATTTAAAAATAATTATCAAGAATGGTTTACATTTTTATGTTGCCTTTGAAATCAGTTTGTCTTTCACAAATATAGCACATTTCAATTCAATGGAAAATTTAATTTCTCACTTGCATTTGTCACATTTCAAGCTCTTAGAGGCCACAGGTGACTAGTGGATACTATATTAGATGAGGCAATTATAGCATATTTAAAATTTATTTAATCATCTTCCACATTTTGAAAATTCAGAATGATGGGTGTCCTTCAAGTTTTTGACATTTGTCTCATATGTCTCATTTGGTGTCTATCTCAATATTCAACAATTTCTCAATTAGAAAATTCAGTAAGTTACCTTGAAATTCTTTAATGTAATTTGTCCTCATCAGCATACTTGAACACATTTGAAATAACTAAGTTGTCCCTATTGATACTTCACCTATCCTAACTTTGGTGAAATTCTGTTAATTTCTGGACTACCCTGTTTAGGAGAAAGAACATAGATTCTGAAGACAGACAGTCCTAGACTGAATCCAGCTTTGTCACTGACTAGCTGAGTACACTCAAAGATATTATCATATTCTTTGAACCCTGGTTTATTCATCTATTAAGCACAGCATGAGTAGGATTTACCATATTTAATTGATTGATGAATAAATAAGGTCATGAGGGAAGTGCAATGCACAGTGGCTGGCACAGAGTAATTGCTCAACAAATATAAGTAATTATAACTAAGATGAGTGGCAGAAAATGTAGTTAAAGAGGATTTTTGCTTTCCCTCTGTCATCCATCAACTCTAACCATCAACTTCTACTAGCAGACTAATTTCTTGTTCTTTCTGCTCCAACACAGCCAGAAAGATCATCAACTTCTATTTATCAGAAATTAATTCAGTCCATGACCTCTTGTATTCTTTCTCAGGTGAGTCATGATTCACCCTAATTCTCATCACTCACCTCAACCTCACAAAAATTTACACACTCTCCTTTCTTCTCTGAATCTCACCTTGTCAGGAAGTGCAGCCTGTATGTCTTCCAACTTCATACCCAGGACCAAGGCCAGACCTTCATTCAGATCCCAGGAACCATCTGCCTTTTGAAGGGAAATCAACTCTACAAGACGATTATCTTCAACGACTGTGGGGCAGAAGCAAAGAGAGGATGGGAAATTATGGTGCTAATGGCCCCTGAGCATCCTGAGAGACAGGTCTGAATTCAGAGACAGGATGGAATGACAGCCCAGCACTAAACAGATACCACAAGATCCTCATTTTAGTCTTGTCCCCTAGGACACATGCCCTCTCTCTGTGACAATGCAGGCCACTCAGGTGACATACGGACTGCACTGAAACATTCAGTAACAAGGGAAAGATACAGGTCACTAAAGAACCCACATGATGGTGCTGTTTAAGTCTTACCCAGTCCTGTGTATTTTATTTTTATTTTTTAAGTTAATTTTTATTAGTGTCTAGTTGCTTTACAATGTCATGTTAATTTCTACTCTTCAGCAAAATAAACAATAAAATTTTGAATTTCCTTCCCATTTAGGTCACCACAGAGCATTGACTAGAGTTCCCTGGGCTATACATTTGGTTCTCACTAGTTATCTATTTTGTACACAGCATCAGTCATGTTTAAATGGGCCTTAAAAGTTTAGGTATATTAAAAAAATTGTAGACAAATATAACTTGGGTTTCAATTATCAAAATTTCCAAAGAAAGCAGATATAATGGAAGCTGTCAACAGTCTATCTCAAAGAATGGCCTAGTGTCCAATCCTGGTGGTATGAAAATTGCTTAAAGGCCACAAAATTTTCATAGAAAGTATCTCGCATCTGGCTATCTCAATCCTATGAGATGATGTACTTAGAGCAACTTAGAAAATTAGTAGGCAAGAAAAACTGTAACCAGAGAAACAGTTCCACCCCAATTGGCGGGGGGTGGGGAATACCTACGGGTCTGATTTCAACAGTCTTAGTTGGAATCTCAGCACTGTTAACACTCAAAATGCAACTGTTCTTTAACAGGAATCTCAGCCTTCTCTGTAAATTCAAGACAATAGAGCCTAACACACGACAAAGAATGTAAAGTACTTGGAAGGCCACTAATTAGCTCTCTACAAGTAGTAATTGCTAATTAATTCATAAAAACCAGTAGCTTATTCTCCTGGGTAATTTTTCTTTCTACTTTGGTAAAAGGATTCATAAGTGAAAAAGCTTAGAGTGGGGATATTCTAAGTTACTGAGGTAGTAGGACTCTATCGACAACCAACACAAACTATTGGTTTGTCCAAAAAGTTTTCCATAACATCTTATGGAAAAACCAGAATGAACTTTTTGGACAACCCAAGAAGGTTCTTTTGACAGCCCAAGGAGGCGAGGAGCTGTGCAGATGAGCGAGCTAAGGTGCTAATAAGTGAACTAATTTGCCTAAAACTCCACAGCAGCTGGGAGTACAGAGCTCTGAATCTACCTTAGACCCTGAAGCTGTATAATCTAATGAGAATGAGTGCCAAATAAGATTTTAAACAATGAAATAATTGTACAGCACAAACTCTGGCTACGAAACTGGAGAGACTAGAAAGAAATGTCCTGCAAGTCTATTTTAATAGAAAAGACATGCCTTCATGGTGAAATGTACTTAGATTCCATTTGTTATGCACATGAAAAGCCAGCTACTTGAAACAAAAGGCAGTGACCAAGGAACACTCTTTGGGGACAGACGATCATCAGACAGTATCAGGAAGACCCATTTGCAAACCCAGCCTGTACAAGAACGGCAGTGTAGCAGGGGCCCACACATGGTGAGCTGCGCAGGAGGAGGGCCCCAGCCCATAGGCAAGGCGTGTGAGCAGAGATGGCAACGTGCTTTATTTATCTAGGGCTCAACTCAGACTCTACTGGGCAGGCTTCAGGGTCATAAGCTGATCCCGGCAAATACAGGGACTGGACAAATCTCAACCTCTGCCTGCTGCTTTTCAAATAGGCAACTTCCTGGGTAGAAAAAGTCACAGGGTTCCCCTGGTGGTTCAGGGGTAAAGAATCCGCCTGCCAATGCAGGCAACACAGGTTCAATCCCTGGGTCGGGAAGATTCCCTGGAAAAGGAAATGGCAACCTGCTCTAGAATTCTTGCCTGGGAAATCCCATGGACAGAGGAGCCCGGCAGGGTACAGTGCAAGGGATCACAAAGAGTCAGACACAACTGAGCGACTAAACAATAACGACAAAGAAAGCCACAAGATAGCAGAGAATTGAAGATCAGTTCTTCAGTTCCCATAGAGAAGAGGATAAGACTGAGGCCCATCTCACCTGGACCGTGAGTTTCCACACTGGTCTTTTTGGCAGAACCACAAAGCTTTGGCTTCTCAGGGCAGCCCTCTGATAAGGATGTGCATTTCTTCTCTCGTCTGTGACGTCTTAGTCCTATACAGGTGGTAGACAAACACTGGTCAGAAAAAGTCCCTGGAAAGATGCTCACATAGAGAGCTCTGTTTAATCACAGGCTTAAAAGGATCAGGATCACGACTATTTGGCTGGTGGGACACCCCTCAGTAATAAGTGATCATCAGGGAGCCGAGAAGGAGGACGGAAGTGGGACAAGTCCTCTGAATGAGCTGAAAACCACCAGCGTAGAGATAGAGACCAAGGCGCCCTCTATGCTCGTGTGGAGCCAAAGGCCCTGGATAATTTGAGACCCTCCTATCCAGATCAGTTCAGCCACTGTCTCTATTGTGCATTTTTTTCTTCTACGATGAGCCCACTTCCAGCACACAATGTCACCCTCTGAGCGCTTTGTACTTTGTCTTCCGGAACTCTTGACACAGGACAATGACCTCTTCGGCATGTTGAGTTTCATCACAAGAGGCTTCTTCCGACTCTTTATCTTAACTCAAAACTGTTAAAAAACCTGTGCTTGCCCTACCCCCTCAAGTTGCTCGAGGTGCCACATCCCAAGTCCCCAGGTTTGGGAGGTGTGGACGGAAACCACTTCAGTCCCAATCGCTGCAGCCAGGTCACCAGTCTGCCAGTCTCACCTGGGTTACCCTCCTCATATCCTTGCTGCTGTCAACCTCCAACTTCTCTGTCACTTCCCGTCACCCACTGGAGAGTCTGAAAGATCACAGACTTGCACTTCATTGCAGGCTGCATCATCTAGAAAGTTGTCAACACCTATGCAGATAACCTGTCCAACACCCTAATGTAAAACTTCTTGGCTTCTTCAATTAAATGGCTTCCGCACCCCCTCTACTTCACCACTCCCTCCCAAGTCAGAATCTTATTATCAAGCAAATTGTTCCACCTATACAAAATAAACTTTTAAAATATTCTACTTTTAAAATACAGGATCCACTTCTTCCAGTTTCTTTTCTTTTTTATTGTGTTTTTTTAATTGGAGGATAATTGCTTTACAATGATATGTTGGTTCCTGTTGTACAACAATTCAATTCAGTTGTAACTGTGTGTGTATATGTGTATATCTCCTACATCTGGAGCCTCCCTCACCCACTATTCCACCCCTCTAGGTCATCACAGCACCAGGCTGGGTTCCCTGTGCTAGGCAGCAGCTGGCTATTTTACACATGGTAGTGTATATATGGCAATGCTACTCTCTCAATTGGATCCACACTCTCCTTCCCTTCCTGTGTCCACACGTCCATTCTCTACGTCTGCGTCTCTATTCCTGCCCTGCATATAGGTCCATCAGTACCATTTTTCTAGATTCCACATATATGCATTAACATAGTGATATCTGTTTTTCTGACTTACTCCACTCTGTATGACAGGCTCTATGTCTTTGACCTCATCTGGATTCTAAATCTGTTTCCTCTATTTTTTTTTTCCTATGTAACAACTTCCTTCCATCTTTACTTTCTTCCCTATTTAGCCTAAATCTCAGATCCAACACTATACCACTCTTATCAATATCAACTCTATGTCCCTAATTTCCTTTTCATCACACCCATCTGACAAAACCCCCACCTCAGTATTAAGCCAACACTCTACCTGCTTCATTCTTATACTTATACCAAAGCTCCCTGATTCCTTTTAGTAGTTCGGTTCCACTACAAAAGTCAAGGAATTAAAACTAAACTGGACTTTCAACACTGTGCTGGGTCTTCATTGCTATGTGCAGGTTTTCTCTAGCTGCAGCAAGCAGGCTTCTCATTGCAGTGGTTTCTCTTGTGGATTCCAGGATGAGGAGGGCTCAGCACCTGGGCTCAGTAGTTGCAGCTCCTGAGTTCTAGAGTACAGGTTCAGTAGTTGTGGCTCACAGGCTTAGCTGCTTCACAGTGTGTGTGATCTTCCTGGACCTGGGATCAAACCTGGGTTTCATACACTGGCAAGTGGATTCTGAACCACTGAGTCATCAGAGGAGCCTCACTTATACCTTTTGTCACCCTGTAATATGGACTGTTTCCTGATCCAAGCCAATAAAACTGTTTTTCATTAGATGGGCAAGGGCGTCTTTGATATTTATCCAGTAGCTGTTTTTCAGTTTTTACCTTGACTTTTCTACAGTATCTAATATTTTGATGATCCCATCTGAATATCCTTTGTTTTGAATACCCATTCACTTATTGTCTTCCCACTTCATTTCCTCTTAATATCATTTGGAAAATCCTCTACCATCTATTCCCTAGATACTTGGGATACCTAGTCCATAGGATTGCAAAGAATCAGACATGTCTCAGTGATGAACAACAACAAGGACCTTTCACAAACTTTTTCTTTAAATGCTGTGTTCGGATGTCCAGAGGCCCTTCTTTTGCATGAGTTTGAATGAGGTAAAACTTACTCCATTGTCCACACTTCTGTTGGGGGAAGGATTGCACCACTGGAGCAGCACGCAGCAGCAGTGGCCTTGGAACATCCCGAGGAGACAGTGGCCCCTGAATCGGCCTGTTGAGATCTTTGTTGACAGCAATGAAAGCTGTGTGGGAGCTTATGACTCCAGACTCCATGCTGACTTTCACCACATCTTTTTTATCACCTGCTGTAGTCTCCCTGAGGCCCATGTCCTTGATCTGGAGAAAGGACTTGGCTGCAAGTCGGTGAATGGTGAGGCTAAAAGAAAAAAAGATTCTGTGATTTAGGGACAAGCACGCAAAAGTCAGTTATACAGGACCTTCAAAAGTTAAGGATGAAAAGGAGGGGAAAAAAAGATTAGGGGGAAGAAAAAGAGATAAATAGGTTAGAAAGGAGAAGTGATGGTAGGGCCACTACTGAACCACAGAATAAGAGAAGGAAATCACCCTGAAGGATGGCAGAGACCAAACAAGGAAGAAAGAAAATAGCAAAGGAACACTGAATTCTCACTTGGCATCGAGCTTGGGTTGTAGGGAAAATGTCACTTTATTCTCCAGGCTCTCTCCTTGGAGTGTGTACTTGAGGCAAACTTCTCCTGTTGCCTCTGCTGGCTACAAATTAGAGAAGGGTAAAAATGACAGAGGAAGAGATTACCAAAAGAAAGGATAGAACTGGGGCAGCTCCCCAACCCAACCCATTAAATTTCTGACAGGGAACCAGGCAACTCAAGAAATCAGAGACTTGAAATGATAGAGAAGGGCCGGGCTGACTCTAACCTGGTAAGAGAAATCTCTTGATGAGACTCTACTAGCTTTCATGGAATTGCCCAGAGCAGAGTTTAGGACAATAGCTACTCTGACTAGAGGAACAGACAAGAATGAGAACTCACCGGCATTGTCCCAGTCAACTGGGCATAGAGGATTAATCTCTGACCCCTAAAGAGGACAGTCTGTTCTGGGGAAAGCATTTTAGCAGACAGACCATCAGGCAAATCCCATCTCAGAGAAACATCGTCTACCACGGGCTGCAGAGAACGCTTCAGGGCTCTAAGTGCCTGGTGAAGGATAAAGACCAGAATAAGCACAAAACAGTAACAGCAACAATATCACTACTAACTGAATAACACATACCAAGTGTTATGCAATGTAATATATGGTACACCTATTCCTTAATGCTATCTACACCAGGACATGGGCATTATTACTCTTGCTTTACAAATGAGGAAACTAACATTGAGAGATTGAATGACATAATTATGAAGGAAGGAAGGAAATGTCTGGGAAAGGAGACCCAGGAGAGGTAGGAATTAGATAAGAGATCTGGGAAAGAGGAATTTAGAAATATAACCAGAGGTGGAAGATGCCTTCCCTTCTGTATATGAAGCAAATGGACCATCAATCTACCACCTCTTCCGATCTACCAGACCTATTATTGCTGTGCCTTCATCTTCACTTTGTAGTATTTGCACAGAGGATGAGGTACAGTACCAAAAGAGGCCCTAAAGCAAACACCAAGAATCTCAATCATGACATTCAAAATTCAGTTTCTCTGTTTCGGGTCTTAAACCCAAAGCCCTAACCTAATCCAGCATCTTGGCTCTGGGCTTCCAACTACTAGAACCAGATGCCATTTCTTCCAAAACTACATACTGGGCTCCTTCTGCATAAGGATGAAAGTAGTTCCATTACGTATAAAGCCCAAGTCCTTGGGGATATAAGTAAACGAATGCTGGCAGGGAGTTGTTGCCCCACTCTGCTCCACACTCTCTTATATTGCCACCTCAAGACACAAGGCCTGTCCCTCACCTTGGCCTGCATTCTCTCCTTGCCTGTGATAAATTCTGAAGTGCCCCGTGACACCCGGGCAATGCTTTTTATTAGGCTGGTGGAGACTCCTTCACCAATACCAAATGAAAAACATCTGGAATTATAAAAGAAGAAGTTAGAGACAGGCACTAAAAAGTGAATTTACAAAATTAACAGAAAATGATCAAAAGTACATAAAAAGATAGTTTTCTTCCTTGACCAAAAGTAAGAGATACCATTTATTGAGCATATTTCAGGGGACCAGATGCCTTAAATCAATGATGCAATTTAATCATCACAAGGTTCCTAAGAGATAGGATAATATCTCATTTTCGCAGGTAAGGAGCTAAGGCCCAAAGAACTTAAAAAAATATGTCCAAGATCACATATCTACAAAAAAGCAGAAATTACATTTGAGCACTAGTCTGACCATAAGATGCCCCTGGCAAACCATTGTATGTTACACTGATTCTAGAAGCAGAAAAAAACCAAACTAACAGGACTGCATCCTCATCAATTATTTTAATAATCAATCCAAAGAATTAATCAGAAATGAGAAGTTAGGAAAAACAGACACTGCCATCAGTGTTTGACTAGCACTGTACCAAAACCACATCTGCCCTCAAAAGGCTAGTCTTACAAAAAGTGCAAATGTCAGTTGTTTAGTCATGTCTGACTCTTTGCAACCCCATGGACCATAGCCCGCCAGGCTCCTCTGTCCATGGAATTCTCCAGGCAAGAATACTGGAGTGGGTTGCCATTCCCTTCTCCAGGAGATCCTCCTGATTCAGGGATCAAACCCTGGTCTCCTGCATTGCAGGCAGATTCTTTACCATCTGAGCCACCAGAACAAAAGTGCCTCCTGCTCTTCTAACTGGAGGGTCCTCTCCCCACCCTTGTCGATGTGCACCAAATAGCTTCTAAACCACAAACAGATTCCCAAATAAGACTGTCTATAAACAGAGATAATACAAATACAAGCATGACAAAAATAGTTTTCATTATATGAAAATAATACACTGCAATTTTGGCCTACATATCCATCTCGTTTTTATTGGGTTAACGTGAGTCATCATCCCCATATCTAGTGATATCAGCCTCAGGATTAATGCTCTAAACATGGAGAGCTAAGAACCCGACATCCAACTACAGGAACCTAACTGTGATTAAGCCCTCCGGAGACCACAGCCTGCCAGCATACTGGTATTATCCTCTTCAAATTCTCAACAAGATCTCTAAATTGTTTTTTGGGTTTTTTTGTAAGAAAGAAAGAACATTCATAAACCAGAGATGTGTGAAAAAAGACACAGGAGCAAGTTAAAAGGGCTTCCACTGACCAAACCTAGAAATTCTGAGAATCTAAATAGATAATGAGAGCAATCAATCTTTAAAAAATGAAAACTAATAGAAGAATCCAAAAGTACACATTGATACAACAAAAAAGGTGGGGGGAGGGGCACAGAGGTAGTCAGGAAGAGAAAATTCTTCTTTACAGTAGGATGCCAAGTAATAAATATGGAAAAGTTGACAGAATTGAAAAAAATCACCATTTTGTAACCACTAACAGCAATCTGGGCAATAATCATTAGTGAATGCTAAAACTACTGGGTAAACATTGGCCGAAAACAAGATGTTTACAAAAATGTCAAAGTTATATGTCAGATACCACCTTTAACTAAGTGACAAAATTCACAGCCAGGCCCAAATTCACTTTGGAATATTTTTTACAAAAATATTTAATATTAATCTAAACATAAACGTAAACAGCCAAACAAACATAATTGAAATTTTCCAAAAATAAGTAGCTAGTACTCTTTTAAAATGTCAGTGTCATTAAAGACAGTGAAAAACCAAGAAACTACTCTAGAGGAAAAGAGATTAAAGAGGCATAATAACTAAATAAAATACTTATTATTGAATTTCCTCCTGAACAAAAATCAAAAACAAACAAAATTCTATATGACATTATTTAAAAATTGGCAAAATGACCTATATTTAAATAATGTTTTATATAAAAATTAAATATCCTGAATTGAGTAGCTGGTTTTTTTATTTACTAATTTATTTTTGGCTGTGCTGTCTTTGCTGCTGTGTGTACTTTCCTCTAGTTGCAGCGAGAGGGGGCTACCCTCCAGCCGCGGTGCGTGGGCTCCTCATTGGGGTGGCTTCTCTTGGGGAGCACAGGCCCTAGGGCACACGGGCTTCAGGAGTTGCAGCATGTGCGTGCAGTAGTTGCAGCTCTAGAGCCCAGGCTCTGGAGCATAGGCTCAATAGTTGTGGCCCATGGGCTTAGTTGCTCTGTGGCATGTGGGATCTTCCTGGATCAGGGACTGAACCCATGTTTCCTGCATTGGCAGGGGTATTCTTTACCTCTGAGCCACCAAGGAAGCCCAAGTAGTTTTATTCTGACTATTTGTCAGATATTCTCAGTTCTTAGAAGATGAACGCAAAATGATATGCATATGAAAGGTCATGGCATCTGTGGCTTGCTTTCAACTATTTCAGACCAAAAAAATTAAGTGAAATCAATATGTTAAAACGTTGAAAACTGGTGGGCGTGGGTGAATGGTATATGAACATCTATTGCTTTATTCTTGCAACTATTTGCTAGGTTTGGTAAATCTTTCAAAGCAATATATAGGAAACACATATTTAGAAAAAGTGAAGAAAGACCCAAATGAAAGGAAGGACATATTATGTAGATAGAAATGTTTCATACAACAAATACTAAAGTTTTCTCAAAACTGACATAAAGAGAATAAAATTCTAGTCAATATCCAAACATGTTTCCTCTTTTGGTAAAAACTGACAAGCTAATTATAGAATACAAAAAGTCCAAGAATGACTAAGTCTTGAAAAAAGAACAAAGCTGAGGACTTACTCTACTGGAAATGAAAATTTATCAGAAAGTAACACTAATTTATACAGAGTATTGCCAGCACATGTCCAGGATAAACAGATCAACAGAATGCAACAGAGGATCCAGAAACAAACCACACGTGTATAGATGCTTATTTGTCTCCAAATGGCTCTGTACATCACTGAGGAAAGGACAAACTTTAAATAAAAGATAAAAGGTCAACACGATATCCACATGAAAAAAAAAAAAAAAGAGACAGAGAGAGAGAAAGAGAGAAAAGAACCCTGACCCCTAACTCATACAATTCACAAAAACAAATTTCAGAGCAACTGTGATTCTAACTGTGAAAGAAAATACAATAAATCTTCTAGAAAATGACAAAGGCAAGTAGCTTGAAGACCTTGGATAATGGAAGACTTTTTAACAGAATACAAAAAATACTAACCATAAAGCCAATGTCTAAAAGAGAAACCTATATCAAATTAAGAACAATTATTAATCAAAAGATACCATCTTGAGGGTGAAAAGGAAAGCCATAGAACAGAAAACTATATTTCTACAACATATCCAAAAGTGTTTGTACCTAGACCATAGAATGAACTATAGATCAGTTTAAAAAAAAGAAAACCTAATGGAAAAAAATTGGAAAGAGACTTGAAGATCACAAAAGGATATCCAAGTCAATAAATATGAAAATGTGCTCAACTTCATTAATTAGGAAAATGTAAATTAAAACCATGATGAGATAGTACTACATGTACCCACAAAATCTGTTATAGTTTTAACAGACAAATAATGCCAAATTTTGGATAAGTAACGTGGCAACTGGAACCCTGATACAATGCTGGTATGTATTATATTAGCACAATAACTTGGAAAACTATTTGGTATACCCCCAAATTTTCACAATTATGTCAGTGTGTTTGAATTCTATATTATATGAGCATGGATATGTATGTATGTATTCATATATATGTATAAACATGTTCATGTCCAAAAAATGCATGTACAAGAATGCAAGAATGTTCACAGAAGTATAATTTTTAGCAACTAAACCAAAGACTATCATCTGTAGAATCAATAAATAAATTATGGTATAATCACCCTGTGGAATACTATATACCAATGAAAATTACAGCTCCATGCAAAATATGCATGAATCTCACTCAACATATAGCTGAGGGAACAAAGCCAGATACACAGAAACAAGAACATACTGCATAACTCATTTATTTTCATTCAAAAACAAGCAAAAATAACCCACAGTGTTATTTTATTTCCTCTTTGGAGAGGAAAAAACTGAGTAGAGATTAAAACTGGGATGTGACAGAAATGGATAGAGATGAAGAAGTCAGAAACATTCTGGTTCTAGACTTGTGTAGTAATCACACATGTGTGTCACTCTGATAATTCACCCAGCTATACATTTAAAATTTTGTAGTTTTCTGTATTATTTTGATCGCAATGTTTATAGTAAAGAAAAATTCTTACTGTTCAGTTTTTGTTTCCATTGTGGTTTAGAGACACCAGGAGATAATGATTTCATTGTGTTGTTGATACTATTTAGAAAATTACTTTTTTCTTTTAGTACGAAGTGGAGATATATAGAAAAATATTTTCAGTATTAAAACTAAAATACTTGAATCATTCTGTTGTCTGAAAGGAATATGAATACTGTAATCAGGTGGCACGAGATTGCATGTGACATTATGTGGATCCAGGCACATTAACTCACCTGTGCCTTAGATAGTGGCTCTTAACTTCTCTAGCGACAGTAAATGTATCAGTAACTTCTCCGTCTGTAAAGACAAAAATCTGCAGAAAGAAAACATCCATCAAGTCTCTGAAGTATATTTAAAGACACCAGAACTTGCCCTTGAAAAACCCCAACTATTTCATTTCAGAGACTCATGTCTCTTCAGACAGGCATGAGGTTTCTAATGTTCACCTCTCTCAAATGGTCTGATCAGAACCCTGAGAATATTCAGCATCTCCTCTGCTAATTTCATGCAGGACTTCTGTGGCACCTCCCAAAAGAGCTTCCTTCATCCCTGCTCCATAGCATGGAGCTAAGGGAGAGGAATGCCATCAAATGCCTCGTCTTAGTCTCTTTATTATAGGACATAAAGCTAAATTTGTTGCTGTTGTTCAGTTGTTAAGTCATGTCCAACTGTTTTGTGACCCCAAGGATTATAGACTGCCAGGCTCCTCTGTCTACAGGATTTCTCAGGCAAGGATACGGGAGTGGGTTGCCAATTCCTTCTTCAGGACATCTTCCTGACCCAGAGATTGAGCCTGAGTCTCCTGCATTAACAGGCGGATTCTATACCACTGAGACTATACCACCAATGATTCTATACCACTTCACCTAGGAAGCCCACGGCTAAATTACTACCACATTTCAATGTGGATTGTGGATTACTACCACAATCCTGTGATGAAGCCCAGAGCTATGGATTCTTCAACAAGGGTTCCATTCCGTCCCTTTTTGAGCTCTGTTTCAATTCTTACCTGCAGGGGGTGGCCTGGGACAGAAGGCTGCTTGTAAATGTGTTGGAGTGGTGTCAAGATTTCCGTACCCCCTAGGTTAGCCCTCATAAGCTTAACTCTCCGCAGTGCCTCCTCCATGGTACTCTGAGCATACTCCACACTATTCCTGAGAAAAACAAACACTCTCCAGTGAAATGAAGGCTACTAGACATAGTCTAGTATTAAGTCCCTGAACTGTAAACAGCTTTAACTTGAAATCTCCAATGCCAAAGTCAATTCTGCAGCAACCCCTTTAATAATCTAGTCCTTTCTTTAAAGTAGCCTTTTAAAAATTTTTATTTATTTTTTAATTGATGGAAAATTGTGTTACAGTATTGTGTTGGTTTCCAACATACGACATGAATCAGTCATAGTTTTATACATATATATATATATATATATATATATATACCTCCTCCCTCTTAACCCACCCTCGCCTGTCTCCAAAGCACCCATTTAGATCATCACAGAGGGCCAGGCTGGGCTCCTTGTGTTGCACAGAAACTTCCCACTAACTATCTATCTTACACGATGCTGCATATACTGTCAATGCTACTTTCTCGATTCATCCCATCCGCACCTTCCCTCGCTGTGTCCACAAGTCTATTCCCTACTAGGTTCATCAGTATCATTTTTCTAGATTCCATATGATACTAGTTTATCTGACTTACTTTACTCTGTAGGGGAGAGAGGAGGGAGGAGTCACGACAACTGACTCAAATCTGTCCCTTTTCATGACTGAGTAATATTTCATTGTATAAAGTAGCTTTTTAAATTCTCTATGGATTGTCCAGAAACTTACGGAAAGAATGCCTCATAAGTAGATCCAAATTCATAGATGTTGAAATAACAGCCTAGAGGCAAACTCTTCAGAAGCAAAGTCAGTGTTTCCTGAAGGAAGACCATGTGAGAAGACAGTGAGAAAGGATGCTCTCAATCACATGACCCTGCTAATCTAACTCAGGAATGGGTCTTCACCCCTTCAATCCCCCAGGCCCTTCTATTCCAAGGCTCAGAGCAGTCATGTTAACTGTAACTCAGATGGGGAACAGACCTACAGCTCCAATGGACCCTAATTTAATCCCCAAGATTCATTTCCACTTGAGTAAGTGGCCAGGAAAAGAAAGAAACTACTTTTACCTTGGCTACCTCTATGCGCAGCGGAGATTTCCTCTGTTTATTCATGGGGCTCTGCATGCTTCCTGAGCAGTCCATGAGGAAGATAAATTCTCCACAGGCAATTGATGGCTGAGCTTCTGGGATATTCGGGTAGAAAGTCACCATTGCAGCTGGATCTCCCAACACACCATCTACTCAGAAAGAATAAAGACGTGGTAAGAAAAAGGGAACTCAAGAATCAATTGTAGTGAGTTACCTAAGGAGCTGGGAAAACACAAATCTAAAACAGCTTAATCTTTATACCATATCTGCTGACACAGAATTTGAGGTGAGTTACAAACATATAAAAGATAGATACAGATGTATTACAGATATGAAGGAGAAGAAAGAGGGTAGAATTTACTATATACAAGCAATATTAAAATACTATATCTGGATGTTAATCTCCTAGCAGTTGGGAGTGAAATACATCGTTAAAATGTGCCAGCATTTGCCAGAGGAATCAAGCTAATTTATGTGATATCTTCGCATCAAATCAAAGGGAAATGTATTTACATTGGGTCCTTAATTCTATTTTTTCTAAGTAACTTTTTGTTTATTTTTGGCCGTGATGGGCCTTGGCTGCTGCACCTGGGCTTTCCCTAGTTGTGGTGAGCAGGGGCCACCCTCTAGTTGCGCGTGGACATATTGCAGTGGCTTCTCTTGTTGCAGAGCAGGGCTCTAGGGTGTGCAGGCCCAGCAGCTGCAGTTACCAGGCTCTGAAGCACAAGGTCAACAGCTGTGGCACATAGGCTTAGTTGCTTTATGGCTTGTGGGATCTTCCTGGACCAGGGATCAAACTGGCATCCTCTGCATTGGCAGGTCGATTCTATCATTGAGCCACCAGGGAAAAGAAGCCGTTTGTCGCTGAGTTGTGTCCGACTCCTTGCAACCCCAAGGACTGTAACTTGCCAGGCTTCTCTGTCCGTGGAATTCTCCAGGCAAGAGTACTGGAGTGGGTTGTCTTCTCATTTCCTGGTTGGGGATCTTCCCCATCTGAGGCCCCAGGATAGCCTGTTCTTAATTCTTAATTACAACTTTGAAAAAAAAAAGATGACTGTGTGGATAATTTTTATGCTGACAATTTATAAGAGCTGAGAGTGTAATGAGTGTCAAACAGGACAAGGAATCCATCTGTGCTTTATTTGGGTACGAAGCACTTCTGATACTCTCCAGAACAAAGAAAGAGAAGTACTTAAATGTGTGTTGCACTCTAACACTAGCATCATCCAAATAATAGTATGGAAGAGATCATGGGTGTCTAGCCTATGTTACCAAGTTGCAAAAGCCAGAGCTGTGATTCTATTTTGAGGAACAAGTGAAAACAGACATAGGAGATGAAATAAGAATGACTGGGTTATATCAACTCTATCTTGACTGTTCAGAGAATATAAAAGACACAGAATTAAATACCAATATCCTATTTTTATAAAGTGATTCTAGGATTATAGTTTTAAATTATCACTACCCCTGGGATTCAGAATGATAACTAAGATCTGCTTCAGTTTAACCTCTTACCTCTGAGATATCTCAATAACCAAAATGGCTTCCAAATAAAATGGGTGTGGCTCAGCAAATATTTGATAGAACATTGATTCAAAAATAACTTTTATACAATCCAGGATCTCTGGATATAAAGGAGTAGCTTTTTTTTTTTTTTTTTTTAAATGAGCAAGGTAGATTACTTTCCATTCTGAGGGACAACTCGTTATAGTGGGACTGGCACTGTATTAAGAGGTCAGAGAGGTTGACACAACAATGACATGAGTTAATATATAATATGGCTAAACTTTAAAACAATGCCAGACACATAGGAAACACTATATATGTGTCATTTGCCATTATTCTTTTGTCATGGCTCAAACTATTTTCATCTCCAGAGTCTCAACTTCCTCTTTTTTAAATGAGGAATTTCAAACCTTAGTTCCTCTGTTGCTAGCCTTTTCCTGTGAAATCAAAGTATTAATACCCGCCTCAAGATTATTTTAAGAAACAGAAGTAGAGTCATGGCTGTAGAAAACAAATGTCTACCAGGGGATAAGGTGGGGGAGATGGATAAACTGGGAGACTCGGATTGACACACACATACTACCATACATAAAACAGACAGCTAACAAGAACCTGCCGTATAGCACAGGGAAATGTACTCAATACTCTGCAATGGCCTATATGGGAAAAGAATCCAAAAAAAGAGTGAATATATGTATATGTGTAACTGACTCACTTTGCCATATACCTGAAACACAACAGTATAAATCAATTATACTCCAATAAAAATTTTTTTTAAATATTATTTTAAGAGTTAAGTGAAGGAAGTTTGATATAATACCCTTAAGGAACTCAGTCTATGGCTCAACTTAGATTAAGAATAGTTTTATAAAATTATTTATAAATTGTTTTATATGATTATTTTTATTATACATACTATTTTTTTAAAATATCATGTTCTTAATATGGAAAGTACAGTCTAAGTTTTTGAAAGACAGACTATGCATTTCTGTCATGTAGTGGTATGCTTCATTTGATCAAACTACAAACTGTTTTAGTGAGTCAAGCAGTCAGTTGTCATTTGCTTCTTGGTATGGATGGAAATAGCAAGTCATCTTGATCAAATACATAATATAGAAAGCAAGATGTGAGTGGCGCTACTGGAAGGGATTCTCTAGATGTGTAAAGAGTTCTCTGAAGTCCTCCTACGGCTAATAGAGCTTGCAAGAAGAGGGCTTGACATCTCAATCCTTACCACTTGAGATTCAACATCATAGAACTTCCTCCAGCGGATTAAAATAACTGAGTAAAGACCAGGTCCAGCTTCCCAGGTGGCTCATTGGTAAAGAATCCCTCTGCCAACGAAGGAGTCATGGGTGGGTTCAATCCCTGGGTCAGGAAGATTGCCTGAAGAAGCAAATGAATTTCCCAGTATTCTTGCCTGGGAAATCCCATGAATAGAGGAGCCTGGTGGGCTACAGTCTCTGGGGTTGAAAAGAGTCAGACACGACTGAGCATATGAGCACACACACACTCACACAAAGACCAGGTCACTGTTGCAGGAGAATTTCAGGGGCACTCGTGGGGAACTCCCCAAAAGGAAAGGACACAGCCAGGCAACTAATGTACAAAGACAGAGCACAGGGCTTTCTGGAAGAGGAGCTGTTGTAGACCCCTTTGAGGTCCCTGCAAGCCAGTGTGGCCTGGCAGCCCAAGAAGGCCCCACAGAACAAGAGATGGACATGGGTTATATCAGTTATAATTATAAGGAAAAGTACACACATATCAAGAAAAATTTAGAAAATAAGATAAATTGCTATTAATATTTTTTAAAGATTTTTTTTTTATGTGGACCATTTTAAAGACTTTACTGAATTTGTTACAACATAGATTCTGTTTCATATTTTTGTTTTTTGGGCACAAGGCATGTCGGATCTTAGCTCCCTGACAAGGGGTCAAACCCACACCCCCTACATTCGTAGGCAAAGTCTTAATCACTAGACCACCAAGGAAGTCCCCCAAAAAAGACTTGTCAAAGAAATTACAATAATAATTTGTATATATTATTATAATATATTATAATATAATAATAATAAGCTAAGCATTAAGAAACTAAACATAGTCTCAGAAATTAAGTAACTAGGACAAGATGAAAAATATCTGCAGACAGATGGTGGTGATGGTTGAACAGCAAGGTGAATGCATGCAAGGCAATGGGATTTTATACTTAAAAATAGTTACAAAGGTAAAGCTGATGTATTTAAATTTACCACAAAAAAAAGAATTCCAGGTGAGATTATGTGAGGGCACATGAATCAAAACCAATAGAAATTGTTAGATCTAAAAAGTAAACTTACTTTTAAACTAATCACAATTACTTCTTGCATACTTTCTCTGTTTTAAAATGGTTTTTCCCAATGCATAGATTATTTCCTAGCAGTAATCTACTTCTACAACTCATTTTTACTTTAACAATCTTTGGAAACCTTTTCCCCATATTATTTCAATCTGTTAATGTATGTTATTTTAGTAGTTACATGGTAACTAATCAAATATACCTAGCATAGTGAATTTAACCACTGTAAGACATTTTGATTGCTTACCAGGCTTTGATACGATTAAACTGAAAGAGAAGAGAATTTTTCAATCCATACTTTTACTTATATTTAATAGATTTATTTTCATATGTAAAATCCCAAGCCTAGAATTACCAAAATAAACATTTATTTTGACGCATATGGCCACATTTCCCCTCAAAAGCTTGATACCAAATTATTTTGGTTCAGGCAATCTCTGAGTACCAAATTCACCACACCTTTTAAAGCATGATTTGGAAATCTCTGATAACTTGAAAAGTGAAAATGTCACATTATTAATTTTATTTTTATTTGCCTTTGTAGAGACTGATCATTGTCACATGTTTGTAAACTAGTGTTTCCTCTTGTGAATTATTTGTTCATGTCCTTGGTTCAATTATCTACCGGTGCACTTAGAGTTGCCTAAAGGATATAACCACAAGATATTCATTGAACTTAACCATTTCTTTTACATCATAATGTACGCTGTTTCAATGTTTTACCCACTACTGGATAGAAGGAAATAAGACTGAGGATAATTTGAAGATAATTCCAAGTCAGAAAGTTACTCCTCAGGAGGTAACCTAGAGGGAGAAAGACAATACCTGGCTTTGTTGTAGGTTCTCCCATCTCCACGACTACACTAGGGGTGTGGACTGCACTATAGTAAATCAGGAATTCTACATCCCGATCAAACTTGTGTCCATCGGCCAAGGAGACCTGAGTTGGGAACAAAGAAGCCATGTTAGAGCTATCGCTGCCTCTGCCCAGGGCTGAGGTCAGAATTGAGGGCTACAGGCTTCTTCCACGAGGGAGAATAGCCAAGAGCAGTAGCAGGAACAGAGAGAAGGCTGGGGAGATTAAAGGGGGGATGAGGAGGGAGCGCAGTGTGATCCCCTCTGGGTTAATAAGAAAAAATAAGGAGGAAGAATTGAGTGAGGACCAAGGTCAGCATCTAAAGGAAAAGGGTACCAGCAATGATAATGCTCTCTTGTGAATTACCTGAGCAGAAGTCTTATTATCTCCAAGGTACTCAATAGGACTCAGGGAGCAGTTGGATTGAATCCTGTCAATGCCATGCTGGGAACTGATGGTGGCCACCAAGCTGATTGTGTAGGGCAGGTCCTCCAAGGAGACTACAGGAGTCTTCGTATTAAGGCAACTGTCCTTAGAACACCCTACAAAAAGCTATTTTAGTTCTGTGCTCCCTTCCCGCACTTTCTAGCACCCAACAGCTTTGAAGGGGCTTCCCCAATTATACCAACCCCCCAAGTAGTATTTGGAGGGAGAGGAGACTGACCAGAGAGTTGGTACCGAGGATTCAGGACAGCTGGGAGCACGTAGCGCACAGCCCCATCTGCTTCCAGGGGCAGCTCCTGCACGTACTTCAGGGTGACCTCCGCCTGCGACCCGGGCAGGAGGTTCCCCACGTTACAACAGAACACATCCCGGGAGCACATGTCCTCCTCTAACAGAAAGGCTTGGTGGCCACGGATGATGGCATTCTCATAGCTGGTGTGTGCCTGAGAACAGAGAAAGCAAGCCGACACGGTTGGTGAGGGTACACGGGGTACAGAGAACAAAGATGAGCGGGGAGAAACGGGGGCTGATATTGCCAAGTTCACACCTGTACTTTGTTTTTAAGTTTTACTCTCTGCTTCTATTTTTGGTTTCAGTGGGTCTTTGCTGCCTGCTCGGGCTTTCTCTAACTGTGGTGAGCAGGGACTACTCTTCACTGGGGTGCTTGGGCTTCTCAATGTGGTGGCTCCTCTTGTTGTGGACCACAGGCTCACATGTGGGCTTCAGTACTTACAGCTTGTGGGCTTAGTTGCCCTGTGGTGTGTGCAATCTTCCCAGACCAGGGATCGAACCCATGACCCTGCATTGGCAAGCAGATTGTTATCCACTGTGCCAGCAGGGAAGCCCCCACAGCTGTACTCTGAGTGACTCTGATTGACTTTCCCTCCAAATGATTCTAGGAAAATAGCAGTCTGAGGGGAGTAGAGGAAAGAGCATTCAACATCATCATTTTTTTGTGAAGTTGCATTTGCTAGAGATCCTGAAGAGTATGCATTAGTGAAAAGAGGAAGGAGGTAATGTACTTATCCACAGTACCGTCATCTTGTCCTGTAATTCTGCTTTAATTTTCTTTCCATCCACCATGGCCTCGAAGCTGTAGACAGCTGAGTCTTCATCCATGGGGAATATAAAGAAAGCCTCCAAAGGAACTTCCTCCTCATTCTTGTAGTTTAAGGTTGAAGACACACCAGCCACAAACTCACAGACGGACAAGGTCACAGAGATGCTCTTCAGTGGCACTGGAGACAGACCAGAGTACAAGAGTTCAACAAAATTTAGTTGAATGCCTCCTGTAGGCCAGGTTAGGTATAAAGGCAAGTAAGAGTTATGAGTCAGACTTACCTGACTTCTCCTGGGGAGTTAGGAGGCCTCCTAAGTGCACCATGGTGACACAGGGTTACTGTGGAAAAAATACATAATGAACAGAGTAACATGCTGGGAACTATTCTCTCAGAAAACGAAAGTGAAAGTCGCTCAGTCATTTTTGACTCTTTGCGACCCCACGGACTATATAATCCATGGAATTCTCCAGGCCAGAATACTGGAATGGATAGCTGTTCCCTTCTCCAGGGGATCTTCCCAATCCAGGAATCGAACCCAGATCTCCCGCATTGCAGGTGGATTCTTTACCAGATGGGCCATCAGAGAAGCCCAACCACTCAAGTACTAGCATTTTATTTGCTTCTCTCTGGCATAATGGTGGAGGGAGGAACCTAAAAAAAGACCAGATAGGTGAAAAAGTTGCTAATAGTAAGAAAAGCGGAGAAGGCAGTGGCAACCCACTCCAGTACTCTTACCTGGAGAATCCCTTGGACGCGGGAGCCTGGTAGACTGCAGTCCATGGGGTCGCTAGGAGTCGGACATGACTGAAGCAACTTAGCAGCAACAGCTGCAGTAAGAAGAGTCAGTCGCTCAGTTGTGTCCAACTCTTTGCAACCCCATGGACTGTAGCCCACCAGGCTGCTCTGTCTATGGAACCTTTCAGGCAACCCCTTCTGGAGTGGGTTGCCATTCCCTTCTCCAGGGGATCTTCCTGACCTAGGGATGGAACCCTAGTCTTCTGCATTGCAGGCTGATTATCTACCATCTAAGCCACTGGAGAAGACCCGGTAGTAAGGCTCCTTCTAAATGCCAGACCCAGGTGGGGAAGCTGTAAGATTCAGTAAGTATACACTAAATAGGAAATCTCTGAAAAATCCTGAGGCTTGTTCAAAGGCTGGCTCCTATTTTTTCTAAAGCATATTTAATACACCACTTGTTAGATACATTGAATCAGTGTAATTAGTTTAACCCCTCTGAATCTCAGTATTCTCTTGCTAAAATGAAAACCATATTACCTGTATATCATATATGCACATATGAATTAGTACATGTGAAGTTCCTAGAACAGTGCCTGACTTACAGGAAACAGTTAATCAATGTTAATAGACATGAGTATTGTTCCTCTTATTGCTTTTACTATTATTAAATAGACCTCTGCCGTTACTTGGATCATGCTACTCAGTCATCTGCAAGTAGGAACCTGCCAAATCCAAAATGGACCCCCTTACAATTTGGAGCAATTACCTTGCAGCTCTTCTTTTGAGGCTCATAATTGAAACTGCTGATGGATTCATCTGCTGAGGATATATTTATATATGTGTGTGTGGTATGTACACATGTATGTGTCCAGAGGTGTGTTGAGCTCTTTGGACTGCAGCCCGCCAGGCTCCTGTCCATGGAATTTTCCAAGCAAGAATACTGGAGTGGGGTGCCATTTCCTTCTCCAGGGGATCCTCCCCACTCAAGGATCAAACCCTTGTCTCCTGCATCTCCAGCACTGATAGGGGATCCTCTACAACAGAGCCACCCGGGAATCACCTATGTGTGATTTACTATAACCTTAGACAACCATTTCATGTGACATGCTAACAAATCAATGTATGTACATACATTATGATTTACATTATGATTCCTTTATGTGGAGAAGTAACAGGTGGAGCTGGTCCTACCCTTGAAGATGCCCTGGGGCTTTTCTGAACCCAAGCATTTGTGAGATTGTCTATAACTATTCTAGGCCATCTATGCTCATCCCAATGACCATTTAAAGCATATCACACACTCCACCCAATCCAGAACAAAGTCCTGATTGCTCCTCCAGCTGATGGCAATCCTGTTTCTTATCACAGTGCCCCACCTCACAGATCAGAGCTCTTCCGTCCCTGTCTGTTTTTATTTTGAGCAGCTGAGTAAAAACTGAGTGTGGCAAAATGGCACAGTGACAGAGAATCAGAGGGCAGTAGCAGCTGTGGGGGAGGAGAGGTTTGCATGCAGACCCCTGACGGGCTAAGTTCCCTAAGCTCCTGAACAGGCTGGAGCTGGGGGCAGGAGGAATTTCCAACCACACCAGCAGGGAGCTTAAAGGACACTGGGTACAACAGCTGAAGAAACTGCGTCAGGTGTCAGGCAACCCATGCTCCAGAATTAGGTAATACTCACCCAGGGTGGTTTTCAGATGGGGTGAGAGAAGCAGAGGGGCGTCTCCTATAAAAAAACAACCTTATTTCCTGATTACGACCCCAGAACAAATCCCTCTATGCCGGACACTTGATTTCCTGGACTCTCTCCCCCACCCTTTCCCAAACAAATGAAGCTGCGTCAGAATTAGTTCTTCCTTCAAGAAGGCACTTCAGAAATACACCCAGCAACAGGTAGGCAGACTGGCCACAGCGGCTGGCCAAGGTCAAAGCCTTGAATCCCAGGCAGCAGGGAGAGCAGAGGATGGCTGAGTGACTCAGGGGAGGCCTCGGCGCTAGGCGGACCCTCAGGAATGCAGGAGCCCTGGCGGCGGGGGCGGGAAGGAGCAGCTGGCGGCGGCGCAGTGGGTCACACCCCTGCCGACTGCTGCAGGGGAGAAGTGGAGAACCCGGAATCCGGAGGGGTGGGTGAAAGCGGAACTCCTCTAGAAACGGAGAGTGACCGAGCCCTTATTCAGTCCTAAAATTTCAGCATCCAAATACTAACGGGAGGGATCTGAGTCAGTCCTGAATTTGTATATAGAAAGCTTTAGGGGCTGCAGTCCGACTGGGGCGGGGGTTGTTGGGGGGGCGGGAACTTGGAGGGAGAGGGCTTGAAGCTCCATTTCCCCAGCATAAAATCACATAAAATTGAGAAAGCATCAAGTGTCCGCAGGAAAGGAAGGAAGGAAAAACGAACTAGAGAAGTTGATCAAAAGTAAAATGAAGTAAAAGAGAAGTGAAGTAGAAGGAGGGGTCTTGGGATTACCCGGAAATGGCTACATCCCCCTTCCACATTCAGCAGGATTCCCCTGAACTGCCCAACCCGCAGAAACCCTCGGGGCATCGCACTCCAGGACTAGGTTCCCTACCCTGGGTTTGCAGTTAAAACGAGTCCCGAAAGATTTAAAGATGGGGAAAGGGAGTTGAAAGAGGCAGGTCTCAGTCCTCAGGAGCAAGGGGTGCCATTCAGCCCAGACGCGGGCAGCCCGGTCACTTACCTCCAGCTGTTCCCAGCACTCTGCGTCGCTGCAGGCAGAAAAGAACTGCAGACAGATTGTCCAGGAAGCCACGCCCCCTCCCGAGGACCGGATGTAAGGTAGCGACTACGAGACTAAGGGATCGACGGAAAATTCTAACACGGAGTATCGAAACTTTCTCTTCTCTCTGCTTCAAGTCCTCAACCCTAGAACGTTTGCTTTTTTTCCCCTTTGTCTGGTCTCAGTTAAGGAACAATCAGAGGAGAGGCAAAGGGAAGGGAATTTTTTTATTTTTTTATGAAAACACTGTAAGGAGCTACATTAACATCAAAAATTGCATGTTTTTGTAATAGACTGAATTACCATTTCTTCATTCTTACTGTACTAAGCCCCGAACTCTATTGGCTTTATATCATTGATTTATTTTGCATTTGAGTCCTTTGTTCCAAGATTGTATCCCCTCGTACTGTATGTGGGGGAAATGAGGAGCCAAGGAAAAGGCACCCACAGACCAAGTCTTCCAGTCTTGAATCACTTGTAGGTTTTTCATTCTGACTATAAAATCAAATGTTGGGGGCTAACAGTGCAAATAACTGAGAATATTTGTGCTCACTCAGGCCTTAGGTGCATTTTGGAATTCAAAAGCAATTTAGCAATTTCAAAGCTACGCTTTTAAATAGTTCCCTGTTCTACATACTACTATTAAAACTATGAGAATTGAAAGTATTTTTTAAAAGTGAAATCTAGATCAGCATTGTTCAATAGAAAGATAATGCAGGGTCTTTCCTGGTGGTCTAGTGGTTAAGACACCACCCTTCCAGTGTTAAGGGGTACAGGTGTAAACCCTGGTCGGGGAACAAAGATCCCACATACCACATTGCCAAAAAACTAAAAGGAAAAAAAAATTTTAGAAAAGGAAAGATAATACAGTCACATGAGTGATTATAATGTCCTAGAACCCCATTTTTTAAAAGCAAACACACAAAAAAGTAGCTGAAATCAATTTAATACTGTATTTAATTTGGTATATGCAAAAACATATTTTAACATATAATAATACAAAACTCCTTATGAAGCATCTTGCATTTTTTGTACAAATTTTTGAAATTAATAATGTATTTATATTTACACTACACCTCAAATCATACTACATTGCAAATGCTTGGTGACCACACATGGCTAGTCAGTGGCTATAATATCGGACAGCACAGGTCTAGAATATAATTTTTTAAAAATCAAAGTTGATTGTCAGATAATTGCCCCCTTTTAAAGAAAGGAACCGTTAACACAAAAGTGGCAGAAACAGCACCAAATCACGAGTCAAATACATGTTGTTTCAGTGCCAGCTCTAACAGGGGTACCATCTGATCTATCAGAGAGGCTCTCTGAGCTCATGTTTTAACCTGTAAACAAAAGTAATGAATACTTCTAAAACTTGCCATACAAATTAAACAAGACATTTTGTGCATTGTCCATTGTGTATAAAAGTATTTCTAGTATTAAAATTCCTATTTTAGAGGCTGATGATGTCAGACTAATTCACACATTAGACAGTGTGTGACTTGACTAAGCATAAGTGGACACCACACATCGGAGTCTACGATAGGCGTCCACAGGCTCCTCTCTCCACTCCTGAGGCTCAGTGGCCTGCAAACAGCAGCACCTCTAGCTTACGGGAAAATCAGGAGTCAATTTAGAACCCATTTGTTTTCATTCCTATACAACACGAACATCATGACTGTGAAACTCACCTTCCTCCTCTGAAACTAGCTGAGTATCTTTTCTTTCCCTATTCTCATCACTTTAAGAGGAAAGATGTTAGTTATTCCTTTTCATCTTTACACTAAGAAGAAGCAAGCTTAAATGAATGTGACTTCTGTTCTCAGTTCAAGTATTTTATGCCGAGAAAGATAAAAGCAAGTGTCCCTCAAGGGATTCTGATCTTTGGGGTTTAGTGGCCTGAATATTTGTAAGAATATATCCTATAATATTCTTTTTACAAGTGGAAACCTGTGTAATATCATATTTTCAGAACAGTGCAATTAATATACCCTAATATCAGATACATATTTAGAACACAATGATGAAGAAATAGAATGTGTAAAGGAAAGCATGTAATATTCTCTTAAGAAGCGTTTTAAACTATAGTAGTAGATTTCCAGTCATAGTTTTAATTAAGACATGGGTTAAGTTTTAATTTAAAAAATATAAGAATAATTCAAATATTCCATAAATTTATTCCTACCCCAAAATTATATAACTACTCTTTCTCCCTTAAAAATTTTTGACATGTAGTTGATTTGCAATGTTGTATCAGTTTCAAGTGTACAGTAAAGTTATTCAGTTATATATATATGTCTGTATATATGTATTCATTATCAGATTCTTTTCCTTTATAAATTATTACAAGATATTGAATATTGAATATAGTTCCCTGTGTTATATGGTAGGTCCTTGTTGTTTATCTATTTTTATATGTAGTATTGGGTAGCTGTTAATCCCAAAATCCTAATTTATCCCTCCCTCCCTTTTCAAACCTTTGGTAACCATAAATTTGTTTTCTCTGCCTATTTCTCTTTTGTAAATAAGTTCATTTGTGCAGTTTTTTTAGATTTCACGTATAACTGATATCATATTTGTCTTTTTCTATCTGACTTACTTCACTTAGTGTAATTATCTCTAAGACCATCCTTGTTGCTGCAAATGGTATTTTTCATTCTTTTTTAAAGAATGAGCAATATTCCATTGTATATATTATATATACCACATCTTCTTCATATATTCATCTGACAATGGAAATTTAAGTTACTTCCATGTCTTTTCATTGTTGTTGTTTAGTCACTAAATCATGTCCGACTTTTTTGTGACCCCATGGACTGTAACCTGCCAGGCTCCTCTATACATGGCATTTCCCAGGCAGGAATTCTAGAACGGGTTGTCGTTTCTGCCTCCAGGGGATCTTTCTGACCCAGGAATCGAACTCACATCTCCTACTTGGCAGTCGAAATCTTTACCACTGAGCCACGTCTTGGCTATTTTTAATAGTACTGCTATGAGCATGAGGGTGCATGAATCTTTTCAAATTAGTTTTTGTCTTTCCTGAATATATGTCCAGGAATGGAAAAAATTCGGTCGTATAACTTTAAGTGAAAAATGATGGAATCTTTTAAGTTTATTTATTATTTGGGGAGTTCCTTCACAATCCAGTGATTAGCACTCAGGGCTTTTACTGCTATGACTTTTGGTTTCAATCCCTGGTTGAGGAACTGAGATCCCACAGGTCACAGATCATGGGCATAAGTACTGAGGGTTTCTGCTGCAGATGAGCACACGGAAAGATGACGCAGCATCAGTCCTTTCACTGCCTTGCAGACGAGTGAGGAGCGAACGGGCCAACGCTTTCCTCATCCTGACCAACTGCTGAATGAATGAAGCACCATATCCAGTGCTCTCTTTGGCTTAGAACCGTCACTCCTCATATATCAAGCCCATCCCTGAGGAGACCAGCAAGTCATTATAAAAAGCGGTAGGAACTGGTTGACTTTCAGAGATGAGGCAGAACACTACTGTCTCTATAGCGATAATAGCAGTCTTTAGGGAAGGGTAGGTTTTAAACTGTCTTCAGAAGTAGGGAGAATTCACTTAGGCTGAAGGACACAAAGGGCTATTCAGATGTAAGATAAGCTAATCACCCCCAGATACCTAATTCAATCAGAATACTTTGTTTTTTCTCCAGCATAGAGATCCATGGCCTGAAAAAGAGGTAAGATACACTACTTTATACAAGAAGTTTTTCATTTCCTAGAAAAATCACAAAATGAGATTGGGTGCGTCCCCCAGATTTACTGACATGCAACTGACAAATAAATATTGTGTATGCTTAAAGTGTAAGCTTCCCAGGTGGCCCTAGTGTAAAAGTATCCACATACCAATGCAAGAGATGCAAGAGTCAAGGGTTCAATCTACAGGTTGGGAAGATCCCCTGGAAAAGGAAATGGTAACCCACTTCAGTATTCTTGCCTGGAAAATTTCATGGACAGTGGAGCCTGGTGGGCTATGGTCCATGGGATCTCAGAAGGTCAGACACGACAGGGCAATTGAGTACACACACACATACATACTTAAGGTATAAAAATTGATGATTTGATATATTTTGAGATGATTATCACATTAACACATCAACTACCTTATATGGTGACTGTTTTAAAAATTTTCAGTTATAAGATAAATTCCTGGAATCTGATGTACAGCATGTGAATCTTATTCCTAATACTATTTTGTATACTTGAATTTGGCTAAGAGATCAGCTCTTAATGAAAGGAAATGAGTCCTCAAAGATATGGTTTATGGTACTAGAAGAGTAGATATTTGATACAGTATTCTTGCTTATCCTTAAAATAAAGTATTACAGATAAACATCTGTTCTTATATATGTTCTAGCAAAATTATTGCATAAGGTCTACTGGAGTCAATATTTTATTTTTTATTTTTATAAAAAAAAATTTTGGAGTTAAGTATTTTAAACTGAAAGTTTCAAGCATACCCAAGACATATATGAGCCCTCTACCAGTCCACGAATCACGCATATTGTGAATAGTGTTTAGTAAAATAAACCTCAAATCAGACCATTATGATCCTGTGAGTGTGTGTGTATGTATTTGTCACTGTCTCACCATGCAAGTAGCTTGTTTGGAACTAAAAATTATTTGTAATTTGCTGCAAAATTATCTTGAGGGGTGATACCAGATTGCAAAAAACAATAAATATAATTCAGAGGCAAGGAGAAGTGTTCAAACTATCTCATATTCTTTTTGTAATGTGGATAAGTCAGAGTTAAATGAGCTAAAGCAATGTCTTCACAGTTATGCCAGGCATCCCTCCCAATGTGGAAGGAGATAATCTAGGTGACTCGTTCTGTGTTCTAACTTATGTTTGTTGAATTAAAGGTGAGCTGAGTCCCTATACTTAATCATTAATGTGTTATTTGACTCAGAATAATTATTTCAAATATATCAAATCCTTCTCTGTGGGGCAAAGCAAATCATTGATCTTATTCTCATACAGATAATTATGTAATTTATTTTGGAAATAAATCAATAAGTTTCCATCACAGTTGGAAATTCTTCTGGAGGAGGGCATGGCAACACACTCCAATATTCTCGCCTGGAGAATCTCCATGGACAGAGGAACCTAGCGGGCTACAGTGCATGGGGTTGCAAAAAGTCAGACACGACTGAGCGACTAAGCACATATTCCACCACTGGCATGGTGCAGTCATCCAAAAAAATACTAAGGTGTACATGTACCTCTAGGAGATATTTTTCTTTAATCCTTAGACAGAAAATAACATAGGACTTGGGTTATTAGGATTACGTGAAATAACACGTGAAAATCAGTTCATCTGCTGCTTTGGGGATATCAATATAGAAGATTTTATTGACTTTATACCTGTCACTCTCCTTTGCATCCATGGGGAAAGTTTCTGAAGTGGAATAAAACAGAGATCAAGAAGTTACACAGAGAGACAAGCATTAAGAGTAAACAGAGAATGACTTGGCTGCCATCTCTCTTCTTCCTCTTTTCCTTTATCCAAAAGCCATGGTTTAGGTGCTCTCTCAAGATACAGGAAAGAAGAATATTTAAAGTCATGTGAGCTAGTGAAAAGCCTGGACACTAGAGAGATGATTTTTGTCTTCTCATCTTGTTTTTTAATTTTTTAGCTCTTTTTAAGCTATGACCTTCTGAAGCTTTCTGTTGGGGCGTTCAGGTTTGGAAGGAACCACTGCTCCCTCCAAACCCTGCTCTCATTGTCCTAAGTATAAGCCACCGGGGAGAGTCCCCGCTCCACCACCACCCACAGTGCCTGGCACCCCATGGGCACCCTGGGCTTGCTGCTGCTCCACCAGACACGGCTGCTTTAGCCTGAAGGGAGCCGTGGTCGGTGGAGTGAAGGCATGTTCTTACCCTTGGTCTGCATGACTGTTATGCTTTGCTGGTGTTTATCCAACAAATGGTAATGTAAAGCAACATCTTGTAGAGATTTCTGCCAAAATCAAATGTGGGTTTTTAGATCCCTCAGATACTATGAAAATGAAAAAAAGGAAATGATCCAGGGTCCAATCTCAGTGAGAGCTTCACACTGTGCTCAGGTTTTACCTGTTGGAGGGGAGATAAAGCTAAAGTGGCTCCTTCTAACCCCAGTTGTCTGATTATGCAAATCTGGGGTTGGAAAATGAAATTTTTAATTTCAGTAGCATTCCAATTCAGTTCAGTCACTCAGTCGTGTCCGACTCTTTGAGACACCATGGACCGAAGCATGCCAGGCCTCTCTGTCAATCACCAACTCCCGGAGTTTACCCAAACTCGTGTCCATTGAGTCGGTGATGCTATCCAACCATCTCAGCATTCCAGAGAGGTACATAACCAAGAAACCCTGGACTAGAATGTAGCGAAATGCCACCGCCCAGTTCTGCAGATCAAAATCTGTCCTGAATGTCAAAAGTCCACACCTCAGAAAGACATCTGATGAAGAAGGGGATAGGGAAGCCGAATGACGTGAAAAGTGTCTGAGTAGAAGTACAGACATAGACCATAGACACGCTGTATAGAGACTCCCCACCCATAAACACTGCAGCCATCACCTTCGCTAATTTCCAACAGGCAGAAGGGGATCTTCTGCGTATATATGTGAGCCCCAGGGTTCAGGTTGACCCTCTATGCCTTTCTCTTCAAGAAGATACCAAGAAGAGCTATTTCAGCTACAGGGATCATGATAAAGAGCTATATATTCAGTTGCCTAGAATACATATCCCACGGGCAGGAATCAGACCATCCAGGTCTCAGGTAGTGAGGACTGTTAGCCTGTGGTCTCTCACTCCTAAGCTGAAGGGTATTCCAAGTAGAGTAGAGGAAGGTAGCTATCATACTTTCATTTAGAAGTAAAGGAAAATAAGTATCCATGAGAGAGACCCAGAAACAACACAGTCCTAAACTTGTCCATGGTACCCCAACCCGGGGGACAGAGTCTTAGAGGATACTCTTGTCTTAAAATTGTTTGGCTCAGAGAGGAACTTAATCAAGCTGATAAGTGACACAGACACTGCTTTAGATGAATAATTATTCCATTTTTCTTTTTGGTCTCCAGTGTTCCTGGTGTTTAGGAAAAGATTCTGTTTTTTGAGGGGAAGTGGGAGGGGAGCTGGGCTCCAGGGAGGTGGGGGCGAGGGACGCAGAGATGGGCAGAGAAGGCAGGCCCAGGTGGTCTGGGCACTGACCTTCCTGTGCCGCTGAGAACCTGCATTCATTCCTGCCCTCAGGTGTGTGAGAGGAGCTGGTTTCTTTCTTTCTTTTTTAAAAATAATTCATTTATTTATGGCTGTGCTGGGTCTTTGTTGCTGCATGCGGGCTTCCTCTAGTTGCGGCGAATGGGGGCTACTCTTCATTGCAGTGGACGAGCTTCTCATTGAAATGGCTTCTCTTGCTTCAGAGCAAGGGCTCTGGGTACACGGGCTTCAGTGGATGCACTGCATTGACTCAGTACTTGCAGCTCACAGGCTCTCGAGGGCAGCCTCAGGAGTTGTGGCTCACAGGCTTAGTTGCTCCTCAGCATGTGGGATCTTCCCAGATCAGGGATCAAACCCATGTCCCCTGCATCAGCAGGTGGATTCTTAATCACTGTACCACCAGGTTAAGTCCCAGGAAAAGCTTTAATTGTCCCAGATAGGACTATGTTCATTATTTACTAGTGAATCTTGCAATCATGAATGCTACAATACTATAGTTCCTACTTTCCAAGATACGTTCAAGTGGGAAACATTTGTACATGTGAACACAGTCCCAAATAGATTTCAATGGTGAAGTCAAAATTAACATTAAGAACTGTCTAGTGTGGAAATACATGAGACAGAAGTCAGGAGTGAACCCAAACATAAACCATGGACTTTCGACAATAATAATACATCATTGTAGTTTTATAAATGTAACAAATGTACCTCTTTGGTGGGGATGATGAGAACAAGGAAGGCTGTCCCTGTGTGGAATGTACAGTGAGTATATGAAAAATCTCTGCATCTTCTGCTTAGCTTTGCTGGAAAAACATAACTGCTTTTTAAAATATTATTTTCTTAAACTTGTTTAAATAGGAAAAATTATATGAGATATAGCAAACTCTGTGCACAGATAAACATGGGTCCCCTTAAATCCTGGCATATTAAAGAAGTTTAACTGTTTTAAGAAATTTGAGGGATAAAAAATTAATTGGAAAGGGAAATAATTGAGGTAAAAACTCGACTCCTGTTTTTCCTAACTATATATATCATTTCTTCTCTGACCTGTGTCTCACTAATCCCTCACCTATCTTCAAAACACCCCAGATTATGAGAGGGCATTCTCTTTTGTGATGCTAGCTAGCTGACATCTCACATAGTGATCCAATTCCCTTCTTCATCTCATTGATCCCTATCTAATGTTCATCAGTCCTGGAACATATAATCCTAATGTCTTCCATCATATATGTCTAACCTCTTTCAGGACCTCTAGTTGCTCCTATAGCTGATAGTGTTCTCTGTGTGTGACATCATACCTCCTTCTGTATCTGGTTCCTCTTTCAGGGCCTCTAGGCCACCTGGTGATTCCACTCTAGTAGGTCTCGGAGTCAAGGGTCAGACCAAGATGATTCCATGGCAGTTGGCAGCCGTGAAAACAGACTAGCCCAAATGGAAGAGTGGGAAACAGTACCATTTATCTTCTCTATTCCACAGGCTATTTCAGCTTCTGCCACTGCCATTGCATCAGCAGTCACTAAAAGATTTTGCCCTATTTCTTGTGACTAATCCTATCTGAGAAGAAGCATGTGAGATATTGGTGATGGTCTCCACTTGAAAATTCCAACCACAATGGGGCACATTCTGGTCAGAAAGGTCGAGGCCACCAACATATTCTTCTCCTCCTGGGTCTTAGTATTCTTGGTGGTAGGACTCATCATAGAAGAATGAGCTGAACTGAAGTTGGGACCCCAAAACCCTACGATAAGCCACAATCCATGGATATGTTGTACTTCCCTGTGGCCATCCAGTCAGAACTATTATATGGAAAGAGATAGGTAGAGAATGAGGGTTCATCCTTCCTTGACTTCCATTCATCTCACCATTATCCTCTAGTGCAACCACCTGTGGTTGCAGCGTGCCCACTTTCATAATCAACACAGTCAAGGCCTACCCCCAAAAGCTCAGCATTTGCACATTTTGGAGAAAAGTTTAGAAACTCACAGACTTAATTGATGAAACTCTGAGAAGCCCTGATAGTAACAACAGGGTATCTAGCACATCTAGAATGTGAGGATATAAAAGAAAGGTGACTGGCAGCAAAGAAAACATGTTACATTGCCATTAGAAGAAGAAAAGAGTGTTCAGCAAAAAATGCATTTTGAAATAATAGAAGAGAAAGAAGTTTACAGAGATACAAAGATAGAGAACAGTTTCTTTTGGTTCCGTCTCCCATTTAGCTTAAGACTCCTACCTCTTTCTTGCCCTATCTCTGCTCTTTATTATTTAATCAAATGTTTCACCTCATTCATGTTTACCTAGAGATTTGTGTGCCCCAAGTAGAAATGACCCTAGAAGAAATATCTGTCCTCCTCTCAATACAGTTTCTTCTTTTCAATGGATGGCCTGGAAGTGGTCAGAAACATTCTGATTGTGGTGTTCAGCCTTTCTTTCATGCATAACTTGCTCCTGGGTTTTGCATTCACCTATATGATTCCTCGAACCAAATATACTCTCATTATGACTGCCTGCCTCGCTTTCCTCACAGGTAACTTCCTGTCTTCAGTCACAGGTAACTTCCTGTCTTCCCTAACATAGGATTGGAGGCATACTTGGTTTGTAGGTCCAGGCTGTGGTCTCTGACTAACTCAGCCCTCCCTGTTCTTTGGCTTAGATACACAGCTGCCAAATTGGATCCACCATTCAAGTGGCATGGGCCTTTGGACAAGGTACAGTTGTGTGTGCTTGGGGTTTGGAAGTCAAGCATATCTCGGGTTAAGACTTACGTACGAGAGCCAGGGTCCGTCAGAAGGAATTTTTCTTTCTCCTTTTGTCGGGACATCAGGCATCCTTCTGCTCAGTGCACTCCTACTGTATCACTACATGCTAAATCAAGGTGAATCCACGTATTATTCGAGTTACAAGGTCTCCTGGATCATTTTCACTGCGTACTTAAACATTTTATTGTTATTCACCTCTGGTGAGTGTCTTCAGGGCCCTTGATGGGTGCTAAGAACCAATCCATCTTTGATAGGTGGGAGAGTGAGAGGATGGGAAAGAAAATAGAGGGAAATTTTACCAACCTTTGCATTTTACAGCCTGAGCTACCAGGGAAGTCTCCCAACCTTTGCATTTTAAAGGGCCAGTGGGAAAGTTAGACTCACTCTGAGGATGGTTCCTACAAGGATGTGGGCTGAGTGAGATGTTCAATTCGCTTGCCTCCAAGGGAACCCTTCCTTTCCACCTTTTCTTTCATACCTGCCCCATTCAGAGTGGAGATAACTGCTAACTTCAAGGCTAAAGAGAGTAACTGATAGGGATGTTCACTCATGTGGAGGTAGAGGCCCTGGGGGCATAGTGTCAGGCCAGGACAGCCTGAGGGTAGACAGAATCAGTGTCTGGTGCCCAGTGACCACCTACAAACACCAGGGACTCTTCTAAGAAGCCTTTAAAGTGTCCCTTGGAATTAAACTTCCTAACTCAGAAGCACGGCCTCTGTCAGAAAGAATTCTCAACTGTGTTGAGTTGAGCACTGCCTGTGTGTGCTCAGGCACTCAGTCATGTCCAGCTCTTCCAAGCCCCCATGGACTGCCAGGTTCCTCTGGCCATGAGATTTTCAGGCAAGAGTACTAGAGTGAGTTACCATTTCCTTTTCAAGGGAAGCTTCCCGATGAAGGGATCGAACCCGGGTATCCCGCATTGTAGGCAGATGCTTTTACTCTCTGAGCCACCAGCACTCTCCTGCTAAAGCATCCGCCTCCTGAATGGCTTGGGCCAGTTCAAAGGGAACCATTAGGCTTTAGGTCTGGGCTTCATGGCCCATAGGGAGGGAAGTGTTTCTGTGACTTTTCTATTGTTCCTTCATCACCCTCCCCTGGCTTCTCTTTTTCCCAGGATTCCTCTCTCTCTTACAGTACAAGCAGTCCATCAATGGTTCTGACAGCCTGATCACCATCTGCAAATCTGCCAGAGAAAGTCAAGTTATGGAGCAACATGGGGTTTCTATCAAAGTTGTCTCATTACCAGCAGGTACTGCAATGCCTCGTAGTATTGTCCGGGTACATTCTGCCCACATGAAAGAAGATTCTCCAAAAAGACCACACGTCCAAGCACATTGTGCAACCTAGGCTCTATGATTTGACAATTTATCTATTAGTATATGTGCATCTTAATGGCAACAGCTTGTGCATATGTGGTGTGTGAAGGTCCAGCTGTATGGTCTGGTTTGGAATTGTGTAAATGACTATAACTGGATTGGGGTCTATAAGAAGATCCACAAGATCTTTAAAGATCTTCTTTAAAAAATTGTTTTACCCTGACCAGGTTTTATTTGTTCTCACCATTTAATAGCATCTGTTACTAATATAATAAATATCATCATATAACTGATACTTGCTGTATTTTTAACTTTATATATCACGACGATTTGGAATAATGTATATTACCTTTAGTCTCATTGAGTTTATTGTAAAATATTTCAACCCTTCAGAAAAAACACAAAACAACATGATAAATACCTGTGTATACATCACCCAACTCTCACATTATAGACATAACTGATATTCCCCTAATTGTTTTTTTAATCTTAATTCCCTCATTTGTTTTACTGTAAAACACCTTTAATGATGCATTGTTGATAATTTTACATTCATGTCATCTTTCCTACAACTTTATGCATCTATAAAAATTGTAGAGAGTAGCTATGCAAGCATTCAAAGATCATTAAATATTGTACTGTACAGATCATTTTTAGCAACTCGCTTTTTTCACTTGACTCTATGGTTTTGTGATTCATTGATAAGTTTTGTTCTACTTCATCCATTCAGACTACTGTTAAGTTTTCCCCTTTAGGGATATAATGTGAAATACTCATTTTCCAGTTGATGAAAAACTAGCAGTTTTTTTTGATGTTGTTTTGTCGCTAAGTTGTATGCGACTCTTTTGTGACCCCATGGACGGTAGTCCACCAGTCTCCTCTAGCCATGGGATTCTCCAGGAAAGAATATTGGAGTAGGTTGCCATTCCCTTTTCTATGGGATCTTCCTGACCCAGGAATTGAACCCATGTTTCCTGCATTGGTAGGCAGATTCTTCACCACTGAGCCACCAGGGCAGCCTTATTTTCTTTATTCTGTTAAAAATAGTGCTGATGTGAATATTATTATATGAAGTGCCATGAGTTCTCTCTTACCATGAGCTAGAGTTTCTCTTGGGTGTTTAGGACTAGACCAGCTGTTTCAGAGAGTGTGTTCAATATGATAACTACCTGTGTTATTGTTGTTCATTTGCTGTTGTGTCTGACTCTTTGCAACCCCATGGACTGCAGCACACCAGGATACCCTGTACTTCACTATCTCCCACAGTTTGCTCAAACTCATGTCCATTGAGTCAGTGACGCTCTCTAACCATCTCATCTTCTGCTGCTTCCTTATCCTTTTGCCTTCAATCTTTCCCAGCATCACGGTCTTGTCCAATGAGTTGGTTCTTCACATCAGGTAGCCAAAGTATTGAGCTTCAGCTCCAGCATCAGTTCTTCCAATGAATATTCAGGGTTGAATTCCTTTAGGATTGACTCATTTGACCTTCTTGCAGTCCAAGAGACTCTCAAGAGTCTTCTCCAGCACCACAACTCGAAAGCATCAATTCTTCCACACTCAGGCTTCTTATTTGTAACAAATACTAAAGTGTTTCTTTATATATGTGTACTTTTCTTAAACCATAAGCTCCTAGAAGGCATAGGATTGTCCCCTAATAATTCCTCAGCATCTGAAATAGTACCTATCAGAAACCCACCAAAGTGTAGGCCCTAAGAACTGAGGCCCCCGAGCATAACTTACTGATGTTTTCCCTGCCCTACACTCAGGTCTACAAAGAAAAACATTGACTTAATTGCCTGTGGGGTAATAATTCTATTGTAACATCTAAAATTGGTCCCAAGAAACACGGGGAAAAGGGATTTTCATTCCTTCAGTGTTTATTAAGTAAATATTTATTCAATACCTACTGTATATGCCTGGTGTTACTCTAAGTTGTTACAAAAATAGCACTGAACTAAATAGACAAAATCACTGCCCATATGTAACTTAGATTCCAATGCACCTGAGCATATCAATGTGTGTGTATGTGTTGTGAGAAAACAAACTAATTGAACAAATAAGTGACTAGTATTTCATAGATGGGTAGGTGCTGTGCATTCAGGAAAGGTCACCTGCTTTTCTATTTAAGAATGTGCCCCATTTGTCAACAAACAAAAATGTGCGCAAAATGGTTTACTTCCAATACATCACTGTTATAGTGAACTCAGCTGAAATGCAGAGTAGGTAGTTTCTCTTTGCTACAAATCATGATCTCTAGGGAAAACACAATGAAAACCTAAGACTTTTAAGTTTTAATCAGGTCCCTAGGATTTCCCAATTCACAATAACCCCTGGGTCATATTAGCAGGTGGCTCCCAGGGCACCAGCAGATGCTATTTCGACCCGATAGACTGGAGTGGACACTCTGCAGAGCCACCATCAGAAACCACGACCTGTAACTCATGGCACTTCAGAGCCTGAGGTACCGAGGTCTGTGCTCTGACTCTCTCAGTCCAAAACGCACTCAAAACAGAAACAATAGCAAAGAAGAAGAATTTATGTTCTGGGATGTTCATCTCTAAAATTCATCAGAGCCACTTGCTCTTCCTTGAAAATAAGGAAGCAGAGGTAGCAAGTCCCAACACTGAAGTCTCCATACAGAAGGGTGAGTGTTGAATTTTATCTGTCCTGTTACTCATCTTCTAAACCTCATCTGTGGAAGCCAAGGATTCCCTGAAATGACAGCTTCCTCTTTGCTGAGATGACCACTGATCATCTGGTGGGCCTGGTAACTGTCAGAGCAGAAGCAGAGCAGAGAGGCTGCTGTCATGAGGTTCAGGGTCACTGAATCTTATCCCTGTAAAACTTGCCCATTAGTGTTTTTGATACACTTCTTTAAAAGTTTCCTCAGCCTTTATACAGAGGAGAAAACAAAGGCACACAGAAGGGTGGGCTGGGGTTCCTTCTCGCATTCTGGGTCTCTCTCATTAGAGTGGGGCTGGGTGGAGAGAGCGGGGTACTCATTTTAACGTTACCCTCTGTCCTGTTCTCCAGGTGTGCCCTAGGGAAGAATGGCCCCAGAGAATGACTCTTCAGTGACTGAGTTTATCCTGCTGGGTTTAACACAGAAGCCAGAACTCCAGCTGCCTCTCTTTTTCATTTTCTTAGCAATTTATGTGGTCACTGTGGTGGGGAATGTTGGCTTGATTATTCTTATTGCTCTGAACCCTCACCTACACACTCCCATGTACTACTTTCTCTTCAACCTTTCCTTCATTGATCTCTGCCACTCCTCTGTCATTACCCCTAAAATGCTGATGAGTTTTGTGAGCCAAACCATCATCTCTTATGCAGAGTGCATGACTCAGCTGTGTTTCTTCTCCTTCTTTGTTATTGATGAATGCTATATCTTGACATCAATGGCCTATGACCGATACGTGGCCATCTGTAAGCCCCTGCTCTACAAGGTCTCCATGTCCCATCAGGTCTGCCTCATGCTGATGGTGGGTGTATACACGATGGGGCTTGTGGGTGCCATGGCCAATACTGGGTGCATGCTGCGACTCTCCTTCTGCGATGGAAACATCATCAATCACTACATGTGTGACATTCCTCCTCTCCTCCAGCTCTCCTGCACAACCACCTCCATCAATGAGTTGGAGATTTTCATTGTGGTGGGTCTCAATGTCATAGTGCCCAGTGTCACCATCTCCATTTCTTACACCTTGATCCTCTTGAACATCCTTCATATCCGTTCTGCAGAGGGTAGGTCCAAAGCCTTCAGTACCTGCAGCTCCCACATAATTGTGGTTTCTCTTTTCTTCGGATCATCTGCATTCATGTATCTTAAGCCTTTTCCTGCTCGGTCTCCGGATGAAGATAAAGTGTCCACAATTTTTTACACCATTGTGGGGCCAATGGTGAATCCTTTCATCTACAGTTTGAGGAACAAAGATGTCCAAATTGCATTGAGAAAGACCTTGAAGAAAAGAGTATTCTGAATGAAAATTTTGTTAGTTATTGATGCCACATCTTAGTATGGACAGACAATGTATAAAGACATGGAAAACATAGAAATTAAAGTAGAAATGCAAATGATTTAAATCATAGCATAAATTAAGCTCATTATATAAATCACTTCATAAGAAAAATCACTATAAGGAAAAGGAGGATCAGCTCTTCATCCTTTCATAGGAAATAGGGGAAGTTGTCATTGTTCAACTTATTTTCAGAGCCTATAAGGTTTTAAATTGAGAAAGTTGAATGGTAATATATCAAGTAATGGTAAGATTGTCAGATTTCTCATGGGGGGTAGAGAAGAAGAGGGTAGGGAGAATTGAGAGAGTGGCATTGACATATATACACTACTGTGTGTAAAATGGATGGCTAGTCGGAAGCTGCCGTATGGCACAGGGAGCTCAGCTTGATGTTCTGTGATGACCTAGAGGGGTGGGGTATATGGTGGAAGGGAGGCTCGAGAGGGAGGGGATATATGTATACACATAGCTGATTTGTGATATTGTACAGCAGAAGCTAACACAACATTGTAAAGCATTTATACTCCCATTTTAAAAAATAAATAAAATGAAATAAAATTTTAAATAAAGATTTCAAAAGTTTCTCTTTAGGTGTCCCCGGGGACATCAGGTACAAATAATATAGTTTACTTAATCAACAAATTGAAACTGAGCACCTATTCTGTCTCAGTTTGTGTTTTTAAACAGCAGAGATACCACTGTGAACAAGGCAATGTTTGTGCTCCCGTAAGGCTAATTGTCTACGGGAAGGTGGAGGTGGGGTGCAAGCGGGCAGCAGGAGGAGTCAGATTATGAGCAAATAAACAGATACACCTGTATAGATGGGAAAGGACACGCAAAGACTTGAATTAAGGAGATGGTACAGGAAGTAACCATGGTTACTGCAGACTGGGTGTTCAGGAAGGATTTTTCTGAGAAGAAGACATTTTAACTGAGAAGAGGAAAATTGGACACACAGAGAGATAAGAATATTCTTCACAGGGGAAAATCCACATGGGGACACTGGGACAGAGTGGTTATCTGCAGGCCAAGGAGAAAACAAACCTGCCAACACCTTGATCCTGAACTTAAAGCTTCCAGAACTGTGACAAATAAATTCCTATTTTTTAAGCCGCCTAGTATAGCATTTCTTTATAATAGCCCTAACAAACTAATGCATGGACTATTTACTGAACACTATGAAATATTTTTAAAAGAGTTGGGGCTTATGATATAAACATCTTTTTTTAATGCTAAATATAGTCACATCAAATTTAATGGTCAAAAAGCCGTCCCTAACAAACTTACTTTTACTGAAAGACTAGGCTCTCTTTACTTGAGTTTCTTCATTAATTCACTGAATTTCAAGACTGTATTAAAAATGATATTCATCAAAATGTCAGGAAGTGAATAGTTTTATGTTTGTGCAGTTAGTACTTTCAGAGCAAATTTTCCTGGAATTCAGGTCATAGGACAAGTCTTGGAAAGGTCAGGATGGAGGAGGCAAGCTCCTCTCTGCCCCCGATTTCCTGGGGGGAAGTCGCAGGAAGGCCAGTCTCAGAGCCAGCAGGCTGCAGCAACTGCTTTCCTCTTTCTGCTGTTCTTAGCTACCACAAGCATCCAGGCTGTGGGTGAAAGAGAAACCCGTTCATTGTTCAATGTGAGCTTGAGAAAAATGTACATACTACTGTTGCCGGATGCTATTTCATCTCCCAATTTCAATTGGATCCTTACAGTGTTTCTACCTGCTTAATTATTATCATTCTGTAATGCCTCTTCTTTATTAAAGATTAAATGTCCCTGGTAAGCTTCCTATGTCCTTAAAGTATGTTTTCTGAAATTAATATAGCGACCCCAGATTTCTTTCGAGTGTTACCATGGTATGTATTTCTCCATCTTCTTACTCTTAACTTAAATCTTTACATTTAAAATGAGTTTCTTCTAGACAGTGCATATTTGGTGTTTCTTTCATTATCCACTATGGAAATTTGCCTTTTTATCGGTGTATCTGTACGACATACATTTAAAGTGACTGCAAAGCTTTCTCAACTCACGATGGGGTTCTGGGTCTGTGTCATGGCTTAGCCTAGCCTCCCTTCAATGTGTTCAGCATACTTACATTAGCCTACAGTTGGGCAAAATCATCTAACATAAAGCTAGAATGTTGTTTTGATTAAAATATGCAAAGAAAAAAAGCTATTTATAATAAAGTGTTGCATAGCTCATGTAATTTATTGAATACTGTGCTGAAAGTCAAAGGCTTTGCAATTGGAAGAGTATGGATTGTTTACCCTCATGGTCGAATGATTGATGGAGAATTGCAGCTTGTGGCATTTGACCCATATTTGCTTTAGACCCATGGTGAAGTTGAAAAATCGTAAATCAAACAGTCCTAAGTCGGGGACCATCTGCATTAATAAACCTGAGTTAATATCATGCTTATAAGTGTTTCCTACTTGTGCACATGATGCGTTCTTTGTTTCTTAATCTTCCCCTTTGTTTTCTTATTCTCCAGATTTAATTGAGTATCTTCTGTTATTCCATTTTATCTCCTATCCTAATATATCAATTATCCTTCTTTTAAAATATTTACACTGGTTATCCTAAAGTTTACAATACATGTTTTAATTTAATCGAATCCACTTTCTAATAACTCTATACAACATCATCTGTAGTGCAGGGAGCTTGGACGGTTTCTACTTATTTCCCTCTGTGCTCCTATGACATTGAGGTTATTCATTTCACAGAACCATGTTGTAATTACTAATGCATTGTTGCTACTGTTATTTTAAACACACAATTATCTGTTAGATAAATTAAGAAGAATAAGATAAACTTTTTAAGACTACTTTTTCCCTCTGATGCTCTTTTTTAAATGTCAGTTCAAGCTTCTGACATATATTCCTTTTCATTTGCCTAAAAAACTTATTTTAGTATTTTCTGCAAGGTAGTTCTGTTGACAACAGACTCTCTCAGATTTTGTTTGTCTGAGAAGGTCATCATTTCACTTTCCAGTTGAAGGATAATATTATTGGATTTAAAATTACAGATTGGTGATTTTTTCAACACTTTAAATGTTTCACTCCATTCTTTTTGACTGCATAGTTTCCCGTGAGAGTCCCTCTGTAATTCTTGTCTCTGATCCTTATGGGTAAAACACTTCTCGCCCTTGGCTTCTTTAAGATTTTGTTGTTGTTGTTGCTGTTTTGTTTTGTTGAAATATACTTGATGTAAATATTATGTTATTTTCTGGTGTACAGCATAGTGATTCAATATTTGAACACATTATGAAAGTGTCACCATGATCAGTCTGGTTACCATCTGTCCTCATACAAAATTATTATAGTTTTATTGACCGTTTTTCTTATGTTGTATATTCCCATGACATTTATTTTATAATTGGATGTTTGCACCTCTTAATTCCCTTCACCTATTTCTCTCATCCCCCACACCATCTCCTCTGGCAACTGCTCATTTGTTCTCTGTATGTGTGAGTCTAATTTTTGTTTTGTTTTTTAGCGTTCACATATGAGATCATACATTATTGTCTTTCTCTGACTTATTTCAATTAGAGGTATCCATAACATAAACGGCAATATTTCATTCTTTTTTATGACTAAGCGACGCTGCAGTACTCCATACCAATATTTATTCATTTGTCTGTCAGTGGACACTCTGTCACCATCTTGTCCTTTTTTCTATTTTAAACTTCTTAATTTTATATTTTACATGAGTACCTATGACTCATTTTGTGACAATTTTGTTAATGTTGTGAGGTACACATTGAGTTTCTTTGTGTATTTATTTGCTTTTTGTGTATCTAATTATTCCTGCTTCACTGTGTAAAAAGCCTGTCATTACTTCTTTAGATTGCCTTTGTCTTTTTGTCAAAATTATTGTTTCTGATGTATGTGCGTCTATTTCTGGACTCTGTATTTCAATCCATGGAACTATGCATTCTTTGGACTATTGTATTTTTTTATTATTGAGTGAAAGAGTGGTCTATGCATTTTGGATGCTAAAAACATGTGCATGCCTGCCCAGTTGTGTCCCACTCTTTGCAACCCCATAGACTACAGCCCGCCAGGCTCCTCTGTTCATGGGATTCTCCAGGCAGGAATACTTGAAGGGGATGCCATTTTCTCCTCCAGGGGCTCTTCATGTCCCAGAGATTGAACCTGTGTCTGCTTTAAAAAAAAAAAAAAAAAAAAAAGTGTTTCCCAGGTGACAGTAGAGGTAAAGAATTTGCCTGCCGAAGTATTTTGGATATCGTGGTGGTTTAGTAACTAAGTCGTGTCCAACTCTTGTGACCTCATGGACTGTAGCCCACCAGGTCCCTTTGTCAATAAGACTTTCCAAGCAGTAATACTGGAGTGAGTTGCCATTCCCCTCTCCAGGGGATCTTCCTGACCCAGGGATCGAACCCAGGTCTCCTGCACTGCAGGCAGATTCTTTATCAACTAAACTACCAGGGAAGCCCATTTGGATACTAGGTCCTTATCAAACATATTTCTCTCATTCTATTTGCTGTTGTTTTTGTCTTTTTTTTTTTTAACCATCTTGATGATGTGTTTTGGAGGCACTCATATTTTGAGCAGTGTGAAAAGTTAAAGAGACTGGCACTTTCAGACTAAGAAGGAAACCTTCTCACTTGACTTTATAGTATCTCACTTGACTTTTTCTTTACTTTTATCCAAAACTGAATCATAGTTTTGATAGTTGTGTTTTTATTGCAGTGTTCCAGTGTGCCTTTATTACAGTATTTCAACTGCCCATTGGGTAGCTTAAGATCATGGAACATTTTAAACTAGGAAGGAACAGATCTGTGCTTTCAGAACTTATTCTAACATCTGCGTCCATAGCCAAATAAGAGGGAGTTTGTGGGAAAACCTAGAGCTGGGGACACCATATTTCAGCATGTAGTTCAATAGTTCAATAAAAAACTAAAGTCAGTGTGGCTGTAGACCCTAATGCTGAGCATGTGAGAAATGTGAGAAATACTCAGAAGGCTTTCACCAAAGAACAATGTAACTTACAGAGTTATTTATGCAGGGCCTGCTATGGACTCTGCACTATACACAGCACTGTGAGAAAAGTAATAAGACAGAAGACATGTTTGTCCTTATAGATCTTATAGTGTCTAGGGGGACACAGGAATTAAAGGGGAAAATGAATGCCTGGTGAGTGTTATGACAGAGGACCTATTGGAAGTTTTGACAACATATATTATAATAGCTGATATTGTTTGACTATATACCACTTGACTGGTACTATTATAACCAATTTTTGTACAGTTTTTAATTTCATCATCAAGAGAGTACAATGAAAAAGATGCTATCATTATCATCATTATTTTAGAAATCATGAACTTGAGGCATGCAGTTTAAGCACTGTGCCCAAGTTAGTAAGCATGGTGGTAGGACTCAAAGCCATATGATGAGAAGGAATTGATGACCTCAGTTAATGAAATAACAATACATTTAAGGACTCAGCTAGATCCTCAGTTAGAAATTTCCAGTAGGGGTTTAAACATAAAAACTTTAGAATGGAGAAAGTAACTCAAAAAATTTTGAGATAACTCTTGAAAGATAGTAACAGAAATCAGTTACTAGGGTCTTTGCAAAATTTATAGTAAAGATATGAAGAAACCTATAAGTACTCTCTGGAAATTTTCCACTTAGGATGTGGAAAGACACAGAGTAAGAAACTGTAAATAGATTTTTCTAAAGTGATGAAGATGATAGGAAGATGGGAGTCTACTTTTATCTCTGCCTTGGGGAATGTACAGTCCCTGGAGTGATGTGTAAACTGGATTCAAATACTGGGTCCCTAGAGAACTAAACAGAGAACATGGTCCAAACTGTAAACCCAACTCCCTTATTTCTTTGCACACACATAGACTGTATTCCCTGGGGAGAGACTGAGTAAGCTTCCACCCTGTTTATAATCAAGCATGCTGCATCATTAAATCACAGTCTTCTGTGTCTTATCAAGTAGCAAACCTGATAACAATGCTGTTAATTTTCCCCTGCTTCTTAAGAAGACTTGAAGTCATAATCTGAAATTAACATTTGTGTGTGTTGTGTGTAGGTCAGAAAGATTTCCAGGGCATATCTGAAATTCAGTCTGCGCTGCATCCTTTTAGAATTTAAGGACCCTCAAACCTGAAACTGCTTTTCCAGAACTACAGAGTTAGCACCAAAGAGGGTGAGTTTCTGAATTCTGTTGATTTAATGTCTGTCCTGTTTTGAGATGGAAGACCAGAGGTACAAGATCTGCCACTTTCATTTCCCTTGTGTGCAGTCCTGAGATTTAAGTGAAACTGTCAGGGGAGTATGTTCACAGGCGATCAAAGAGGGTTCAGAGATTAAGAGGCTCAGAAAATGCAGTATCTCAGTCAGTAAGTTCCTTCTACCTGAATGGACTCTCACTTTTCTACATTTATGGATTTTATTCTGTGAAATGGAACACTAACTTAACCTCCTCTAGCCTTTTGTTCCTTAGTTTTTGTTTAGAGACACCGTGGTTCCCACTCCACCATGTCTATAATGTATTAGAGGTCAGCACCAGGGAGCTAGGGTATCTGCCTTCTAATTTTACTGGCGATCGCTTCTTGGCCTTTTGGCTAAGATCAGGTGTAATTTTACTGGTGAGGGGAGGGCTTAAGTGAATGAAGAAACGATGAGATGTGAGAAGGAAGATTCTGTCCTGGCACATCCGTGTCTCTTCTCTTTAGTTTTCTCTGGCATATTTTGCATATGGCAGCACTTCACTCTCTCTGTAGGCTGTTTGCGATGTTCTTTGTGTAATTTACATCTCAAGCCTCTGGTGAGGGAATGTCTATGTCACTGATTATCATGATAACGGTAAAGGCAGATTCTATGGGTCCAGGTTGGCTAGTCTCAGACATGCTCAGTATATACACTTTCATGTAAGATGAGATAATTGTCAGAAGGCCTGAGTTGTTCTCTAATGTTACCCTTTTCTCCTGTGTCCACAGATTCCCTTAGCGAAGAATGGCTCCTGGAAATGGTTCTTTTGTGGCTGAATTCATTCTGGTGGGGTTAACAGACCAACCAGATCTTCAACTTCTCTTGTTCTTCCTGTTTCTAGTAATATACATGGTCACTGTGTTGGGAAATTTTGGCTTGTTAACACTAATTGTGCTGAGTTCACACCTACACACTGCCATGTACTTTTTCCTCTTTAACTTGTCCTTCATAGACCTGTGTTATTCTTCTGTATTTACACCCAAAATGCTGGTAGATTTTTTGTCAAAGAAGAATATGATCTCTTATATGGAGTGCATGACTCAGCTCTACTTTTTCTGTTTTTTTGTCGTTTCTGAATGCTATGTGTTGACATCAATGGCCTATGACCGCTATGTGGCCATCTGTAAGCCACTTTTGTATAATGTTGCCATGTCCCCTAAAGTGTGTTCCAGCCTTATGTTTGGTTCATACTTGATGGCATTTTCTGGTGCCATGGCTCACACTGGATGCATGCTGAGACTGACCTTCTGTGATGCAAACTCCATCAACCACTATTTCTGTGACATCCTCCCACTGCTCCAGCTCTCCTGCACAAGTACTTACGTGAATGAACTGGTGGTTTTCATTGTGGTGGGTATCAATATTATTGTGCCCAGTCTCATGATCTTTGTCTCTTATGGTCTCATCCTCTCCAACATCATCCAAATATGCTCCACAGAGGGCAGGTCCAAAGCCTTCAGCACCTGCAGTTCCCACATAATTGCTGTTTCTCTGTTTTTTGGTTCAGGGGCAATCATGTATCTTAAACCATCATCTGCTGGGTCCATGCATGTGGGGAAAATCTCTTCTGTCTTTTACACCAATGTGGTTCCCATGATGAATCCCTTAATCTACAGCTTGAGGAACAAAGATGTTAAACTTGCTCTGAGGAAAACCCTGGGAAGGAGAAAATTTTGATTAGAATCAATGTCTCTGTGCAGGTTGTCATAGGACAGGAGATTCCATGTGTTTATTTTTAACAGTTTTAGTGGCAGCTTTCTCATCCTATTTCTCACCACGGAGAAGGAAATCTGAGTCTTCTCTCAAATTGTTCCAATTTTTAGGTCTTTTCGTCGCCATTTTCACAATTTTCTTATGTTTTCTTTATGTTTTTCATTTAAGAGAAGCATTAAGAAATAAATTATTCTCTTTTATTTTAAAATTATCATTATGGATTTTTTCACTTGGAAGATGAACGGTACTGCTAACAATCAATAAAGTAGCACTAGTGTGAGTTTAAAGTCTGTTTAAAGCCTGATTTTGAATGATCAATAAAGTAACACCTTGCACATTGGGGGATTTCTTAAATGCCACTAGTGCCACTGGAAGCATGAATCAGATAATCTGTCCTCTTTTCTTTCTCCCTACTGTGGTCAGGACTATGACTCAAATGCCAGTTTCACAATTATAGCAGGTTCCATAAAAACTATGTAATATACCCCACTTTGTAGCTGTGAACATCATTCATTAACCTGGTTTCATATTTACCTCAGAGATTTCATACTTACCTTCTACAGTCAAAGAAGCACAACAGATTTTCAATATATATTTAACATATGGATAGAATACTGAAAGAAATATTATTCATTTAGTTAAAACCACACAACTGTTTTATTATAAAAGAAAGTCTAGAATAGACTATAAGTCTCATATTTTAAGTCTACTCTTTCTATTATACTCTTTGCATAACACATATGAAAAAACATTTCCTTTGAAAGTTGACTTTTTATATAAAAAATGAAATATTTTCAGGATCTTGTAATTTATACAACAGAGCATGGGAGGAAAATTTTTCATGAATGTGTCATTTGTCCATGGTCCAAAGAGACACAGTCAGTAAGTAAGAAGTCCCTCAAGAGAATGGACAATGAGATTTAGAAATTGTATTTCATTCTGAATCTGTATCTTGAGCTGTAGAATACTGTAATTATCCTCCACTATCCATAAAGATTCCATTAAAACTTATAATACACAATGACCACACATTAACAGTGATTTTAGAATGAAGACCAATTCGTGGGGAACCAGGAAGAGAAAGGATGACCTCTTAAAAAGATAACAGAGTTACTGTTAATCAAAACTCAAATTAGGAGGAATGAATAAAATGTAAATGGTAAGGAAAAAACAAACTTTTTCTATGACTCTCTTCTTTCTGGAAGATACTCAAAATATTATGAGGGTCATTAAAGCTTAAGTTATTTAATATTAAAAAGTTAAACTGAAAGGACTCCTTTCAGGAAAACAAACAAAACCACTCCTTGTTTTGTTGGCTTCTTTATGCTACTCTTATATGGATTTTTTTAGTACAAAGTCCACAGATGGCACCTGGAAGAGCAAAGGCAATTTGAAAGAAGTAGTTAATGAATAAGCTAATTATTACCATATCTTTTTTAGAATTAGATGTTGTTGTTTTTTTTTCTTTTGAGAAAACAGGCAAAAAGATGATCACTCAAAAATCCTTATTATGATACCAAGAGAGAATTTAAACATGTAGGAAAACAACACTGAATTTTCATTGGAAGGGTGGGTGTAAAGCTGAAGCTCCAATACTTTGGCCACCTGATGTGAAGAGCCGACTCGTTGGAAAAGATCCTAATGCTGGGAAAGATTGAGGGCAGCAGGAGAAGGGATAATAGGGAATGAGACAGTTGGATGGCATCACCAACCCAATGAACATGAGTTTGTGCAAACTCCAGGTCTTTGCTGGCGGCTCAGATGGCAAAGAGTTTGCCTGCAGTGCAAGAGACCCAGGTTCGATCCCTGGGTCAGGAAGATCCCTTGGAGAAGGAAATAGCAACCCACTCCAGTATTCCTGCCTGGAAAATCCCATGGACAAAGGAGCCTGGTGGGCTACAGTCCATGGGGTCGCAAAGAGCCAGACATGACTGAACAACTTCACCTGAGCAAATTCTGGGAGATGGTAAAGAATAGGGAAGCATGGCCTGCTGCAGTCCATGGGGGTCACAAAGAGTAAGACACGACTTGACAACTGAACAACTAGAGAACGTAATAACATTTATTACTTTGCTGTTTTTCTAGTCTCCACTCAACATTTAGATATTTATAAATTTAGCATATCTGGATTGTTGGCTTGCTTGCTTGTTTTTAGATATTCAGCACTGCTAAATCCTTGACTTTGGGTTCTAAATGACCACTCATATCTCATTCCCTGACTCCAATATTAATATGCTTGATTTCCACTTAACTAGTCCTAGGTATATGAAATAGTTGATCTTGGTTGGAGTTTTTCTTTTTGCTTTTCTTTTAGTAACTGTTCTGAGAAAATTGTTTTCCAAATTGAAAGAAAAATAAATCTCAATAAGCAAACAGTATCTGTGCTGTTTGGGAACCTTGGTAGACATCACAGAGTGTGTTCAACCTGTCATATATTTCATTAGTATTAGAAGTGGCCCAAAGTGTGGGTTGAAGTTGTCATTGATCTTTTATTTGATGAGGCTCAAAATACAAATGAACCCTGTTTAATCTCAGAAAAAAAATCCTTTCTTTAAAATTAGGTTTCATTATTTTGGATTATTTCGCATAAGATTAATCAGAATAACAGACATGCATACAGATTAAAAGGTAAGGGATGGCAAAGTTTCAGAGAGACAGTTTGATTTTTTAGTGCATATAACTACTATATGGCTATTTGGACTTCTTTCAAAAGGGAGGGGTGTGTTAGAAAAAATAGGTCAGTTGTTTTACATGCACAGCATAGAATTGTCAGTTGTAGAGGGTTGTGGTTTTTTTGCTCTATTATGGAATGGGATAAAAGGAGCTATGAGGGAAAATATGATTCTGTCAAAGTTGGCACAGCAGAGAATCAAACAGTTATGCCATAGGATCCTCCTGTGTCTATATACCAGCCTGGTCAATTAGAAAGCTCTGGTTTTCAAGACATAACAAAGTCTTCCTCCTCGTTAAGGGCCAGAAAGTTCCTCGAGGATATTCTGAATGTGTTTAATGTTCAGTAGGTCTAAGTGAGCTACTGTTGTTGTTAGGATCAGCTTTAGAATGAGTATGACCAGAGTGCACTGTGGCTAAGGGCTGAAGACAACCAGAAGTAAAAGGCATTCTGAGTTCTGTGTCCCTTTAGTTCCTGAACCCCTGACTGTATGGAACCCCATTATACACTCCTCCTTATTCTGCCTTCCAACACACACATACACACACACAAACACACTTACAGTGTCCTCAAGCCTTATATTTTATTAGATCACTGCCTAACTTCAATTGCATGACACACAGCCCACTTTTTCCCCTTTATTAAAACTTATATTTTAATTGGAGGAAAATTGCTTTACAATGTGGTGTTGGTTTCTGCCAGATGACAATACACATCAGTCATATATACATCCGCTCCCTCTCGAGCTTCCCCCCTCCTCCCTACCCCACCGCTGTAGGTCGTCACAGAGCTCCTGGCTGGGCTCCCTGTGTAACACGACAACTTCTCACCTGCTCTCTGTTTAACACAGGATAGTGTGCACATGTCCATACTACTTTCTCCATTCGTCCCACTCTCTGCTACCACCACTGTGCCCTCAAGTCTGTTCTCGATGTCTGCATCTCCATTGCTGCCCTGCAAAAAGGTTCATCAGCACCATTTTTCTAGATTCCATAGACATACATATTAATAAACAATATTTGTTCTTCTCTTTCTGACTTACTTCACTCTGTATTACAGGCTCTAGTTTCATCCACCTCACTAGAACTGACTCAAATTTGTTCTTTTTATGGCTGATTAATACTCCATTGTCTATATGGACCACATCTTCTTGATCCATTCATCTCTTGATGTACACCTAGGTTGCTTCCATATCCTGGCTATTGTAAAGAGTGCTGCTATGGACATCGGGGCCTGTGTCTTTTTCAGTTATGGTTTCCTCAGTATATATGCCCAGTAGTGCAGTTGCTGAGTCAGGTGGTAGCTTTATTCCTGGTTTTTTAAGGAACCTCCATACTATTCTCCATAGTGGCTGTATTAATTTATATTCCCACCAACAGTGCAAGAGAGTTCCCTTCTCTCCACATCCTCTCCAGCATTTATTTTTTGTAGATGTTTTGATGATGGCCATTCTGACTGGTGTGAGGTGATACTTCATTGTAGTTTTGATTTACGTTTCTCCAATAATTAATGATGCTGAGCCTCTTTTCATATGTTTATTAGCTATCTCTATGTCTTCTTTGGAGAAATATGTTTCTCCCATTTTTTGATTGATTTTTTTTTCTGTTATTGAGCTATATGAGCTGCTCTTATATTTTGAAGATTAATCTGTTATCGGTTGTTTCATTTGCAAGTATTTTCCCCCATTTCAAGGGTTATCTTTTAATCTTGTTTATTGTTTCCTTTGCTATACAAAATCTTTTACGTTTCAAGGTCCCATTTGTTTTTTTGTTTTTATTTTCACTACTCGAAGAGGATCTTGCTGTGATTTATGTCAAAGAGAACACACAACCCACTTTTAATTTTTGCAAGTACATTCAAGTACATGGTTCTTGGTTTCACCACCTGAGGGGCAAGACCGAGCAGGAAATATTCATTGACTCCAACAATAAGAAATGGCTATTGATTCAATCATGCATTTAATTGTGCACTAGCTACAACAAGCAAAGCACCCATTAACTGAAATTTGACTCTGGTGAATTGATGTCCCTGTTGAGGACAGATACAGTGTTTCCCCAAATCTGGCACAATTTACCTGTATCGTCAGCCTGGCACCAGGTGAAGTTGCTGCTTTACATGCTGGGTTTGGCATATGAAGTCAGTTCAGTTCAGTTCAGTCACTTAGTCATGTCCAACTCTTTGTGACCCCATGGACTGCAGCACGCCGGGCTTCCCTGTCCATCACCAACACCCAGAGCTTGCTCAAACTCAAGTCCATCAAAATAGACACCTTTAATATTAAAAGCTCACTCAGTAGAGAAGTTATACATTCTAAGGCAGAGACTCCCTCTTCCTCAATAAGTGGGAGACCGGTGGAATCACCTGGGATGTTTGAAGTCCCCTTGTGGCATGAGGTTCAGTAGACCCATCTCACACATTAATAGAGCGAACTTGCCGGGTGTCACAATTGCTCTTAGAGGTCATGTTGCAGTTTTCTCTGTACTGTTGAGTCTGTCAGGCTGTGTGTTCCTCAGGGAAGAACAGTGAGGGAATTAGGGAATGGGATCCTAGTTCCCATCTCATGGATGATGAACTGAGGCTCAGAGATGTTCATGCTTGTTCCAAATTACAATTTATAAGTGGTAGAGCTGAGACTTGAGTATTTTGATTCTAAATGTATAAAGTTTAAAAAATATATACAAACTTTACCGTGTTTTCAAAATTCAGTGAAACATAAACAGCAGTCTTAGTGAATAAAATGACACAACACAAAGGCAACATTCTAAATTAATAAAACTACAGGTGCTTCCTTGCTGGTCCAGTGGTTGGGAGTCCAAGAGAGGATGAAATCAGCTGACGGCAATGACAGCATTGGCAACACAGTTTTGAAAGGCAGGGCTGACTTCATGACAACAGGGCTTTAGGGGATTTATGTTTGTGGTGACAGTGGCCCTCTGTGGGGCTGAGCCGCACAGAGACAGCGGTGGACCCTCACCAGATATTCATTAGGGGTGATTTTGCAATAATTCTACCTGATTCCTTTTCCTTTTACAAGTTTGGTCTTTGGCTTTTCCGAATTGTTTTGTTTGTTATGTGGGTGTCTGTGTGTGTGAAAGAGTATGTTTTAACTGAAATATGAGATTTTGTTTAGTTTACTTTTTTCACTTAAATTCTGTATCATGGACTACCCTCCAAATCAGTAGATCAATATACAACAATTCTTATATTTTCTGATTTCTTTATGCACACAACAATGCACATGATGTAAAAGTAATTATCTCATTAATATTATATTATTATTTTTGTATGTTTAAACTGTTTTTAATCACTCACACAACCTCAACCCCAGATTAGTTTAACAAGGTCATTTATATCCTTCTGCTCCTGACATAGAGAACAAACATGTGGATACCAAGGGGAGAAGGGAGAGTGTAAAGAATTGGGAGATTGGGATTAACTCAATTGATATATACACTCAGTTGATATATACACTATCAACACTGTGTATAAAATAGATAACTAGTCAGTTCTTACTTAGGGAACTGTACTCAACACTCTGTGGTGATCTAAATGGGAAGAAAATCCAAGGAAGAGGGGATATATGTATACGTATAGCTAATTCACTTTGCTTAACAGCAGAAACTCAAACAACATTATAAAGAAACTATATTCCAATAAAGCAAATAATATATCCTTATGCTTCTTTCTCTATGCTTCGACAACACACAAATTGTCTTTCTTGCTTCACAAACATGGCACAATGCTAACTCCACTTCTGTACATCACATCCCCTCCCCAAAGAAAATATCATGGTATCTCCTGAAAACCACTAAAAGTTAACTGCTATAAGTATATTTCAGTATTTTAAATAACTGCTTTATATTTCATGATGTAGCAGTACCATATTTTATTCACCCATTTCTCTTTGGGAATATTCACTAGATTTTCAGTTGTCTTGTCATCATAAATCATGTGTTAAGACGGGAGTTTGAATATATCTACTTATGTACTACTGCTTTTGTTTTCATGAGATAGATTTCTGGTGTGGAATTACTGGATTTGAGAGTGTATATAAATATATTTAAATTTGAAAATCATCATCATATTTTTTCCAAAGAATAACCTACAAACAGATGCCAGATGAAACGTTTCTTTCATCTAAGTCAGTAAGATATTGATATTTAAAACTTGAATTAATACTTTTAATTTGAAAAAGTTCAGATGAATTAATAAAATGATTATTACTCTAAAAGAAAATTCATGAAAAGCTAATTTGCAAAATAAGATACACTTAAAGAGTATCACGTGTTTTAGTCGTGCTTGTAAAAGCAATGAAATGACAGAAATAGAATCTGATTATTAATTGTAAACTTGGAAATAATTATGCTTCTTTAGGTTTCTTTAGGAAAAGCCAAACTAAAATTCTATATATTAAAAAAAGAAATTTGGAAGATGTTTTGAAACACCTGAAGATGGTGGAAGAGAGTGACAGTGAGATGGAGGGTGCCAGCTGGTGATGAATTGTCGCAGTCTTTGTAGACCTGGGGACTGGAGTCGATGAGAAGAGGGATGCAGGGGACCCAAGTCTCGAGTGAAACAAGGGTGCTTTATTTGCAGAAATGCGTGTTTCTATATCTTCACACAAGGCAGTTTTAGGCAGTAAAAAACTTGAGCAAAAACAAAGTCAAACAGATAACAATCTTCAAAGGGCCAGAAAGCATTCCATATCCTGAGTAAGAGGGGCATAACCGAATAGATTACCTTAAGTAAAAGGTCACTGAAGGGAATCACTGAAGGAGGTCACTGAAAGGAATCCAAGCAGCTGCTCTTTCCCACGATCTCAGTCCTGAGAACTGCATGCAGCTCTGCTCGTTCCTGTTTTCCAGGAACTGATAAGGAATAGAGACTCCTTGAGAAATGGCACACAAAGGAAGAAAACATATTTGATCCCTTAAAGTTGAACGTCCCCTGACAATGAATATTATAGATGCTGGGCCATTTTAAGTTGAGAGGAATCTGTTATGAGTCTACTTGCATCACCTTTCTTATTAGATATAAATATTAGTTCCAGAATGACATGAACTCTTCTCAAGAGAGTTCAAATAACAAACACATAGGAAATAAAAGTATGATTATTAAAAACCTTTTATTAATCTGTTTCTTTTGTTTTTCTTCTCATCAGGGGAACCTGAAGACCCAAGAGTAATTCTATCCCCTGAGACACTAAATCAAGTTAACCTCCCACTCATCTAGCTGTGTTAGTTTCCATTCTCTGCACATAAACTAGTTGGGGCCTTGAACAGAGAGTAACCACTCTCTCACCAAGTAGACAGAACAGTACCTGTTCTTTTATTAGTAACCTGCAAACAAATACCTCAACATAGCATATAGAAAGCTTAAAATTTTGGTTAAAAAAGAACTAAAAAGGGACATGAGTTTTATGTTGAAAGACATCACATACTGGAAGGTAATTTCTTAGAAAGGTAGATTTCTCTTGCTTCCCCTTATTTTCCTTCTTAAACTTTCATTCAGAGATAAGTTACTTGGGAATTGTTATATTTCCACCTAAATACATCTATCAAGTCTCTCTCTCTCTTATGTATATATATATAGTCGACATTTCGATAACACAGGTTTGAACACTGTGATCTACTTACATGCAGACTTTTCCAATAAATATATTGGAAATATTTTTGGAGCTTTTCAACAATTAAAAAAAAATCACAAGTAGTATAGCCTAGAAACATTGAAAAAAATAAGAAAAAGATATGTTACAAATGCATAAATTATATGTAAATATTTGTATACAGGCATGTTATAAATGCATAAATTATATGTAGATATTCATATACAGGCATACACTGGTGGCTCAATGGTAAAGAATCTGCCTGCAATGTGGGAGACTCAGGTTCAATTCCTGGGTCAGGAAGATCCCCTGGAGAAGGGATGGCAACCCACTCCAGTATTGTAGCCTAGAGAATACCACGGACAGAGGAGCTTGGTGGACTATAGTCTGAGGGATTGCAAAGAATCAGACACAACTGAGCGATTAACACTTTTACTTTCATTTTCATATAAGGTGAAAGATATTTAGTGAAATATAATATAAGTGAAAGATATTTCACTTTTCATATAAGGTGGGAAAAGGCATAAGGTGAGAGATATTTAATATAAAGCTAACATCGTGGAAGCCTGTTAGTTTTTGAACCATATCATAACTTTGTTTTCAAAGACTTACATTACCATACAGAATGCCTCTTTCCATCATCATGGAAGAAACTATATTAGCCTATCATCACAGATAAGGGGTTTAAAAAAAAAAGAAGTAATAATGTTTTTAATACTGTGTAAGGGATATAACTATAATACTGTATGACAAGAATTTTCTAAGAATCCATTCATTAATATATGGGCCAGGCTACCTTGAAGCAATCATATAGCTGCTTCTTTCTTATTAATGCATGAATTGTAACTGTTTTGTTTGTTGTTTTAGTCACTAAGTTGAGTCTTACTCCTTTATAACCCCATGGACTGTAGCCTGCCAGGCTCCTCTGTCCATGAGATTTTCCAGGCAAGAACACTGGAGTGGGTTGCCATTTCCTCCTCCAGGGGATCTTCCCAACCTGGTGATTGAACTCACATCCCCTGCATTAGCAGGTGGATTCTTTACTGTGGAGCCACGAGGGAAGTCATGAGTTGTTATAGCTGTAAATAAATATGAATCTTTTCACTTTATCTTTTCATTTTTGAGATCTAGCGTTAGTAATATGTATAACATCTACAGTGCGTTCTATTCTATAAGACAATGTTGATGTACATGGTGACACACAGATGATTCTCTTTGTAAACAGTTGACATGCACATACAGTCCCCATAAACACAGTACAGTAAGTGTATTTTCTCATCCTTATGATTTTCTTTATAACATATTCTTTTGTTTAGCTTACTCTATTATAAGAATATAGTATATAATGCATAAAATATACAAAATACGTGTTAACTGACAGCTATGTTATCTATAAGGCTTCTGGTCAACAGTAGGCTGTTAGTAGAGAAGTTTCTGGGGAGTAAAAAAGTTATATATGGATTTTTGACTGTGAAGAAGCTGAGTGAGAAGTTGATGCCACTAAGCCATGCATTGTTCAAAAGTCAACTATATATACAACATAAATACATATATATATACATATATATATATATATATGTATATATATATATATATATATATATATATACTGTCTGTAATAAGGACCTATGAAGAGGGACTAAGTTGCTATTACATGAACAGACAAGTCAAACACTGATACCTTTCATTGATACTCCTATCTCAGGTTACCTTGCAATTCACCTGACAAAATTCTCATACTTTATCTCATCTAAATCTGATGTATTCTCATAGTGGAATCCCACTAGTACAGCAAAAATTTCCATTTTTCAAGTTCTGATATCCGTATAGGTGATTAAGATAAACCTATGTTATTTATCCTCTTATTTGAAAAATATAGCTTTATTGTAGCTCAAGCCACATTGTCTGGAGATAAGATCATTTTCATGGGCTTTGCTAAGAGCAGAGAACCTTGTTTCTCCCATGTTGGTAAGTCATTGCTCAAAAAATAATAACAATCTTGATCTCAACAATATTTTGCATTAAATTACAAGCATCATCTCTTCCTCACTTCACACTGTAAAAAATTCCTACTTCTCTTGACTTCAAGATAGCATAGACCCTTTATTCTTTCGTTGATTCTGTCTTTCTTGTCACAGGTAGTAGGTTTTAAATATGCATCAGATATTTGATGGAACTGTCTTCTGTTGTGAGGGCATCACCTGGATTAACGAGTATGAGGAGTAGAAGATGCGGGGAGGGATATCACCTCTAACGATACTTTCATATTTAAGGCTGAAATACGTATGTTAGAAACCAGCCCCTACCGAGTGAATTGTAGTTGGGAGAACACATATGAGCTCTGTTCTTAGAGCCTCATAAAGCATAGTCTCACATAAGACAAGCATCATACCAGCAATCTTATGAGGGTTGGTATTTTATTGATCATATTGGAGATTGTAGAATTCTGTACTGGAGTTTAGATTCTTAACCTGCTCTAAGAGTATTTCCTATATAAGCAGGAAGTGGTATTAATGAGACACAAGTACCAATACCAGTGATGAAATTTTCCTTGAAGTTGTAGCTTTTGAAATTGAGAAGTCTCTATAACACAATGAGAATTAATTTTTTTCTCTCTATATATATATACACATATATGATAAATATTATATACATTTATAATATATATTATGCATACATATATATCACATATATATATGGCAATTTTGTAATAAAAGGCACAGTGCTGTGTGGTTCACTATCATTTACTGAGCATCCCCAAAGCTTCAGGGAACTGAATAACAACAACCTAAATAAGTTTGTAAGTGGATCGTGAGCCTCAGACAAGATTTCAGACTCAGTCGATACCTTGATTTCAATGTGATGAGTCCTTGAGTAGGAAAACCCAGCTGACTTGACTCAAAAAACCTTTAAGGCAGTAAATTTGAATTGTTTTATGCTACTGAATTTGTAGTCATTTATGATACACCAATAGATGAATTCATAGAATTTATCCACTTCCTTTTGCATATCTGTATGTGTGTGTGTGAGAGAGAGACGATGATGATGAAATCATTCCATTACTTTTTTCAAAGAAGCTTCATAATAAACAAAGTTGAGTATGACTGTAGAATTATCTACCTTGAATGATGCAGCTTCTATCTAGAGAATGGGTTCTCAGTTCTCCCTTAATGCTGGGTGCTTTTGATATTCCCACAGAGAGAGAGCAAAAATGTGGAGAGATGACAAACATGAGTCTGGTGACAACATTCATCCTCTCGGGCCTTCCCCATCCACCAGAGCTGGACACATTCCTCTTTGGAATCTTCCTAGTGATCTATGTCCTCACTGTGGTGGTGAACCTTCTCATCCTGCTGGTGATTATCGTGGATCCCCACCTGCACACCCCCATGCACTACTTTCTAGCCAACCTGTCCTTCATTGACATGTGGTTCTCCACGGTCACTGTGCCCAAAATACTGATGACCCTGGTGTCCCCAGAAGGCAGTGCTATCCCCTTTCCCAGCTGTGTGGCCCAGCTCTACTCCTCCCACTTCCTGGGCAGCACCGAGTGCTTCCTCTACACCGTCATGTCCTATGACCGCTTCCTGGCCATCAGTTACCCGCTCAGGTACGCCAGCATGATGAGTGGGAGTGAAAGGTTGTTGCTGAACGATAAGACGCAGGATTCTTGGCCTCCGGAGCAGACGAATTCAATCCGGGGCCAGAGACGAGGCTGAATCGTTCAGAGCTTTTGTGTAATAAAGTTTTATTAAAGTATAAAGGAGATAGAGAAAGCTTTTGACATAGGCATCAGAAGGGGGCAAAAGAGTACCCCCCTCCTAGTCTTTAGCTGTATGTTATATAGTCACTCAGTCTGTTAATGAAAAGAAAGGAATGTCATAAAATTTAGAATGGCATCAGATAATTGATCCCTGGCCATAAAACGATTGACTTGAATCTTGTAGAAGGGCAGAATACCAACAAATAGTTTTGTTTACATAGATTAGGGGAACAATGCCTGAGTAAGTAAGTTAGGCCGTTTGGCGGAACCAACTTGAAGATAGAGTCTGGGGTACATTAACATAGCTTAAGACAACATTTCCATAAGAAAAAGAAATGCACTGGTTAACTCAACCTTTGAGAGTAGTTAGCTTTAGGTGAGACCAGGTGTCATGGCAACACAGCATGTTAAGAGAAACCTCCTTTTAAATTTGTATAGAGAAGGAAAAACATATCGCTAGTTTGTTTTTTCCTGCCGCTTAAGAGAGATAAAAACGTCTGGCACTTGCAGCCTCTTTCCTCCGTTTGGAGACCCCTGGCCTTCCTGCCTGTTACCCTCTCAGGAGGACGTGCGCTCTCCTGGCCACAACCATGTGGCTCAGTGGCTCTGTGCAGTCTGATGTCCAGATCACATTGATGTTCCATTTGCCCTTCTGTGGACCAACCAGATCCAACATTACATCTGCAATGCACCATCTGTCCTCAAACGGCCTGTGCAGACACCTCCACTGTGGAGTTGGTGATCTTTGTCAGCATTGGGGTGGTGGCTTCAGGCTGCTTTTTCCTGATAGTGCTGTCCTACATATCCGTTGTCCATTCCATCCTGAAGATCCGCACCTCAGAGGGGCGATGGAGAGCCTTCCAGACCTGTGCCTCCCACTGCACTGTGGTCTTTGCTTCTTTGTTCCCTGTGATTTAATTTACCTGAGACCAGGCTCCAAGGAGGCTATGGACAGGGTTGTGGCTGTTTTCTACACTGTGATGACGCCCCTTCTGAGCCCTGTGGTCTACACCCTGAGGAACAAGAAAGTGAAGAAAGCTCTCTTGAAGTTTAAAGACAAAGTAATGTATTCACAGAGCAAATAATCTCTGCACTGTACATATGTTTATTTAAAAAACAGTAATAAAATAATATAGTAACATAATTTCATCAACATGAAATGTACTATGTATATAGTTTTCAGTGTTAAACTTTATTCACACTACTTAGTCAGAAATATCTGTTTCACAGATTTCTTTGAGAATTTTTAAAAATTACAAATTTTTTATTTACAATAAACATGCTTAAATTTTGATCTATGAACTCATTTCTCTGCAGTACATTTATGCTACATTTTTCCCACTCTTACTGACATATAGTTGACATATAACATCGTTTCTGCCTTTTTAAGGGTTTCCCTGGTGGCTCAGATGGTAAAGAGTTTGCCTGCAGTGAGAGAAACCCGGTTCTATCCCTGGGTCGGGAAGATCTCCTGGAGAAGTAAATGGGAACCCACTCCAATATTCTTACCTGGAAAATCCCATGGATGGAGGAGCTACAGTCCATGGGGTTGAAAAGAGTCAAACAAGACTGAGTGACTTCACTTTCTACTTTTTTAAAAAGTAAATATTCAGCCCGTATCTCAGATGCAGAGGAGTGACTTATTTATAAACTCTTAAGTTGATAATATGATTTTTGTTTATATCTTATGCACACAAACATGTGCATTAGATTAGAATCTGGGGACACTGTCAACAGTGTTCAAGGACAGCAACAATTATCAGAGATCATTTACTTACAGATGCAGCTGTGCATCTGCCTCTTCAGTTCTTTTTGTGGCTGCATGTGTGTGTGTGTCTGTGTCTTCATGTGTCTGTTTGCATGAAGGTCCCAAGGTAACTAGTCCTGTTCCCAGGACATCTTGACCCTGGTCAGTGCTGCCACACTGTAAGAGTCCCACACTTCTGAGCAACCTGTCTCTCTAAATAGGTCTGCCAGGATAAGCTGTGGCTCTGGGAGTCTCCTTTCAGAGACTGGAAATCATCACCACCTTCAGAGAGCCTTGTGGTTTCTCAGGTTTGGTCAGTGTGATCAGGAGGAAGCTACCATCAAATACCTTCAGTCTCCATCACACAATCTGACTTTAAATTCTTGTGTTACTGGACCAGATGCCCATATTCAGCACAATCATTCTATGCTGGGCTATTTCACTATGGGTGGTGATGACAGTCATGCTGCTCAGAAAGCTCCTTAGATTACCAAACCTCAGCTTCCTCCAAGACAGGGACACCATACATTGCAGGCTGGAGCCAAGGGTGTTTCCTATTTAGAAAGTAGAATAATTAAAGTGTAATTAAGTCACTTGGTATCATGGGATTTCAAAATATTTGTTTTACAAGTTAGAAAAATAAAGCCTAGCAAAGACAAAACTTATGCCAGAAAGTGAAGATGAACTAAAGAGCCTCTTGATGAAAGTGAAAGAGGAGAGTGAAAAAGTTGGCTTAAAGCTCAACATCCAGAAAACTAAGATCATGGAATCTGATCCCATCAACTCATGGGAAGTAGATAGGGAGACAGTGGAAACAGTGTCAGACTTTATTTTTTTTGGGCCCCAAAATCACTGCAGATGGTGATTGCAGCCATGAAATTAAAAGACACTTACTCCTTGGAAGGAAAGTTATGACCAACCTAGATAGCATATTTAAAAAGCAGAGACATTACTTTGCCAACAAAGGTCTGTCTAGTCAAGGCTATGGTTTTTCCAGTGGTCATGTATGGATGTAAGAGTTGGACTGTGAAGAAAGCTGAGCACCAAAAAATTGATGCTTTTGAACTATGGTGTTGGAGAAGACTCTTGAGAGTCCCCTGGACTGCAAGGAGATCCAACCAGTCCATCCTAAAGGAGATCAGTCCTGGGTGTTCATTGGAAGGACTGATGCTGAAGCTGAAGCTCCAATACTTTGGCCACCTTATGCGAAGAGTTGACTCATTGGAAAAGACCCTGATGCTGGGAGGGATTGGGGGCAGGAGAAGAAGGGGACGATGGAGGATGAGATGGCTGGATGGCATCACCGACTCGATGGGCATGAGTTTGAGTAAACTCCAGGAGTTGGTGATGGACAGGGAGGCTGGGTGTGCTGCAATTCATGGGGTCGCAAAGAGTCGGACACGACTGAGCAACTAAACTGAAAGACAAAACACCCTAAACAAAACAAAACAAAACAAAACAAAACAGTGCATAGATGCTGCTGCTGCTAAGTCACTTCAGTCGGGTCCAACTCTGTGCGACCCCATAGATGGCAGCCCACCAAGTTCCCCCATCCCTGGGATTCTCCAGGCAAGAACACTGGAGTGGGTTGCCATTTCCTTTTCCAACGAATGAAAGTGAAGTCACTCAGTCGTGTCCGACTCTTAGTGACCCTATGGACTGCAGCCCACCAGGTTCCTCCATCCATTGATTTTTCCAGGCAAGATACTGGAGTGGGGTGCCATTGCCTTCTCTGAGTGCATAGATACACAGCCCATACTCATGGACTTCCATATGTAATGATGAAGATGTGACTGTATCTCAATTTCTCATCTATTAAAGACCTTCTCTAACAATACTGTTCAGAGGATTAAATGATTTAGTGGAATAAATGTACCTGAGCAATACCAAGTCGCAATAAATTTTTAAAGTTTTAAAATTAAAACATGCGACCACCAGCCAGATACCCTGATTCTTAGAATCTTTTCTTCTACAATTTATTTCAGTGACTCTCTAGCCACTGACATAATATTTGGTATATGCATGAATGTAACTTTCTTTAAATCACTGATAATAAATTATAGTCATGATTACCACTGTCATTCACAATGTAATTATTCTGATTAGCTTGATGAATTTTATATGGCCATATTTACCAGTTTTCAAGGAACTTAATAATTATAAAATCAACAAAAATTACATTGCACAAAATTATTATAGAACAATTCAAAGACAAAAATATATATATTACTGAGTTTAAGATATACTAGACACTTTATAATTTAATCATTACAAGAACCCTATGAGATCTGTACTGTTGATATATAAGGTAAGAAAAGTAAAGATGATTAGGTCGCTTGCTCAAATATGCAGGGTTAGTAAGGAATATGGTCAAGGCTTAACCCCAGATATCCTGCACCAAAGTCCGTGATGTTAAACTTTACCCTACATTGCTATCACTAAATATGAGGAAAATTTAAGTGTTTGGGGAGGACAATATCAATGAACACCAATAATCATTGAAACAACAAAGCAGATAATTTTGTACAGCTGTATTTTATATATCAAATGCAATTTCTAATAAACTACTTTTCTCCCCATATACTATGAAAAGCACCTTAGCTACCTTACCTTTGCCTGATTTAGATTCTAAATGCTTCATCACACTTTATTTACATGCTCCACATTAAGTTGTGGGCTTCTCAAGGAAAAATATTGTCTTATCCTGTAATAATCCATCTTTATAAATGTTTGCCTCCTTTCTTTAGGATGCTTTCTCTGCTATAGGCCATTTCTATTTCCCAATATATTTATTTACTTCCTTAGGGATCCAACTTCTGATGCACACTCATAATATTAGGTATCACTCCTAAACTGGGGCCTTCTCTTTCTCCCCATGCTGTTCCTGCTTTCCTTGTTCAAGTCCCTAATAACTTTAGTTTGTCAGATATTTCAATTAGGAGATAAAGCTATTGCATCAAATTTTACATGTCTAAACATTTCCCCATCTTCTTCAACATTTGTCTCTTATGTGATATGATTATCCCAGTATAAAGCTACTCTGAAATTCAGTGTCTGCCCATAATCCTTCCTCATACACTTCTTCATACAGTTGAAAAGGGGATAAGAGAAGAGATAAATAGAAAAAAATGAGAGAGTTCAAATGGCATGAAAAATCTCTGCAAAATAAAGAAGCATAGTGGATAATTTTAATACTTCTATAATGAATTCTTCATATTTTCAAATATTAATTGGGAAAACTTTATTTTGTAAATACTTCCTTATGTCATTACTATGCCCTAAGTGTTATCAGGTCTGTTTTCAAAAGGGAAAGAAATTTTTTTAATTAATAAAATAATTCAGAGTTGATGTTTCCATTCCAGTTGGGGAATGATGAAAACTGAGAAAAACTTTCAACATCCTGTGTCATATATTCATGTATTCCCTTGGGTCTTTCCTTGTAGTAACAGTTATAGAATATTGAACTTGTCCTTGGAGACTCATTATTATGCTATCATTCCCCCACTAGCCCCAAATGTTAAAGCATTGTTTGTAATAACATGATGTGTCTAATTGATTCCTTGAAGTTATAGTTTCTGAGTTAACTAGTAGCCAAAAGGGATCTTAAATTATAGAAGTACATAGTTAAATATGAGATGTAAGTAGCTAGCATGGAAAGAAGCTGGCTAAATCCATAAGGAATATGATGACTTTTCTAATAATCTTAATGTTGATACTGTTCATCCATTCAATCCTGCATTCTCAATTAATCAATGTAATAATTCCTTTAAAAATTTTAATTAAATGACTATTATATTTAAGGCCTTGTGTGCTGCTGTTCATGGGGTCACGAAGAGTCAGACATGACTGGGCAACTGAACAACAACAACAAGATATTTAAGGCACAGGAAATACAGAACATCAAGACAGTATTCATGTTCCAGAAGTCCAGCGTCCATACCTGAAACACATAAGTAAGCAAGTGAGTTTCAGAATGTCATAAAGTATACATCAGGTGAAATGGTAAACTATATGGCATCTAACAGAGGTTGGGCGGTTGAGTGAGTCACAATCTGAAAATAAATAAAACTACATACACAGATAATAATCAAACATGTAGTTCATATTAATAACATGTGAGCATAAATAATATGGACTTCTCTGGTGACTCGGTGGTAAAGAAACTACTTGCCAAAGCAGGAGACGCAGGATCAGTCCCTGGGTAGAGAAGATCCCCTGGAAGATAAAATGGCAACCCACTCCAGTATTCTTGCCTGGGAAATCACATGGACAGAGGAGCCTGGTAGACTATAGTCCATAGGGTCTCAAAGAGTCAGATACGACTGAGTACGCATGAATAATATAGAGATTATTTCAGTTCACATGTTTTGGAGTCTGCCCCCAAATTCTCAGAGATTCTGCTTTTCAGCCCAGGTCACAATACATTTTGAGTCTTTTAGTTCTAACGAGAAGAAAATTTGGACACAAGAGACTAAATTCAAAACTTTTCACCTCTGTTTTTATTCTCTGATAATCTCAATGCCCAGACCATGCATACATATTGGCCATGACCTGCCTCCTTCCAATCACAAGAAGGCCAGACTATGAATTCCTTTTGTGTCTCTTTGGTGGTGATGTAGAAATATTAGATAGCCTGTAGTAAGATATTAAAAGGAGTAAGATAGTAAAAGAAGGGGATGGAAGAGTATGAAATGGTTAGAATAACAAACTCAATAGATATGAATTTGAACAAACTCAAGGAGATAGTGGAGGATAGAGGAGCCTGGCATGTTGCAGTCCATGGGCTCGCAAAAAGTGGGACACAATTTAGTGAGTGGACAACAAAACAACAGATTCAGCACCACTCTATGCATCTATTTGATGCACAGTCAGCAGAGGCAGTGGAAAGTCGTAAAAAGAATTTTGAAAACACGTTTGAAATTTGTGCAGAATCAAGTCTGAAGTGGTCAGATTCCCTAATAATAGCACTTAAGATCATTAGATATAAAGAGAAGACAAGGACTCTCCTGGAGTGAAATATTAATGGACAAGACATATAAGACTTTCCATCACTCCTCTAAAAGATGTCCGTTGGATGTATATTCACATGTTTGATGATGTGATATTAGGGTGTTTTGAAATTATTAGTGAAGCATGACAAGCCATTCACAAGTGTTCACAGCTCCAAAGCTCTACTCAGAACAATGTCATAACAGGCAATCTGCTGTGTATTAACTAAACATCACTGTTAGAGGCCATGCTAAATTCTAAACAATCCAAGATCTTTACAGTCATTTAAGTACATGTATCAGCTTTCTATATTTTTTTATATTGTTGTCTTCTATTTTATTTCCAACTGTGTTGTAAACTTCACAAGACATTGTCTCTGTCCATGGGATTCTCCAGGCAAGAATACTGGAGCAGGTTGACATGCCCTTATCCAGGGAATGTTCACAACCCAGGGATTGAACCCAGGTCTCCTGCTTTGCAGGCAGATTCTTTACTGTCTAAAACACCAGGGAAGCCCATTTTAATGATCAGTAGTGTTTTATTTCTACCTACATATTTACCTTTTCCAGTGCTATTTATTCCTTCTTGCACTTCCATCTGGGATCATTTTATTCAATTTTAGAATTTCCTGTGGTAATTTCTATATTGAGGGGCTATATTTTATATTGTTGATACTTGTTAATAGAGACTACTTCATAATGGCTGTGTAGAAATAGTTTTCCTCTTTCATTTTTATTTGCAATTTGACTTTTCTGTTTGCCTGATTTTAAAAATCAACTTTAGAGAGGTGTAACGTGCATACAGTAAAATGCATCCATTTTGGGTACACAGTTTCACCTGTTATGACAAATGTTAACTTCCACCAAAAGCAGGATTAAAAAACCTCTCCATCACTGTATGGAACACCTTGTGTCCCTTCTAGGTCATCTCCCACCTCCTGAGACCCAGACTCAACTGCTTTCTCTCAGTGTAGATTAGATTTATCCTAGAGTTTCCTATATATGGGATCATATGTTACATATACTTTTGTGTCTCATTTATTTTTAATTGAAGTATAGTTGATTTATTGTATCATATTAGTTTCAGCTATAGAGTATATTGATTAAGTATTTTTACAGATTATATGCCTTTAAAAATTACAATTTTTTGCAATCATTTGTGCTATACATTATATCCTTGTGGCTTATTTGTTATATATAATAGTTTGCATATCTTAATACTATTTCTTTTGTTCATCTGCCTTTTCCTCATTCATCTGTGTATTTGTACACAGCAATAATTCATTTCTCACTGAAGGGTAGTCTATTGTATAAATACATCACAATTTATCACCTATCATTTAGCACTTGTGTTGCTTCCAGATTGGGTATATCATTAATGAAGATGTTATGTACATTTATTTGTAAATATTTGTGGACATTTGTTTTCAATATTCCTGGGTAAACGTCAAAAAGTAGAATGGCTAAGTCAAATGATAAGTCAAATTGCAAGTCAGCTATACCACTTTATATATCCACCAGTAATATATGACTTCCAATTGTCCTGTAACCTCACTAATATTTGATGTTGTCACTTTTAAAACTTTAACCAACTGGATATGTGTGATAACACTTTATTATGACTTAATTTTACATTTCATTGCTGATTAATGATGCACATTTTTCATCTTTGACCATCCACTTATTTCCTTTATGAGGTATGTAGTCAAGTCTTTTGTCCATTTCTCATTGAATTGTTTGCTTTTGATTGTTGATTTGTGAGATATCTTTACACATTTATTACAAATATTTGCATCCAATGTGTCTCATACCTACCTATGTTTTTATTAACATCATTTGAAGAACACAGTTTTTAATTTAAGTAAATCTAATTTTTAATTTATTTATGGCCCATGCTTTTCTGGCCTTTCTAAGAAATCTGCACCAACTCCATGTTTATGAAAATTTTCTCTCACATTCCCCATGGAAATGCTTTTACATTTAGGTCACTAATTCAATTGAGAAGATAAATAAAATAGACAAACCATTAGCCAGACTCATCAAGAAAAAAAGGGAGAAGAATCAAATCAACAGAATCAGAAATGAAAATGGAGAAATCACAACAGACAACACAGAAATACAAAGGATCATAAGAGACTACTATCAGCAACTATATGCCAATAAAATGGACAACTTGGAAGAAATGGATGAATTTTTAGAAAAGTATAACCTTCCAAAACTGAACCAGGAAGAAATAGAAAATCTTAACAGACCCATCACAAGCATGGAAATCAAAACTGTAATCAAAATCTTCCAACAAATAAAAGCCCAGGACCAGATGGCTTCACAGGTGAATTCTACCAAAAATTTAGAGAAGAGCTAACACCTATTCTACTCAAACTCTTCCAGAAAATTGCAGAGGAAGGTAAACTGCAAAACTCATTCTATGAGGCCACCATCACCCTAATACCAAAACCAGATAAAAATGACACACAAAAAAGAAAACTACAGGTCAATATCACTGATGAACATAGATGCAAAAATCCTCAACAAAATTCTAGCAAAGAGAATCCAACAACATATTAAAGAGATCATACATCATGGTCTGGGCTTTATCCCAGAGATGCAATGATTCTTTAATATCTGCAAATTAGTCAATGTGATACACCACATTAACAAATTGAAAGATAAAAACCATATGATTATCTCAATAAATGCAGGAAAAGCCTTTGACAAAGCTCAACATCCATTTATGATTAAAAAAAAAAAAACCTCCAGAAAGCAGGCATAGAGGGAACATACCTCAACATAATAAAAGCCATATATGATAAACCCACAGCAAACATTATCCTTAATGGTGAAAAATTGAAAGCATTTCCCCTAAAGTCAGGAACAAGACTGCCCACTCTCACCACTACTATTCAACATAGTTTTGGAAGTTTTAGCCACAGCAATCAGAAAAGAGAAAGGAAAAAAGGAATCCAGATTGGAAAAGAAGTAAAACTCTCACTATTTGCAGATGACATGATCCTCTACATAGAAAACTCTAAAGACACCATCAGAAAATTACTAGAGCTAATCAATGACTATAGTAAAGTTGCAGGATATAAAATTAACACAGAGAAATCCCTTGCATTCCTATACACTAACAATGAGAACACAGAAAGAGAAATTAATAAAACAATTCCATTCACCATTGCAATGAAAAGAATAAAATACTTAGGAATAAATCTACCTAAAGAAACAAAGACCTATATATAGAAAACTATACAACACTGATGAAAGAAATCAAAGAGGACACAAATAGATGGAGAAATATACCATATTCATGGGTCAGAAGAATCAATATAGTGAAAATGAGTATAATGCCCAAAGCAATTTACAGATTCAATGCAATCCCTATCAAGCTAGCAATGGTATCTTTCAGAGAACTAGAACAAATAATTTCACAATTTGTATGAAAATACAAAAAACCTCAAATAGCCAAAGCCATCTTGAGAAAGAAGAATGAATGGAGCTGAAGGAATCAACCTGCCTAACTTCAGTCTCTACTACAAAGTCACAGTCATCAAGACAGTATGGTACTAACACAAAGACAGAAATATAGAACAATGGAACAAAATAGAAAGCCTGGAGATAAATCCACCACCTATGGACACCTTATCTTTGACAAAGGAGGCAAGAATATACAATGGAGAAAAGACAATCTCTAACAAGTGGTGCTGGGAAAACTGGTCAACCACTTGTAAAAGAATGAAACTAGAACACTTTCTAACACCATACACAAACATAAACTCAAAATGGATTAAAGATCTAAATGTAAGACCAGAAACTATAAAACTCCTAGAGGAGAACAAATGCAAAACAAACTCTGACATAAATCACAGCAGGATCCTCTATGACCCACCTCCCAGAGTAATGGAAATAAAAGCAAAAGTAAACAAATGGGACCTAATTAAACTCAAAAGCCTTTGCACAATGAAGGAAACTATAAACAATGTGAAAAGACCGCCCTGAGAATGGGAGAAAATAATAGCAAATGACGCAACTGACAAAGAATTCTTCTCAAAAATATACAAGCAGCTCCTGTAGCTCAATTCCAGAAAAATAAATGACCCAATCAAAAAATGGGCCAAAGAACTAAATAGACAATTCACCAAAGAAGACATACTGATAGCTAACAAATAGATGAAAAGATGCTCAACATCACTCATTATCAGAGAAATGCAAATCAAAATCACAATGAGGTACCATCTCATGCCAGTCAGAATGACTGCTATCAAAAAGTCTATAAACAATAAATGCTGAAGAGGTTGTGAAGAAAAGTGAACCCTCTTAAACTCTTGGTGGGAATGCAAACTAGTACAGCCACTATGGAGAACAATGTGGAGATTCCTTAAAAACTGGAAATAGAACTGCAATACAACCCAGCAATCCCACTGCTGGGCATACACACCGAGGAAACCAGAATTGAAAGAGACACGTGTACCCCAATGTTCATCACAGCACTGTTTACAATAGCTAGGACATGGAAGCAACCTACATGTCCATTGGCAGACGAATGGATAAGAAAGCTGTGGTACATATATATAATGGAATATTACTCAGCTATTAAAAAGAATTCATTTGAATCAGTTCTAATGCAGTGGATGAAACTGGAGACTATTATACAGAGTGAATTAAGTCAGAAAGGAAAACACCAATATAGTATATTAACATATATATATGGAATTTAGAAAGATGATAATGATGACCCTATATGCTAGACAGCAAAAGGGACACAGATGTAAAGAACAGACTTTTGGACTCTGTGGGAGAAGGTGAGGGTGGGATGATTTGAGAGAAGAGTATTGAAACATGTTTTTTACCATATGTGAAATAGATTGCCAGTCCAGGTTCAATGCGTGAGACAGAGCACTCAATGCCAGTGCACTAGGATGACGCTGATGGATGGGATGGGAAAGGAGGTGGCAGAGGGGTTCAGGATGGGGGACACAGGTATACCCATGGCTGATTCATGTGAATGTATGGCAAAAACCGCTACAATATTGTAAAGTAATTATCCTCCAATTAAAATTAATTAACATACAAAAATAAATAAATAAAATAATTTTTTTATAAAAAATAAGGTAATGCTCAAAATTTGGTTTTTACTGATGGTTTTTTTGCTTTATTTGTTGAAAGCACTATACTTTCCTCTTTGAAATGCTCTGGCATTTTGATTAAACATTGTCTGAGTGACATGTGTGGGTGTGGATCCACATTCTGCTCCATTGACCTACTTGTCAGTACTTCATGCCAGTTGTGCAAACTTGATTACTATGATTTACAGTACTATCACAGTTTTTAAACATGTGGGTTTTATGTTTCCATGACAACTATATACACCTTCACCTCCAAATCCTCCAGCTGCCCCTTTGTTATTCAAATGAATGTTTTCAATTCCTCATTTCCTTTTAATCGCCTACAAATATTCCATGGATGATGTTTATATGTCATCTCTGCGGTGGAATAGTTCAGTGGCATGAAGAAACTAGAAGAGCAACAGCTTTGGTCCTTGAATACTTTGCTCCCAGGACCATGTCACTGAGAAGTAGCCACTTTCATAAGCACCTTCTCTGGGACTCCTTAAATTTACAGTCTCTGTAAAGGTCTTTTCGTGTCATTATAAGAAATGATTCTGTAAGGTTCAATAGCAGATTTGTGTAAATCTTCTTGGACTTACTTTGGAAACATAAAAGGCAGTGGTTTTCCTTTACTGATCTGGCCCCTTTATTCCGCCCAATAGAAGTTTTCTTCTCCAGGTTTAGGAAATGGATGTTTAAAAAGCCACCAGAAACCAAAGAATGTTGTGGCTAGTCCCCTTGCTTACTAAATCTGTAGGCTTTTCCTGCCTTGTCTCCTAGGCTACACTATCAACCAGGTGATTTTACTTGAAACTTTCATGGATATTTCACTCAAGTAATTCCAGTTAGATGTTTCATTCTATCCTAAGAACTTACCCTTATCACGTTATCTGTGTGTTGAGTTTTATCACGTTATCTGTATGTTGAGTTTTATCACAACTACCAAAGTGTATTAACCTTCTCTAGCAGCTTTACCTTCTCATGAAGTTGGCCCTTCACCATCCATTGCACCATCTTGATTCTTACTACTACTGCCTGAAAGTAAAGAATCCACACGCAATGCAGGAGATGTGGGTTCGATCCCTGGATTGGGAAGATCCCCAGAAGAAGGGAAAGGCTACCCACTCCAATATTCTGGCCTGGAAAATTCCATGGACTATATAGTTCATGGGGTCGCAAGGAGTTGGACACGACTGAGTGACTTTCACTTTCACTGCCTGAACCTGGGTTTTCATGTGTTTTTTTTTTTTTTTTTTCTTTCCTAATACGCAGTTGAAAAAGCTCTTTAGTTGATCTTTCTGCCTTAAGGCTTACCTTCCTCCCATCTTCCTTCACATACTAATTACATCTCTAAATATAAATGTGGTCATATGACAGTTACATTGGCTGTATTTCAATTACTTTCCCAATTTTGAGAGATAAGAATCCTTCATGCTAGTATTGTATATATGTTCCTTCATAATTAGTCTGATTTTTCTGACTTTCTTAAACACCCTATTCTTCTTATATAATTATAAAGACTACAAGCTCCTTGAGGTCTATGTCTGCTTAGTCTTTGTACTCACCGTTCATACCACATAGTAGCCACTAAATACATATTTATATATTGAATAAATATTGATTCACTCAGAAAAGCAAAAAAAAAAAAACCCTCAAAGTTATTTTATCCAATTCTTTTAACAAAATAATAATATTTGATAGCTTTATTGAGTGGTCAATATTCACATCAGCTAAAACATCATCATAGAGATCCTTGTGGTCTTGGAACTGTTCAATATATTGACTGTAGTGGTGGATACACAAACCTACAGGAGTTAAAACTGTGTACAACTTAACATACACACACATAAATAAATCTGGGAAAATCTGAATAATCTGTGGCTTATATCAATGTCCAAATCCTAATTGTGATATTATGGTGCAGTCTGCTAATCATTACCATTGGGGGAATCTGGGCAAAGTTTCTCTCTGTATACAAGGGATCTCTCTGTATTATTTCTTATAACTTTATATTACAGTTATACCAATAAAAATTTCAATTAAAAAAAGACACTCACTTTTATTTACCTTTTGTGTCTTCATTAAAAATCTAAATAACTTTCAACATGGTTTTGTTTCATACATATTATTATAGTATTTAGAGTCTTCCAGTGAATTTCCTAGTTAAAACAATTAATGAGTCTCTTCCTGGGCACCCATGACACCTACCTCAATGTACCTTGTTTGATGCTGCATTTATTTCTCTCCCTTACCCAATGATGACTTTGCGAATGCAGAGATTTTGATCTTTCTGTGTTTCTATTGTTTATAATGTGTTTTGTGCTATATATGTGTGCTCTGTGCTAAGTTGCTTCAGTTGTGTCAAACTCTTTGTGACCCTATGACCTGTAGCCTGTCCATGGGATTTTCCAGGCAAGAATACTGGAGTGGGTTGCCATTTCCTTCTCCAGGGAACGTCCCTTAAATTATTGCCATTAAAAGGCTGCTTAAGCTGGAACTCTGCACAGGGAGAAAAAGTAAAAAATTACTGTTTTCATTAAAAAATTAATTGAAATGTCCCTTAAAAGTATCAATTCTTCTTTTTTTTAGTATAAATTCTTGTTGGTGTTTAACTTAATTATAAATAAAAGTTAGTCATATCTGATCTGTGTTGATTACTTACTTTGAGTAAATACTGACTCACTTTTTCACTTTCAACAGAGCTTTCTTCACTTACTTATTCCTCAGAGTGTAGACCACAGGGTTCAGAAGGGGTGTCAGCACAGTGTAGAAAACAGCCACAATCCTGTCCACAACCTTGGAGCCTGGTCTCATAAATGAAAACAAGGGGAACATAGAAGCAAAGGACCACAGTGCAGTGGGAGGCACAGGTCTGGAAGGCTCTCCATCGCCCCTCTGAGGTGCGGATCTTCAGGATGGAACGGACAACGGACACGTAGGACAGCACAGTAAGAAGAAAGCAGCCCAAGGCCACCAACCCAATGCTGACAAAGATCACCATCTCCACGGTGGACGTGTCTGCACAGGCCAGTTTGAGGATAGATGGTGCATCACAGATGTAATGCTGGATCTGGTTGGGTCCACAGAAGGGCAAATGGAATGTCGGTGTGGTCTGGGCAGCAGAGTGCAGAGAGCCACTGAGCCACGTGGTTGTGGCCAGGATGGCACATGTCCTCCCACTCATCATGCTGGAGTACCTGAGTGGGTAACTGATGGCCAGGTAGCGGTCATAGGACATGACAGCGTAAAGGAAATACTCAGTGCTGCCCAGAAAGTCAAAGGAGTAGAACTGGGCCATGCAGCTGGAAAAGGAGATAGGACTGCCTTCTGGGGACACCAGGGTCATCAGCATTTTCAGTGTAGTGACCGTGGAGAACCACATGTCAATGAAGGGCAGGTTGCTCAGGAAGTAGTACATGGGGTTGTGCAGGTGGGGATTCACTATAATCACTAGCATGATGAGAAGATTTCCCACCACAGTGAGGACATAGATCACCAGGAAGATTCCAAAGAGGACGGTGTCCAGCTCTGGTGTGTGGGGAAGGCCCGAGAGGATGAACGTCATCACTAGACTCGCATTTATCATGTCTCCTCTGTATGGTACTCTGTTCCTACAGGAAGGACAGCAAATCCAACACTGACATATTTCATATGAGAACATATTTCAATATGAAATATACCAACTGCATCTTAGCTTATAGAGAAAACAATGGATATATTTATCTATTACAAAGATAGCAGATAGCATGTTTGCTTCATCATGGGGCTCTGAGGAGGAATGGTTGTTTCTCTATTGCAGAACATAAATGACCCAATAGAAAAGAATCAGCCAAATTAAAAAGAGGACTAAATTTATATGAAATCAGCTAAATAGAAAAGAGGAGTAAATTTTATAGTGTATTTTCTGTGGAATTAGGAAAGATATACCCAAACTAGCTACTTTTCAGAGTTGATAGCTACTCTAAGAATAAAGCCTCTCTCTTTCTCTTTTTCTTTTTCTCTTTCTGTTTTTCTCTAACATACATGCCTATACAGACACCATAGAGACAGACAGAAATATACACCACATACACACATACTTCCAAATATACTGATTTTGTCTTTTGATCATCAGAGGGTTTCCACAATAAATATAAGCTGCCATATGACCCAGCAATCCCACTCCTGGGCATACACACCGAGGAAACCAGATCTGAAAGAGACACATGCGCCCCAATATTCATCGCAGCACTGTTTATAATTGCCAGGACATGGAAGCAACCTAGATGCTCATCAGCAGATGAATGGATAAGGAAGCTATGGTACATATACACCATGGAATATTACTCAGCCGTTAAAAAGAATTCATTTGAATCAGTTCTAATGAGATGGATGAAACTGGAGCCCATTATACAGAGTGAAGTAAGCCAGAAAGATAAAGACCAATACAGTATACTAACGCATATATATGGAATTTAAAAAGATGGTAACGATAACCCAATATGCAAAACAGAAAAAGAGACACAGATGTACAGTACAGACTTTGGGACTCAGTGAGAGAAGGCGAGGGTGGGATGTTCTGAGAGAATAGCATTGAAACAAGTATACTATCAAAGGTGAAACAGACCACCAGCCCAGGGTGGATGCATGACACAAGTGCTCAGGGTTGGTGCACTGGGAAGACCCAGAGGGATGGGATGTGGAGGGAGGCAGGAGGGGGGATCGGGATGGGGAACACATGTAACTCCGTGGCTTATTCATGTCAAGGTATGGCAAAAACCACTACAATATTGTAAAGTAATTAGCCTCCAACTGTGAGGCTGTCACGGCTAATGCCATGGCAGGCAGCCTAGAGTAGGAGGAGGCCAGGTTTCCCGGGGAAACATAATTATCAGGCTACCTGGAGCCAGCCAATCAACATATGCCTAGCCAGAAGAAAGGGAACCTATCAAGGGAAAGCTGAAAGCCCCACGTAGGGCCAACAAAAATTACCTTGCAACTGTGTAGCCAATCTGCTTATGCCAATTACCCACTGTGTAACCAATCCGATTGCACCAACTACCTGCTGCTTGTTTTGACCTAATAAATACCCGAGAGAACTGGGGCTCGGGGCCTTTCGTCCTCACCCACCTGGTGAGGGCGGGAGGCCCTGGCTCGAATCAGTAATAAATTCCCCTATTGCGAGTTGCATTGTTTCGAGGAGTCTTCTTTCCCTACCGGGGACTTGGACTACGGGCAGAACATTTGGGGGCTCGTCCGGGATCCCTTGACCGGGGAAGAACGCTCTTTGGAACAAAGGGGAAAAAGACAGGTAATAGCACCGGTGCTCAGGCAGGTTTAGAAAAAGTCCAGAGTAAAGACCCCCTTTCCTATTTCTTGCTTTTCATCTACAAACAGCTGGAATGGCTTATTTGGGTTAGGCAGGGCAAGGGCTGGGGCTTTTAGTAGGGCCCGTCTGAGTGTCTGGAAAGCCTGTTTCATTGGCTCAGTCCAAGTCCAGCTTGGGGTCTCTTTACTTCTCTCATACAAGGGCCGGGCCTTTTCAGTAAACCCCATGATCCACAGTCTACAATATCCAACAGTCCCCAAAAACTCTCTCACCTGGCGGGGGGTCTTGGGCTCTGGTATCTGCAATATTGTTTCCTTCATGGCCTGGGCTAGCCACCCTTGCCCCTGCCTGATCTTATACCCCAAATAGGTGGCCTCTTGCCAGGATATTTGCACCTTCTTTGTGCTAGCACGATGTCTCAAGGTGCCTAGAGTCTGTAAGAGGTCACCGGTGGCATGGCTGCATGCCTCCTCTGTGGTTCCAGCCAACATAAGGTCATCCACATATTGCAGCAGGATGACCTCTGGGTGGCTGAGTCCGATATTCATAGAGGTCCTCACTCAGAGCCTCATTAAACAAGGTAGGGGAGTTCTTGAACCCTTGTGGGAGGTGGGTCTAAGTTAGTTGTACTACCACAAGTTAGTTGTACTACCGGTTGGACTTCCCCCTCAGTCCACTCAAAGGCAAATATTTCCTGGCTCTGGGCCGCCAGGGGTAGGCTGAAAAAGGCATCCTTCAAGTCCAACACAGTGTACCAAGTGTACTCAGGCAGTAAACTGCTCAGGAGGGTATATGGGTTGGGGACAGTAGGGTGTATGTCACTCACCCGCTTGTTGACTTCTCATAGGTCCTGGACAGGTCTGTAATCCGTACTCCCTGGCTTCTTCACCGGTAGTAAGGGGGTGTTCCAAGGGGATTGGCACCGCTTGAGAATTCTGGCATCCATGAGCCGTCGAATGTGGGGAGTGATCCCCTGCTGAGCCTCCTGGCTCATAGGGTATTGTCTCACCTTCACAGGAGTCACCTCGGCTTTTAGTTCGATGACGACTGGATGTCTCTGTTTAGCCAGTCCCATTCCTGCTGTTTCTGTCCATGCCAACGGGTATTTGTGGGCCCACGGTTGTATATCTGGTGCTATAACCTCTGAAGGCTTAGGCACAAAAAGTCTGTATTCATCTCTTAAAGCTAGAGACAAGACATGTATTGGCTGTCCAAGTCCATCCGTGACTGACATTCCCCCAGGGTCAAAATGGATCTGAGCATTAACTTTAGTCAACAAGTCCCGTCCAAGCAGAGGGGCTGGGCATTCTGGTATCACCAAAAACGAATGGGACACCTGATGGGTCCCCAGATTTACTTTCCGTTCTGTGGTCCAAAATATGTTTGTCCCCATGGCTCCCTGCACCAAGCTGGTTTTTTTTTTTTTTTTAGACGTTGGTCCCAGGTTTTGATTTAAAACAGTGTTGGGTGCCAGTGTCCACCATGAAGCCAACGGGTTTCCCCTCTACATGTATGGTTACCCAGGACTCCCTTAGTCCGCATATAGAACTCGAGTTCCAGGGGAAATTCTCTCTCTGGGTTGTTCCTCCCTTCAGGTCCCTCTTAGGGCACTCATTTTTCTAGTGCCCCCGTTCTTTGCAGTAAGCGCACTGATCTTTTTAGGGCCTGCCTTTTTGGTCTCTCTCTCTCTTTTTTTTTCCTGTCTGGGGGCCTCGAGGCTCCCTCAATTCTGTTCTGGCCTTTATCCCTGCAAAAAGAATCTTGGCTAGCTCTCTCTGGTTCTTCCGGTTTTCCTTTGCCCTATGTTCCCTATCTTCTTTCCTGATCTTTTCAGCTAGTTCCCTTTCCTCCCGACGAAGTGGTTTCTCCCTTTCTTCTGGGGTCTCCCTATTATTAAACACCTTTTCAGCTGCTTTCAGTAAATCTTGTATTGTCTGTTCTCCTAACCCTTCTATCTTTTGTAATTTCCTATTAATATCTGGGGCTGCCTGATTTACAAACGCTAGTAGAACTGCAGCAAGTGATTCCTCAGCCTGGGGGTCCATGGGTGTATATTGCCTAAAGGCTTTCATTAGCCTCTCTAGGAAGGCTGACGGGCTCTCAGTGGGCTCTTGCCTTACTAAATTTACCTTTGCCAAATTTGTTGGCTTTTTAGCTGTGGCCCGCAGGCCAGCCATTCGAGTCTGGCAGTACAATCGGAGACGCTTCCTACCTTTCACTCGCTCAAAATCCCAGTTAGGCCGCAACAGAGGAAACCCCTCGTCCACGAGATAAGGCTGGGCGGTTGGTCTCCCGTTGACCCCTGGGACCCATTTCCGTGCCTCTGCCAGGAGTTGCTCCCGTTCTTCTGTGTTGAAGAGCACTTGCAACAGCTGCTGGCAATCATCCCAGGTGGGGTTATGAGTGAACAAAATGGGAAAAGGGCCAGTATTGATAGGTTCGCTCTCCGTCCGGGTTAGCTGGTCCCACCCGGACGGGGAGTGCCTGTACAGTAGATGAAGGTAACTCTGGGTCCCCATGATCTCGCTCACCCCCACCCCCTCTATTTTCTCTTCGGGGTCGGGACTCCCCCGCCCCTTCTGATTCATCGGGGGGGGGGCTTTTCCCCCAGGGGGAACCTGAAACGGAGGAGGGGCATATGGCGGGGGCCTAATTTCCGTCTCCAAGTCAATCAGGTTCCGGTCCGAGGATTCCTGCAAGACCGGTTTTGGGCCCTTATTCTTCTTGACTTCTTCTGGGGGAGTGGGAGTTTCTGTAACCAGGGCCTGTACATTAGGAGAATCAGGGAGTTTGTGAACAAAAGGTTTTAACCATTCGGGCGGATCTTTTACTAGATTTTGTCAGACCATAACATGTGGGACTTGGCTGGGGTGGCCCCAGGTATCAGGAGCCATAACTTTTTCTTTCACCGCCTGAATAATAGAAGGTTGAAAAGTTCCTTCTGGAGGCCATCCAACTTGGAAGGTGGGCCACTCTGCAGAGCAAAAGGTTATTAATTTACTCTTTGTAACCAGTAGCAACGGATCATACACACTAGCCCTGACCTCCGAGAAATGATCAGTCATGAGAGAGAGACTGAGTAGATTTTCTTTGCCTCATAGTGAGAGTCAGAAGAAAGTCACCGAGAATTACCACCAATAAATCCTATCGGGAGTGGTGGCGGCCAGGAGGTTGGGCTTGTTGTATGCTTTTGGAACTGCTTATGTGCCTGCGTCGTTGCACGGAAGTTTTCTTGCTGGGGGCGGGTACCCTAAGGGTTGCTAGCCCGTTCCGTGACCCCCTTATCCTTTCACAGGAGTCTTCTAGTGGCAGGCGCCCTATCGGCTCTTAAGTGCCTGTCCCGTGCCCACACAGACGGGTTTTTATTTGGCCAGATTCTCGGTTTAGAATACGAGAAAAAAGAAAGGAGTTTCACGCTCTCGGGCTCCCGTTACTGGGGCGGACCTGTTGGGAGGCCTTCAGAATCCGCCAGGGAGTAGCCCTGGCCGGGACTCGTCAGTTGCCCCGACAACTGTCAGCCTGTTCACTGAAACTCCCAGAAACAGAAATGAGGCTCCAAGGCTTTATAGGAAGTAGACAACGACACTCCAGAGAACAACGAGACAGGAGACAATGCCGGCAGTTATACAGAAAAACACACAGACAGACAGACGTCGGCCGACAACACAGATCCTCTGGAACAAGGGTCACCTTACCATATGGCGTCCACTGTTCCCCCAGATTCGGGCTTAGGAGAGGAAGTTTCCTTCTCGCAGAGCTGACTGCCTCCCAGCGTGCTCGCTGGCCTCAGCCTTATGCCAGCTGGAACGGCTAGTCCGTTCCCTTATGGAAAGCTTTCCCTAATGCCAGACACCTTCCCGCTTCACAGCGGGGCCTTGGCTTTACTCTGGACTTTTTCTGCGCCAGACACCTTCCCCGCTTCACAGCGGGGACTTGGCTTTACTCTGGACTTTTTCTGCGCCAGACACCTTCCCCGCTTCACACCAGGGCCTCGGCTTTACTCTGGACTTTTTCTGCACCAGACACCTTCCCCGCTTCACAGCGGGGCCTCGGCTTTACTCTGGACTTTTTCTAAACCTGCCTGAGCACCGGTGCTATTACCTGTCTTTTTCCCCTTTGTTCCAAAGAGCGTTCTTCCCCGGTCAAGGGATCCCGGACGAGCCCCCAAATGTTCTGCCCGTAGTCCGAGTCCCCGGTCGGGAAAGAAGACTCCTCGAAACAATGCAACTCGCAATAGGGGAATTTATTACTGACTCGAGCCAGGGCCTCCCGCCCTCACCAGGTGGGTGAGGACGAAAGGCCCCGAGCCCCAGTTCTCTCGGGTATTTATTAGGTCAAAACAAGCAGCAGGTAGTTGGCGCAATCGGATTGGTTACACAGTGGGTAGTTGGCGTAAGCGGATTGGCTACACAGTTGCAAGGTAATTTTTGTTGGCCCTACGTGGGGCTTTCAGCTTTCCCTTGATAGGTTCCCTTTCTTCTGGCTAGGCATATGTTGATTGGCTGGCTCCAGGTAGCCTGATAATTATGTTGCCCCGGGAAACCAGGCCTACTCCTACTCTAGGCTGCCTGCCATGGCATTAGCCGTGACAGTCTCATACAACTAATAAAAATAAATGAAATAAAAAATACAGTAAAAAAAAAAAAATCCTAAAGATTTCCCCAGTGGTTCAGTCAGTAAAGAATCTGCCTGAAATGCAGGAGACGCGGGGCTTGATCTCTAGGACAGGAAGATCCCCTGGAGAAGTACATGGCAACTCACTTTATTATACTTACCTGGAGAATTCCATGGACAAAGGAGCCTGGCAGGCTACAGTCCATGGGGTCGCAAAGAATCAGACATGACTGAAGCAACTGAGCACACAAAGAGACCTTCATCCTTGATTGTGGAGAGAAAACTGCCTTCCTAAAGCTCTCTGGTCAGCCGTAGATGTGTCAAGTCAGGAGCCCAATACTGGTCCAGCATTAGTTGCAGCCAGATTCCTCCATCCCACCCTAGACCATGGTCTCCTGTTTCTAAGTGAAATCTGGCACCAAACTTATGCATTGGTGGTCAGAATATCACTGCTTCCCTCAACTCCCCTTATACAATGTTTATTTGTATTTATAAATTTTTATTTTATCTCCTTTCTCTCCAGGATTTTAAGCAATTAATCATCTTCCTTAAAAAGTGTGATCAATGCCAGCCAGGTTGGATGCATTAGACAAGTGCTCAGGGCTGGTGCACTGGGAAGACCCAGAGGGATGGGATGGGTAGGAATGTGGGAGGGGGGATCAAGATGGGGAACACATGTAAATCCATGGCTGATTCATGTCAATGTACAGCAAAAACCACTACAATATTGTAAAGTAATTAACCTCCAACTAATAAATGAAAAAAAAATGTGTGATCAAATCATCTCACAATGTATTTAGAGATGGCCATGAAGGGTTCAATCTACTTAAATAGTAATGAATAGAACTAAACTATATCTATGGGAATTGAGTTCTAAGACTGAATATTTATATTTGCTATAAAACAAATACAAATGTGCTTTTAAAAGTAAAGGATAATAGGTAGCCTGAAATCATTTTTTTTTAATTTCTATTATTCCAGGACTCATACTGTAGGTATTTCTATTTTGTTTTATTTTGTTTGAGTGATCTGAGTGAACAATTACATATTCAAAGAGAAAAGGAATGAAATGAAGAAATGAAGAGAAATTTGGTTGGACACCTGGACCCCTGTAATAGAAGAGGAACATTTCTCCTTGAATTTTGAAGATGCAAATGCCACAGATTCATATCAGCAACACACTTCTATTCTGGAGCATGTGATAAAATCAGAGTTTTTCTTTTGTCTAAAATGTAGAGTTGTAAAGCTATGGTGCATAGAGGAAGAACTTTATTGACTTGTAATTTTATGAAATTTCATATTATCTTTTTTATAAAATGACACAAAGGTGGTTCCATAAGCCATGACAAAAGCAATATCTGCTTATGCTGAAGATGTAAAACAAAACTATGACCATAAACACATTGTAATCACCCCCAAAATTCCAAACAATGAAAAACACTAAGATTTTGCTACTTACCAATCTTACAACTAGGATTTGGACCATTAGGTAAAATTCAAAATTTAAAGAAACTATCCATCTTTGATGAGTAAAGTGCTTCTTTCTCCCCTCATAGACAAAACCACTAGAGGAAAAGCTAGAGAAACATTGATTTTAAATAATATAACTTTAGATTGATTTGATATCTCAAGAGATATTGTTTTGGCTCTTGAATCCTCGTGAATGAGAATGTTCCACATTGTGATAAATAATTAGCTTTTTTTTCCAAAATGCCTTTCTTTGCATTTGATGGGCCATCATTCCATAAGACTTTTTATTTAGCCCAAAATTAAATTCCAAGTTAAATACCTATGACACTCTTGGTTAAAAAATTTCTTGTGCTGGGAATGATTTGGTTGTATGGTATTGGGTTTTGTTTTCTTTGATTTCTTCTTCAAATTCAAGGTGAAAAATGTGGGCTTTAAACCCCAAAAGGATAATTCTCTGGTGAAGTTCATTGTCTCTTTGATGACTCTTGCTCTGTCTGGTGATTAGGGCTATCACAAGGAGAAATTCTGGGGCTTCTTTGCTCTAGGAATGATTTGAGACTTACTTCTAGATAAAGAGCTTGCTAATTAAGCTTCTTCCCTTTGGGACTTAGCAGACTGCAGGTTCCTAGTCAAGAATGGATGATCACTCACCATCCATTGGTGATGGTCTGATTCAGAGACTTTCTCTCTTTTCAGAGATTTCTGCCTTTGTATTTTTAATCCTTTTGTTGTTGTTGTTCTGTTGCTCAGTCATGTCAGACTCCTTGTGACCCCATTCCTGTAGCATGTCAGGTTTCCCTGTTCTTCACCATTTCCTGGAGCTTGCTCAAACTCATGTCAATTGAGTTGGTGATGCCATCCAACCATTTTATCCTCTGTCATCCCCTCCTCCTCCTGCCTTCAGTCTTTTCCAGCATCAGGGTCTTTTCCAGTGAGTCAACTCTTCACATCAGGTGACCAAAGAATTGGAGCTCCAGCTTCAACATCAGACCTTCCAATGAATATGCAGGGTTGATTTCCTTTAGGATTAACTGGTTATATCTCCTTGAAGTCCAAGGGACTCTCAAGAGTCTTCTCCAATACCACAGGTCAAAAGCATCAATTCTTCAGCGTTCAGCCTTCTTTCTGGTTCAACTCTCACGTCCATACATGACTATCGGAAAAACCATAGCTTTGAATAAACGGACATTTGTCAGCAAAGTAATGTCATTATTTTTCAATATATAGACAATTTACCCTTTCAAACTATGTAATTATATATTTATTTACATGAAAACAGAAACATGAATGAAATAATTGGGATAGAGAGCAACCATATACACAATTTAAATATATAGTCTCATGAAAGTTGAAGATATATGAAAGCTGAATCTGAATGAATTCCAACAATGTTTCTCAGCTCCTAAATCTGTGTTGCAATGACTGGTATTGCAAAAAAAAAATAATAAAGCAGTGTAAATCTTTGCTGTATTTAAAACTTTAGTATAGCACATAACAGAAAATTTTACTTAAAACACATGTGCACACACCCACATGCACACACCAGTTCTTAAAATCTTACTCCATAAACATCAAAAACAAGAAATAACTTGATTAAAAAGAGGGTAAAGTCTCATCTAGACAGTCTACAAAGAAAATACAACAAGCATATAAAAAGATGGCCAATATCACTAATCATTAGGGAAATTCAAATCAAATTCACCATGAGATATCACCTCACAACCAAAGGAAAAAAGAAAAGAAATGTGGAGGAACTGGAACCATTGTGCATTGTTGGTGGGAATTCTAAAATAGTAGATCCACAATGGAAAAAACAGTATGGAGATTCTTCCAAAAATTTAAAAATAAAATTACTCTATGATTCAGCAATTCTACTTCTGCGTATACACCTAAAAGCATCCTGAATATTCATATTTATAGAATGCTAACAGCAGCATTATTCAAAATAGGTAGCAGGTGGAAGCTATTCAAGTGTACATTGATGATGAATGGATAGTCAAAATGTGATGTATACATACATGGAACATTACGCACACTTTAAAAGGGAAAGGAATTGACACAGATGGATTCTTCTAGATGGGTGAAACTTAAGGAGATTGTGTTAAGTGATTTAAGAAGTCACAAAAGACAAATAATGTAGGAATCAAATTATATGAAGTTTTTAGAGTAGTGAAATGATAGAAAAAGAAGGAAGAATTGTGGTTGCCAGGGGCTGGGGAAGGGGAAAATAGATGGATATAAGTTAACGGATATAGAGTTTCCTTTTGCTATACGAAAAAGTTGCAGAGTTTGGTTGCTCAATAGCATGAATATACTTAACACTATTGAACTGTGTACTGAAAATGATTAAGATGGTAAATTTAAGCGTTGTATTGCTTTTCCACTATTTAAAATGAGGCTCATTTTTTATGGACATGTTCACACTGCTCTATTTAAAATGGATAATCTACTGCATGGCACAGGGAACTCTGCTCAAAGTGATGTGGTAGCCTGTATGGGAGGGGAGTTTGGGGGAGAGTGGATACATGTATATGTATGGCTGAGTTCCTTCGCTGTTCACTGAAACTAGCAAAACATTTTTAATCAGCTATACTCCAATATAAAATAATAAGTAAAAAGAGGCCTCCTTATCCAGTTCTCACATATCCTGGGATTTTTTAGTTTGCTAGTTCTCTTCTTTTTCTTATAACTTCATCTACTCTTGAACCCACTCAAATTACGGTTAAATTGTTGAGTACCTCAGTTTGCTGCGGGCAGAGAAGAGTCTGAGAAATGCAGTCTTAGATAGGCTTCAGGGGGTCTGCTTGGAGTTATCATTTGTGTCCTTACTCCTTACCAGACAGTGTGTAATTCAATTGCTTTACATGTTATATCTCGTTTATCTACAAACAATGCTGAGATTACTTTACAGAAGGTGAAACAAGGCTTAGGGATATTGGGTAGATTTCTGTAAATTACAGTTTGTGCATAGAATTGGGATTCCATCTCAAATCTTCATGCAGCTTTACTCAATATAGCAGTCTTACCAAAATTTTGAAAATAAACATGTGACCTTCTACATAAACACACCAAAACATCTTACCTCAGCTTTTTTTCCTTTCAATATCTCTGACATGTGAGTGTTAGTCACTCAGTCTTTCCTGACTCTTCGATCCCATGGACTGTAGCCTGCTAGTCTCCTCTGTCCATGGAATTCTTCAAGCAAGAATACTGGAGTGGGTTGCCATTCACTTCTCCAGATGTAGAGTATTTCCATACTATTTCTTATTCCTATCTTCAAACCCTGAAAACACCTCTCCTGTTGTTATCCCTTCTTTTTCTTCTACAAGTAAACTTACAAGTAAACAATTAAACTTCTACAAGTTACTCCATGTCTTTTCTACTTTTTATTTATTTATCCTTCCTAACCCTAACTCTGAACACACTTTATAGACCAAGGTCAATTCAATGGTGTTTGTTTCTTAATCAAAGGCATGTTTATCATCTTTTTTTATTTATACAGCCTGTACAGGTTTAAGTAAGTCATCATGCTTCAAAGTATTAAAGATAATCAAAGATAAATAGGATGGTAGAATTATTAACATTTTTTACAATATTTTTTTAATAATTTGGAGTATTTATACATTGAGGGCAGGAGGAGAAGGGGACGACAGAGGATGAGATGGTTGGATGGCATCACTGACTCAATGGACCTGAGTTTGTGAAAACTCCAGGAGTTGGTGATGGACAGGGAGGCCTGGCTGCTGTGGTTCATGGGGTTGCAAAGAGTAGGACACGACTGAGTGACTGATAGATTTATTTGGCTGTGCTGGGTCTTTATGGCTGCTCCAGCTTTTCGCTAATCATGGCTAGCAGGGTCTACTCTCTAATTGCAGTGGTCAGGCTTCTCAAGACAGTGGCTTCTCTTGTTGCAGAGCATGAGCTCTAGGGAATGCAGACTTGAGTAGCTGTGAGCACAGGCTCAGTGGTTGTGCCCCAGGCTCAAGAGCACTGACACAGTAGCTATGGTGCACAGGCTTGGACCTCACACCACATGGAATCATTGGACCAGGGATCCAACCTTGTGTCTCCTGCATTGGCAGGCAGATTCTTTACCACTGAGCTACTAGGGAAACCCTCGAATTATCAACTTTTATATCTTTTCTAGGGGCTTCTCTGGTGGCTCAGAGGGTAAAGCATCTGCCTGCAATGCGGGAGACCTGTGTTCGATCCCTGGGTCAGAAGGATCCCCTGGAGAAGGAAATGGCAACCCACTGCAGTATGCTTGCCTGGAGAACCCCATGGACGGAGGAGCCTGGTAGTCTACAGACCAAAGGGTCGCAAAGAGTTGGATACAACTGAGCGACTTCACTTCACTTCACTTCATGAGGGAAGTCCTAGATTTATCAAATTTTACATCTTTTTAGCCTTAGTGAGATGTGCAACAAAAATAATGTTTACTTTTTAAATAGAAATTCTAGATATACTTGGAATAATGTAACTACCTCAATGCTCTTTAAACCCTGAAATCTGATGATCAGAAACTTTAGGGGCAAAAGTTCTAAAGAGAACAAATTCCAGTTCCTTCGGAGTAAACTCCATTATTTTGGGCAAATAAAGTTCTTGGATCCTAACTTTCCTTATCTGTAGAAGACTTCATGAGAGTTTTAAAGGGTTTAAATAAGACTGTCAAGTACTCTTTTCCTTTCAGATAGAATTTTGAGCAGAAGGGCTATAATTAGCCACTCTGCCCTCCTTAAACTTTCTGACTCTTGGAAAATAATTAATGCCCTGCCTGATATGATTGGGACTCAGTATTTGTGCAAAAAGATGGATCCATGTATACATAAATAAGCAAGCTAATGAATGTGTTCAATGACGACTTTGAAATCTATCCCCCCAAATATTTATTGAGTATTCTAGGCATTTAGACATTTGAACAGATATCAAGTACTAAAAGACACACACTTCAAGTTCCAGCTAAAAGTTCTTTTTGACTTATCAGCATGTTTCTTACCACTTCTCTCCTAACAGGCCTTTATCTCCCCTACACTTTGGAGAACTTTCAGTCTCTATTCCATTGCACCCTGTACCCTGGCCACAGAGGCAGGCAGGTGCTTCTGCCAAGAAAATCAGATTTGAATCTGGAGCTGAGGTTCCAGAAACAATGGGCAGCTGAGGCTGAATCACCTGACAGCAGGGCCCTGAGGATGTGCCACAAGTTCTTACTGCTGAGGAGCTGCCCTAGTTCCTAGCCTTCCATGAGCCTAGTATTTCAACAATTTCATTAATTTTCTGAGCTAACCCAGTTACTAGTCCTTGCAATAAATCAATCTTATTGACACAAGTAGGAAAACAATTATTTGATTAAAACAACACATACACATGAAAAATAATAAATATATAAATGTACCTAGAAATATGTGATATATGTGCCAAATGAATTTTTAAATTATAATATCATTCCACTGAAGTATATTTTGTAAAGATTATCATAAAAGATTTCTGGTTTAATCAGTTTCCTCCTCTCTCTTTCTGTCTCATTGCTAACAAAAGACTAATTATGTAAGTTAATTGCTCCCTGGTTTAATAAGGTCCCTGACTTCTGTGATTAGTACCCAAAGGAAGACCAAGGTTACTAAAGTTTGTTTGGGAATCTTTGCAGTTCCTAGAGTCAGAGAGGAAATTACTATAAGAGAGAAAACACAGTGAGATTTTTGACATTCTATTTGAAAGTAATCAGAAAAGAGCACTCTGGAGGTCTACCAGCAGGCTGCAAAAGCTGATGGGAATTCAGCAGGACAGGGCAGCTTCCTTCTCCTGCAGAAGGAGAGAAAAGCAACATTCAACTCAATAGCACCAGCCAGTTATGTTGCCTTGTAAGTGCCCAAATTTTATCCTTCATTTAAAAAAACAATAATTTGACTCTCACCCTCTCCTCCTCATTGTAATCACCAATGTAAAAGTAAAATAAAAATAAAAATAGAGCTTGAAATAGTTAGGGTAGGGTCTTAGAATTCATGGGTTGATCTATGATTTGAAGACCTCGCTGTGTTGGAAAAGTTAAGACAAATTGAAAAAGATATGAGAAATATTTAAAAGATGAAAATTGGAAAGGAGCCTCTGCTATGCCTACCCCTGGGCTGTCTGCTGCCATAAAGTTGTTGCTTAGCTGCTCTGTCGTGTCTGACTCTTTGCGACCCCATGGACTGTAGCCCTCTAGGCTCCTCTGTCCATGGGATTCCCAGGCAAGAATACGTGGTGGGTTGCCATTTCCTTCTTCAGGGGATCGTCTCAATCCAGGGATGGAACTCAGTTCTCCTGAATTGCAGGCAGATTCCACACCACTGAGTCACTGGGGAAGCACTTAGTAGACCCACAATATTCTTGGCAGAATTTCTAATTCCCATTTTCAACATCATCTTTATATTTAAACAGAGGTAGTGGTGGTTGTTGTTCAGCTGGTAAGTCCTGTCAGACTCTTTTGCCATCCCGTGGACTGCAGAATTCTTGGCTCCTCTGTCTTCCACTAACTCCCAGAATTTGCTCAAATCCAAGCCTATTGAGTTGGTTATGCTATCTAACGATCTTATACTTTGCCCACCCCCTTATCATTTTGCCTTCAATCTTTCCCAGCATCAGGGTCTTTCTCAAGGAGTCAGCTCTTCATTCAGGTGCCAAAGAATTGGACCTTCAGATTAGCAACAGTCCTTCCAATGAATATTCAGGGTTGATTTCCTTTAGGAGTTAATGGTGATGAATGTATAGGTATTGTGTCTGTCACAGTCAGCCTCCACATTCATGCTTTCTGCTCTTTTTTCTCCCCTAGACCTTCCTCCCAGGAACATGAGGAACCACACAGAGCTGAAGGAGTTCATCCTACTGGGAATACCTCAGACAGAGGGACTGGAGACTGTGCTCCTTGTCATCTTCTCGTTCATTTACCCCTTGACCCTGTTGGGCAATTTGCTCATCCTTCTAGCAATTGTCTCCTCCTCGACCCTTCACACTCCCATGTACTTCTTCTTGGGACTCCTATCAATTTTGGACATGCTGTTCCCCTCTGTCACCTGTCCCAAGATGCTATTCTATCTCTCTGGCCAGAGTCGAGCCATATCCTATAAGGGATGTGCTGTTCAGCTCTTCTTCTATCATTTCCTGGGTTCTACGGAAGGCTGCCTCTATTCTGTGATGGCTTATGATCGTTTTGTTGCCATCTGTCACCCACTGAGGTATATGCTCATCATGAGACCTGGAGTCTGTGTTGGTTTGGTCATGGCAGCCTGGTTGCTAAGTTATCTTCATGCCTCCGTCCTGATAGCCTTTGTCTTTCAGCTACCCTACTGTGGCCCCAATCGGGTGGACCACTTCTTCTGTGACATTCCTGCTGTCTTACCCCTGGCTTGTGCTGATAGCTCCCTGGCCCGGAGAGTGAGTTCCACTAATGTTGGCTTTCTGGTTTTAATGTTTTGGTTGTGTGTTTGTGTCTCCTACACACGTATTGGGATTGCCATTTTGAGGATCCGTTCAGCAGAGGGCAGGCAGAAAGCTTTCTCTACCTGCAGTGCCCACCTCACTGCCATTCTTTGTGCCTTTGGACCTGTAATCATTGTCTATCTGCAGCCCACACCCAACCTCTTGTTAGGTGTCACAGTGCAAATATTAAATAATACTGTCTCACCCATGCTGAACTCTTTAATCTATTCCTTAAGGAACAAGGAAGTGAAAAGATCCCTAAAAATGGTTTTCTACAATGTAGTATTTACTGCTCTGAAATAAATTGTGAATTTTGTAAAGGATTTTTGAAACTTCTTGTCTTTTAACATCATTCTCTATTTCTTTTTCTTTTTAAAACAGTTTTTATTGGAATATAGTTGCTTTACAATGTGTTAATTTCTTCTGCACCATAAAGTGAATCAGCCATACCCAACCACATATCCCTTCTTTTTATTTCCTTCCCATTTATGTCACCACAGAGCATTGAGTCGAGTTCCCTGTGCTACCCGGGAGATTCTCATTAGTTATCTATCGTATATATAGTATCAATAGTGTATATATCAGCCCCAATCTCCTAATTCATTCCCCTGCTTTCAGGCTCAATAGCCATATTTCTATTCTCTTCTATTCTCTGTGTCTCTGTTTCTGTTTTGCAAATAAGATCGTCTATTTCTTCCTTTTTGGTTTGTTGTTTTTTTTTGTTTGTTTTTTTTTTTTTTTAGCTTTTATTTTGTATTGTTAACTGAAGCATAGCCAGTTAGAAATGGTGTGACAGTTTCAGGTAAACAGCAAAGGGACTCAGCCGTACATATACATGTATCATTCTCCTCTAAACGTCCCTTCCTTTTAAATGAATAAACAGATAATAGAAAATGCTTTCTCTAAAGCGTTAAATTCTGTTTACCCAATAAGACTTTCTATCATTGTGTGTAAACCACAGAGTCCCAACAGTAACTCCATAACTAATACTATCCTCAGTACCTTAATCCTAGGAAAGAAGTCCAAGAGGCATACCAAAGAGCTAGAGACAGATTTCTTGTCCTTAGAATGGGCAACCTGTGTTTCCTGGCTGCTCATAGTGAGAAACTGTGGCTATCCAAGAAGAAGGATCTTTAACAGCCCTCTCTGTGCCAAACCACCCTTCATTCCTTTTTTTTTTTTTTTTTTGCTCCATTTAAGATGTAATTGTTCCCCTTTTCTGGCTATAAACATTTCACTTCCTCCATGTTGCTAATAGTTTTTATTACCATTGACAGAACATGATCTGTTTTCCAGGCTCTGTGATGAATGTTGCACAGATATCATCTCTTGTAATCTTTACATCATGATCACCCCATAAAGTAGTTTACGTTTTGTAAACAGAACTTTGAAGATTAGAGACTTTAGATGAACCCAAGGTTGCACATTAAGTGGAAAACCAGGCCTGAAGCTCAGATCTTGTTAATTACATAGCTCTTACCCCATGACTGCCTTAAAGGACCTACTTGGCAGTTACTCATCCTCATTACCTCTCTCCAGAGTTCATGATACTCAGAGAGTGTTCAGTAAATAACTGCTAAAGCATGCACTGACACAGGTTGTGTTTACACACTGACTTTATTATTATCTCCACTAATTCTGTGCCACAATCCATTGCACCCCTCTGTACATGGTGGCACTGACATATAGCCATTCATAACACATGCTTAGTTATGGTAAAGCCAGGTCTAGTCCCAGCCCTCAGTTCCTACTGTCCATGTTTCCTACTCTACCATTACTGATGACATCCCAGGTTACTCTCTAATGTAAAAGGATTAGGGAAGTTCTCCTGTCCAGGTTTGTTTGAAGAGAAGATATCTTGATTACTGAGTTCAATTACCATGCTTATCTGGTTTTCCCACCAAGTTACAGCTTCCAACTTAGTCTGCAACAATATTCCAGTTGATAATTATTTCTCGGTTTTCTCCAGAATCCATGGAGTAAGAGTGGGTAATACTTATTGGAGATCCCACAGACATGTCAGCTCTTAGTTTTTATGACATTCTAGTGATTTGTAGTTTCTGTATTCCACTTTTACTCTCAAAAGTTTCCAAACTACTTGAAACCATTAAAACAAAAAAAGTGAAGATTTCGAATACAATAAGCTGCTGCTGTTACAAAAGACCTGAGACAAAAGAACAAGAGGAAGTTCGCTAAAGCCTAGAATAACATGATAGCTCTATGGCCCCTCTTAACCTGACTTGCAAAATCTAAAATCACCTAGAATCTTATTCCTGTGCTATGGGAGTGTGACCTAGACAATATGCTGGATTTAAGTAGTATTAGTTCTCTGTCCACTTAATACTGGATACAGCTAGAAGAACCCATATGCTGTGAGTTCTGGTAAAGTCTGGAGACTGATTATGGACAGATACTTACCACACTAATACTTAAACTTGTTCAGTAGATGTCTTTACAATGGAAAATTCCATAACATTTGTCTTATTCACTGTTATGCCCACAGGACAAGGCCCAGTGACCTAGTAAGTATTGAGTGAATTTGTTGAATGAATGAATGAATTGATACCACCTCGCCTTTCAAATTATGAGGCAATTGCTTATTTATTTACATGAAAACAAAATAAATGCATATATGCGTGTGTGCTCAGTCCTGTCTGACTCTGCAACCTTGTGGACTGTAGCTCACCAGACTGCTCAGTCCTTGGGATTTCTCAGGCAAGAGTACTGGAGTGGATTGCCATTTCCTTTGCAAAGGGTCTTCCAGACCCAGGGATCAAACCCTCATCTCCTGTGTCTCTGGCATTGCAGAGGGATTCTTTACTGCTTGAGCCATGAGTGTCAAGTGAAATCAGAAACATGAGTGACGTAATTGGGATACAAAACAATTACATTAATTTTAAAAATATATTCTCTTTAAAGTTGAAGATGTAAGAAAACCAAATCTGAATGAACTCCATCCACTTTTCTTGACTCTTAAATCAGTGTTGTTATAACTGGAATTGCAAAAATAAAATAAATACACCAGTTTAAATATTTTATGTATCTAAAACTTTAGTATAGCACAAAACATAAAATTTTACTTATATGTGCACACACACACATGCAAACACCAATTATTAAAATCTTACTCCATCATCAACAAAAGCAACTTGATTAAAAGGAGGGTAAAGGTCTGAAATAGACATTCTGCAAAGCAGATAATAAACAGATGAAAAGATGCTTAATATCACTACCATTAGGGAAATGCAAGTTAAGTTGCCAAGGAAATGTCACCTACCATCCACTAAAATGGCATTCACTGAAAAAAAAGGAACAAGGAAAAAAATATGGTGAAATTGGAACCACTGTATACTGTTTGTAGGAACTGTAAAATGGGGCATTCACTATGGAAAATAGTATGGAGATCCCTCAATTAATTTAGAATTAACATTACCCTATGATTCAACAATTCTACTTCTAATATACATCCAAAAGCATCCTGAATATTCATGTTTATAGCATGTTCATAGCGGCATTATTCACAATACATAGGAGGTGAAAATTATTTTCATCCATTAATAATAGAAGGATAGTCAAAATGTGGTATATACATACATAGAATATTATTCCCACTTTGAAAAGGAAGGAAATTGACATAATTGGATGCTACTTGATGGGTGAACCTTGAGAAGATTAATTGAAATAAGCCACCCCAAAAAGACAAATACTGCAAGATTCCAGCAATCTGAGGTTTTTGGAGCAGTTAAATGATAGAAAAGAAGGTGGAAAGGTGGTTTCAGGGGCTGGGGAGGGGAAGATGGGTAGTTTAATTAATATAGAGTTTCCTTTTACAAGATGAGAAAGTTCTGAAGTTTAGATGCACAACAGCGTGAATATGCTTAATACTATTGCACTATATACTTCAAATGGTGAAGATAGCAAATTAACAAAGCAAAATACTTTGTTAAGTGTTTGTGTGTGTGTGTGTGTGTGTGTGTGTGTGTGTGTGTGCGCGCGCGTGCTCAGTCCTGGTCAACACTTTGCGATACCATGGACTGGGGCCCTCCAGGCTCCTGGGTCCGTAGAATTTCCCAGGCAAATATACTGGAGTGGGTTGCCATTTCCTACTCCAAGGGATCCTCCCAGTCCAGGAATTGAACCTGCTTCTCCTGCATTGGCAGGCAGATGCTTTACCACTGCACCACCCGGGCAGCCATTTCGTGTGCTTTATCACTATTTAAAAATAAGGCTCCTTACTTAGTTCTAACATATCCTGTGATTTGTGAGTTTGCTAACTTCTCTATTTTTTTTTTATAATTCCATCTACTGTTGAGCCTCTCCAATTATTAGTTGTTAAATACCTCCGTTTCTAATACCTTAGATTCAAGAGATTAGATCTAATAGACAGAGTGCCTGAAGAATTATGAACAGAGGTTCATAATACTGTATTTGAGTCAGTGATCAAAACCATTCCCAAGAAAAAGAAAAGCAAGTAGCAAAACGGTTGCCTGAGTAGGCCTACGAATAGCTGAGAAAAGGAGAGAAGTGAAAGGCTAAGGAGAAAGGGAAAGGTACACCCTTTGGAATCCAGAGTTCCAGAGAATAACAAGGAGAGATAGTAAGTCATTCTTCAATGATCAATGCAAGGAAGTAGAGGAAAACAATCGAGAGGGAAAGGCTAGAGATCTACTGAAGCTAACTGGGGATACCAGTTGCAAATTAGTATGTGTTATGTTGTTTATGGGATGTGTTATGCTGTGTTATGTTGTTATGCATTATGTTGCTGACTATAAAGAAAGCAGAGCACCAAAGAATTGATGCTTTTGAACTTTGGGGTTCGAGGAGACTCTTGAGAGTCCCTTGAACTTCAAGGAGATCACACCAGTCAATCCTAAAGGAAACTAGTCCTAAATATTCATAGGAAGGACTGATGTTGAAGCTGAAACTCCAATACTTCGGCCACCTGATATGAAGAATTGACTTATTTGAAAAGACCCTGATGCTGGAAAAGATTGAAGCCATGAGAAGAAGGGAATGACAGAGGATGAGATGGTTGGATGGCATCACCAACTCAATGGACATGAGTCTGAGTAATCTCTGGGAATTGATGAAGAACAGGGAGGCCTGGCGTGCTGCAGTCCGTGGGGTCGCAAAAAGTCGGACACGACTGAGCGACTGAACTGAACTGGTGATGTTTATGAATCACGCCAAAACTAATTTTCAATGTTCTAATCTCAAAACCTGGAATATAACCTGAGGTTATATTATTCTCATTCTCATATTGCTACTCTCCTTTGTTGGTTGCAATCTTCTGGGTGTTCCCAGGAGATACTTGTGAGGGAGCTTTACCTGATTAGGGATCCTTGGTGGCTCAGATAGCAAAGAATCTGCCTGCAGTGCGGAAGATCCAGGTTCAATCCTTGGTTCAGGAGGATCCACTAGAGAAGGGAATGGAAACCCACTCCAGTATTCTTGCCTGGAGAATTCCATGGACAGAGGAGCCTGGCAGGCTACCATCCATGAGGTCGCAAAGAGTCGGACATGACTGAGTGACTAACACTTTCACTTTCACTTCACTTAACCTGATTATTAGAATCTAAGTCCTGTTCTCAATGTACATTCAGGTACAGAACCTTAAATACAAAAATGAAGTTCTGTCCTGATGTTATCAGATTAGGCTAAAGCAGGATGTTAATCCACATACATTCCCAATAGCATTTCTCTGACCTCGTTACTATCTTTTCTCCCTTTTTCCTGATCAATGATCTCAAAGTTCTACTGTTCAAGCATCTTCCTTATTTGGCTCCCTTAATGTATTCTAGCTCCTCTAGTCACTGTCCCCATGATAGCCAGAATTATCTCTTCATATGTCCTCTCTCCCCTAAATACTCAAGCACATTGCTACTGAAAACCCTCTTAGCTTCTCTTAAACCTCCTAATATGGAGATCAAAATTTTGACAGTGTCCAAGTGGGCCTTAGTAGTCACATGTTTTAGGGCTTCTCCAGTTTATCTCACAGTTCTTTTCCTCTCTTTCTCAAGTTTATCGATTGTGCTGTGCCCCCTTTCAGAGCCTGTGCACTTGCTGTTGCTTTTGCTTAGAATGCTTTCTCCCTTCCCTTCCCTACACTCTTAATTTCTCTTTGGATCTCAACTCAGATAACAGTTTCTCAGGGAAGTTCCTCTGGACCTTCAAGGAACACTACCCAGTTCTTCAAATAACAATAATAATAGATATTAATGTGGATACTTCTCATTGGAAAAGACCCTGATGCTGGGAAAGATTGAGAGCAGGAGGAGAAGGTGGGGGACAGAGGATGAGATGGCTGGATGGTATCATCGACTCAACGAACATGAGTTTGAGCAAGCTCCAGGAGACAGTGAAGGACAGGGAAGCTTGGAATGATGCAGTCCATGGGGTCACAAAAAGTCAGACACGACGGAGCGACTGAACAACAACAAATATTTAAACACATGAAAGAGAAACACAATTTCTTTGAATACAAACACTCTCCCATTATAACTTTTAAATACATTGAACTCTTCTTTCTAGCATTTACTGCATTAAATAATTATAACTTCCATGTATGATTATTTGATTAATCCCTTTCTGGGTCTAGACTGCAAGCTCTGTGAGAGTTGAGACCAATGACTATTTTCTCCCCATCAGAGCATAACAGTATTGTACATCACAGCAGCTGTGAATAAATTTGGGAGAAATGAATCAATGACCTCACTGAAACCACTAATTTGTTCACATCACTTTGTCCTCTGTCAGCCTTTTCTTGTCTTTACTTAGCTTCTTACCTAGTTTAGATTCTTTTGACCATTATTATAATTAGTTTTAAATCACTCAAATCCTTCTCTCCATCATGTCTTCCTGCCAAGTCTTTGGTGCACCCACGTGCCTACTCCATTCCTTCACCTGTTCTGTTAAGATTTCCTGGAGAAAAACCATAAGTCAAGCAGCAATAAATTCATCATCACCTACCTCAAATGTTGCTGCACTCTTAGGACTTTTCTTTATTAGGACGGTGCTCATGATCTATTGGAATGAATGTTGATACGGAGTTGGTGCCTGGACTTCTACTCAACTCCTGGAATCTAAATCATAAAGAACAAAACCAGGATTCACCAGCAAACTGAGGACTAAAAGATCAGTAAGATCTCAGTATTTCCCATCACAAGACTCCTTGGTAAGTCAGGTGTAAAACTGAGCCTGGGGAGACTCTTCCTCTTTACTGGCTGATTTGGTGACAGTCAGGTTTCCCAGGTAGTCCTAGTGGTAAAGAGCCCATTTGCCAATGCACGAGACTTAAGAGCCGCCAGCTCAATCCCTGGGTTGGGAAGATCGCCTGGAGGAGGACATGGCAACCCACTCCAGTATTTTGCCTGGAGAATCTCATGGAAAGAGAAGCCCAAATGGCTCCAGTTCACAGGGTCACAGAGTCGGACACAACTGAAGTGACTTAGCACACAGGCAAGACAGTCCAGGACTTGCCCAAATTATTGTCTGCTCACCCCCACTCCCATCACAGGAGGGAAAGCTGAAATAACGAGAGCAACGGAGAATGGCTTCCTTCTCCCACTATTGTTTCTTATCCCTCAGACTCTCTCTGCCCCATACTGAGAATCCAGGTCAAGTATATCATTCTACCATTTAGTTTTCTGCATGACCTTTCCTATCAAACACAGTGATGCATGCCTTGCAAGCCATTTTGAACAAATGTTAGTCTTTAATAAATTAAATTTCCTAAAGGCTGAGATGCTTCTTTGTATAATTGCTTTTTGGTGTGCTTTTCATCAATTAAAGAAAATAAAAATCCTGAGTACTTGGCTTTGCTGGGTAAAGCGTAAATAAAAAACTAATACTAAAAGTTCTATTTTATTAAATGTAAACATTTAATATATTCAAGACATGCACAGAATCTACATTTAACACAAATAACTTGGGCACAAGGCTTTGTTTACTCAAAATGAAGAAATCCTATAGAGATGATGGGCAGCATGTCAACTATAGTTATTGAATAGTTGAAGTTTCCTAAGACAGTGTCTTAAGTGTTCTCACCAGACATACAAAAAAAGAGAACAAAAAGGAAAGAAAAGAAATATGAAAAAGGAAAAAAATTGTTACTCTGTGAGGTGATGGTAATGTTAATTATCTGATTGAAGTGATCATTTTACATCACATACATGTATAACAACATCAAGTTGTACATATAACATATGGACAATTTTTAACTCAATTATATTTTAAGAAGCTGCTTTAAAAAAGATGACTATACCCTGGAAAGGCACAGTCCAGGCCATCCCACCCAAGATGGCCCCTATGTGGCAGTCCAGAAATTTGAAAAAAAAAAAAAAAAAAAAAAAGGAGGACTGAAAGCTGCCTTTACAGGTTCAGCTTCAAGGTCAAGAATTAATGTATTAGTGGCCTATTGCTGCATGAAATACAATCACAAAGCTTAGTGACTTAAAGATAACAATTTATCAGTATAAAAAGCAAATTGAAACTTTGATGAAAAATGCAGGTAAAATACAACTTGCCATTCATCCTTTGTTGCTTGTGATAATTCTGGAACATTTTTGTACTTTCTGGAGGAAATTTTAAAAAGAAAACTTATTTATTGAACTCTGCCCTCTTGAGACCTTATAACTATTTATTCTGCAAAAAGTATCATCGCTGAATGTAGAATATTTGTGTTTTCAGTTTGACTGTGATGTTGATTTAGCACATGCAACCTTGATTCTGAAACATCTGGATTGGTATCTAAGATAGTCCATGACTTATATCTCCTCTGAAAACACTCTTATAGACCAAGGTCAATGTCATGTTGTTTACTTCCTAGTCAAATGCATAGTTATCATTTTTTATATTTATATAGCCTCTACAGTTTTTTTCAAGTCATTAATCACTCTCTAAAATTTTTAAAGTAATTAAAGATAAATAAGATGGCAGAATTATTAACTTGGACATTCTTTTATTATTAGTCAGATATGAACAAAAATATTAAGCTTACTTTTTATATTGAAACCCAGATATACTTGAAATAATCTAACTACCTAGATGCTCCTTAAATACTGTAACTTTGTGGTCAGAAACTAGGGGCAAAGTCCTAAAGAAGAGACCAAATCCTAGTTCCTTTCAGAGTAAACTCCATGATTTGGGGCAAATTAAGTTCTTGGACCCCAACTTTCCTCATCTGTAGAAGACGTCATGAGAGATAACTATAAGGTTTAAATAAGACAGTCTATATACTCTTTTTCTTTCAGAGAGACTCTAACTTTCTTGAACAGGGGGACTATGTTTAACCACACAGGCTCAACAACATTTCTGGCTCTCCTGGAAAACAATTATTGTCCTGCCTGATATAATTAGTATCCACTATTTGTGAGATAAATGGATCAGTATATGTATAAATAAGCAAGTTAATGAATGTGTTCAATGAAGAATTTGAAATCTGTCATCCCAAATATTCATTGAATATCCTAGGCATTTATCTATGAAACTTGAACAGATGCTGAGTACTATAAGACACATATTTCAAGTTACAGTTAAAAGTTCTTTTTGACCTCAGTTTGTTTCTTACCCCTCTAGTAAAAGTCGTTCAGTTATGTCTGACTCTTTGCTACCCCATGGACTATACAGTCCATGGAATTCTCCAGGCCAGAATACTGGAGTGGGTACCCTTTCCTTTCTCCAGGGGATCTCCCAACCCAGGGATCAAACCCAGGTCTCCAGCACTGAAGGTGGATTATTTACCAGCTGAGTCACAAGGGAAGCCCAAGAATACTGGAGTGGGTACCCTATCCCTTCTCCAATGGATCTTCCTGACCCAGGAATTGATCCAGGGTCTCCTGCACTGCAGGTGGATTCTTTACCAACTGAGCAATCAAGGAAGCCCTTACTGCTGGCAATAGGCCTTTATTTCCCCTACCCCTTGGAGGACTGCCTATCTCTAATCCACTGTACCATGTACCACGGCCACAGAGGTGTGCATGAGATTCATCAGATTTGAATCTGGATCTGAGGCTCTCAGAAGCAAAGGGTGGCTGAGGTTGAATCACCTGCTGGCAGGGCCCTGAGGATGCACCACAAGTTCTTACTGCTGAGGAGCTGCCCTAGTTTCTAGTCCTCCATGAGTTTAGCTTTTCATCAATTTCATTAATTTTCTGAGCTAACCCAATTACTACTTCTTGAATAGATCAATCCTTTTGCCTCAAATAATAAAATAATTCATTAATTAAAGCAAGACATACACATGAAAAAGCAGTAAATACATAAATGTACCTATAAATACATGATATATATGCCAAATGAAGTTTTAAATTATTATATTATTCTATTGAAGTATATTTTACAAAGGAAATCATAAAAGGCTTAATCTTTAATCAGTTTCCTTCACTCTCTTTCTGTCTAGTTACTAACGTATAATTAAAACAAGCAGTTAATTGCTTCCTTGCTTAATAGGATCTCTGACTAGATGGATTAATACCCAAAGGAAGGCCAAGGTTACTTAAAGCTTGTTTGGGAATTATTGCAGTTCCTAGAGTCAACGAAGAAATTATTGCAAGAGAGAAAAGCACATTGAGATTTTTGGCATTCTATTTGAAAGTGATCGGAAAATAGAATTCTGGAGGTCTACCAGCAGACTGCAAGCTGATGGGAGTTTAGCAGGACAGGGCTGCTTCCTTCTCCTGCAGAAGGAGAGAAAAGTGACTTTCAACTCAATAACACCAGCCAGTTATGTTCCCTCTTTGCCTTGTAAGTGCCCAAATTTTATTCTTTAAATTAAAAAAAAAAAAAAAAAAAAACTGACTCTCACCCTCTCCCATATATCATTACCACCAAAATAAAAATAGAGCTAGAGCTAGAGCTAGATAGGATTTTAGGCAATAGAATTCATGAATTGATCTATGATTTGAAGACCTCAGCGTTGGAAAAGTTAAAGCAAGTTGGAAAAGATATGAGAAGTGTTCAAAAGATAGAAATTGGAAAGGAACCTCTACTATATCTATCTCTGGGCTATCTATTGCCATAAGTTGTAGTTTAGTGACTAAGTCATATCTGACTCCTTTGGGACCTGATAGACTATAGCCCACTAGGTTCCTCTATGTGTAGGATTGCCCCAGCAAGAATACTGGAGTGGGTTGCCATTTCCTTCTCCAGGGGATCTTCCTTACCCAGGCATCCAACCCTAATGTCTTGGTTCTCCTGCATTGCAGGCAGATTCTACACGGCCGAACCACCAAGAAAGTACTTACTAGACCTTCAATGTTCTTGGCATAATTTCTAACTCTCAATTTTAATATCATCTTTATGTTTAAACAAATGTTGCTGCTGTTAAGTCCCTAAGCATATCAGACTTTTTGCCATGCCATGGACTATAGCATGCCTGCTTCCTCTGTCCTTCACTATCTCCCAGAGTTTGCTCAAATTCATGTTCATTGGTCCATTGAGTTGGTGATGCTTTCTAACTATCTCTTCCTCTACCACCCTCTTCTCCTTTCTCTTTCAATCTTTCCCAGCATCAGAGTCTTTTCCAAGGAGTCAGCTCTTCAGATTAGGTGGCTAAAGTTTTGGAGATTCAGCTTCAGAAACAGTCCTTCCAGTATTTATGGTTGATTTCCTTTAGGATTGAGTGATGATGGATGAACGTATTGGTGTTGTGTCTGTCAACAATTAACCTCCACATTCGAGCTTTCCTTTCTTTGGTCTCCCCTAGACCTTCCTCCCAGGAACATGAGGAACCACACAGAGCTGAAGGAGTTCATCCTACTGGGAATACCTCAGACAGAGGGACTGGAGACTGTGCTCCTTGTCATCTTCTCATTCATTTACCTCTTCACCCTGCTGGGAAATTTGCTTATCCTTCTAGCAATTGTCTCCTCCTCGACCCTTCACACTCCCATGTACTTCTTCTTGGGACTCCTATCAATTTTGGACATGCTGTTCCCCTCTGTCACCTGTCCCAAGATGACATTCTATCTCTCTGGCCAGAGCCGAGCCATATCTTACAAGGGATGTGCTGTTCAGCTCTTCTTCTATCATTTCCTGGGTTCTACGGAAGGCTGCCTCTATTCTGTGATGGCTTATGATCGCTTTGTTGCCATCTGTCACCCACTGAGGTATAAGCTCATCATGAGAACTGGAGTCTGTGTTGGTTTGGTCATGGCAGCTTGGTTGGTGGGTTGTCTTCAGGCCACCATCCTGACATCCTTTACCTTTCAGCTACCCTACTGTGGCCCCAATCGGGTGGACCACTTCTTCTGTGACATTCCTGCTGTCTTACCCCTGGCTTGTGCTGATAGCTCCCAGGCCCAGAGAGTGGGTTCCACTAATGTTGGCTTTCTGGCTTTAACTCTTTGGTTGAGTGTCTGTGTCTCCTACACACGCATTGGGATTGCCATTTTGAGGATCCGTTCGGCAGAGGGCAGGCAGAAAGCTTTCTCTACCTGCAGTGCCCACCTCACTGCCATTCTCTGTGCCTATGGACCTGTAATCATCATCTATCTGCAGCCCACACCCAACCCATTTCTTGGTGCCATGGTGCAAATATTAAATAATATTGTCTCACCCATGCTGAACTCATTAATCTATTCCTTAAGGAATAAGGAGGTGAAAAACTCATTAAGAAGGGTGTTCTATAGTGTAGTATTTACTGCTCTGTACTAAATTATGAGTTTTGTAAAGGATTTTAGATTTATTGTCTTTTAACATCATTCTCCTAATTCTTCTGATTTTTTTAAAAAAAATTTTTATTGGAATATGTGCTTTATAATGTTGTGTTCATTTCTTCTATCCAGTGAAGTGAATCAGTCATACCCACACATGTATCCCTTCTCTTTTGGATTTCCTTACCATTTAGGTTGCCGCAGAGCATTGAGTAGAGTTCCCTGTGCTATACAGTAGGTTCTTATTTTTTATCTATCTTATACATAGTGTCAATAGTGTATATATGTCAGTCCCAATCTCCCAATTCATCCCACCACAGCCTTTCTAGCTTGGTATTCATGCTTCTTTTCTCTACATCTGTGTCTCTATTTCTGCTTTTCAAATAAGGTTGTCTATTTCTTTTTTTGTTTGTTTTGTTTTTTAATTTTTATTTTGTATTGGAGTATAGCCAGTTAACAAAATTGTGAGTTTCAGGTGAACAGCAAAAGGATTCAGCAATACATATACAGTAATGTTCTCTTCCAAACTCCCCTTCCTTTTAAATGAATAAAGAGATACAAAATGCTTCCTCACATTTGTCTTATTCATTGTTGTATCCACAGGGCATGGCCCAGTGACCAAGTAAGCACTATGCATAAGTTTATTAAAATAATGAATGGGTACCACTTAACATTTTAAATTATGATGTAATCACATATTTATTTAATGAAAACTGAAACACGACCAAAATAATTGGGATACAGAACAACAACCTACACTAATTTAAATATATATTCTCATTAAAGTTGAGGATATATGAAAACCGATCCTGAATGAACTCTAACTGCTTTTCTCGACTCAAATCAGTATTGTGATGATTGGCATTACAAAACAATTAAATCAGTTTAAATCTTTCCTGTATCTAAAACTTCAGTATATAGCTCACAACATAAAATTTTACTTTAAAATACATGCCACAAATACATACAAACATCAATTCTTAAAATCTTACTCTATCAACAACACAATAATAACAAAAACAAAGAACTTGATTCAAAAAAGTGGGCGGAATATCTCAACAGATATTTCTCCAAAGAAGACATAAACGTGGCTAATAAACACATGAAAAGATGCTCAACATTGCTCATTATTAGGGAAATGCACATAAAACTACAATGAGATATCACCTAACACTGGTCAGAATGGCCATCATCAAAAAATCTACAAACAATAAATGTTGGAAAGGGTGTAGAGAAAAGGGAACCCTCCTACACTGTTGGTGGGAATGTAAATAGATACAGACACTATGTACGACAGTATGGAGATTGCTTAAAAAAACAATAAAACTACCATATGACTCAGCAATCCCACTACTGGTCATTTCCCTGAGGAAACCGTAACTGGAAAAGGTACATGTTTCCCAATATCATTGCTGCACTGTTTACAATAGCTAGGGCATGGAGGCAATCTTTATGTCCATCAAGATATGAATGGATAAAGAAGCTGTGGTACATATATACAATGGATTATTACTCAGCCATAAAAATGCATTTGAGACAGTTCTTATCAGGTGGGTGAAACTAGAGCATGTTATACAGAGTGAAATAAGTCAGAAAGAGAAAAACAAACACCATATATTGGCATATATATTCCATATATGGACTCCAGAAAGATGACACTGATGAACCTATTTGCAAAGCAGCAATGGAGATGCAGACATAGAGAACAGACTTGTGGACATGGGAGAGGGCAGAAGAGGGTGGGAAAAATGGAGACAGTAGCATAGAAAGAATATACTACCATATGTAAAATAGCCAGTGGGAATGTGCTATATGATTCAGGGAGCTCCAACTGGGACTCTGTGACAACCTAGAGGGGTGGGGCGAGGGAGGAGGTTCAAGAGGGAGGGGACATATGTATACCTATGGCTAATTCAAGTTGATGTATGGCAGAAACCAATACAACATTTAAAGCTATTATCCTTCAATTAAAAACAAATACATTTAAAAAAACAAACAACTTGATTAAAAAGGGGGTAAAGGACTTAAAGACATTCTTCAAAGAAAATAAGAAACATACAAAAAGATGCATAATATCACTGCTATTCAGTCAGTTCAGTCGCTCAGTCAAATCTGACACTGACCGCATAGACTACAGCACTCCAGCCTTCTCTGTTCATCACCAGATCCCACAGACTGCTCAAAGTCATGTCCATCAAGTCGTTGATGCTATCCAACCATCTCATTCTCGGTCATCCCCATCTCCTCCTGCCTTCAACCTTTCCCAGCATCAGGGTCTTTTCCAGTGAATCAGCTCTTCACATCAGGTGGCCAAAGTATTGGAGTGTCAGCCTTTCCAATGACTATTCAGGACTGATTTCCTTTAGGATTGACTGGTTTGATCTCTTTGCAGTCCAAGGGACTCTCAAGAGTCTTCTCCAACACCACAGGTCAAAAACATCAATTATTTGGTGCTCAGTTTTCTTTACAGTCCAAGTCTCACATCCATACATGACTTGGAAAAACCATAGCTTTGACTGGATGGACCTTTGTCAGTAAAGTAATGTCTCTACTTTTTAATACACTGTCTAGGTTTGTCATAGCTTTTCTTCCAAGGAGCAAGTGTCTTTTAATTTCATGGCTGCAGTCACCACCTGCAGTGATTTTGGAGCCCAAAAAAATAAACTCTGTCACTGTTTCCATTGTTTCCCATGTTTTCCTATTTCCCTTGAAGTTATGGGACCAGATGCCATAATCTTAGTTTTTTGAATGTTGAATTTTAAGCCAACTTTTTCATTCACCTCCATAAGCAGGCTCTTTAGTTCCTTTTGTCATCTGCATATCTGAGATTATTGATATTTCTCCCAGAAATCTTGATTCCAGCTTGTGCTTCATCCAGTCTGGCCTTTAGATTGATGTACTCTGTATATCCAAAATCACTGCAGATGGTGATTGCAGCCATGAAATTAAAAGACACTTACTCCTTGGAAGGAAAGTTATGACCAAACTAGATAGCATATTAAAAAGCAGAGACATTACTTTGCCAACAAAGGTCCATCTAGTCAAGGCTATGGCTTTTCCAGTGGTCATGTATGGATGTGAGAGTTGGACTATGAAGAAAGCTGAGCACCGAAGAATTGATGCTTTTGAAGTGTGGTATTGGAGAAGACTCTTGAGAGTACCTTGGACTGCAAGGAGGTCCAACCAGTCCATCCTAAAGGAGATCAGTCCTGGGGGTTCATTGGAAGGACTGATGTTGAAGCTGAAACTCCAATACTTTAGCCACTTGATGCGAAGAGTTGACTCATTGGAAAAGACCCTGATGCTGGGAAGGATTGGGGGCAGGAGGAGAAGGGGACGACAGAAGATGAGATGGCTGGATGGCATCACCAATTCTATGGACGTGAGTTTGAGTAAAGTCCAGGAGCTGGTAATGGACAGGGAGGCCTAGTGTGCTGTGATTCATGGGGTCACAGAGTCAGACACGACTGAGTGACTGAACTGAACTGAACTCTGCATATAAGTTAAATAAGCAAGGTGACAATATACAACCTTGACGTACCCCTTTCCCAATTTGGAACCAGTCCACTGTTCCATGTCTGGTTCTAACTGTTGCTTCTTGACCTGCATATAGGTTTCTAAGGAGGCAGGTAAGATGGTCTGGTATTCCCATCTCTTTAAGAATTGTCCATAGCTTTTTGTGATCCACATAGCCAAAGGCCTTAGCATAACGAATGAAGCAGAAATAGATATTTTTCTGGAATTCTCTTGCTTTTTCTATGATCCAGTGGGTGTTGAAAATTTGATTTCTGGTTTCTCTGTCTTTCCTAAAATCAGCTTGAACATCTGGAAGTTCTTGGTTCATGTACTGTTGAAGCCTAGCTTGGAGAATTTTGAGCATTACTTTGCTAGTGTGTGAGATGAGTGCAATTGTGCAGTAGTTTGAACATTCTTTGGCACTGAAAACTCAGCAGTGGTCACAGGACTGGAAAGGGTCAGTTTTCATTCCAATCACTGCCATTAGCTAAATGCATATCAAATTCACAAGGAGATGTCACCTAACACCCACTAGAATGGCTTTTTGGGAAAAAAACAAAACAAAACAAAAAGGAAAAGAAATGTGGATAAATTTTAGAACCATTGTACACTATTGGTGGAAACTATAAAATGGTGCAGCCACTATGGAAAACAGTAAGGAAATTTCTCAATAAATTTAAAAATAACATTACCCAATGATTTTGCAATTATCCTTCTGAGTGCACATTCAAAAGTTTTTTTGAATACTCATAGCACGTTCAAAGCAGCATTATGCACAATAGGTAGGAAGTGGAAGTTATTTGTGTCCATTAAATTTAAACGGATAGTCAAAATGTGCTATACACATACATGGACTATTACTCCCACTTTAAAAGGAAGGAAATTGCTGAGAACAAGATGGCGGGAGAGTAGGTGGACGTGGAGTACATCTGTCTCCACAGATACATCAGGAATATAACTTCAGACACAAAAGTGCATGCAGATCACCAGCTGAGAGCGGACAGGAGTACTTGACCAGTGGAAAAGAAGATATAGAACCATCAAAACTCCGTAGGACAAAGGAACTGGGGGAAAACAGGAGTGTTAGTATGACTGGACCTGCCCTCGGTGGGTGGGGGAACTGAATCAGGAGTTCGATCCTGCAGCCCTGGAAGAAGCGGCCATGGAAGCAAGGCGATACTGCTGAGTCACACGTAGGGGTGGAGCCATCACCATAGCCTCTCTCTCTCCACATGCCTGAATCAGCAGCTGAACAATAGAGAGGCTGGCCCATCAAACTCCTGACACATTGAACTACAGCGTAGGACCCCAGTCAGGGTGCCCTTTTAAGTGCCTGTGGCACCGATCTACAGAGTAGGACCCCAGTCAGGGGGGGGGGGGCCTCTATGTGCCTGATGTGCACAACAGCAGAGAAGGACCCCAGGCAAGGGAGCCCTCCAAGTGCCTGAACCAGCGGAGCTACAGAGAAAGACGGGCCAAAGAGGCCTTCTGATCACCAGCTACAAGAGGCTCGAAGAAAAACTCTGATAGGGCCATAACTCCTGCCGCAGAGGCAGTCTGTGTCCCTGCACTCTTAGAGCCCCCAGGGTCCCTGCAAGCCAAGCAGCTGCGCCACCTTCACGCTCAACTCTAACTGGTGCAGAGCTGCCACAGGTAACAACAACAAAAAAAGTCTTGTGTTTACGCGAACAGGGTCACTTTGGTCATGTCCAACTCTTTGCCACCCTGTAGACTGTAGCCTGCCAGCCTTCTCTGTTAGAAAGGGGGGTTTTCCAAGCAAGAATACTGGAGTATATCGGCCAATACTGGTTCCCATACCCTTCTAGAGCACTATATTTACTGCTACCCTAGCCGCCAGCCCCTCTGAGTACCTGGTGCTGCCAGAACCCTTGCACCCAAGCATCTGCACCATCTCCACACCTGGCCTTCATAGGGACAAACTCAAGCCCTTCAAGGCAGCCTCGGGAGCTACACCCCAGTGGATGACCCACATGCAGAGGTGGAAATAAAGCCACAGTTGAAACCCAGAGGTAGTGTGACTAAGGAAGAAGACCCAAAACCTTCCAACAAGCTGTACAACCTGCAGATGAAATCTATATGATCAACTAGGCAGACTCTGTGTCTAGGGAATATATAGAATGTCATGGAGAGCTTCCACAAAAGAAAACGCACTAGCTCTGATAGCTGTGGACATTGGAGGCAAGAACACACAGGAGTAGGACCAGATTAGAATCTGAGCAGCCCCCACAGCAGGTACAGAGATCAGTACAGTGTTGGAGGGCATCCTAGAGAGGTAAGGTGGACTGTGATTCCCAACACGGGAAAGGACTCTGATAGCAGTGACTCAAGAAAAACATTTATTACTCTAATGTTTTGACTTGTTCTGTAGATTCTTTTGGATTTTTTTCTTTTTTCTCTCTCTCTCTTTCTTCCCCCCTCTGTTGTAGTTGTCGATTTTATTAGCACTAAGAAATCCAATTAAGCTTTTGAGCTTTTTTTTTCCTTTTTCCTCAGCCACATTTTTTATTGTTGTCATAAACCTCTGCCTCTATATTGGGCTTTTGCATTTCTGTGGCCTTCTCTCTCTCTCTCTCTCTCTCTCTCTCTCTCTCTCATTTTAATTTTAATTTCTAAACCTATTATTATTTTTCTACATTTATTCATTTATTTGCTTTTCCTGCTGTTCTTTACCCTTCACACTTAATCTTTAATGTATATAAGTCTTTATCTACCTCTGTTTAACTTTGCATATCTATTTTTGCTTTCTTTTCTTTCTTTCCTTTCCTCTCAACATATTTGTTAGTTTTATTTTCATTGCTTTGTTTCCCAATTGGCACCTTGCTTTAGTTATGTTTTCCAGTTTGTGCTTTAATTAGTTTTGTTCTGGTAGATAAAATTTTTGGTTTCCTTTGTTCACTGGGTCAATCTATTGTACTTAATTTTTGTTGGACTGTTTTGATTTTGCTTATGGGTGTATATGTATATGTGTATATTCAGCCACACTTTCTATTGTTGTTATAAACCTCTACCTCTATATTGGGCTTTTGCAGTTGTGTGGAGTTTTCATTTTTTCCCTTCTTTCTTTCTGCTTCCTTTCTCTCTCTCTCTCTCTCTCTCTCTCTCTCTTTTCTTTAATTTTAATTTTTTAAACCTATTATAATTTTTCTGCATTTATTCCTTGGTTTGCCTTTCCTACTGTTCTTTTCTCCTTGCAGTTAATATTTAACGTATATAAACTTTCTTCATCTACCTCTATTTAAATTTGCATATCTATTCTTTCTTTTCTTTCTTTCCTTTCCTCTCAACAAATTTATTTTTTTCTTTCTTTGCTTTATTCCCCACTTGGCACCTTGCTTTAGTTTTGTTTCCCAGTTTCTGCTTGTTAGTTTTGACCTTAACTGGTAAATATAATTTTTTATTTTCTTTGTTCAACAGATCAATCTACTGTACTTTATTTTTGTTGGACTATTTTCACTTTGCTCATGAGTATATATGTATATGTGTATATTCCATTATTTTAATTATTATTTGCCTGATTTTGTAGCTGTCATTGGTCTGGGGTTCATCTTTGGTTTCTCATTTTTTGATATTTGTTTTACTCTCCCTTAATGCCAATACAAACCACTGTGGGATCTTCATTCCTGACTAGAGATCAAACCCTGAGCCTTTGGAGTGGGAGCACTGACTCCAAGACCCTACACTATCAGAGAACTAACCCTAGGGAGTATCAAATAGTGAGAACTCAAACAAAAGAAACCACTTGAATACAAGACCCGGCATCACCCAACCACCAGTAGTACCCCGTGCAGGACATATCATCTAAAAACAAACAAAACAAAAATACAAACCCAGTCATCAACAAACAGAAGTACCACCTCACTCAGCCTTGCCCATCAGAGGAAAAACAAACAAAAACTCAGCACAAATATCACCCTATATGAAGCTCACACAAACCACTGGACCAACCTTAGGAGGACAGAAACCAAAAGGAAGAAAGAATTCAACCTTCTTCAATGAAAGAATTCAACTTTCCTTGAAGCCTGGGGAAAGGAGACCTCAAACACAATAACATTTTTTTTTAATGAAAAGGCAGAGAAATACTGCACAAGTGAAGGAATAAACTAGAAACACAGAAGTCCAAATAAATGAAGAGGAAATAGGAAAATTACATGGAAAAGAATTCAGAATAATGATAGTAAAGATGATCAAAAACTTTGAAAACAAAATGGAGAAAACACAATAATCAATTAACAAAGATCTAGAATTAAAGAATAAGCATACAGAGACAAATAATACAATTATTGAAATTAAAAATACTCTAGAAAAACTCAATAACAGAATATCTGAAGCAGAAGAATGAATCAGTGAGCTGTAAGATAAAATGGTGGAAATAACTTCTGAAGAGCAAAATAAAGTTTAAAAAATGAAAAGAGCTCAGGACAGTCTTATAGACTTCTGAGACCATATCAAACACACCAACATTCGAATTTTAGGGGTCCCAGGATAAGAACAGGAAAAGAAAGGGCATGAGAAAAATTTTTAAGAGATTATAGTTGAAAATTTCCCTAACATGGAAAAGAAAATAGCCAATCAATCAGTTCTAATGAGATGGATAAAACTGGACCCCATTATACAGAGTGAAATAAGCCAGAAAGATAAACACCAATACAGTATACTAACACATGTATGTGGAGTTTAGAAAGATGATAATGATAACCCTATATGCAAGACAGAAAAAGAGACACAGATGTATAGAACAGACTTTTGGACTCTATGGGAGAAGGCGAGTGTGGGATGATCTGAGAGAACAGCATCAAAACATGTATATTATCAAGTGTGAAACAGATCGCCAGTCCAGGTTGGATGCATGAGACAAGTGCTTGGGGCTGGTGCACTGGGATGACCCAGAGGGATGGGATGGGGAGGGAGGTGGGAGGGGGGATTCAGGATGGGGAACACATGCAAATCCATGGCTGATTTATGTCAATGTATGGCAAAACCACTACAATATTGTAAACTAATTAGCCTCCAACTAATATAAATAAATGAAGAAAAAAAAGAAAGAAAGAAAAAAAGAAAATAGCCAATCAAGTCCAAGAGGCACAAAGAGTCCCATACAAGATAAACCCAATGAGAAACATGTCAAGACACACTAATCAAACTAAAAAAGACTTACACAAAGAAAGAATATGAAAAGCAGCAAGGGAAAGGCAACAAGTAACATACAAGGGAAACCCCATATGCTTAACTGCTGATCTTTCAGCAGAAATTCTGCAGGCCAGAAGGGAATGGCAGGATATATTTAAGTACTGAAAAGGAAAAATATACAACTAATATTCCTGTACCCAGCAAGGATCTCATTCAAAATTGATGGGGAAATAAATTTTTTTTCAGACAAGCCAAAGTTAAGAGAATTCAATACTTCCAAACCAGCTTTACAACAAATGTTAAAGGGACTTGTATAGTCAAGAAATACAACAAAAAAGATCTACAAAATCAACCCCAAACAATTAGAAAATGGCAATAGGAACATATATACCAGCAATTACTTTAAATGTAAATGGATTAAATGCTCCAACAAGAAGACACAGGCTGGCTGAGTGGATACAAAAAGTAGACCCATATATTTGCTGTCTACAAGAAACCCACTTCAGACCTCAAGACACATATAGGCTGAAAGTGAAAGGATGGGAAAATGTATCCCATTCAAATAGGAAGCGAAATAAAGCTGGAGTAGCAGTCCTCCTATCAGACAAAATAGACCTTGAAAATAAAGAAGGCTACACAATATAAGGATGGACACTATATAATGACCAAGGGATCAATCCAAGAGGAAAACATAACAATTGTAAATATCTATGCACCCAACATAGAAGCACCTCAATACATAAGACATACACTAACAGACATAAAAGGAGAAATTGACAGTAACAATAACAGTAGGAGACTTTAATACCCCACTGACACCAATGGACAGATCATCAAAACAGAAAATTAATAAGGAAGCACAAGTCTTAAATGACACATTAGATGAGATGGATCTCATTGATATCTTTAGGACATACCATCCAAATGCAGAAGAATACACCTTCTTCTCAAGTGCACTGGAACATTCTCCAGGATAGACCACATCTTGGGTCACAAACCAAACCTCAGTAATTTTAAGAAAATTGAAATCATATCAAGCATCTTCTCTGACCACAAAGCTATGAGACTAGATATCAATTATAAGAAAAAAAAAACTGTAAGAAACACAAACACATGGAGATTAAACAACATGTTTCTAAACAGCTAACAGGTTACTGAAGAAATCAAAAGGGAAATCACAAAATTTCTAGAAACAAATGACAATGAGAACACGACAACTCAAAATACATGGGAGGCAGCAAAAGCAGTTCTAAGAGGGAAGTTTATAGCAATACAGTCCTACCTCAAGAAACAAGAAAAACATCGAACAGGCAACCTAACTTTACACATAAAACAACTGGAAAAAGAAGAACACACACACACAAAAAAAACAAAATTAGTAGAAGGAAAGAAGTCATAAAGATCCAAGCAGAAAGAAATGGAAAAAAAGACAGTAGTAAAGATTAATAAAACTAAAAGTTGGTTCTTTGAGAAGGTAAACAAAGTTGACAAACCCTTAGCCAGACTCATCAAGAAAAAAGAGAGAAGAATGAAATCAATGAAATTAGAAATGAAAAAGAAGAGGTTACAACAGACAATGCAGAAATACAAAGGATTATAAAAGACGATTATGAACAACTACATGGCAATAAAATAGATAACATGGAAGAAATGGACAGATTCTTAGAAAAGTTCAATCTCCCAAGACTGAACCAGGAAGAAGTAGAAATTATGAACAACCCAATTACCAGCACTGAAATTGAAGGTATGATTTAAAAAATCTCCCAAAAAAACAAAAGCCCAGGACCATGTGGCTTCACAGGAGAATTCTATGAAACATTTAGAGAAGAGCTAATGCCTATCCTTATAAAACTCTTTCAGAAGAAGGACCATTTCCAATTTCATTCTACAAGGCCACTATCACCCTGATACAAAATCCAGACAAAGACAACACAAAAAAAGAAAACTATAGGCCAATATCACTGATGAACATAGATGCAAAAATCCTCAACAAAATTTTAGCAAACAGAATTCAGCAACACATCAAAAAGCTCATACACCATGATCAAGTTGGGTTTATTCTAGGGATGCAAGGATTCTTCAATATATGGAAATCAATCAATGTGATACACCATATTAACAAATTGAAAGATAAAAACCATATGATCATCTCAATAGATGCAGAAAAAGCCTTTGATAAAATTCAGCACCTATTTATGACTAAAACTCTTCAAAAAATGGGCATAGAAGGAACCTATCTCAACATAGTAAAGGCCATATATGATAAGCCTACAGAAAACTTTGTTCTCAATGGTGAAAAACAAAGTATTCCACCTAAGATCAGCAACAAAACAAACGTGTCCACCTTCACCACTATTATTCAACATAGTTCTGGAAGTTCTAGCTACAGCAATCGGAAAAAGAAATAAAAGGAATCCAGATCAGAAAAGAAGTAAAGCTCTCATCATTTGCAGATGACATGATACTGTACATAGAAAACCCTAAAGCTAGTATCAGAAAATTACTAGAGCTAATCAGTGAATTTAGCAAAGTTGCAGGATACAAAATCAATACACAGAAATCACTTGCATTTCTATATACTAACAATGAAAAATCAGAAAGAGCAATTAAGAAATCAATCCCACTCACCATTGCAACAAAAAGAATTAACTATATAGGAATAAACTTACCTAAGGAGATGAAAGAACTGTACACAGAAAATTATAAGACACTAATGAAAGAAAGCAAAGATGACATAAACAGATGGAGAGATATTCCATGTTCCTGGGTAGGAAGAATCAATATTGTGAAAATGACTATACTACCAAGTGCAATCTACAGATTCAATGCAATCCCTATCAAATTACCAAGGACATTTTTCACAGAAGTAGAACAAAAAATTTCACAATTCATATGGAAACACAAAAGACCCCAAATAGCCAAAGCAGTCTTAAAAAAGAAGAATGGAGCTGGAGGAATCAACCTTCAGGACTTCAGATTAAAATACAAAGAAAGCTACAGTCATCAAGACATTATAGTACTGGCACAAAAACAGAAATATAGACCAATGGAACAAGATAGAAAGCCCAGAAATAAACCCATGCACCAATGGGTACCTTATTTTTGACAAAGGAGGCAAGAATATATAAGGTGGCAAAGACAGCCTCTTCAGTAAATGGTGCTGAGAAAACTGGACAGCTATGTGTAAAAGAATGAAATTAGAACACTTCCTAACACCATACACAAAGATAAATTCAAAATGGATTAAAGACCTAAAAGTAAGACCAGAAACTATAAAATTCTTAGAGGAAAACAAAGGCAGAACACTCAATGACATAAGTCAAAGTAGAATCTTCTTTGACACACCTCCTAGAATAATGGAAATAAATAAATAAACAAGTGAGACCTGATTAAACTTAAAAGCATTTGCACAGCAAAGGAAACCATAAGCAAGGTGAAAAGAAAACCTTCAGAATGGGAGAAATATGATAGCAAATGAAACAACTGACAAAGGATTAATTTCCAAAACATAAAAGTGGCTCATACAACTCAATACCAGAAAAACAAGCAACCCAATCAAAAAGTGGGTAAAGACCTAAACAGATATTTCTCCAAAGAACACATCCAGATGGCTAACTAACACATGAAAAGATGCTCAACATCGCTCATTATTAGAGAAATGCAAGTCAAAACTAGAATGAGATATCACCTAACACTAGTCAGAATGGCCATCACCAAAAATTCTACAAACAATAAATGCTGGAAGGGTGTGGAGAAAAGGGAAAACTCTTGCACTGTTGGAGTGAATGTAAACTGATACAGCCACTATGGAAGTCAGTATGGAGATTCCTTTAAAAACTAGGAATAAAACCACCATATGACCCAGCAGTTCCACTCCTAGGCATATACCCTGAGGAAACCAAAATTGAAAGAGACACATGTATCCCATTGCTCACTGCAGCACTATTTACAATAGCTAGAACATGGAAGCAACTTAGATGTCCATCGACAGATGAATGGATAAAGAAGCTGTGGTATATATGATGCACAATGGAATATCCAGATCAGTTCAGTTCAGTTCAGTCGCTCAGTCGTGTCTGACTCTTTGTGACCCCATGAAGACCAGAACTCCAGGCTCCCTGTCCATCACCAACTCCCAGAGTTCACCCAAACCCATGTCCATCGAGTCGATGATGCCATCCAACCATCTAATCCTCTGTCGTCCCCTTTTCCTCCTGCTCTCAATCTTTCCCAGCATTAGGATCTTTTCCAATAAGTCAGCTCTTTGCATCAGGTGGCCAAAGTATTGGCGTTTCAGCTTCAACATCAGTCCTTCCAATGAACACCCAGGACTGATTTCCTTTAGGATGGACTGGTTGGATCTCCTTGCAGTCCAAGGGACTCTCAAGAGTCTTCTCCAACACCACACTTCAAAAGCATCAATTCTGCAAGGCTCAGCTTTCTTCATAGTCCAACTCTCACATCCATACATGACCACTGGAAAAACCATAGCCTTGACTAGATGGACCTTTGTTGGCAAAGTAATGTCTCTGCTTTTTAATATGCTGTCTAGGTTGGTTATCACTTTCCCCCCAAGGAGTAAACATCTTTTAATTTCACGGCTGCAATCACCATCTGCAGTGATTTTGGAGCCCAAAAAAACAAAGTCAGTCAGTTTCCACTCTTTCCCCATGTATTTGCCATGAAGTGATGGGACCAGATGCCATGATCTTAGTTTTCTGGATGTTGAGCTTTAAGCCAACTTTTTCACTCTCCTCTTTCACTTTCATTGAGAGGCTTTTTAGTTCCTCTTCACTTTCTGCCATAAGGGTGGTGTCATCTGCATATCTGAGGTTATTGATATTTCTCCCGGCAATCTTGATTCCAGCTGTGCTTCCTCCTGCCCAACGTTTCTCATGATGTACTCTGCATATAAGTTAAACAAGCAGGGTGATGATATGCAGCCTTGACATACTCCTGTTCCTATTTGGAACCAGTCTGTTGTTCATCGTCCAGTTCTAACTGTTGCTTCCTGACCTGCATACAGGCTTCTCAAGAGGCAGGTCAGGTGGTCTGGTATGCCCATTTCTTTCAGAATTTTCCACAGTTTATTGTGATCCACACAGTCAAAGGCTTTGGCCTAGTCAATAAAGCAGAAATAGATGTTTTCCTGGAACTCTCTTGCTTTCTCGATGATCCAGAGGATGTTGGTAATTTGATCTCTGGTTCCTCTGTCTTTTCTAAAACCAACTTGAACATCTGGAAGTTCACAGTTCACATATTGCTGAGGCCTGGCTTGAAGAATTTTGAGCATTACTTTACTAGCATGTGAGATGAGTGCAATTGGACAGTAGTTTGAGCATTCTTTGGCATTGCCTTTCTTTGGGATTGGAATGGAATATTACTCAGCCATAAAAAGAAACACATTTGAATCAGTTCTAATGAGGTGGATGAACCTAGAACCTATTATACAGAGTGAAGTGAGTCAGAAAGAGAAAGATAAATACCTTATTTTAACACATATATTTGGAATCTAGTAAAATGGTACTGAAGAATTTACTTACAGGGCAACAATGGAGAAACAGACATACAGAATAGACTTATGGACATGGGGAGAGGGGAGGAGATGATGAAATGTCTGGAAAGAGTAACATGGAAACTTACATTACTGTTTGTAAAATAGATAGCCAACTGGAATTTGGTGTATTGCTCAGGAAACTCAAAAAGGGGCTCTGTATCAACCCAGAGGGGTGGGATGGGCAGGGGGAAGATGGGAGGGAACTTGAAAGGGAGGGAATATATGTATACCTATGGCTGATTCATGTTGAGGGTTTGACAGAAAACAGCAAAAATCTGTAAAGCAATTACCCTTCAATAAAAAATAAATTAATTTTTAAAAAATAAAGGAAGGAAATTGACTCTGAATGGATGCTACTAGATGGATGAAGCTTGAGATTATTTTAAGTGAAATAAGTAGCCACAAAAAGACAAATGCTGTAGAATTCCAGCTATACAGGGTGTTTAGAGTAGTTAGATGACAGATAAGAAGGTAGGAAGCTGTTTGCCAGGGGCTGGGAGAGAAGAAGATACATTTGTTACTCACTCCTGGTGTCCAACTCTTTGAGACACCAGGTACTGTAGCCCACCAGGCTCCTCTGTCCATGGAATTCTCCAGGCAAGAATACTAGGGTGGGTTGCCATTTACTTCTCCAGAGGATCTTCCTGACCCAGGGATTGAACCTGGGTCTCCCACATTACAGCCAGAGACTTCTTCACTGTCTGAACCACCAGGAAAGACCCAGGGGTAGAGAGATTGTTGTTTAATGTATATAGTTTGCTTCTGCAAGGTGAAAAAGTCCTGAAGTTTGGTTGTGCTATAGTATGAATATACATAGCACTACTGAACTGTATACTTAAAATGGTTAAGATGATAAATTTAATGCCTTGTACTGCTTTTCCACTATTTAAAAATGAGGTTCCCTTGGAATAGACATGTACACACTGCTGTATTTAAAACGGATAATCTACTGTATAGGACAGGGAAGTCTCCTCAATGTTACGTGGCAGCCTGGACAGGAGGGGAATTTGGGGGAGAATGGACACATGTATATGTCGGGCTGAGTCCCTTTGCTGTTCACCGGAAACTATCACAACATTGTTAATCAATTATTCTCCAATATAAAATAAAAAGTTAAAAACATTAAAAAAAATAAATAAAAATAAGCCTCCTTATCTGGTTCTCACATATCCTGGGATTTTTGAGTTTGCTAGTTCTCTCCTTTTTCTTATAACTTCATCTACTCTTAAACCCACTCAAATCACTGTTAAATTGCTGAATACCTCAGTTTGGTGTTTGGTGTGGGCAGAGAAAAGTCTAGTCTAAGGTAGGCTCCACTGGGGTATGCCTGGAGTTATCATTAGTGTCCTTACTCTTTCCCAGACAGAGTGAAATGTGATTGCTTTACAAGTATAATCTAGTTTACCTAAAAAAAATGCTGAGATCACCTTACTTAAGGTGAAATAAAGTTAAGGGATGCTGGATAAATCTCTGTGACTTTCACAGGTTTTCGTAAATAAAATTAGAATTCCATCTCCAATCCTCTTACAGCTATCCTCAACATAGCAATTTTGCAAAAATTTTGAAAGTAAGTGATCATTTACATACATACACCAAGGCTTCCCTGCAGCTCAGTGGTAAAGATTCCACCGGCAGTGCAGGAGGTGCAGGTTTTGTCTCTGGGTCAGGAAGATCCACTGGAGGAGGAAATGGCAACTCACTCTGGTAATCTTGCCTTGGAAATCCCATGGACAGAGGAGTCTGGTGGGCCACAGTCCATGGGGTCACAAAGAGTCAGACAGTACTGAATGACTGAGGACACATACACACACACACACACACACACACACACACACACACACCCCAAAATATCTTACCTCCCTTTGTTTTCCTTTCAATACCTCATATTGTCTCTTATTCCTGTCTTCAAACCATGCAAGCAACCTCCTTTTTTATACCTTCTCTTTTTCCCACATTACTCAATGTCTTGTCTTCTTTATTTAATTTTCCTTCCAAGCCTTCCTAGCCCTTATTTTAACCTTAACCCTGAATATACCCTTACAGACCAAGGTCAATTTAATGGTGTTTACATCCTAGGCTTGATTCTGCTGACAAAGATCCATATAGTCAAGGCAGTGGTCACATATGGTTTGAGAGCTAGACCAGAAAGAAGGTAGAATGCCAAAGAAATGACGCCTTCAAACTCTGGTGCTAGAGAAGTCTCGTGAGAGCCCGTTGGACAGCAAGGAGACAAACCAATCAATCTTAAAGGAAATCAATGCTGAATACCCATTGGAAGGACTGATGGTGAAGCTGAAGCTCCAATATTTCAGTCACCTGAAGCAAACAGCCAAATTATTGGAAAAGTTCCTGATGCTGGAAAAGATAAACGGCAAGAGGAGATGGTGACAACAAAGGGTGAGATGGTTGAATGGCAACACGGATGCAATGGACATGAACTTTGGCAAACTTTGGAAGACAGTGAGGGACAGGGAGGTCTGGCGTGCTGCAGTCCATAGGGTCACAAAGAGTTGGACACTACTGAGTGACTGAATAACAACAACAGCTTTGTAGTTAAAGGTATGGTTATCATCTTTTTTATCTGTACAGACTGTACAGTTTTTTTCAAGTCAGTCTTCATGCTTCAAAGTATTAAAAATAATCAAGGATAAATCGGATGGTAGGATTACTCACTTAATAATCTTTTATCATTAGTTAGATTTGCAACAAAAATATTAAGCTTACTTTTCAAATTTAATTCCAGATGTACTTGGAATAATGTAGCTACCTATATACGAACTAAGATACCAAGTACTATAAAAATTAAATTTCAAATTATAGCTTTAAATTCTATATGACCTCTTAGAGTGTTTCTTCCCCATTTTCTCCTGGCTTAGGTCTTTATTTCCTCTAACCTTTGGAGGACTGTCCAACTCTATTCCACTGTACCCCATACCCTGGACACAGAGGTGGGCATGAGTTTCAGCCAAAGAAGTGGGATTTGAATCTGAGACCCCAGAAGCAATGGGTGGTTGAATCTGAATCACCTGATGGCAGGGCCCTGAGGATACACCACAAGTTCTTACTGTTGAGGAGCTGCCCTAGTTCCTAGCTTTCCATAAGCCCAGTTTTTCATCAATTTCTTTAGTTTTTGAAGCTATCACAGTTACTATTTCTTGCAATAAATCCATCCTATTGACACAAGTATCAAAATAATATGTATGTATGTGTTAGTTGCTCAGTAGTATCCAACTCTTTGTGACCCCATGGACTGTAGGCACCAGGATCCTCTGTCCATTGGATTTTCCAGGCAAGAATACTGGAGTGGGTTGCCATTCTGTTCTCCAGAGGAAATCCCAACCCAGGAATCAAACCTGGGGCCTCCTGCATTGAAGGCATATTCTTTACCATCTGACCCACCAGGGAAGCCCCAAAATAACATAATTCATTAATTAAAACAACATATACACATGAAAAAGCAGTAAATACATAAATGTACCTATAAATATGTGATATGTGTGCCAAATGAATTTTTAAATTATGTTATTATTCCATTGACGTGTATTTTACAAAGATAATCATAAAAGATTTCATCTTTATTCAGTTTCCTTCTCTTTCTGTTTCGTTGCTAAGGTGTAATTATACCAAGCAGTTAATTGCTTCCTTGCTTAATAGGCTCTCTGACTTGGGGGATTAACACCCAAAGGATAGACCAAGGTTACTTAAAGCTTGTTTGGGAATTATTGCAGTTCCTAGAGTCAAAGAGGAAATAATATTGCAAGAAAGAAAAGCACACTGAGATTTTTGACATTCTGTTTGAAAGTGATGGGAAAAGAGAAGAATTCTGAAGGTCTACAGCAGACTGCAAGCAGATGAGAATTCTGCAGGACAAGACTGCTTCCTTTTCCCGCAGTAGAAGAGAAAAGTGACATTCAACTCAAATAGCACCAGCCAGTTATGTTCCCTCTTTGCCTTGTTAGTTCCCAAATTTTGTGTCCTTTTTTTAAAAATAATTGATTCTCACCCTATCCCACCCCTCATAACCACCAAAATAAAATAAAGTAAGCACAGAGCTAGAATTAGATAGGGTTTTAGGCAGTAGAATTGATGGATTGATCTATGATTCAATGACTTCACTGTGTTGGAAAAGTTAAAGCAATTTGGAAAAGATATGGAGGTGTTCAAAAAATGAAAATAGGAAAGGAGTCTCTAATATGCCTACTCCTGAGCTGTCTACTGCCATAAAGTTGTTGTAGCTTAGTTGATAAGTCCTATCTGACCCTTTTGTTACCCCATAGATTATAGTCTGCTAGGCTTCAGTGTGTGTGGGATTTTCCCAATAGGAATATTGGAATAGGTTGCCATTTCCTTCTCCAGGGGATCTTCCAGACCCAGGGATTGAACTTGAGTCTCCCACTTCTCCTGCATTGCAGGTGAATTCAATACCACTGAGCCACCAGGAAAGTACTTCCTGGCCCCTCAGTGTTCTTGGTAGAATTTCTAATTAACTTCAACATGATCTTGATGTTTAAACAAAGGTTGTAGTTGTTAGTGTCACTAAGTCATGTCTGACTCTTTTTTTTTTTTTTTTTTAGGTGCCCTTTTTATTTTTTTTTTTTAATTTATTTTTTTTATTTTTCAGTGGGTTTTGTCATACATTGATATGAATCAGCCATAGAGCTACACGAATTCCCCATGTCTGACTCTTATGCCATCCCACAGACTGTAGCATGCCTGGCTCCTCTACCCTCCACTATCTCCCAAAATTTGTTCAAGTTTAAGTCTATTGAGTCATTGATGCTATCTAACCATCTCACTCTCTACCACCCTCTTCTTTTTCCTTCAATCTTTCCCAGCATCAGAGTTTTTTCCAAGGAATTGGCTCTTCAGATCAGATGGCCAAAACTTTTCAGTTTCAGCAACAGTCCTTCCAGTGAATATTGAGGATAGATTTCTTTTTGGATTCAGAGTGGCGATGAATGTATTGGTATTGTGTCTTTCACAGCCTGCACCTTCATGCTTCCCTGTCTTTTGTCTCCCCTAGACCTTCCTCCCAGGAACATGAAGAACCACACAGAGCTGAATCAGTTCATCCTACTGGGAATACCTCAGACAGAGGGACTGGAGACTGTGCTCCTTGTCATCTTCTCATTCATTTACCTCTTCACCCTGCTGGGAAATTTGCTCATCCTTCTAGCAATTGTCTCCTCCTTGACCCTTCACACTCCCATGTACTTCTTCTTGGGACTCCTATCGATTTTGGACATGCTGTTCCCCTCTGTCACCTGTCCCAAGATGATATTCTATCTCTCTGGCCAGAGCCGAGCCATATCTTACAAGGGATGTGCTGTTCAGCTTTTCTTTTATCATTTCCTGGGTTCTACGGAAGGCTGCCTCTATTCTGTGATGGCTTATGATCGCTTTGTTGCCATCTGTCACCCACTGAGGTATATGCTCATCATGAGAACTGGAGTCTGTGTTGGTTTGGTCATGGCAGCTTGGTTGGTAGGTTGTCTTCATGCCACCATCCTGACATCCTTTACCTTTCAGCTACCCTACTGTGGCCCCAATCGGGTGGACCACTTCTTCTGTGACATTCCTGCTGTCTTACCCCTGGCTTGTGCTGATAGCTCGCTGGCCCAGAGACTGGGTTCCACTAATGTTGGTTTTCTGGCTTTAATGCTTTGGTTGAGTGTTTGTATCTCCTACACACGCATTGGGATTGCCATTTTGAGGATCCATTCGGTAGAGGGCAGGCAGAAAGCTTTCTCCACCTGCAGTGCCCACCTCACTGCCATCCTCTGTGCCTATGGGCCTGTAATCATCATCTATCTGCAGCCCACACCCAACCCGTTTCTTGGTGCCATGGTGCAAATATTAAATAATATTGTCTCACCCATGCTGAACTCATTAATCTATTCTTTAAGGAACAAGGAGGTGAAAAGCTCACTAAAGAGGGTATTCTATAATGTAGTATTTACTGCTCTGGACTAAATTATGAGTTTTGTGAAGGATTTTAGATTTATTGTCTTTTAACACCATTCTCCTATTTCTTCTTTGAAAAAAAAATTATAGTATAGCTTTCTTACAATGTTGTGTTCATTTCTTCTGTACCTTAAAATTAATCAGCCATACCCATGCATGTGCTAAGCTGCATCAGTCGTGTCTGACTCTTTGCAACTCCATGGACTATAACCCACAAGGCTCCTCTGTCCGTGGGATTCTCAAGGCAAGAATACTGGAGTGGGTTGCTATTTCCTACTCCAGGGGATCTTCCTAAGCCAGGGATCAAATTCGTGTCTCCTGTATCTCCTTCTTTGGCAGGCGGGTTCTTTATACCCACTCATATATCCCCTCTTTTTTGGATTTCCTTCCCATTTAGGTCACCACAGAGCACTGAGTAGAGTTCCCTGTGCTACAGTGTCGGTTTGTATCCATTATCTGTCTTATACATAGTATCAATAATATTTATATGTCAGTCCCAATCTCCCAATTCATCCCACCACCACCCCCCATTTTCGACTTGGTATCCATATGTCTATTCTCTACCTGTGTCTCTATTTCTTCTCTGCACATAAGATAATCTGTTTCTTCTTTTTTGTTTGCTTTATTTTTAAAAACTTTTATTTTTTATTGGTGTATAGCCAGTCAACTATGTTGTGATAATTTCAGATGAAGAGCAAAGGGAGTCAGCCATTCATATACATGTATCAATTTCCTCCAAACTCTGCTCCCTTTTAAATGAATAAATAGATCACAGAAAATGCTTCCTCACATTTGTCTTATTCACAGTTGTATCCACAGGACATGGCTCAGTGATCTAGTAAGTGCTATGCACGAGTTTATTAAGTGAATGAATGAGTACCACTTAACCTTTTAAATTTGATGAAACTGAATATTCATTTACTATAAACAGAAACATAATTTCAATAACTGGTAAACAGAAAAACCACATACACTGATTTAAATACATATCCTCTTAAAGTTGAGGAAATGTGAAAACCAAATCTGGATGAACTCTAAACACTTTTCTTAAATCTCAATTCTCAAATCAGTGTTGTGATGACTGGCATTGCAAAACTATTAAATCAGTTTAAATCTTTCCTGTTATAGCACACAACAAAAATTTTATTTAAAACATACATGCTCTATAACCCACCTCCCAGAATATTGGAAATAAAAGCAAAAATAAACAAATGGGACCTAATGAAAATTAAAAGCTTTTGCACAACAAAGGAAACTGTAAGTAAGGTGAAAAGACAGCCCTCAGATTGGGAGAAAATAATAACAAATAAGGAAACAGACAAAGGATTAATCTCAAAAATATACAAGCAACTCCTGAAGCTCAATTCCAGAAAAATAAACGACCCAATCAAAAAATGGGCCAAAGAACTAAACAGACATTTCTCCAAAGAAGACATACAGATGGCTAACAAACACATGAAAAGATGCTCAACGTCACTCATCATCAGAGAAATGCAAATCAAAACCACAATGAGGTACCATTACACGTCAGTCAGGATGGCTGCTATCCAAAAGTCTACAAGCAATAAATGCTGGAGAGGGTGTGGAGGAAAGGGAACCCTCTTACACTGTTGGTGGGAATGCAAACTAGTACAGCCACTATGGAAAACAGTGTGGAGATTTCTTAAAAAACTGGAAATAGAACTGCCATATGACCCAGCAATACCACTTCTGGGCATACACACTGAGGAAACCAGATCTGAAAGAGACACGTGCACCCCAATGTTCATCGCAGCACTGTTTATAATAGCCAGGACATGGAAGCAACCCAGATGCCCATCAGCAGATGAATGGATAAGGAAGCTGTGGTACATATACACCATGGAATATTATTCAGCCGTTAAAAAGAATTCATTTGAATCAGTTCTAATGAGATGGATGAAACTGGAGCCCATTATACAGAGTGAAGTAAGCCAGAAAGATAAAGAACATTACAGTATACTAACACATATATACGGAATTTAGATAGATGGTAGCGATAACCCTATATGCAAAACAGAAAAAGAGACACAGAAGTACAGAACAGACTTTTGAACTCTGGGGGAGAACGTGAGGGTGGGATGTTTTGAAAGAACAGCATGTATATTGTCTATGGTGAAACAGACCACCAGCCCAGGTGGGATGCATGAGTCAAGTGCCCGGGCCTGGTGCACTGGGAGGACCCTGAGGAGTCGGGTGGAGAGGGAGGTGGGAGGGGGGATCGGGATGGGGAATACGTGTAACTATATGGCTGATTCATGTCAATGTATGACAAAACCCACTGAAATGTTGTGAAGTGATTGGCCTCCTAATAAAATAATATTAAAAAATAAATAAATAAAATAAAACATACATGCTCACACACACAAGCAAACACCAGTTCTTAAAAATCTCACTCCATCAACAACACAACAAAAACAAAGAACTTGATTCCAAAAAGTGGGCAGAAGACCTCAATAGACATTTTTCCAATGAAGACACATAGGTGGTTAATAAACACATGAAAAGATGCTCAACATCACTCATTATTAGAGAAATGCAAACCAAAACTACAATGAGATATCATACACCCATCAGAATGGTGATCATCAAAAGATCTACAAACAGTGAAGACTTGAAAGAGTGTAGAGTAAAGGGAACTCTCTTATACTGTTGTGGGAATGTAAACTGATACAGACACTCTATAGGGCAGTATGGAGATTCCCTCAAAATTATGAATAAAACTACCATATGACTCAACAGTTCTACTATTGGGAATAATCCCTGCAGAAACCATAATTGAAAAAAAGACACAGGTTTTGAAATATTCACTGCAGCACAATTTACAATAGCACATGGAAGCAGTCTTTATGTCCATCAACAGATGAATGGATAAAGAAGCTGTGTTACATAAATACAATGGAATATTACTCAACCATTTAAAGAATGCAGTTGAGACAGTTCTAATGAGGTTGATGAACCTAGAGCCTATTATACAGAATGAAGTAACTCAGAAAGAGAAAAGCACATATCATATGTTAATGAACATACACAATAAACTGTGTAAATTCTGAAAGAGATGGGGACACCAGACCACCTGATCTGCCTCTTGTGAAACCTTTATGTAGGTCAGGAAGCAACAGTTAGAACTGGACATGGAACAACAGACTGGTTCCAAATAGGAAAAGGAGTACGTCAAGGATGCATATCGTCACCCTGCTTGTTTAACTTATATGCAGAGTACATCATGAGAAATGCTGGGCTGGAAGAAGCACAAGCTGGAATCAAGATTGCTGGGAGAAATATCAATAACCTCAGATACGCAGATGACAGCACACTTATGGCAGAAAGTGAAGAGGAACTAAAGAGCCTCTTGATGAAAGTGAAAGAGGAGGGTGAAAAAGTTGGCTTAAAGCTCAACATTCAGAAAACTAAGATCATGGCATCTGGTCCCATCACTTCATGGCAAATAGATGGGGACTTTAGTGTAAGTCTTTATTTTTTGGTCTCCAAAATCACTGGAGATGGTGATTGCAGCTATGAAATTAAAAGACACTTACTCCTTGGAAGGAAAGTTATGACCAACCTAGATAGCATATTAAAAAGCAGAGACATCACTTTGCCAACAAAGGTCCATTTAGTCAAGGCTATGGTTTTTCCAGTGGTCATGTATGGATGTGAGAGTTGGACTGTGAAGAAAGCTGAGCACCACAGAATTGATGCTTTTGAAGTGTGGTATTGGAGAAGACTCTTGAAAGTCCCTTGGACTACAAGGAGATCCAACCAGTCCATCCTAAAGGAGCTCAGTCCTGGGTGTTCATTGGAAGGACTGATGCTGAAGCTGAAACTCCAGTACTTTGGCCTCCTCATGTGAAGACCCTGATGCTGGGAGGGATTAGGGGCAGGAGGAGAAGGGGATGACAGAGAATGAGATGGCTGGATGGCATCACCAACTAGATGGACATGAGTTTGAGTAAACTCCACGAGTTGGTGATGGACAGGGAGGCCTGGCGTGCTGCAATTCATGGGGTCGCAAAGAGTCGGACACGACTGAGCGACTGAACTGAACTGATAGAATCTAGAAAGCTGGTACTGATGAACCTATTTGCAGGGCAGCAATGGAGATGTAGACATAGATAACAGACTTGTTGACACAGAGGCAGGGAATGAGTGGTGGGACAAATGGAGGGAATAGCATGGAAACATACCTTATCATGTGTAAAATACATAGTGAGAATTTGCTGTATGGCTCAGGGAGCTCAGAAAGGTGCTCTGTGACAACCTAGAGGGACAGGATGGGGAGGGAGGTGGGAAGGAGGCTCAAGAGGGAGAGAACATATGGATACCTATGGCTGATTCATGTTGATGTATGGCAGAAACCAATGCAATATTGTAAAGCAATTATCCTTCAATTAAAAATAAATTTGAAAAACCAAGTAACTTGATTCAAAAGGGTGTGAAGGACTTAAAAGACATTCTGCAAAGAAGAAAACAAGCATATAAAAAGATGTTTAATATCACTACCACTAGGTAAATGCAAATCAAATTCACAAGAAGATGTCATTACAGCCATTAAAATGGTTTTTACTGGGAAAAAAAAAAGGCTGGGGGGAAATGTGGAGAAACTGGAACCATTGTGCGCTGTTGGTAGAAACAATAAAATGGTACAGCCAGTAAGGAAAACAATGTGGAGATTCCTCAATAAATTTAAAAATAACATTACCTGATGATTCACCAATTATACTTTTGAGTATAGATCCAAAAGGGTCCTGAATACTCATATTTATAGCATGTTCAAAGCAGCATTATTCACAAGAGATAGGTAGGAGGTGAAAGCTATTCATGTTCATTGTGGTATACACATACATGGAATATTATTCCCACTTTAAAAAAGAAGGAAATTGACACAGTTGTATGCTACTAGATAGATGAAACTTGAGGAGATTATGTTAAGTGAAATAAGCAGCTACAAGACAGATACTGTAGGACTTCAGCTATACTGGGTGTTTAGAGTGGTTATATGACAGGTAAGAAGGTAGGAAAGTGATTCCCAGGGGCTGGGGAAGAGGAAGATAGATTGCTGTTTAATCTATATAGTTTCCTTTTGCAAGATGAAAAAGTTCTGAAGTTTGGTTGCACTGTAGAGTGAATATACATAATACTACTGTACTGTATGCTTAAAATGGTTAAGATGGCAAATTTTATGCTTTATATTGCTTTTCCACTACTTAAAAATGAAGCTCCTTTGGGAAGGACATGTACACATTGCTATATTTAAAATGGATAATCTACTGTATAGCACAGGGAACTCTGCTCAATGTTATGTGGTAGCCTGAATGGGACAGAAGTTTGTAGGAGAATGACTACATGTACATGTATGTCTGAGTCCCTTGGCTGTTCACCTGAAACTATCATGACATTGTTAAACAGCTATACTCCAATATAAAATAAAAACTTTTTCAAAAATGAATAAAAATAAGCCTCCTTATCTCGTTCTCACATATCCCGGGAATTTTGAGTTTGCTAGTTCACTTTTTCTTATAACTTCATCTACCCTTGAACCCACTCAAATCACTGTTAAATTGTTGAATACCTCAGTCTGGTGCAGACAGAGAAGATTCTGAGAAATCCAGCATAAGGTAGGCTTCAGGGGGTCTTCCTGGAGTTATCATTTATGTCCTAACTCATTACCAGACAGTGTGTAATGCAATTTCTTCACAAGTATTACCTAGTTTATCTACAAAAAGTGCTAGATCACATTACAGAGATAAAACAAGTCTTAGGGATGTTGCATAAATTTCTGTAAATAACAGTTTTTTGTGGATAGGATAAGGATTCCATCTCAAACCATCATGCAGCTATACTCAATATAGCAATTTTGCCGAAATTCTTAAAATATATATTTGACCTTTTACATAAACACACCAAAACATCTTACCTCAGCTTTTTTTCCTTTCAGCATCCCTGATATATGAGAATGTTCCCATATTATCTCTTATTCCTGCTTTAAACCCTCCAAGCACCCCTCCTTTCTTATACTTCCTTTTTTCCCTCCAGTTATTCAATGCCTTTTCCATTTTCTGTTTTTTTTTTTTCCTTCCTAGCCTTCCTCACCCTAGTGAAAGTGAAAGTCACTCAGTCAAGTCTGGCTCTTTGCGACCCCATGACTGTAGTCTGCATGACGCTCCTCTGTCCATTGAATTCTCCAGGCAAGAATACTGGAGTGGGTAGCCGTGACCTTCTCCAGATCTTCCCAACTCAGGGATTGAACCCAGGTCTCCTGAATTGCAGGTAGATTCTTTACCATCTGAGCCACTAGGGAAGCCGTCTCCTGACTCTAATCCTAAGCCTGAATACACCATTACACTTCAAGGCCAATTTAATGGTGTTTACTTCCTAGTCAAAGGCATTGCTACCCTCTTTTTTATTTGGACAGCCAGTACAGTTTTGTCAAGTCGATCACTATGCTTCAAAGTACTAAAGAAAATCAGAGATAAATAGGATGGTAGAATCATTAACTTTAACATCTTTTTAGCATCAGTTAGATGGACAACAAAAATGTTGTTTACCTTTTAAATAGAAATTCCAGATGTACTTAGAATAATGTAACTACCCAGATACCAAGTACAATAAAACACATACTTCAAATTATAGCTTAAAATTCTTTATCACTTCTTAGCATGTTTCTTCCTCCTGTTTCTCCTAGCTTAGGCCTTTATTTTCCCCACCCTTTGGAGGACTGACCATTTATGTTCCACTGTACCCTGTACCCTGGCCACAGAGGCAGGCATGAGATTCAGTCAAGAAAATCAGATTTGAATCTGTGGCTCCCAGAAGCAATGGGCAGTTGAGGCTGAATCACCTGCTGGCAGGGCCCAGAGGATGCACCACAAGTTCTTACTGTTGAGGAGCTGCCCTAATTCCTAGCCTTCCATGAGCCTAGGTTTTCACCAATTTCTTTAATTTTCTGAGCTAACCCAGTTACTGTTGCTTGCAATAAATCAATCCTACTACCACAAATATTAAAATAATTTATTGATTAAAACAACACATATACACAAAAAAGCAGTAAATACATAAATGTACCTATAAATGTGATATATGTACCAAATTAAGTTTTAAATGATTATTCACTGAAGTACATTTTATAAGGAAACCATAAAAGATTCCCTCTTTAATCAGTTTCCTCCTCTCTCTTTCTCTCTAGGTCTCGTTGATAAGGTCTAATTATACCAAGCAGTTAATTTCTCCCTTGCTTAATAAGGACCCTGACTTGGGGGATTAATACCCAAAGGAAGACCAAGGCTACTTACTATCTCTCGTGTTTGGGAATTACTGCAGTTCCTAGAGTCAGAGAGAAATTACTATAAAAGAGAAAAGCACACTCAGATTTTGACATTCTATTTGAAAGTGATTGAAAAAGAGAATTCTGAAGATCTACCAGCAGACTGCAAGTTGATGGGAATTTCGCAGGACAGGGTTACTTCCTTCTTTCAGAGAAGGAAAGCAAAGTAACACTCAATTCAATAGCACCAGCAAGCTATGTTCTGTTTGCCTTGTAAGTGCCCAGATTTTTCCTTCATTTAAAAAAATTTTGGCTCTCACCCTCTCTCTCCTGTCCTAACCATCAAAATAAAATAATAAAGATAGAGCTAGAGCTAGATAGGGTCTTAGGCAGTAGAATTCATGGGTTAATGTATGAGTTAAAAAGCTTACTGTGTGTGCTAAAAAAGTTAAAACAAATTGATACTATCAAGGGTGAAACAGATCACCAGCCCAGGTTGGATGCATGAGACAAGTGCTCAGGGCTGGTGCACTGGGAAGACCCAGAGGGATGGGATGGGGAGGGAGGTGGGAGGGGGAATCGGGATGGGGAACACATGTAAATCCATGGCTGATTCATGTCAATGTGTGGCAAAAACCACTATAATATTGTAAAGTAATTAGCCTCCAACTAATAAAAATAAATGAAAAAAAAAAAGAAAGAAAGAAAATCATAAAAAAAAAAGTTAAAACAAGTTGAAAAAGGCATGAGAAATGTTCAAAAGATGGAAATTGGAAAGGAGTCTCCACTATACCTACCCCTGTGTCTTTTACTGCCATAAAAGTACAAAGCTTTTTAGCCAGGATCTGGTTAGACTATTATAGGTTTTGGAGACTGAAATGGATGCTATTGGTTACTGATGTGTATTAAAATCCAGAGCATATGTATCCTGTTAATGTAATTTTCTGTTCTTTAAGGGCTGTTTAAGACCCCTCTTTTGGCTGGTTTCTCATTGTTGACCCTCATATCCAGGGAGATAATGTGGGAAAGAGTCTGTCTTTTGTATGTGTGGCTTGCATGCATGCAAGCTAATCACTTCAGTCATGTCCGACTCTTGAGACCCTCCAGACTGTAGCCCACCAGGCTCCTCTGTCCATAGGATTCTCCAAGAAAGAATACTGGAGTGGGCTCACATGTCATCCTCCAGGGCATCTTCCCAACCCAGGAATCAAACCCATGTCTCTTCTGTCTCCTGCACTGGCAGTTGGGTCCTTTACTAGTGTCACCTGGGAAGCCCATAAAAGTGAAAGTGTTCATTGTTCAGTCCTGTTTGACTCTTTGTCACCCCATGGACTGTAGACCACCAGGCTCCTCTATCCATGAAATTCTCCAGGCAGAAATACAGGAATGGGTAGCCATTCCCTTCTCCAGAGGATCTTTCTGACCCAGGGATCAAACCTGCATTACAGGCAGACTCTTTAGCATCTGAGCCTCCAGGGAAGCCCATGTGACTTAAAAGATCATAAAGGATTTTGGACATTTAAAGTAACCTAGTTGTCTCAGGTGAGTATAGGAAACTTGGATAGGACCTTCTTGCATCTTTAAACTAGTCCTTTTAGAATCACAAAGCAGCATTCAAAATTAATACAATTTATCTGTGTACGTGAAGCATGAAAGATAGGAGAGTTGTCATGTAAGGATTTCTTGGTGAAACTGCAAGCAGAAATTGCACTGCAAAAAGAGATCCAGCATGGAGAGAAGCGGGCCGATCAAGGCAATTCTAAAGGGAAGCACTAGTCTGTTTACATTGAGATTATTTACTCCTTTTCCATTTTACTGTCTTAAACACAGCCAGTTCACATATATTCACTTTAACCACAGATTTCTTTTCACAGACACCCAAGAGTTGCTCCTTCCATAAACATGAGAAATCACACAGTGGTGACTGAATACACCCTGCTGGGAATCCCTGAGACAGAGGGCCTAGAGACTGTGCTCCTTTTCCTGTTCTCATCATTATATTTGTGCACTGTCTTGGGAAATGTGCTCATCCTCACGGCTATCATCTCCTCCTCTCGGCTCCATACCCCCATGTACTTTTTCTTGGCGAACCTCTCTGTGTTTGACCTGGGTTTCTCATCAACAACTGCTCCCAAGATGCTGTCATACCTTTCAGGGCTGAGTCAAGGTATCTCTTTTCAGGGCTGTGCTACCCAGCTCTTCTTCTACCACTTCCTGGGATGTACTGAGTGCTTCCTATACACGGTGATGGCCTATGACCGCTTTGTTGCCATATGCTTTCCTCTGAGATACATGGTCCTAATGAATCGCAGAGTCTGCAGCATCTTGGCCGCGGGGACCTGGATGGGCGGCTGTATCCATGCCATTATCCTCACGTCCCTCACCTTCCAGCTGTCCTACTGTGGCTCTAACAAGGTGAGCTATTACTTCTGTGACATACCTGCCATCTTACCCCTAGCCTGTGGGGATACATCTCTAGCCCAGAGGGTAGGTTTTACAAATGTTGGCCTTTTGTCACTCATTTGCTTTTTTCTCATTCTTGTTTCCTACACCCGCATTGGGATTGCCATATCAAAGCTTCGCTCAGCAGAGGGCAGGCAGCGAGCATTCTCAACCTGCAGTGCACACATGACTGCAATTCTCTGTGCTTATGGGCCAGTCATCATCATCTATCTACAGCCCAATCCCAGTGCCTTGCTTGGCGCTATAATCCAGATATTGAATAATCATGTAACCCCCATGCTGAACCCATTGATCTACAGCCTGAGAAATCAGGATGTTAAATCAGCTCTGAGGGATGCATTTCCCAGGAGAGGCTTCACTCTGAAGAAAAACTGAGAAAAGCTCAAGCTTTGCTGGACAAAGTTTTATTCTCCTTTTCTCAGGACTAATTCTCTTCTGCAGCTTCCAAGGCATGTTGAAATCAAATGTACTCTGAATGGGTCTACCACTTAACCTCACCAAGTTTTAAAAGCCACGTCTGCTTTCATATTTTCCTGTGTTTATAATGAAATATAATTACTAGAGTAACTACTGACGTCGATCTTATTCTTGAGCTGCCTGGATTCACTGCCAGAACCGCCACCCTTCCCCTAACATTTCCTCCCTCGTTAAATCTTTGAAAGAGTTCAGAGAACATATTTTCTTTCTCATAATCTCAGTTAAAAGTATTTCCATATATATCTAAAGGGAAGGGAGAATGGGAAAAAATTCAAGCAAAGCATGCTTAATACAGAGTATCAGAACTCAATATCCTTTCTGTAGGGTATAACCTCCAATTTACTTTCACTCAACACCAAAACTCTAACTTGAGTAATATTTAAGGTAAGATCTATCTCATGTGTAGTCTGGTTTGATTTTAATATTTTCCTTGTGTATGCATTCCTTTGAGATCCAGATATTCTTGTATTATTAGATGACTGGAAGGCTGTTAACTTGAATCATGTCTCATTAGCCACTACAAAAATCAGCTTTAGTTTTGTAAAGAAAAAAGGAAACAAAAAGATAGTAAGACAAACAAAAACAGTCAAGGTTAAATGTGGTACTACATGTTTTTCTAAAACAACATCATTGATTGATTTGTCTGTTATAAAAAGCAAGCTGGTTAGAATTTTCATTTAAATTCAGGTAGCAATAAACTTGCCTTTCCATTGAAAATAAGGTCTATATAACTTATTTTGATTCTGCTAATCTCTAGGTTCCCTAATGCTAAGGGAAAAAATAGTAAGTTTATTATAGAAACTGTTAAATTTTATAGTCTCATTCTCCTTTTGCTTATTTTATTTTGTTTCCTTTTATGTTTTATCTACCAGATATTATTATGACTTTTCTTGTAAGCCACCTTAAGTCCTTTTGGTAAGAACCAGAGAATAAATAATGCACTAAAACAAATAATAATAATGATATTAAAAAAGCTATATTTCAAAAAAAAAAGCTATATTTCAGAAGTTAAGTAGTATTTTTTGTAATGGATTTATTATTTTCTTCTTTCTCTGGCCTTCAATTCCTATCTATCAAAGCAAATGATTGAAAATAAGTTCTCCAAATAGAAACTACAAGCATCACAACAAATGTGGAGTGAGCTGTTAGAAAATATTCAATGGTCTCCCATGGTTGGAGATGCCAATCACCAGTGCTCTAAATTTGTTGTAAAATAATCTCTAATGTGAGATACTGTAATTGAATCTGACAAGCAATTCCGGAGTCACTAGACTTTTCTGGCTAGAAATCCAGAGGACATTAACCAAGTAACCTTAATTACACGAAAGTTGTTTCCAGGTTAGCAACAACTGAAATGAAATATTAAACATATCAAGTGTTAAAGGATAAAATGTAAATAATGGTTGGATTTTCACTCATTGCTTTCATATAAACATAAAAAACTGAGTATCTTCCATTATAGCAAGGTTGTTTTTTCCAACGTTCTCTTAACCGAGAGAGAACTACAGTAGTTCCGCCCTTATCTGCAGCTTCATTTTCAGTGGTTTCAGTTCTGTGGTTTCAGTCACCCCACAGGTCAGCCTTGGTCTGAAACTATTAAATGAAAAATTCCAGAAACAGATCATTCCTAAGTTTTAAACAGCCAGCCTTTCTGAGTAGTGTGATGAAAACTCGAGCTCTGTCTGGCCACAAACATGAATCACTGTCCCAGGAACACAGTGTTTATGTTCAAGAAACCTTTCTTTTACTCAGTAAGGACCCAAAGCTCAAGAGAAGTGATGTTGCCAATACAGATAAGCCATAGTGAAGCCATAAAGTGCTTCTTTTAAGTAATAAAGCTCTCAACTTAAGAAAAAAATCAGTTCTGTATTGAAGTTGCTGTGACCTATAATACTAATAATGAATCGTATACCCAAGAAATTGTGAAGAAAGAAAAAGAAATTTGTACTAGTTTTGTTGCCACACCTCAAACTACAAAAGCTATGACCATAGTGTGTGATAAGTGTTTAATTAGGTTAAAAAAAAGTCATTAAATTGTGCGGTAAAATATTTTAAGAGCAAGAGGGAGACCACATTCATATATCATTTGTTACAGCATATTGTTATTATTGTTCTATTTTATTATTAGTTATAGGTGATCTTTTACTGTGCCCAGTTTATAAATTAAACTTTATCATAGGTTTGTATGTATAGGAAAAAAACATATATAAAGTGTTAGTCGCTCAGTTGTGTCCAACTCTTTGTGACCCCGTGGACTGTAGCCTGCCAGGGTCCTCTGCCCACAGGATTTCCCAGGTAAGAACACTGGAGTGGATTGTCATTTCCTTCTCCAGGGGATCTTCTGAACCCAGGGATCGAACCGGGGTCTTCTGCATTGGAGGCAGATTCTTTACACTCTGAGCCACCAGATTCAGGTTTGATACTGTTTGCAGTTCCAAGCACCTACAGGGGGTCTTGGAACATATACCCCAGGATAATAGGCATCTACTGTAGTCACTTCTGTCCTTTAAGCCTTGTCTTGATGCTGTCAGCTGCATTCATACCCATCCCATTCATTTCATTCTTCCTCTAGACTCCAAGGATTTATGTTAATTGCTTTCCATTTCCCTAAACATAAATTCCCATATTTTCTTGCCTGATCTCCCACTTTGATGGGCAGATGCTGAAATAGGTTTATGTTTTACAGCCTCCACTCTTCTATTCTTTAAATACATGCACACTTTTTTGTTTTAAGGATTTTACTACTTGTCACTACAAAGAAACACATAATGATACTAAAAAATAATAAACATTTGAAAAGTTACAGCGGTCTAGAAAATTTCTTTGTATTTTATCCTAACAGTTTTCCCCTAATGTGTATTTTGAAATGTAATTTTAACTATTCATATCTTTCTACTCACTTCCAAATTATTCACCTTCCATTGAAGGGCCAAGTTCACAGGCTAAGAGCCTGGATACAGAAATTTCCTTAGTTAGTGGCAGAAGCAAAAATAGAATCCTGGTCTTCTGGTTTGCAAATAAGTTCTTTTCCTGTTCCACAGACTTATAAATGCCAACTGAGGAATTTATGGGTGATCTTGATGCTACAGAACTTTCATTAATTTCCAGACAAGTCATCATAGCAATAAAAACAGTAAATAGAAAAATAATTCAGTATTTTATCATAAGAGGTCACCTCTGATTCAGAAATTTTACTGCTTCTGACACAAAACATATAAAAGCTTTTAAACATTTAAAAAAATACGAAGAAATAATGTCTAGTTTTTATAGTCTCATGATACATTCTTAAAGCTTCATCAAACAGACTTTATAAATTTAGAGATAATTTGAAACTTCCAAAACAGTTACAAAAGTAGTACAAAAAAATTAATTTCATTAATTTCCAGACAAGTCATCATAGCAATAAAAACAGTAAATAGAAAAATAATTCAGTATTTTATCATAAGAGGTCACCTCTGATTCAGAAATTTTACTGCTTCTGACACAAAACATATAAAAGCTTTTAAACATTTAAAAAAATACAAAGAAATAATGTCTAGTTTTTATAGTCTCATGATACATTCTTAAAGCTTCATCAAACAGACTTTATAAATTTAGAGATAATTTGAAACTTCCAAAACAGTTACAAAAGTAGTACAAAAAAATTCATGTATACCCCTTATTCAGATTCCAAAGATGTTATCATTATATTTATTACAATTCTTCCTCTCTCTCTCCCCATACACATACACACAAACACACACTTTTTTTCCTAAGTCAGAATAAGTTGTTGCCATGATGAGTTGCAGACATAATTCCCCTTTTCCTTACACTCCTTACTTAGAGTGCATTTTTCTGAAAATAAGAAACCTCCTTATATAACTGTAATAAAGTTATCACAACTAAGAAGTTAACATTGATACAATACTATTAGCTAATCTGCAGCCTTATTTTAGGTTTTAGTAATCCAATAATATCATCTATAGCAAGAAAAAAATGTCCAGGATCATGCATTGCATAGTCATTTCTGTTCGGTTTCTGTTCATCTACTATGTTTCCTAAGTCATGCCTTGTATTCTAGGACAATAAAGTTTTTGAATATTTTAGTCTGAGTATTTTGTGGAACATCCATTAATTTGAGTTTGTCTGATGTTTCCTTCTCATTAAATTCAGGTTATGCATTTTGAGCAGGACAAACTCATAAATGATGTTTTGTTCTTCCTAGTATATCATATCAGGAGGTATTTGCTATACATTTGTCCCTTTAGTAGTGAGGTCAATGCCAATCATTTCTGCCAGATTACTTAAGAATAAAGTTATAATTTTACTTTCAGAATTAACTGTGATCTTTGTGGGAAAGAGGGGTACTTTGTGATTATGTAAATATCTTGTTACTCCTCAAAGTTTAAACTGATAGTTGTAACCTCCATGGGTGATTCCTGTCAGAATTGATTATTATGGTAGTTGCCAAATAATGTTTTTCTAATTTAATCATTCCTACTATAATTACCAACTTCCTACTGTAAGGGAGAGCTATCCTTTCTCTTTTTAATATAAAACATATTTAAATGTATATAAAATACATTTATATTAATATGTCACGCTAACAAACTGAATAAAATATATGATCCTATCTTGTTGAGAATGTGACAAAGGCTGTTAGCTGGAATCACATGGGGTAAGATAAACATACCAAGACCTTATCTTATTAGGAAGGAGAAACGCTTTTTAGTAGAGGAAATGCAAAAGATAGCAAAACTGAACTAGATCACGTCTCAGTTCCCTTCCAGCACTAATTCTGTGTCTCTATAGAGCTGCCTCATGACTGTGGACCAACCTTCTGGTTGGGGAAATGGGAGTATGAGTAGAGGAAAAAATGCAAATGGGAGATGATAATGGGACAGAAAAAAGGCATTTTATTCTTGCCATGAAATCCTTGCTGAATGACCCAACAAATAAAAAAGAAATAACTTCTTGCTGTGTAACACAGGAAGCTCAGCTCAGTGCTATGTGACAACCTAGGGGGTGGGATATGGTGGGAGTGGGAGGGAGGCAGAAGATGGAGGGGATATATGTATACTTATGGCTGATTCACTTTGTTGTATGGCAGAAACCAACACAACATTGTAAGGCAATTATCCTTCAATTAAAAACAAATTTTAAAATACATATTATTTTTGCTCAGCTAGTTGCTTGATCTCAGCTAGCTGCAAACACTAGATATGAATCAACAGACAAGGATACCAGTCCTCCAAATAACAGCCTGTATTTATTGTAAGGATATAGAAGAAAAGTGGACCATCAGGATAGACATATTACAGAGACAACAGCAACATTTTTCAAGACAAAAACCACAAGGTTCTTGGACTTGAATTTCACCATTAAACACAGGGTTGTTTATGATATGGGAATGGCTAAGTTTACCTGTGGAAATATTATTGATGCCCTTCAGACCCAGACTGGTGGGCATTAGAACATAAGACTAGACCATCCCTGTGTATATATGTGTCATCAACAACCTCAGTCTGGGGCAGAAATATGTCATCTGTCTCAGTACTACACAAGTATACAATATGATTACAAGACAGAGGACACAATAAACTCAGACCTCTGAAAAGTCCTCAGCCATTGATCTTAGACTCTGCAGTCCATGGAGTCTCCTATGAGTATATTCCTGAACTAGATGCAGCAGAATTAGAAAGGAACTGTTTCCCAGAATTCTTAGGGGACCACATCAAAATTTTCTTTCTCCATCTCATGCACCACTTATTCTCAGTCTACCCTCTTACACCATCTGGGCTGTTTTGGGATTTCACATCTTCTGCAACACAAGATTTCCTGTACTCTGTGCTAGCCAGAGGTCCTGAGGACAAATGGCCTGGGACTAGAAGACTTCTAAACATGGTGGCTTTGTCCGATAACATATTAACTCCATAATTCTCTTTAAACTGTCACCTGTAAGCACATGATAGGAAATAACTTTGCCTTAAGCTCACTTAAATAGGCAATTAAATAGCAAACCCTTAACAGAGTGGGGAGATTTGTAGTGGGTGGGCATGGAAGAGTGCAGTCCTTGGGGTTGCAAAGAGTAGGGTGTGACTTAGTGACAACAACAACAGCGCCTGTGCAGAGGGGAGGATACGTTCTCAGGGGAGACATGGCTTACAGTTATTCATGTGGGTACTCTGTTGGTAAGGTGAGGTAGAAAAACTGTACTTCAACACAAACCTCAAAAGAAATAGAATTTAATAGGTTAAGCATATACTGGAGTATGTGTTATTAAGTCAACACATATTTACTGATCATGTGTAAATAGTTAAGAACTGTACAATAGTTGGGGCTTCCCCAGGGGCTCAGTAGTAAAGAACTCACCGGCCAGTGCAAAAGACATAGGAGATTCTGGTTCAATCCCTGGGTCGGGAAGATCCCCTGGAGGAAGAAAGGGCAACCCACTCCAGTATTCTTGCCTGGAAAATCCCAAGGACAAAGGAGCCTAGCAGGCTACAGCCCATGGAGTCATAAAGAATATAATAGTTAGGAAGTGAATAAAATGCACATGGTTTCTGTCTTTAAATAAAACCTAGAGACTCTGAGGTCACCATAGTAAATTTCTGAATACTGAGAAGAAAAAAAAAAACCACTAAGGAAAGTCAAAATTAATTAAAAGATTTCATGTTAGGGCAATTAAAATTGGGAAGTACTAAAGGAACCTCACCCCATTCCATCAGGAGAAAGCCCAAACATTAGGCACGGAAGAAAAAACATGACCCCAAATAAAGCCCCTCAGCCTTAGAATAAGATGGATATGAAATAATGAAAGACAAAATTTTGGACCTGCAATTCTTTGGCCTTTAACATACAATGAAAAGATATTTCATATTTATATTTAATTTTTTATGAAATTTTAATAAGAAAATTCATATTCAGAATTGATATTCATATAAAATTTAATTTTGTTGGCAGTATATTATTTGGCACGTTTTCACACTATTGTGAGTGCTTACTTTAGAGCTTCTTCTGTTGAGCTATATTGAAAAATGTAGACATAATCTGTGATGAGAAATTGAATAGAGAAGGCATTTTGGGCTGTGAGTACAGTGTGTCCTTGATATTAAATTAATTTATGCTTTGTGCTGAAGAGAGACCAGTGAGATGGGCTGCTGGATGATGCAGGCAGATCTCCCTGGGTTGCCTGGCAACCAGCTGCCTGAACTGAGTGTTCTGCTTTCCCCCAGACCTTAGCGGATGGGGGAGGGCAAATTAAGATGTCACTGGTTCCAAGGTTTTGGAGGGAGAAAATTAGGATATTCTCTTGCCTTTTTATTCCAACTTTATTAGTGATAAAACCAACATTTTATTTTGACCCTCAGTTTATACATCAATTTTTAGTATGCAGAGACGTGGAAGTGGGCAGAAAGGTGATTGTTGAGGCTTCTTCAACATACATTTTTACATTATTTTATCCTCAGGTTGTAACGATATTTCACAAAACCACATTGTAGATGAACCGATGGTTTATGAAATATAGTTCAGTAACTTCACTTAAAATTCTTCCCAACTTCAGCCTAATGTATACAAAGAAGCATCATAAATGCTTTCCAAGTGCATATCAAGCTAAGCTTTATATAGAGCACAAGACAAACAAGGTAATTCTTCATCAATTATCAGAGCCTTTTTAAGCGATTAAGATATTACACAAAGGAAATTACAATCTCCCCTCCCCCTTCCATCTTTTGAGTAGTGACTTTGCCACATAATAAAATGCCCTCATCAGCAACCAAGAGCACACCTTTTTTTTTTCTCACACTCCACTCGATAGATCATCCATGAAGATCCACTACTCTATTTATCTATTTTTCCCTAATTATCATCCGCTCTCCTTCCTAATTGCCAACACCTTTTTTCACAACTCAGTCACACACTGATAGCCTTCTAAATGGAATCCCAGTCACCACTAGCATCCGAGGGCATCTCCCTGTTTATAATGTTTCATATCACATTTTCAGAACAGCATCTGATCCCACACTTGCAATATGAATGTGTGCATGTGTGTGTGTGTATGTGTGCGCGCTCAGTCACGTCCACCTCTTTGCAACCCCATGGACCTTGGTCTGCCAGGCTCCTCTGTCCATGGGATTTTCCAGGATGAATACAAAAGGACATATCATAAAAGGCCCTTCCCAGTCTGTCTCTTGCAGACCTTTCTATTTATGGATCTACATATGAAACTGCTGTGCTGTGGGTCCAGGAATGTCGGATAAACCACTACTAAGCTCTTCTGTCAGATGTCTCGCAAATAGTGCCTCTTCCATGAGGCCAGCCTGGGAAAGTTGATTTCTCCTCCTTTAACTTGCATGCATTTTTTCTGATGGGCCTCTTTCAGCAGCACACTTTGGACATACAATAATAGTGAGAAATAGACCTGAGTTGAATTCCTACAAATACTACTTTGTTGCCTGTGACATTGGGCGTGTTGAACTTCCTAGGCTGCAGTTTCCTCCACTTCAGTTCTGAATAATACCTCCTTCCTGTGGATACTGGCAGTATGAGATAATACTCGATAAGCAGCCATCATTATTCTGGCCCTGAGAGCTTATACAGGAATTTTTAATTCTTCCCCCCACCATTCCTGTCCTTTCCACATGGGTTGTAAGAATGGGCTACACTTGCCTGAACATTGCTGAAGTTAACCCACTACCTATTCAAATGTGTACTAAGCCCAGAGAGTAGGTTTTCCTAATGTTGGTCTTTTTACCTCTCTCTCTTCTTTTTCCATTATTCTTACATTTGCAATGGTATTGTCACAAGAAAAATTCTCTCAGCAGAAGGCATGCATTGAGCTTTGTCAACCTACCTCACCCCTCACCCGCAGGCAGCAATTTCTTTGTGACCAAGAACAGAAGCCCAGGATCAGAGCCTTCTTTGATTCTTTGACTCAGCTACTGAATTTGAGTGACCCTGTCATTAAATTCCCTGATCTCCAGCCTGAGAAGCAAAAAGTGTTCCAAATAAAAGATTTAAAGAACAAACTTAATTCATAAAAATAAATGAGAATACTCAAAACTTCTAGAGGAAACATGACTATTGTTTCTTTAACCACTTTCAAGGGACTGTGCTTTAATCTAGTACTATGTCTTTAACTTCATTCCTAAATCCTATGCCCACATGTAGAAACCTGCTATTAAAACTAGAGTTAAAACTAGAGTTTATTATGTAAGTAACAGAATTTAATTGCTGTTTATCATTTGATTTGCCCCTGACCTAAACAATTTTTCATTCTTTTCTTATCTCTATGGAGAAAACATGGGAAGGGAGACTTCATCACTGCAGAAACATTCACCAAAAAGGATATTTCCCTTATCTAAAAATAGCGATTTTCAATAAATTATAGAAGAAACTCTACTTACAATTAAATCTTTTCAATTCCTATTCATGAAGTAAAAATAGATGACAGTTTCTAGATAAAAGGATTCTTTTTTTGTTTGTTTGTCTGGAATAAAGCCAAACTACACATAGAAAAACAGGAAATTGGCATAATAGGGTAGTCTTTTGTGTTCACATAGTGAAAATTATCTGACATTATCTTCTACCCGGATGTTTTTTATTAAAAAGAACAAAATTCAAGCAATATTTTTGTTTATTTATTTAAACAATATTTATTGTTTAAATGCTACCTTTTCAGGCACACTGACTCTACTATTGAAATAATTTAGCTACTGGTACCAGGGGGTTTAATCTTATATTTTCAAAGCATCCATACGAGGCAACTGAAAATTTTGTGACTCATTGTTAATCATGTTGCTTACTTTCATGGAAAATGAAGAGGCAGAATTTATAGGGAGAATGTGGGTGGCGGGACGGGGGACGCGGGGGAAGGACTAGTGTTCTGCTTGATTATGAAAATACTAACTGTTGTGAGAGAGAAAATCTGGCAAATGATCATAGTTTAAAATACCTTTTTTCCTTGTTATCAGTTGGTTCTGGGTAATATTTCTCAGAGCAACCAGAACCTGGTTATTGAGATTCTCTATTGTATAACATAATTAATGTGATCCAGCTGCATAAAACCGACAACAATGAAAAGAAAACAAAATTGAGAGCAAATCACACACCCAGGAAGTTTCCACATGACTGACACGGGATCCCAGTTTCTTCGTGATAGTTTGCTTCATGTCTTACAGATAATCATGGCCGTGCAGTGGTGAAGACTGGAAGCCTGTGCTTCGGCTGTCTGATGAATTCTCACTAGAGATGCATGAGCTGTGAATGCTGTACCTCCTCTCCCGTGTCAATGTTTAAAGCTAGATCAGCTCCGTATTGAATTCATGGCTTCCTGCAAGTCTGCTTATCAAACTGTGAAGTCCTTGGAGTTCCTCTAGTGACATCACTCACCCCCTCTTCTCATGGATACCCACCAAGAAACAGCCCCTCTATGGGGCTCTGTCCAGGAGCACCAGGTGTTGAAATGATCAGACAGCTCAGGAGCAGCAGGAAGTACATAGCACTGGACTGGTGGGGTGGCAGGGTTGGGGGAGGAGGGACAACTTCCAGGGAGATAACTGAGAAGGGATATTTGATAAAACCTCCCTTCCTAGTACATCCTGGGGCATGGGTGCTCAGCTACTAAGTCATGTTTGACTCCTTGTGACCCCAAGGACTCTAGTCCTCCAAGCTCCTCTGTCCATGGGGTTTCCTAGGCAAGAATACTGGAGTGGGTTGCCATTTCCTCCTCCAGGGAATCTTCCTGACCCAGGGATCAAATCTGCATCTCTTATGTCTCCTGCAACACCCGGGGAGCCAACATTCTGGCTAAGATGACCGAAACAGGGAGTGAGAGGGTTGATGCATAAGGTAGGCTGTGGCCTGAGTAACAGATAGCATAGCCCAGTGAAAGAACGTTGAGATGAGACTTTCTAGGCCCTTAATTGTCCCTTTTTCTCTTCTTATCACCTAGTCAACAGATTCTCAGTTGGGTTTCTCAGTGGAAACTGGATTGCCTCCACTGAAGGAAGGGTGAAAACTCAGACACTGTTAACGACAGTCTTGGGACCAACAGGAGCAAATCACCAAGAACTCAGTCACTGTAGCAAAATCTGTATAGGAACAAATAACCAGAGAGATGATCAGAAATGAAAATTTACCTCATGTAAGTGACATTAAAGGCACTAAAATGTCCTCAGAGATAAAAGATAATATGAAGGAAAGTGAGATATCTTGTCAAATAGTGAATGTTGAAATTAGGGTCGGTTTGCTCTTATCTCTTTAAGATATAGTCAGATGACCTCACAGCCGTGTGATTACAGCTCAGTCATTATGTTTTCCCGTGATCTGCTCTCTGGGACATGTGCTGGCCTCTGACTCATGGGTACTGTCTTGTGTCCACTTCCACATCTTGACATTAATTACTGTACACCCTTTTAAAATTATTTAGAAGTCCTACAGAGTCATCCTGTTATCAACATTTCTTCCTATCTCTTACTTTTCACTTTTTCCTATCTAGGCTTTATTCTCTTTAGGCAAAGAAAGTGAAAAGACACAAATTTTTCAGTGTATTTATGCTCCAATGAGTCATATCCACTCCTTCCTTGAAAGTTGAAAGTTTCTACCACTGGTTATTACCAGGTGTTCAAAAAGCAAATGTATCAATAGCTTATTAAGATATAAAAAAATAATAAATCTTGGGCTTCTGCTTCTAGAACAAAGAGTAAGTACATACTGAAAGTGTGATCTCTTTCTCTACACACAGAAATTATAGGAAAAAATAGAGTAAGTATACATCTTCAGATGAAAATAATGAAGAATTCTCTATAAACAAGAAACAGCCAGAACACCCATAGCACCCAACTGACCCAGGGCCAGAGCTTCACAGCCCAAACAAACTTCAGGCCACAGTCACATTTCAAAAAGGACCAGCATTAATATTACAAAATCATCACCATTCAGGAAAGAATCACAACTGAGAACTGTTTTGTCGGTATTTTCATCAGCTATTCAAAGAAATCAATATTCTGAAAAGACACACACAAAATACTTAAAAATCAGAAGTACTTATAAATTCGGAAATAAAAAATAGTAGGGCATCAAAAAGAATTTAAAATGTAAATATCAAAGAGAAAATTAGACAAATAATATTATTAGGAAATAACAGGAAATTCTAAACAAGGGAAAGAAAAGTTATGAAAAGAAATCATCAGAAATCTTATATAAATAATATCATGGAATTTAAAAATTCAATAATATATAACTGAATAAAGGACTAAAGAGAA